>NC_135233.1:1116712709-1117312709 GCF_051348905.1 Ranitomeya variabilis
TATGCTTAATGCTATAAGCAACTGGAGTCTGTCCCTGAATATGGATCTATTAAAGGGTCTTGAATTGTTAGTGATCTGGTGGTTATTGGTTCTTTATCATTTCCCCATATAAGTGTTTGGACTTCCTATTGCCTAAGGGTACGTTTCCACGGTCCGGAATGGCTCAGGATTTGCCGCAGGTAAATTCTGCATCTGAGGTCACTGGCAGGTCACCTGCTTTTTTGATGCGGTCTTTGCTGCATTTTTGATGGGGATTTTCATGTGTTTTTTTCATGCAGGTTTGTATGTGTTTTGTAAGCTAAATATATAGAGAAAAAAAATTGTGATGTAATTTCCTTGTCCAACCTTTTCATTTACATACTCCATTGAAGAACAATGTTTACACACACAGAAAGATATAGATAGATGTTAGGTAATAGATAGATATATCTATATATAGATAGGTAGATCTATCGATCTGTCTATCTGATATTCATAGCCTAGGAAGGAGCCATAGATATTGGCCCCCCTTACTACAAACACCAGCTCACAGCCGCCCCAGAAATGGCATATCTCCAAGATGCGCTAATTCCGGCCCTTAGCCTCTCTACCCACTGCCCTGTAGCGGTGTGGCATATGGGGTAATAGGGGGTTAATGTCACCTTTGTAAGGTGACATTAAGCCGGCTTAGTAATAGAGAGGCGTCAATAAGACCCCTATCCATTACTAACCATTTAGTTTGTAAAGGGTTAAATAAACACACAGCCAGAATAAAGTATTTTAATGAAATAAAACACCACACATTTTTCCCATTTTATTATACTGGTAATCCATGCGACGCCCCCGATCTCCTGAAAAAAAACCCAAATACTCCCTGGTCCGACGCAGTCCTTAATAACGAGTGTCCCATGACGAGTCCAGCTCTGCTACATCTGGATGCATGACATCCAGACATAGCAGAGCTGTAGATGACCACTGGAGATCGCCGGCGATCACGTACACTAGTTCTCGCGGTTAGCTGACCATGAGAACTAGCCTAGGGTGACCTGAGATAACCCCCGGTAATGTGCACGGCAGTTCTCGCGGTAAGCTAAATTATCGTGAGAACTACAGTGGACACGGACTTCCGGAGGTGTGACAGTTAAGACCTTATTTAAATTAGTAGACATGGGTAGTAAGCTGCGTTTAGGCAGTTATTACGCATGTGACTAATCATTAGATGCGGTTTTATCGCATCTAATGATAGTCTATGGGAAATTTACGCTGCAGGGACGGAGCGTCTCCACATTGTAAATAGACATGCTGCAGTCTATAAAGACGCGCCACATGTCCGGATACGCAGGTCTGCCGCCTGCATCTCCGAACCCATAGTGGAGATAGGATTTCATGAAATTCCCTCCACTACGCTGTAACATCTGGACGCTGCGGGTTTGACGCTGCAGATGTACGCAGCGTCAAACCCGCAGCTTTACTGACCGTGGAATCAAAGCCTTATAATAAAATTGATCTTGTGTTTGTTATCTAAAAAATAGTGATTAAAAACCTTTTATTAATTAGTTTAAAAATCAAATGGGTTTAATGTGATTGTGGAATAGAAGTTATATCCAAAAGACTTACATAAAAAAAATAAATTATGAAATGGAACAGAGAAGATAACAGTATAGAAAACAGTATAGAAATAGTAATTTATTTGTATTAAAAAAAAAAAAAACTTTTGTTTTTATTTTTTTTTTATTTGTTACTTTGATGCATTTATAGGTAAAATATATATGCCAAAAAAAAAAAAAATCTTATTGAAAAAAGTCCCCTGATGTATAGTTGACATTTTTTTTTTTTTCAAATCCTTAGTAAAAAAAAAAAAAAAAAAAAAAAACTAGTAAAAAAATGTCTTTATAAAAGACTCTTTACTTCAGGCGGCTTGGCCACAAGTGGTCAACTCATGGAGGAGCTGCTAGACCCTGATTTTCGGTGTTGTAGGTACTTCATGTTTGAAGAAACGGGCTGCAGATAGAGTAAAAGGCACGAAGTTCTAGCTCATGATTTAGCCCCCTAGAGACCACGCTGTCTACTGTGAAGATCCACACTTGGACAACTTGGATGCAACAAAAAAGGTTTCTTTGCAGGACAAAATATGGTTAACCTTGAAGTGGCGTGATAGAGGATGCTCCTCAAAACCTTCACGGATATTGTCAGAGTGTTCTTTATCCATTAATCGTCTTTTGGTGCGGCCTACATACATTTTGTCACAGGGGCATCTGATCATGTAGAGGACCCCTCTGGAATAACAGGATATTGTATCCTTGATGGAGAATTATCTTGTTTTGTTTGATTCCACAAAGGATGTATGTAGCGTTTTTTGACCGTGGTAAGTACACAGCAGGAGCAGCTACCACATGGGGTCAAACCAATGGTTGAATATTGTTTATTAAGTGCATTTATTTTGGTATTGGTATTTCTGTTACTGCCTAGTGCTGATTTAGTGGTGGGGCAATGAGATTGCCAATGGTTTGGGCTTTCCTATAGATGAATCTTGGATAGGTGGGTAAAAGCTCCCCATACTCTTATCCTTCTGTAAGATGGGCCAATGTTGGCGACTTCTATTGGTACACTTCTTATAGTCTGCATGGTATTGCGTGATAATAGGTAATGCCTTGATTTGTTGGGCGAGGTTCAAAGGTTCAGATACTTCTTTTGTGTTGTAAATAAGGTTGGCCCGAGATCGTTCCTACATCTTGTCTCGCTTTCTCCAAAAAGGGACGATTGGTATCCTTTCCGTTTTTGGTAAACAGTAGAATGATGTACTTTACCAAAAAGTTCTATCTTGGTCTCATCTGTCCATAAGATGCTTTTCAGAAGGATTTTGGCTTACCCATGAACATTTTGGCAAACTTCAGTCTAGCTTTTTTATGTCTCTTGAGTCATCAGTGGGTCCTCCCTGCCGTAGCGTTTTTCATTCACATGTGGACGGACAGTTTGTGCTGACACTGATGCATCCTGAGCCTGCAGGACAGACTGAAGCTCTGTAAATCTTGATTGGGGCTTATCCACCGTCCGATCCATCCTGCATCGCAACCTTTCATCAATTTCTCGCTGCCGTCCACATCCAGGGAGATTAGTTACAGTGCAAGGGGTTGTAACTTATGTTGCGCACCTTGGACAAAGGAACATTAAGATCTATGGAGATGGACTTGTAACCTTGAGTTTGTTAATATTTTACAACATTTTTGATTCCCAGGTCCTCAGACCGTTCTCTTCTCCTCTTTCTATTCTCCATGCTAACTGTGGCTCTCACAGACACCTAATGCAAAGATTGAGTCAACTTCTCCTCTTTTCATCTGGTTTCAGGTGTGATTCTCATATTACCCACACCTGTTACTTGCTACAGGTGAGTGTGAACGAGCATCACATACTGGAAACAGTTGTTTACCCACAATTTTGGAAAGGTGGCAACAATAATGTCATGTGTGTGAAATGATGTCCTATTTGCCTTTCTTTCCCTCTCTGTTTTTTGTATGTATTAGAACAACACACAAAAGGAAATAAACATGTGTATAAGAAAACATATGGAACTAGAATTATTTTCTGGTAGAAATACTTCATTTTGTGGATCAATTTCAAGGGTGCCAACACTTTTGGCCATGACTGTATATACATTACAAATTAGTAGCTTAGAAGCAGCACCAGCGAGGATTGAGGGTGTCATTACTGTTCCTCCCACATATAGACATAAGATAACGGAGGCCGCGCACCAATTAGATGACACAACTTGTGCTTTAATAGCCGATATTGGCGAGAATTCTGCTCATTGTCACAACCTCCTTCTTGGAGAAAGATTCTCACAATGAACTGGAACGTAACCAACATAAAATATTAAAAATCACAAGTTTTATCATCTGCCTCCATTATTATATACACTGCTCAAAAAAATAAAGAGAACACTTAAACAACAGAATCTAACTCCAAGTACATGAAACTTCTGTGAAATCAGACTGTCCACTTAGGAAGCAACACTGATTGACAATCAATTTCACATGCTGTTGAGCAAATGGAATAGACAACAGATGGCAATTATTGGCAATTCTCAAGACCCCCTCAATAATGGAGTGGTTCTGCAGGTGGGGACCACAGACCACATCTCAGTACCAATGCTTTCTGGCTGATGTTTTGGTCACTTTTGAATGTTGGTTGTGCTTTCACAGGTGGCTCAGGTAGTGCAGCTCATCCAGGATGGCACATCAATGCGAGCTGTGGCAAGAAGGTTTGCGGTGTCTGTCAGCGTAGTGTCCAGAGGCTGGAGGCGCTACCAGGAGACCGGCCAGTACACCAGGAGACGTGGAGGGGGCCATAGGAGGGCAACAACCCAGCAGCAGGACCGCTACCTCAGCCTTTGTGCCAGGAGGAACAGGAGGAGCACTGCCAGAGCCCTGCAAAATGACCTCCTGCAGGCCACAAATGTGCATGTGTCTGTACAAACGGTTAGAAACCGACTCCATGAGGATGGTGAGTGCCCGACGTCCACAGATGGGGGTTGTGCTCACAGCCCAACACCATGCAGGACGCTTGGCATTTGCCACAGAGCGATCTGCTGCCTGCAACATACTTCAGCATGACCAGTTTGGCAGTGGGTCAGTAATGGTGTGGGGTGGCATTTCTACGGAGGGCTGCACAGCCCTCCATGTGCTTGCCAGAGGTAGCCTGACTGCCATTAGGTACAGAGATGAGATCCTCAGACCCCTTGTGAGACCATATGCTGGAGCAGTTGGCCCTGGGTTCCTCCTAATGCAGAATAATGCCAGACCTCATGTGGCTGGAGTGTGTCAGCAGTTCCTACAAGATGAAGGCATTGAAACTATGGACTGGCCCGCCCGTTCCCCAGACCTGAATCCGATTGAACACATCTGAGACATCATGTCTCGCACCATCCACCAACGTCACATTGCACCACAGACTGTCCAGGAGTTGGCGGATGCTTTAGTCCAGGTCTGGGAGGAGTTCCCTCAGGAGACCATCTGCAGCCTCATCAGAAGCATGCCCAGGCGTTGTAGGGAGGTCATACAGGCACATGGAGGCCACACACACACTACTGAGCATCATTTCCTTGTCTTGAGGCATTTCCAATGTTGGATCAGCCTGTAACTTCATTTTCCACTTTGATTTTGAGTATCATTCCAAATCCAGACCTCTGTGGGATATTAGTTGTGATTTATGTTGATCATTTTTAGGTTTTACTGTTTTCAACACATTCCACTATGTAATGAAGAAAGATTTACAACTGGAATATTTAATTCAGTCTCCAATCACCCCTTCATCTCTAAACTCTTGGAGCACCTGGTCTATTCCCGCCTTTCCCGTTACCTCTCCACTCATTCCCTCCTAGACCCTTCACAGTCCAGTTTCCGCCCCCAACATTCGACAGAAACTGCACTCATCAAGGTAACCAACGACCTTCTGAAAGCAAAATGTAACAGTGACCACTCTCTGCTCATTCTTCTCGATCTTTCTGCAGCTTTCGACACTGTTGACCACCCTCTCCTACTCTCTAGGCTCCAGTCACTAGGCATTAAGGACACTGCTCTCTCCTGGTTCTCCTCCTATCTTTCTGACTGTTCCTTCAGTGTTCTGTTCTCCGGCTCCCCTTCATCTCCTCTTCCTCTCACTGTTGGGGTACAGCAGGGCTCAGTCCTTGGCCCCCTTCTCTTCTCTCTCTACACGGCCCCAATTGGACACACCATCAGCAGATTTGGCTTTCAGTACCATCTTTACGCTGATGACACACAACTATACACGTCATCCCCTGACCTTACCCCCGCTGTACTACAGAACACCACTGACTGTCTGTCCGCAGTCTCTGACATCATGTCCGCTCTCCATCTGAAACTCAACCTCTCCAAAACTGAACTTCTGCTCCCGCCATCTACTAACCTCCCTAAATCTGACATCTCCCTCTCAGTGGGTGGCCCCATAATAACACCCCGGCAACAGGCGCGCTGTCTGGGTGTTATGTTTGACTCCGATCTCTCCTTCACGTCCTACATACAATCTTTTGCCCGCTAATGCCGCTTACACCTAAAGAACATCTCTAGAATCCGCCCTTTTCTCACCATGGAGACAACAAAAACCCTCACTGTCTCCCTGATCCACTCCCGCCTGGACTACTGCAATGCTCTATAAATTGGCCTCCCCCTCACGCGACTTTCCCCTCTCCAGTCCATCCTTAATGCAGCAGCCAGGGTCGTCCATCTGGCTAATCGTTACTCGGACGCCTCCGCTCTTCGCCAGTCATTACACTGGCTGCCCATTCACTACAGGATACAATTCAAAGTACTTGTTCTCACCCACAAAGCTCTCCACAGTGCGGCACCCCATACATCTCCTCCCTCATTTCTGTCTATCGGCCTAGACGACCGCTACGCTCTGCAAATGACTTCCGACTAACCTCTGCACTAATCCGTACCTCCCACTCCCGACTCCAAGACTTCTCCCGTGCTGCGCCAATCCTCTGGAATGCTCTACCCCAAGACATTAGGACCATCCACAACTTGCATAGTTTTAGGCGCTCCCTCAAAACACATTTGTTCAGAGCGGCCTATCACGTTCCCTAATCAAGGTCATTTTATGTTTGTGTGTGTAGCCCATTCACTACTTCCATCTACCCCCCACCCCGTGAAGATGGCTGGACCCTCATTGTAAATACATCATTGTAAATACACACCTGTACTTTGTATCTCCCCACCTCATTGTAGACTGTAAGCTCTCACGAGCAGGGGCGGCTTATTGTGCTTTATTATTGTATCGTTAACGTTGTTACCTATGACTGTTGTGTATGAAGCTGTTAAACTGTAAAGCGCTGCGGAATATGTTGGCGCTATATAAATAAAGATTACTATTATTATTCAGTGATATCTAGGATGTGGGATTTTAGTGTTACTTTAATTTTTTGGAGCAGTGTATGAGTGTGTGTGTGTGTGTGTGTGTGTGTGTGTGTGTGTGTGTGTGTGTGTGTGTGTGTGTGTGTGTGTATGTATATATATATATATATACACACACACACAAACACAGTATATCGTAGGGGTTGTACTCGCTCAGGTGCGGTGGGTGACACTCAGGAGACACGTTCCATTAAAAGTTCACAGGGTTTATTGCTCCATAACCCACATAGCAAAACAGAAAACAAATAGCCTTTAGCTTAGGCAAAAGAAAATACAAGTGTCCAGCCCTTCAGGCTCAGTCCTGGAGCCTTAACACACTGGAGGCTTTCACCTCCCCACATACACCTCCTGTGTTAAGCATTAGCCTCTATTTTATAGATCTAACCACACCCAGGAACCCATCACATGACTAGACATGTGGTTGTGACATCACCACAGGTCCTGAAACACATATAGAGGTATGGTTATGCCCCTTACCCAGGGGTGAGGTATATGGGTAGCCAGACCCTCCCATCTCTCACAGCTACCCGTAACCCGGACCCAAATATACCAAACAATTCCTTATTGCTTTATGTGCATTACAGAAAACACTGCGGGTTACATCACAGCGACAAGCCATCTCTGTGACACATACCTCCCGTCGCCTATACAAGCTTTAGCCACGCTACTATATATATATATATATATATATATATATATATATATATATATATATATATATATATATATATTTGGAACAGCACCAAACACAGTACCTTAACAAAGTGCACGCATCCCCAGCCAGCAATCTCAGAAGGCTCCTTGTAATAGTTGAAAAAAAAATGGGGGGAAACAGCACAGCAGACTTCCAGAAAAAAGTGATGTTTATTTGCCCAAATGGCGTGGCGACGTTTCGGATACAATCCTTTCTTTGCTGGCTTGAGAAAGGATTGTATCCAAAAAGTCGCAACTCCATTTGGGAAAATAAACATCACCTTTTTTTCTGGAAGTCTGCTGTGCTGTTTCCCCCCATTTATTAAAAAAGGAACAGCACAATAGTTCACAGTGGTTGCCAGGCTTCCAGACAAACTAAACAGAAAAAAATGAAGGCAGCACTCCAATTGTTTCAGGTGGAAAAAAGTGAAAAAACTTTATTCTGCCTCACTCATCCTGGGCAATGTAAAAGTAATTGGACAGATTCAATAATTGTAAATAAAATGTTCATTGTTAGTACTTGGTTGAAAACCCTTTGTTGGCAATGACGGCCTGAAGTCTTGACCTCATGGACATCAGCAGACGCTGTGTTTCCTCCTTTTTGATGCTCTGCCAGGCCTTCACTGCGGTGGTTTTCAGTTGCTGTTTGTTTGTGGCCTTTCTGTCTGAAGTTTAGTCTTTAACAAGTGAAATGCTGCTCAGTTGGGTTGAGATCAGGTGACTGACTTGGCCATTCCAGAATATTCCACTTCTTTGCTTTAATAAACTCCTGGGTTGCTTTGGCTTTATGTTTTGGGTCATTGTCCATCTGTAGTATGAAATGACGACCAATCAGTTTGGCTGCATTTGGCTGGATCTGAGCACACAGTATGGCGGCTCTGAAGACCTCAGAATTCATTCCTGTGTCCCATCATCCATAAACACTAGTGACCCAGTGCCACTGGCAGCCATGCATGCCCAAGCCATCACACTGCCTCCGCCGTGGTTACAGATGATGTGGTATGCTTTTGATCATGAGCTGGACCACGCCTTCACCATACTTTTCTCTTTCCATCATTCTGGTAGAGGTTCATCTTGGTTTCATCTGTCCACAGAATGTTCTTCCAGAACTGTGCCGGCTTTTTTAGATGTTTTTTAGCCTTTTTCTTCTTGATGCTTATGAGTGGCTTGCACCGTGCAGTGAACCCTCTGTACTTTCATGCAGTCTTCTCTTTATGGTAGATTTGGATATTGATACGCCGACCTCCTGGAGAGTGTTGGTCACTTGGTTGGCTGTTGTGAAGGGGTTTCTCTTCACCATGGAGATTATTCTGCGATCATCCACCACTGTTGTCTTCTGTGGGCGCCCAGGTCTTTTTGCATTGATGAGTTCACCAGTGCTTTCTTTCTTTCTCAGGATGGACCAAACTGTAGATTTTGCCGCTCCTAATATTGTAGCAATTTCTCGGATGGGTTTTTTCTGTTTTCGCAGCTTAAGGATGGCTTGTTTCACCTGCATGGAGAGCTCCTTTGACCGCATGTTTACTTCACAGCAAAACCTTCCAAATGCAACCACCACACCTCAAATCAACTCCAGACCTTTTATCTGCTTAATTCAGAATGACATAACGAAGGGATTGCCCACACCTGTCCATGAAATAGCCTTGGAGTCAATTGTCCAATTACTTTTGGTCCCTTTAAAAACAGGGTGGCACATGTTAAGGAGCTGAAACTCCTAAACCCTTCATCCAATTTTAATGTGGATACCCTCAAATGAAAGCTGAAAGTCTGAACTTCAACTGCATCTGAATTGTTTTGTTTAAAATTCATTGTGGTAATGTCTATAACCAAAATTAGAAAAATGTTGTCTCTGTCCAAATATATATGGACCTAACTGTGTGTGTGTGTGTGTGTGTGTGTGTGTGTGTGTGTGTGTGTGTGTGTGTGTGTGTGTGTGTGTGTGTGTGTGTGTATATATATATATATATACAGTACAGAGCAAAAGTTTGGACACACCTTCTCATTTAAAGATTTTTCCGTATTTTCATGACTAGGACAATTGTACATTCACACTGAAGGCATCAAAACTATGAATTAACACATGTGGAATTATATACTTAACAAAAAAAGTGTGAAACAACTGAAATTAGGTCTTATATTCTAGGTTCTTCAAAGTAGCCACCTTTTGCTTTGACTGCTTTGCACACTCTTGGCATTCTCTTGATGAGCTTCAAGAGGTAGTCACCAGGAATGGTTTTCACTTCACAGGTGTGCCCTGTCAGGTATAAGTGGGATTTCTTGCCTTATAAATGGGGTTGGGACCATCGGTTGTGTTGTGCAGAAGTCTGGTGGATACACAGCTGATAGTCCAACTGAATAGACTGTTAGAATTTGTATTATGGCAAGAAAAAAGCAGCTAAGTAAAGAAAAACGAGTGGCCATCATTACTTTAAGAAATGAAGGTCAGTCAGTCCGAAAAATTGGGCAAACTTTGAAAGTGCCCCCAAGTGCAGTTGCAAAAACCATCAAGCGCTACAAAGAAACTGGCTCACATGAGGACCGTCCCAGGAAAGGAAGACCAAGAGTCACCTCTGCTTCTGAGGATAAGTTTATCCAAGTCACCAGCCTCAGAATTCGCTGGTTAACAGCAGCTCACATTACAGACCAGGTCAATGCCACACAGAGTTCTAGCAGCAGACACATCTCTACAACAACTGTTAAGAGGAGACTTTGTGCAGCAGGCCTTCATGGTAAAATAGCTGCTAGGAAACCACTGCTAAGGACAGGCAACAAGCAGAAGAGACTTGTTTGGGCTAAAGAACACAAGGAATGGACATTAGACCAGTGGAAATCTGTGCTTTGGTCTGATGAGTCCAAATTTGAGATCTTTGGTTCCAACCACCGTCTCTTTGTGCCACGCAGAAAAGGTGAACGGATGGACTCTACAAATGCCTGGTTCCCACCGTGAAGCATGGAGGAAGAGGTGTGATGGTGTGGGGGGTGCTTTGCTGGTGACACTGTTGGAGATTTATTCAAAATTGAAGGCATACTAAACCAGCATGGCTACCATAGCATCTTGCAGCGGCATGCTATTCCATCCGGTTTGCGTTTAGTTGGACCATCATTTATTTTTCAACAGGACAATGACCCCAAACACACCTCCAGGCTGTGTAAGGGCTAGTTGACTAAGAAGGAGATTGATGGGTGCTACGCTAGATGACCTGGCCTCTACAGTCACCAGCCCTGAACTCAATCGAGATGGTTTGGGGTGAGCTGGACCGCAGAGTGAAGGCAAAAGGGTCAACAAGTGCTAAGCATCTCTGGAAACTCCTTCAAGATTGTTGGAAGACCATTCCCGGTGACTACCTCTTGAAGCTCATCAAGAGAATGCCAAGAGTGTGCAAAGCAGTCATCAAAGCAAAAGGTGGCTACTTTCTCTCTCCTCGCTACTCCTCTACTTCCCCCCTCTGCAAATCTCTTCACTGGCTCCCATTCCCTCAGTGTATCCAGTTCAAATTACTAATACTGACCTACAAAGCCATCCATAACCTGTCTTTTCCATATATCTCTGAACTAATCTCCCGATATCTTCCCTCACGTAATCTCCGGTCCTCCCAAGACCTTCTCTCCTCCATACTTATCCGCTCCTCATCCAACCGCCTCCAACACTTCTCCCGAATATCCCCCATCCTCTGGAACTCTCTGCCCCAACACTTCCCACTATCAACCACATTTGGATCCTTCAGACGGAACCTGAAAACCCATCTCTTCAGGAAAGCCTACAGCCTGCACTGACCCCGCTGCCTCCTCATCACTACTGAAGCTACCGCCTCACCAACACCGGAGCTCCTGCAACCCTCAACCTATTGTCTCCTTCCCCATAATCCTGTAGAATGTAAGCCGGCAAGGGCAGGGTCCTCGCCCCTCTGTATCAGTCTGTCATTGTTAGTTTACTGTAAGTAATATCTGTAACTTGTATGTAACCCCTTCTCATGTACAGCACCATGGAATCAATGGTGCTATATAAATAATAATAATAATACTGTGAAGAACCTAGAATATAAGACATAATTTCAGTTGTTTCACACTTTTTTCTTAAGTATATAATTCCACATGTGATAATTCATAGTTTTGATGCCTTCAGTGTGAATTCACAATTTTCATAGTCATGAAAATACAGAAAAATCCTTAAATGAAAAGGTGTGTCCAAACTTTTGGTCTGTACAGTGTGTATATGTGTATATATATATATATACACACATACATATACAGTTAGGTCCATATATATTTGGACAGAGACAACATTTTTCTAATTTTGGTTATAGACATTACCACAATGAATTTTAAACAAAACAATTCAGATGCAGTTGAAGTTCAGACTTTCAGCTTTCATTTGAGGGTATCCACAATAAAATAGGATGTATGGATATCTATGTATTGGTATGTATTGGATGTATTGTTCTCGCCAGCTGCCTGTCATGGCTGCCGCGACCAATCAGCGATGGGCACAGTCCGATTAGTCCCTCCCTACTCCCCTGCAGTCAGTGCCCGGCGCCCGCATACTCCCCTCCAGTCACCGCAAACACGGTGTTAATGCCAGCGGTAACGGACCGCGTTATGCCGCGGGTAACGCACTCCGTTACCGCTGCTATTAACCCTGTGTGTCCCCAACATTTTACTATTGATGCTCCCTATGCGGCATCAATAGTAAAAAGATGTAATGTTAAAAATAATAAAACAAAAAACCTGGTATTCTCACCTTCCGTCGTCGGACGATGCGCTCGCGCCCGCCGCCATCTTCCGTTCCCAGAGATGCATTGCGAAGTTACCCAGAAGACTTAGCGGTCATGTCGGCCGATATTCACACCAGGGCGTCCGACAGACAGCGGTAATTCCACTTACGGCCACTATACGCTCAGTGGCGTCGGCTAGACTTTATCCAGCTTGTCCGGGGTTAATTTAGCTGGTACTCGGGTTGGAGGCTGGGTCACGCCCACGGCCTTTAAATAGTCGTGCTGGACTTTGGGCGTCTCCGATTATAGCTTGTGCCTCGTGCCTAGTGAATCCGGTCTGGAGTGGTGGTCTTGGAGTAGAAATATTATCTGGTGGTGTATTTTTCTTTGTTTATATTTCTCCTTCCTATATTTGTATTTTGGTTTTGCCCTGCGCACATTAGTGTGGTTTCCTGTGTGTCTGCGGCGTGGTGCGTTTTAAGTTTTCCCTGTCTCTACTGTCTCTGGAGTTTGGTGTTAGGTCTTTTCATTGGGTGGCGGGTGGTGGTTCCAGCATAGGGCTGAAACAGGAGTCAGGGCCAGGCCTGGTGGCCCAGACAAGCACACCATTGGTGTAAATTCTGGGAGAGGGACAGACAGGGTTTTTCCCTAGTCTGAGGGATATTGCAGGGGCCCGGGAAATTAGCCTTAGCCTTCTAGGCTCCCTGTAACAGCATCCTGGGAACGGAAGATGGCGGCAGCCGCCCGCGCATTGCCAGGACTTCGCTGGATCCTGCGGGTGAGTATAGAACTATTTTTTATTTTAATTATTTTTTTTTAACAAGGATATGGTGCCCACACTGCTAAATACTATGAGGGCTGTGTTATATACTGCGTGTCTGCTATATACTGCGTGGGCTGTGCTATATACTATGTGGGCTGTGTTATATACTACGTGCCCTGTGTTATATACTGCGTGGCCTGTGTTATATACTACGTCGCCTGTGTTATATACTGCGTGTCTGCTATATACTGCGTGGGCTGTGCTATATACTATGTGGGCAATGTTATATACTACGTGCCCTGTGTTATATACTGCGTGGCCTGTGTTATATACTATGTTGCCTGTGTTATATACTGGGTGTCTGCTATATACTGCGTGGGCTGTGCTATATACTATGTGGGCAATGTTATATACTACGTGCCCTGTGTTACATACTGCGTGGCCTGTGTTATATACTACGTTGCCTGTGTTATATACTGCGTGTCTGCTATATACTGCGTGGGCTGTGCTATATACTATGTGGGCAATGTTATGTACTACGTGCCCTGTGTTATATACTACGTCGCCTGTGTTATATACTGCGTGGCTGCTATATACTGCGTGGGCTGTGATATATACTGTTTGGGCTGTATTAACGCATTGGGTATTCTACAATATGTATGTATGTATATAGCAGCCACATAGTATATAGCACAGGCCACGTAGTATTTGTCTGCTATATACTACATGGCTCCTACATACTACGTGGCCTGTGCTATATACTGTGTGGCTGCTATATACATACATACATATTCTAGAATACCCAATGCGTTAGAATCGGGCCACCTTCTAGTATATCTATATATATACACAGCAAGGGGTGTACATTGCTTCAGCATTTTGGCTCAGATTTTGGTAAGTAAATAACACTATGTCATTTGTTATATGCTAATGCCCATCTGACCTGTAATTTACTGAACTATCATTATCTGCAAGGTGCAGCGTCACCAGAAGACCCCGGTGACCCCATTATTACATACCTGTGGTATCATTTCCTGGACTCTCCTCCTTCACATCGCTCACACACGGCTGATCGTCCATCATCTGTTCTTCATCCTCCACTTTAATACCAGTCAGATCTCCGCCCTGATATCACATATATAACAGCTCAGTACAATACAGCAGACATCACCAGAAGACCCCAAATCTCTGAGCGCGGCCCCATATAGCTGTGGTGAAGGAGCAGCTTCATCTACCTGGTGACTCTCCGGACAGTCCTGGGAATACAGAGGAGACGGACATCTCTCCGGAGGATTTCTTACACTGAGAACATCTGTAGGAAACAGACGAATGATTGTTACATGGGATGATGGGAGTAGTATCCAGGTGACTCTATAACAGACATGAACGTCCCCCTCCTTACTCTGCTGATTGTTTTTATGGCCAGTCTCCTCTTCTTCATCTATGACCTCATGTAGAAGCTGAAGCCTCAGCTGCCCGTGATCCTCATTTTTTAGGTGTAGGGGCGTACAGTGGCATGTAAAAGTTTGGGCAACCGTTATTGTGAAAAATTAAGCAAGCCAAAAGATGAAATTATCCCAAAAAGGCCTAAAGTGCAACATGACACATTTACTTTGGATTTTCGGTGTGGGGCAGTGACCGGTGTCACATGTGAGGGTCGCTGTGTATTCCCACCAGGATGTGCACAGAGGCGTTTTGAGGCCGTGGGAGTGAATTGCAGTCACAGGCATAGCTGTGATTGCAATGCAGAAATAAAGTGAGTATATGTCTTGGACAAGCTATTTGTCCAAGGCAGATTTAAGAAAACCTGCTGGGCTTTTATTTTTTAAATGGACTACAGGATGGTAGTGGAGCAGTCTGTTTCCTTCCTGGGCGGGTTTTCCATGCCTCCCATGGCCACAGACTCCAATTAAAAAACCTGCAGTGAAGGGTTTGGGCGTGTCAATGACAGTTTTGTTTTTGCAAGAGTGCAGAGCAGAAGGTTCTGCAGATCTCCACCAGTGGGAGGCAACACAGGCAAGTGGAGCCAAACAGCCAAGGAAGCTGAAAGGCCTGTCACCTAGAGTGCACACGGTGGTGCAATCGCCCACAGCAACCAGTCTCGAAGGTGGACTGGCGTGTTTATTGGCTGCAATCTGGAGGATATGTTTCCTGGCTGCGATCCGGAGGATATCATGTGCTGCGTATTTTTGTGAGTTGAACATTAAAGAGACGTTTTTGCTTTGAACTTTGCAGGATCACTGCCGCATCACTGCATAGTGTACTACCGCTGCACTACAGAGGCAAAAAATAAACAAACATGCTGAATATGAATAACACATACAATATTGTAGGGGAAATATGTATTTGTAGGCGATGTATGGAAGTATGACCGGCAGTAAATTAGCATCTGTTCTTAGGCTGCAGCTCATCACAAAGGTCATAACCTATGTTATCTATGGTAAAGGTAGCTTTCCTGGTCACAGGGTCTCAGACCCCAGGGTGCCTTTCTGAGAACGCAGAGAATTTGAAACATTTCACACCTCTGATGCCTTTGAAGGAATTTCTATTTACTATGGGAAAGAAAGGTTAAGACAAAACTAATGTATTCATTGATTAAGTAGCCATGGTCCAGTCACAAACCAGGAATTAGAATATTGACATGAAAGGCTGGTGTAGAAATCTGATCTCCTGACTAAGCCTATAACTTGGGCCCAACACAAAGAAAGTTGTTCGCAGATTGAGGGCAGCCAAGCTGATGTGATCCATTTCATATCCCCCTCAGGGAACAGAATACCAGACTGCATTATCTCTCTAAGTTTCTCCCTTTTATTTTATAACTGTTTTGCATATTTGTGTCACTTTTTATTCCCAGATTTTTATATCCTGTTATTGTAAGCACTGCACCTTTTCTATTAACACTTAAAACTTTAATAAGTTTGAACCTTGCATGCTCTAAAAGAATCCATAGCCTTAGAGTGTGTGATCCTGGTGACAGACAGTAGTAGCACTTCCTGGACTCATCGCCCGTGTGTTTGGTGAGGGGTGTCAGCGTGTGTGAAGTGGGGTGCATGGACTGTGTCGGGTGTGGTTTATGCTCCCATGGCAGCATAGGACGAATGCTGGATTGAGAGGAGGTAGATTAACCCTTGCAGGCACAACCCTAGTCACGTGCTGAGAAGCGGGTACGTGACAAATATAAAAATAACACAGTATTTTTTGGACTGTAAGACTCACTTTGTGCATACAAAATTTGAGAGGAAAGAGGGGGTGCGTCTTTTAGTCCGGATGTGCTTTAGATCAGCTGTGGCGGGGAGCAGCAGAGGAGCAGGTCACAGGAGTCTTTTAATGAAAATTAATCTTCTCTGCTCCCCATGCCCATAAGCCCCCCACAATGCACTGAAGCTGACACCGAGAGGTGGGAGCAGAGAATATCCAATCTCTTTAATAGCAGGCACACGTGATCGCCGAGTGGCTGCAGCTAACCGAGTGCCCACTATTAAAGAAGATGAATATTCACTGCTCTCCACGCCCATAAGCCCATATGCACTGAAGCCGACACCGAGAGGTGGGAGCAGAGAATATCCAATCTCTTTAATAGCAGGCACACGTGATCGCCGAGTGGCTGCAGCTAACCGAGTGCCCACTATTAAAGAAGATGAATATTCACTGCTCTCCACACCCATAGTCCTGGGGGCGGGAAGCAGTCAATATTCTGGCAGCTGACCTCAGTGTGTGGAGACGCATGGCAGTAACGTCATGGCCATTTACACGCTGAAATCAGCTGCTGGCATCAGCACAGGACACACTGCTGCAAGGGAAGGAAAGTAGAAATGCCCTTTGGCACGTTTGGTACGTGGTCGTCGTACCCATTGGGCTGTAGTATTTACTATTAGTCCTTTGCTATTTTCTAACACAGGAAAGCAGCTTTGCCGTCTGTGTATTGGCGCTACCCTGCAGGATTTAGTTTTTGTATCTGTTATCACATAAGGGTCAGCTATTATATTTTGTGCAGCTATGGGCATTTCCTTTGTGCCAGAGGGTTATTCTATAACCTTTATGTGCAATCTGGGGTTTTTTGGGCTGTCTATAAGTATTGAGTGATCATTATCTGCTATTGGGGGCATTGTTCTCTACACACTTTACACGCCAGTGTGTAATCAAAGGTAGTTACAATGCCTGTTATTATCGGTGGACTATTACAAAGGTCCCTAAAAACTCATATATACTGTATATATATACATCTGTATGTGAGGAGCCCCCTCTAGTGGTGACTGTATATATACACTCACCGGCCACTTTATTAGGTACACCTGTCCAACTTCTTGTTAACACTTAATTTCTAATCAGCCAATCACATGGCGGCAACTCAGTGCATTTAGGCATGTAGACATGGTCAAGACAATCTCCTGCAGTTCAAACCGAGCATCAGTATGGGGAAGAAAGGTGATTTGAGTGCCTTTGAACGTGGCATGGTTGTTGGTGCCAGAAGGGCTGGTCTGAGTATTTCAGAAACTGCTGATCTACTGGGATTTTCACGCACAACCATCTCTAGGGTTTACAGAGAATGGTCCGAAAAATAAAAAAAATCCAGTGAGCGGCAGTTCTGTGGGCGGAAATGCCTTGTTGATGCCAGAGGTCAGAGGAGAATGGGCAGACTGGTTCGAGCTGATAGAAAGGCAACAGTGACTCAAATCGCCACCCGTTACAACCAAGGTAGGCCTAAGAGCATCTCTGAACGCACAGTGCGTCGAACTTTGAGGCAGATGGGCTACAGCAGCAGAAGACCACACCGGGTACCACTCCTTTCAGCTAAGAACAGGAAACTGAGGCTACAATTTGTACAAGCTCATCGAAATTGGACAGTAGAAGATTGGAAAAACGTTGCTTGGTCTGATGAGTCTCGATTTCTGCTGCGACATTCGGATGGTAGGGTCAGAATTTGGCGTAAACAACATGAAAGCATGGATCCATCCTGCCTTGTATGGAGCATCTTTGGGATGTGCAGCCGACAAATCTGCGGCAACTGTGTGATGCCATCATGTCAATATGGACCAAAATCTCTGAGGAATGCTTCCAGCACCTTGTTGAATCTATGCCACGAAGAATTGAGGCAGTTCTGAAGGCAAAAGGGGTCCAACCCGTTATTAGCATGGTGTACCTAATAAAGTGGCCGGTGAGTGTATATTATGTGTATATGTGATACACGGGGGCTGCGCTGTATATATTATGTGTATATGTGATACACGGAGGCTGCGCTGTTCATATTATGTGTATATGTGATACACGGGGGCTGCGCTGTATATATTATGTGTATATGTGATACACGGAGGCTGCGCTGTATATATTATGTGTATATGTGATACACGGGGGCTGCGCTGTATATATTATGTATATATGTGATACACGGAGGCTGCGCTGTATATATTATGTGTATATGTGATACACGGAGGCTGCGCTGTATATATTATGTGTATATGTGATACACGGAGGCTGCGCTGTTCATATTATGTGTATATGTGATACACGGGGGCTGCGCTGTATATATTATGTGTATATGTGATACACGGAGGCTGCGCTGTATATATTATGTGTATATGTGATACACGGGGGCTGCGCTGTATATATTATGTATATATGTGATACACGGAGGCTGCGCTGTATATATTATGTGTATATGTGATACACGGAGGCTGCGCTGTATATATTATGTGTATATGTGATACACGGGGGCTGCGCTGTATATATTATGTGTATATGTGATACACGGGGGCTGCGCTGTATATATTATCTGTATATATGTGATACACGGAGGCTGCGCTGTATATATTATGTGTATATGTGATACACGGAGGCTGCGCTGTATATATTATGTGTATATGTGATACACGGCTGCTCTGTGTATATTATCTGTATATATGTGATACAAGGGGGCTGCGCTGTATATATTATGTATATATGTGATACACGGCTGCTCTGTATATATGTGATACACGGGGGCTGCGCTGTATATATTATGTGTATATGTGATACACGGGGGCTGCGCTGTATATATTATGTATAAATGTGATACACGGAGGCTGCGCTGTATATATTATGTGTATATGTGATACACGGGGGCTGCGCTGTATATATTATGTATATGTGATACACGGGGGCTGCTCTGTATATATTATGTGTATATATGTGATACACGGGGGCTGCGCTGTATATATTATGTGTATATGTGATACACGGGGGCTGCGCTGTATATATTATCTGTATACATGTGATACACGGGGGCTGCTCTGTGTATATTATCTGTATATATGTGATACAAGGGGGCTGCACTGTATATATTATGTGTATATGTGATACACGGAGGCTGCGCTGTATATATTATCTGTATATATGTGATACACGGAGGCTGCGCTGTATATATTATGTATATGTGACACATGGGGCTGCTCTGTATATATTATCTGTATATATGTGATACACGGAGGCTGCGCTGTATATATTATGTGTATATGTGATACACGGGGGCTGCGCTGTATATATTATGTATATATGTGATACACGGAGGCTGCTCTGTATATATTATCTGTATATATGTGATACACGGAGGCTGCTCTGTATATATTATGTGTATATATGTGATACACGGGGGCTGCGCTGTATATATTATGTGTATATGTGACACACGGGGGCTGCGCTGTATATATTATGTGTATATGTGATACACGGAGGCTGCGCTGTATATATTATGTGTATATGTGATACACGGAGGCTGCGCTGTATATATTATGTGAATATATGTGATACACGGGGGCTGCACTGTATATATTATCTGTATACATGTGATACACGGAGGCTGCTCTGTATATATTATGTGTATATGTGATACACGGAGGCTGCTCTGTATATATTATCTGTATATATGTGATACACGGAGGCTGCTCTGTATATATTATGTATATGTGATACACGGGGGCTGCGCTGTATATATTATGTGTATATGTGATACACGGAGGCTGCGCTGTATATATTATGTGAATATATGTGATACACGGAGGCTGCGCTGTATATATTATGTGAATATATGTGATACACGGAGGCTGCGCTGTATATATTATGTATATGTGATACACGGAGGCTGCGCTGTATATATTATGTATATGTGATACACGGGGGCTGCGCTGTATATATTATGTATATGTGATACACGGAGGCTGCGCTGTATATATTATGTATATGTGATACACGGAGGCTGCTCTGTATATATTATCTGTATATATGTGATACACGGAGGCTGCTCTGTATATATTATGTATATGTGATACACGGGGGCTGCGCTGTATATATTATGTGTATATGTGATACACGGAGGCTGCGCTGTATATATTATGTGAATATATGTGATACACGGAGGCTGCGCTGTATATATTATGTGAATATATGTGATACACGGAGGCTGCGCTGTATATATTATGTATATGTGATACACGGAGGCTGCGCTGTATATATTATGTATATGTGATACACGGAGGCTGCGCTGTATATATTATGTGTATATATGTGATACACGGGGGCTGCGCTGTATATATTATGTGTATATGTGATACACGGGGGCTGCGCTGTATATATTATGTGTATATGTGATACACGGAGGCTGCGCTGTATATATTATGTGTATATGGGATACACGGAGGCTGCTCTGTATATATTATGTATATATGTGATACACGGGGGCTGCGCTGTATATATTATGTATATATGTGATACACGGGGGCTGCACTGTATATATTATCTGTATACATGTGATACACGGAGGCTGCGCTGTATATATTATGTGTATATATGTGATACACAGAGGCTGCACTGTATATATTATGTGTATATGTGATACACGGGGGCTGCTCTGTGTATATTATCTGTATATATGTGATACACGGAGGCTGCGCTGTATATATTGTTATGACCCCAATGGCGAGGGTCTCAGAGGAACGTGGAAGTCTGCAGAATACAAAAATCCAGCTCATAGGGCAGTGGTAACTGGGTTGACCATATATCTACTCCTAACGCCAACACTAGAAGTAGCCGGGGATCATTCCTACGTTGATTCTAGATGACACGCGCCAGCCGGAGAATCTAGCTACCCCTAGTAGAGGAAAACAAAGACCTTTCTTGCCTCCAGAGAAGGGGACCCCAAAGCTGGATAGAAGCCCCCCACAAATAATGACGGTGAGGTAAGAGGAAATGACAAACACAGAAATGAACCAGGTTTAGCACAGAGAGGCCCGCTTACTGATAGCAGAATAAAGAAAGGTAACTTATATGGTCAACAAAAACCCTATCAAAATCCACACTGGAAATTCAAGAACCCCCGAACCGTCTAACGGTCCGGGGGGAGAACACCAGCCCCCTAGAGCTTCCAGCAAAGGTCAGGATATAGATTTGGAACAAGCTGGACAAAAATACAAAACCAAAACAAATAGCAAAAAGCAAAAAGCGGACTTAGCTGATATAACTGGAACCAGGATCAGTAGACAAGAGCACAGCAGACTAGCTCTGATAACTACGTTGCCAGGCATTGAACTGAAGGTCCAGGGAGCTTATATAGCAACACCCTTAACTAACGACCCAGGGGCGGATAAAAGGAATGACAGAAAAACCAGAGTCAAAAAACTAATAACCACTAGAGGGAGCAAAAAGCAAATTCACAACAATATATTATGTGTATATGTGATACACAGGGCTGCGCTGTATATATTATGTGAATATATGTGATACACGGAGGCTGCTCTGTGTATATTATGTGTATATGTGATACACGGAGGCTGCGCTGTATATATTATGTGTATATGTGATACACGGGGCTGCGCTGTATATATTATGTATATGTGATACACGGGGGCTGCGCTGTATATATTATGTGTATATGTGATACACGGAGGCTGCGCTGTATATATTATCTGTATATATGTGATACACGGGGGCTGCTCTGTATATATTATCTAGATATATGTGATACACGGAGGCTGCGCTGTATATATTATCTGTATATATGTGATACACGGGGGCTGCTCTGTATATATTATCTGTATATATGTGATACACGGAGGCTGCACTGTATATATTATGTATATATGTGATACACGGGGGCTGCGCTGTATATATTATGTATATGTGATACACGGGGGCTGCGCTGTATATATTATGTGTATATGTGATACACGGAGGCTGCTCTGTATATATTATGTGTATATGTGATACACGGGGGCTGCGCTGTATATATTATGTGTATATGTGATACACGGAGGCTGCGCTGTATATATTATGTGTATATGTGATACACGGGGGCTGCGCTGTATATATTATGTGTATATGTGATACACGGGGGCTGCGCTGTATATATTATGTATATGGGATACACGGAGGCTGCGCTGTATATATTATGTGTATATGTGATACACGGGGGCTGCGCTGTATATATTATGTATATGTGATACACGGGGCTGCGCTGTATATATTATGTGAATATATGTGATACACGGGGGCTGCGCTGTATATATTATGTCTATATGTGATACACGGAGGCTGCTCTGTATATATTATGTGTTTTTGTGATACACGGGGTCTGCGCTGTATATATTATGTATATGGGATACACGGAGGCTGCGCTGTATATATTATGTATATGATACACGGGGGCTGCTCTGTATATATTATGTGTATATGTGATACACGGGGGCTGCGCTGTATATATTATGTGTATATGTGATACACGGGGGCTGCGCTGTATATATTATGTATATATGTGATACACGGGGCTGCTCTGTATATATTATCTGTATATATGTGATACACGGGGCTGCGCTGTATATATTATGTGAATATATGTGATACACGGAGGCTGCGCTGTATATATTATGTGAATATATGTGATACACGGGGGCTGCGCTGTATATATTATGTGTATATGTGATACACGGAGGCTGCGCTGTATATATTATGTATATATGTGATACACGGGGGCTGCTCTGTATATATTATCTGTATATATGTGATACACGAGGGCTGCGCTGTATATATTATGTATATGTGATACACGGAGACTGCGCTGTATATATTATGTGTATATGTGATACACGGAGGCTGCGCTGTGTATATTATGTGTATATGTGATACACGGGGGCTGCTCTGTGTATATTATCTGTATATATGTGATACACGGGGGCTGCGCTGTATGTATTATCTGTATATATGTGATACACGGAGGCTGCGCTGTATATATTATGTATATGTGATACACGGGGGCTGCTCTGTATATATTATCTGTATATATGTGATACACGGAGGCTGCGCTGTATATATTATCTGTATATATGTGATACACGGGGGCTGCGCTGTATATATTATGTGTATATGTGATACACGGAGGCTGCTCTGTATATATTATGTATATGTGATACACGGAGGCTGCGCTGTATATATTATGTGTATATATGTGATACACGGAGGCTGCTCTGTATATATTATGTGTATATATGTGATACACGGGGGCTGCTCTGTATATATTATCTGTATATATGTGATACACGGGGGCTGCGCTGTATATATTATGTGAATATTTGTGATACACGGGGGCTGCGCTGTATATATTATGTGTATATGTGATACACGGGGGCTGCTCTGTATATATTATGTGTATATGTGATACACGGAGGCTGCTCTGTATATATTATCTGTATATATGTGATACACGGAGGCTGCTCTGTATATATTATCTGTATATATGTGATACACGGGGGCTGCGCTGTATATATTATCTGTATATATGTGATACACGGAGGCTGCTCTGTATATATTATCTGTATATATGTGATACACGGGGGCTGCGCTGTATATATTATGTGAATATATGTGATACACGGGGGCTGCGCTGTATATATTATGTGTATATGTGATACACGGAGGCTGCACTGTATATATTATGTATATATGTGATACACGGAGGCTGCGCTGTATATATTATGTGAATATATGTGATACACGGAGGCTGCACTGTATATATTATGTGTATATGTGATACACGGGGGCTGCTCTGTATATATTATGTGTATATGTGATACACGGAGGCTGCTCTGTATATATTATCTGTATATATGTGATACACGGAGGCTGCTCTGTATATATTATCTGTATATATGTGATACACGGGGGCTGCGCTGTATATATTATGTGAATATATGTGATACACGGGGGCTGCGCTGTATATATTATGTGTATATGTGATACACGGAGGCTGCGCTGTATATATTATGTATATATGTGATACACGGAGGCTGCTCTGTATATATTATGTGTATATGTGATACACGGAGGCTGCTCTGTATATATTATGTGTATATGTGATACACGGGGCTGCGCTGTATATATTATGTATATGTGATACACGGGGGATGCTCTGTATATATTATGTGTATATGTGATACACGGGGGCTGCGCTGTATATATTATGTATATGGGATACACGGAGGCTGCGCTGTATATATTATGTGTATATGTGATACACGGAGACTGCGCTGTATATATTATGTGTATATGTGATACACGGGGGCTGCGCTGTATATATTATGTGTATATGTGATACACGGAGGCTGCGCTGTATATATTATGTATATATGTGATACACGGAGGCTGCGCTGTATATATTATGTGAATATATGTGATACACGGAGGCTGCGCTGTATATATTATGTGTATATGTGATACACGGAGGCTGCGCTGTATATATTATGTATATGTGATACACGGAGGCTGCGCTGTATATATTATGTGTATATATGTGATACACGGGGGCTGCGCTGTATATATTATGTGTATATGTGATACACGGGGGCTGCGCTGTATATATTATGTATATGTGATACACGGGGGCTGCGCTGTATATATTATGTGAATATATGTGATACACGGAGGCTACGCTGTATATATTATGTGTATATGTGATACACGGGGGCTGCGCTGTATATATTATGTATATGTGATACACGGGGGCTGCGCTGTATATATTATGTATATGGGATACACGGAGGCTGCGCTGTATATATTATGTGTATATGTGATACACGGGGGCTGCGCTGTATATATTATGTATATGGGATACACGGAGGCTGCGCTGTATATATTATGTGTATATGTGATACACGGAGGCTGCGCTGTATATATTATGTGTATATGTGATACACGGGGGCTGCTCTGTATATATTATCTGTATATATGTGATACACAGAGGCTGCGCTGTATATATTATCTGTATATATGTGATACACGGAGGCTGCGCTGTATATATTATGTGAATATATGTGATACACGGGGCTGCGCTGTATATACTATGTATATGTGATACACGGAGGCTGCGCTGTATATATTATGTATATGTGATACACGGGGGCTGCGCTGTATATATTATGTATATGTGATACACGGGGGCTGCGCTGTATATATTATGTATATGTGATACACGGGGCTGCGCTGTATATATTATGTATATGTGATACACGGAGGCTGCACTGTATATATTATGTATATGTGATACACGGGGCTGCGCTGTATATATTATGTGAATATATGTGATACACGGGGGCTGCGCTGTATATATTATGTGTATATGTGATACACAGAGGCTGCGCTGTATATATTATGTATATGTGATACACGGAGGCTGCGCTGTATATATTATGTGTATATATGTGATACACGGGGGCTGCGCTGTATATATTATGTGTATATGGGATACACGGAGGCTGCTCTGTATATATTATGTATATGTGATACACGGGGGCTGCGCTGTATATATTATGTATATATGTGATACACGGGGGCTGCACTGTATATATTATCTGTATACATGTGATACACGGGGGCTGCACTGTATATATTATGTGTATATGTGATACACGGGGGCTGGTCTGTGTATATTATCTGTATATATGTGATACACGGAGGCTGCGCTGTATATATTATGTGTATATGTGATACACAGGGCTGCGCTGTATATATTATGTGTATATGTGATACACAGGGCTGCGCTGGATATATTATGTGAATATATGTGATACACGGGGGCTGCGCTGTATATATTATGTATATGTGATACACGGAGGCTGCTCTGTATATATTATGTATATATGTGATACACGGGGGATGCGCTGTATATATTATGTGAATATATGTGATACACGAAGGCTGCTCTGTATATATTATGTGTATATGTGATACACGGAGGCTTCTCTGTATATATTATGTGTATATGTGATACACGGAGGCTGCGCTGTATATATTATGTGTATATGTGATACACGGAGGCTGCTCTGTATATATTATGTGTATATGTGATACACGGGGGCTGCGCTGTATATATTATGTATATATGTGATACACGGAGGCTTCTCTGTATATATTATGTGTATATGTGATACACGGAGGCTGCGCTGTATATATTATGTGTATATGTGATACACGGAGGCTGCGCTGTATATATTATCTGTATATATGTGATACACGGGGGCTGCTCTGTATATATTATCTGTATATATGTGATACACGGAGGCTGCGCTGTATATATTATGTATATATGTGATACACGGGGGCTGCGCTGTATATATTATCTGTATATATGTGATACACGGAGGCTGCGCTGTATATATTATCTGTATATATGTGATACACGGGGGCTGCGCTGTATATATTATGTGTATATGTGATACACGGAGGCTGCTCTGTATATATTATGTATATGTGATACACGGAGGCTGCGCTGTATATATTATGTGTATATATGTGATACACGGAGGCTGCTCTGTATATATTATGTGTATATATGTGATACACGGGGGCTGCTCTGTATATATTATCTGTATATATGTGATACACGGGGGCTGCGCTGTATATATTATGTGAATATTTGTGATACACGGGGGCTGCGCTGTATATATTATGTGAATATATGTGATACACGGAGGCTGCACTGTATATATTATGTGTATATGTGATACACGGGGGCTGCTCTGTATATATTATGTGTATATGTGATACACGGAGGCTGCTCTGTATATATTATCTGTATATATGTGATACACGGAGGCTGCTCTGTATATATTATCTGTATATATGTGATACACGGGGGCTGCGCTGTATATATTATGTGAATATATGTGATACACGGGGGCTGCGCTGTATATATTATGTGTATATGTGATACACGGAGGCTGCGCTGTATATATTATGTATATATGTGATACACGGAGGCTGCTCTGTATATATTATGTGTATATGTGATACGCGGAGGCTGCTCTGTATATATTATGTGTATATGTGATACACAGGGCTGCGCTGTATATATTATGTATATGTGATACACGGGGGATGCTCTGTATATATTATGTGTATATGTGATACACGGGGGCTGCGCTGTATATATTATGTATATGGGATACACGGAGGCTGCGCTGTATATATTATGTGTATATGTGATACACGGAGACTGCGCTGTATATATTATGTGTATATGTGATACACGGGGGCTGCGCTGTATATATTATGTGTATATGTGATACACGGAGGCTGCGCTGTATATATTATGTATATATGTGATACACGGAGGCTGCGCTGTATATATTATGTGAATATATGTGATACACGGAGGCTGCGCTGTATATATTATGTGTATATGTGATACACGGAGGCTGCGCTGTATATATTATGTATATGTGATACACGGAGGCTGCGCTGTATATATTATGTGTATATATGTGATACACGGGGGCTGCGCTGTATATATTATGTGTATATGTGATACACGGGGGCTGCGCTGTATATATTATGTATATGTGATACACGGGGGCTGCGCTGTATATATTATGTGAATATATGTGATACACGGAGGCTACGCTGTATATATTATGTGTATATGTGATACACGGGGGCTGCGCTGTATATATTATGTATATGTGATACACGGGGGCTGCGCTGTATATATTATGTATATGGGATACACGGAGGCTGCGCTGTATATATTATGTGTATATGTGATACACGGGGGCTGCGCTGTATATATTATGTATATGGGATACACGGAGGCTGCGCTGTATATATTATGTGTATATGTGATACACGGAGGCTGCGCTGTATATATTATCTGTATATATGTGATACACGGGGGCTGCTCTGTATATATTATCTGTATATATGTGATACACGGAGGCTGCGCTGTATATATTATCTGTATATATGTGATACACGGGGGCTGCTCTGTATATATTATCTGTATATATGTGATACACGGAGGCTGCGCTGTATATATTATGTGAATATATGTGATACACGGGGCTGCGCTGTATATACTATGTATATGTGATACACGGAGGCTGCGCTGTATATATTATGTATATGTGATACACGGGGGCTGCGCTGTATATATTATGTATATGTGATACACGGGGGCTGCGCTGTATATATTATGTATATGTGATACACGGGGGCTGCGCTGTATATATTATGTATATGTGATACACGGAGGCTGCACTGTATATATTATGTATATGTGATACACGGGGCTGCGCTGTATATATTATGTGAATATATGTGATACACGGGGGCTGCGCTGTATATATTATGTGTATATGGGATACACGGAGGCTGCGCTGTATATATTATGTGTATATATGTGATACACGGGGGCTGCGCTGTATATATTATGTGTATATGGGATACACGGAGGCTGCTCTGTATATTTTATGTATATATGTGATACACGGGGGCTGCGCTGTATATATTATGTATATATGTGATACACGGGGGCTGCACTGTATATATTATCTGTATACATGTGATACACGGAGGCTGCGCTGTATATATTATGTGTATATATGTGATACACAGAGGCTGCACTGTATATATTATGTGTATATGTGATACACGGGGGCTGCTCTGTGTATATTATCTGTATATATGTGATACACGGGGGCTGCACTGTATATATTATGTGTATATGTGATACACGGGGGCTGGTCTGTGTATATTATCTGTATATATGTGATACACGGGGGCTGCGCTGTATATATTATGTGTATATGTGATACACAGGGCTGCGCTGTATATATTATGTGAATATATGTGATACACGGAGGCTGCGCTGTATATATTATGTGTATATGTGATACACGGGGGCTGCGCTGTATATATTATGTATATGTGATACACGGAGGCTGCTCTGTATATATTATGTATATATGTGATACACGGGGGCTGCGCTGTATATATTATGTGAATATATGTGATACACGAAGGCTGCTCTGTATATATTATGTGTATATGTGATACACGGAGGCTTCTCTGTATATATTATGTGTATATGTGATACACGGAGGCTGCGCTGTATATATTATGTGTATATGTGATACACGGAGGCTGCTCTGTATATATTATGTGTATATGTGATACACGGGGGCTGCGCTGTATATATTATGTATATATGTGATACACGGAGGCTTCTCTGTATATATTATGTGTATATGTGATACACGGAGGCTGCGCTGTATATATTATGTGTATATGTGATACACGGAGGCTGCGCTGTATATATTATCTGTATATATGTGATACACGGGGGCTGCTCTGTATATATTATCTAGATATATGTGATACACGGAGGCTGCGCTGTATATATTATCTGTATATATGTGATACACGGAGGCTGCGCTGTATATATTATGTATATATGTGATACACGGGGGCTGCGCTGTATATATTATGTATATGTGATACACGGAGGCTGCGCTGTATATATTATGTATATGTGATACACGGGGGCTGCGCTGTATATATTATGTGTATATGTGATACACGGAGGCTGCTCTGTATATATTATGTGTATATGTGATACACGGGGGCTGCTCTGTATATATTATGTGTATATATGTGATACACGGGGGCTGCGCTGTATATATTATGTGTATATGTGATACACGGGGGCTGCGCTGTATATATTATGTATATGGGATACACGGAGGCTGCGCTGTATATATTATGTGTATATGTGATACACGGGGGCTGCGCTGTATATATTATGTATATGTGATACACGGGGCTGCGCTGTATATATTATGTGAATATATGTGATACACGGGGGCTGCGCTGTATATATTATGTGTATATGTGATACACGGAGGCTGCTCTGTATATATTATGTGTATATGTGATACACGGAGGCTGCGCTGTATATATTATGTGTATATGTGATACAAGGGGCTGCGCTGTATATATTATGTGTATATGTGATACACGGGGCTGCGCTGTATATATTATGTGTATATGTGATACAAGGGGCTGCGCTGTATATATTATGTGTATATGTGACACATGGGGCTGCTCTGTATATATTATGTGTATATGTGATACACGGGGCTGCGCTGTATATATTATGTATATGATACACGGGGGCTGCTCTGTATATATTATGTGTATATGTGATACACGGAGGCTGCGCTGTATATATTATGTATATATGTGATACACGGGGCTGCTCTGTATATATTATCTGTATATATGTGATACACGGGGCTGCGCTGTATATATTATGTGAATATATGTGATACACGGAGGCTGCGCTGTATATATTATGTGAATATATGTGATACACGGGGGCTGTGCTGTATATATTATGTGTATATGTGATACACGGAGGCTGCGCTGTATATATTATGTATATATGTGATACACGGGGGCTGCTCTGTATATATTATCTGTATATATGTGATACACGGAGGCTGCGCTGTATATATTATGTATATGTGATACACGAGGGCTGCGCTGTATATATTATGTGTATATATGTGATACACGGAGGCTGCGCTGTGTATATTATGTGTATATGTGATACACGGGGGCTGCTCTGTGTATATTATCTGTATATATGTGATACACGGGGCTGCGCTGTATATATTATGTGAATATATGTGATACACGGGGCTGCGCTGTATATATTATGTGAATATATGTGATACACGGGGGCTGCGCTGTATATATTATGTATATGGGATACACGGAGGCTGCGCTGTATATATTATGTATATATGTGATACACGGGGGCTGCTCTGTATATATTATCTGTATATATGTGATACACGGAGGCTGCGCTGTATATATTATGTATATGTGATACACGAGGGCTGCGCTGTATATATTATGTGTATATATGTGATACACGGAGGCTGCGCTGTGTATATTATGTGTATATGTGATACACGGGGGCTGCTCTGTGTATATTATCTGTATATATGTGATACACGGGGGCTGCTCTGTATATATTATGTGAATATTTGTGATACACGGGGGCTGCGCTGTATATATTATGTGAATATTTGTGATACACGGAGGCTGCTCTGTATATATGTGATACACGGGGGCTGCTCTGTATATATTATCTGTATATATGTGATACACTGGGGCTGCGCTGTATATATTATGTGAATATTTGTGATACACGGGGGCTGCGCTGTATATATTATCTGTATATATGTGATACACGGAGGCTGCTCTGTATATATTATGTATATGTGATACACGGAGGCTGCGCTGTATATATTATGTGTATATATGTGATACACGGAGGCTGCTCTGTATATATGTGATACACGGGGGCTGCTCTGTATATATTATCTGTATATATGTGATACACTGGGGCTGTGCTGTATATATTATGTGTATATGTGATACACGGGGGCTGCGCTGTATATATTATGTGAATATATGTGATACACGGGGGCTGCGCTGTATATATTATGTGTATATGTGATACACGGGGGCTGCGCTGTATATATTATGTGTATATGTGATACACGGAGGCTGCGCTGTATATATTATGTATATGTGATACACGGAGGCTGCACTGTATATATTATGTGAATATATGTGATACACGGAGGCTGCGCTGTATATATTATGTGTATATGTGATACATGGAGGCTGCGCTGTATATATTATGTGAATATATGTGATACACGGGGGCTGCGCTGTATATATTATGTATATGTGATACACGGGGGCTGCTCTGTATATATTATCTGTATATATGTGATACACGGGGGCTGCGCTGTATATATTATGTGAATATATGTGATACACGGGGGCTGCGCTGTATATATTATGTGTATATGTGATACACGGAGGCTGCTCTGTATATATTATGTGTATATGTGATACACGGGGCTGCGCTGTATATATTATGTATATGTGATACACGGGGGATGCTCTGTATATATTATGTGTATATGTGATACACGGGGGCTGCTCTGTATATATTATGTATATGGGATACACGGAGGCTGCGCTGTATATATTATGTGTATATGTGATACACGGAGACTGCGCTGTATATATTATGTGTATATGTGATACACGGAGACTGCGCTGTATATATTATGTGTATATGTGATACACGGGGGCTGCGCTGTATAAATTATGTGTATATGTGATACACGGAGGCTGCGCTGTATATATTATGTGAATATATGTGATACACGGAGACTGCGCTGTATATATTATGTGTATATGTGATACACGGAGGCTGCGCTGTATATATTATGTATATGTGATACACGGAGGCTGCGCTGTATATATTATGTGTATATATGTGATACACGGGGGCTGCGCTGTATATATTATGTGTATATGTGATACACGGGGGCTGCGCTGTATATATTATGTATATGTGATACACGGGGGCTGCGCTGTATATATTATGTGAATATATGTGATACACGGAGGCTGCGCTGTATATATTATGTGTATATGTGATACACGGGGGCTGCGCTGTATATATTATGTATATGTGATACACGGGGGCTGCGCTGTATATATTATGTGAATATATGTGATACACGGGGGCTGCGCTGTATATATTATGTGTATATGTGATACACGGGGGCTGCGCTGTATATATTATGTATATGTGATACACGGGGGCTGCTCTGTATATATTATGTGTATATGTGATACACGGGGCTGCGCTGTATATATTATGTATATGTGATACACGGGGGATGCTCTGTATATATTATGTGTATATGTGATACACGGGGGCTGCGCTGTATATATTATGTATATGGGATACACGGAGGCTGCGCTGTATATATTATGTGTATATGTGATACACGGAGGCTGCGCTGTATATATTATGTGTATATGTGATACACGGAGGCTGCGCTGTATATATTATGTGTATATGTGATACACGGGGGCTGCGCTGTATATATTATGTGTATATGTGATACACGGGGCTGCGCTGTATATATTATGTATATGTGATACACGGGGGCTGCTCTGTATACACTCACCGGCCACTTTATTAGGTACACCTGTCCAACTTCTTGTTAACACTTAATTTCTAATCAGCCAATCACATGGCGGCAACTCAGTGCATTTAGGCATGTAGACATGGTCAAGACAATCTCCTGCAGTTCAAACCGAGCATCAGTATGGGGAAGAAAGGTGATTTGAGTGCCTTTGAACGTGGCATGGTTGTTGGTGCCAGAAGGGCTGGTCTGAGTATTTCAGAAACTGCTGATCTACTGGGATTTTCACGCACAACCATCTCTAGGGTTTACAGAGAATGGTCCAAAAAAGAAAAAAAATCCAGTGAGCGGCAGTTCTGTGGGCGGAAATGCCTTGTTGATGCCAGAGGTCAGAGGAGAATGGGCAGACTGGTTCGAGCTGATAGAAAGGCAACAGTGACTCAAATCGCCACCCGTTACAACCAAGGTAGGCCTAAGAGCATCTCTGAACGCACAGTGCGTCGAACTTTGAGGCAGATGGGCTACAGCAGCAGAAGACCACACCGGGTACCACTCCTTTCAGCTAAGAACAGGAAACTGAGGCTACAATTTGTACAAGCTCATCGAAATTGGACAGTAGAAGATTGGAAAAACGTTGCTTGGTCTGATGAGTCTCGATTTCTGCTGCGACATTCGGATGGTAGGGTCAGAATTTGGCGTAAACAACATGAAAGCATGGATCCATCCTGCCTTGTATGGAGCATCTTTGGGATGTGCAGCCGACAAATCTGCGGCAACTGTGTGATGCCATCATGTCAATATGGACCAAAATCTCTGAGGAATGCTTCCAGCACCTTGTTGAATCTATGCCACGAAGAATTGAGGCAGTTCTGAAGGCAAAAGGGGTCCAACCCGTTACTAGCATGGTGTACCTAATAAAGTGGCCGGTGAGTGTATATATATATATATATATATATATATATATATATATATATATATATACTGCTTACATGTATCATTGTATTCTCATTGTATTTGGGTAATGCTGTCTATATAGGTACATTGCCGCATGTCATCTTTTTATGGAAACTAGGAGTCAAGTGTGGGTTGTAGCCTTATTAGGGGCTTGTATGGTTGGGGCGTAAATATGCTCCTGTTTTAATTGTTCTTAAATGTTAGTGTCTTGTTATTGTCTGTTGCTATTCCTAAATAAAGCAGTGTTATAATTCTTGCCATATCCAAATCTGTGGTGATCCCCATCTGTATGACCTAACATGCTTCTCTGTGTTCTAGGAAAGTAGAAAAGCTTAATTATTATTATTTTTTTTTTTTTTTAAGTGTGCAACGTGATGGGGACCATGTATACCAGGATGAGGATGAGGGGGCCATATATACCAGGATGAGGATGAGGGGGCCATGTATACCAGGATGAGGATGAGGGGGCCATGTATACCAGGATGGGGGGCCACGTATACCAGGATGAGGATGAGGGGACCATGTATACCAGGATGAGGATGAGGGGGCCACGTATACCAGGATGAGGGACCATGTATACCAGGATGAGGGACCATGTATACCAGGATGAGGATGAGGGGACCATGTATACCAGGATGGGGATGAGGGGGCCACGTATACCAGGATGAGGGACCATGTATACCAGGATGAGGATGAGGGGACCATGTATACCAGGATGAGGATGAGGGGACCATGTATACCAGGATGAGGATGAGAGGGACCATGTATACCAGGATGAGGATGAGGGGGCCATGTATACCAGGATGAGGATGAGGGGGCCATGTATACCAGGATGGGGGGCCACGTATACCAGGATGAGGATGAGGGGACCATGTATACCAGGATGAGGATGAGGGGGCCACGTATACCAGGATGAGGGACCATGTATACCAGGATGAGGATGAGGGGACCATGTATACCAGGATGGGGATGAGGGGACCATGTATACCAGGATGGGGAAGAGAGGGACCATGTATACCAGGATGAGGATGAGGGGGGCCATGTATACCAGGATGGGGATGAGGGGACCATGTATACCAGGATGGGGATGAGAGGGACCATGTATACCAGGATGAGGATGAGGGGACCATGTATACCAGGATGGGGAAGAGAGGGACCATGTATACCAGGATGAGGATGAGGGGGGCCATGTATACCAGGACGGAGATGAGGGGACCATTTATACCAGGACGGGGAAGAGGGGACCATGTATACCAGGATGAGGATGAGGGGACCATGTATACCAGGATGGGGGGCCACGTATACCAGGATGAGGATGAGGGGACCATGTATACCAGAATGATGATGAGGGGACTATGTATACCAGGATGAGGATGAGGGGGCCATATATACCAGGATGGGGAAGAGGGGGACCATGTATACCAGGATGGGGATGAGGGGGACCATGTATACCAGGACGGGGATGAGAGGTACCATGTATACCAGGATGGGGATGAGGGGGACCATGTATACCAGGACGGAGATGAGGGGACCATGTATACCAGGATGGGGATGAGAGGGACCATGTATACCAGGACGGGGATGAGAGGGACCATGTATACCTGGATGAGGATGAGGGGGACCACGTATACCAGGACGGAGATGAGGGGACCATTTATACCAGGACGGGGAAGAAGGGACAATGTATACCAGGATGAGGATGAGGGGGCCATGTATACCAGGATGGGGGGCCACGTATACCAGGATGAGGATGAGGGGACCATGTATACCAGGATGAGGATGAGGGGGCCATATATACCAGGATGGGGGGCCACGTATACCAGGATGAGGATGAGGGGACCATGTATACCAGGATGTGGATGAGGGGACCATGTATACCAGGATGGGGAAGAGGGGGACCATGTATACCAGGACGGAGATGAGGGGACCATGTATACCAGGATGGGGATGAGAGGGACCATGTATACCAGGACGGGGATGAGAGGGACCATGTATACCTGGATGAGGATGAGGGGGACCACGTATACCAGGAAGGGGATGAGGAGACCATGTATACCAGGATGGGGATGAGGGGACCATGTATACCAGGATTGGGATGAGAGGGACCATGTATACCAGGATTGGGATGAGAGGGACCATGTATACCAGGATGGGGATGAGGGGACCATGTATACCAGGATGGGGAAGAGGGGGACCATGTATACCAGGATGGGGATGAGGGGACCATGTATACCAGGATGGGGGTGAGCGGGACCATGTATATCAGGATGGGGATGAGAGGGACCATGTATACCAGGATGGGGAGGAGGGGACCATGTATACCAGGATGGGGATGAGAGGGACCATGTATACCAGTATGGGGATGAGGGGACCATGTATACAAGGATGGGGAGGAGAGGGACCATGTATACCAGGATGGAGGTGAGGAAGACCATGTATACCAGGATGGGGATGAGAGGGACCATGTATACCAGGATGGGGATGAGGGGACCATGTATACCAGGATGGGGGTGAGGGGGACCATGTGTACCAGGATGGGGATGAGGGGGCCATGTATACCAGGATGGGGGTGAGGGGGACCATGTATACCAGGATGGGGATGAGGGGATTATGTATACCAGGAAGGGGATGAGGAGACCATGTATACCAGGATGGGGATGAGGGGACCATGTATACCAGGATGGGGGTGAGGGGGACCATGTATACCAGGATGGGGGTGAGAGGGACCATGTACACCAGGATGGGGATGAGAGGGACCATGTACACCATGATGGGGATGAGAGGGACCATGTATACCAGGATGGGGATGAGGGGACCATGTATACCAGGATGGGGGTGAGGGGGACCATGTATACCAGGATGGGGGTGAGAGGGACCATGTACACCAGGATGGGGATGAGAGGGACCATGTATACCAGGATGGGGATGAGAGGGACCATGTATACCAGGATGGGGATGAGGGGACCATGTATACCAGGAAGGGGATGAGGAGACCATGTATACCAGGATGGGGATGAGGGGACCATGCATACCAGGATGGGAGGGCCATAAGTACCAGGATGGGAGATAATGGTACAGAATTGGAGAACATTACATTACATTAGTGTCAGTAGCAGATACACCCCCTCCCCCCATAACAGTGACTCATGACCACATTTTTTGTTCCATTTTTCCTATTTTCCTTCTTTAAATCCTAGGTGCGTCTTGCAGTCCAAATACTACAGCAGTAATTTTTTACATTTTAAAAATAACAAAAAGGAAAATTAGCTAGGGTAATGGCTTGTTCACCATCATTGTTAGAAAAGGCAAAGGGAAGTAGTGCATATTTCCCAGCCTTATAAAAACCCAGCCTCCTCTAACCTTGTGCCAAAACACAGCAGCCATTGGTTCTTCTAACAGCTCACTCTGAAAATGAAAATGGTAGAGACCAACAAAGCAGCAGAAGGCTATAAGAAGAGAGCAAAGTTGCCCTTTCCTCAGTTAAAAATGCAATTAAGAAATGTCAGTTAACAGAACAGTGGAGGTCAAGATAAGGTCTGGAATACCAAGCACCATTTTTGTAAAAGCTGCTTGTAGGATTTGTTGAGACACAAATAAGAACGCCCGCTTTACTGCAATAGACCATCAGAAAGATTTAGGAGACTCTGGAGTTTTCTACATTATCCTACTGTTCAGAGACACCTGCAGAAATATGACATTCATGGAAGAGTCATCAGAAGAAAACCTCTCCTGAGTCCTCACCATGAAATGCAAAAGAACATTTAAACAAACCTGAAGCATTTTGTAAACAATTCCTGTGGATCGATGAGATTAAAATCTTGGCCACAATGATCAAAAGGTATGCGTGGAGAAAAAACAGCAAGAATTTCAGGAAAAGAACATCTTTCAAACAATTAAGCATGTTGAGGATCAATCATGCTTTGAGGTTGTGTTGCAGCCAATGGCATGGGGAACATTTTACGGGTAGCAGGAAGAATGGATTCAGTGAAAATTTCCGCAAATTTTTGATGCACACAACACAAATGTAAAAAGCTGAAGGTGAAAAAGAGGATGGCTTCTACAAATGGATAATGATCCTAAACACGTCAAAATCCACAATAGATGACCTCAAAAGGTGCAAGCTGAAGGGTTTACAGTGGCCCTCACAGTCCCGGATCTGAACATCATTCAAACTTTGTGGCTAGATCTCAAAATATAGGATAAAGACGAACCAGGAATCCCACAGAACTGGAGGAATCGTCCAAGGAAGAAACAATGAAAATCCCTCATACAGGAATTGAAAGACTCTTGGCTGGCTACAAAAGTGTTGACAAGCTATGATACTTTTAAAAGGGGGTTATAATAGGTACTAACCATGCAGGGTGCCCAAACTTTTGAGTCAGCCCGTTTCCCTTTTTGCAATGTTGAATAGGTAAAATAGGAAAGGTGTCACCTTTAACTTTAGTCCTTTTAGAGATCATTTCATCTTAAGTCGTACTGGGAGTAGTACTGTAGTAACCTTTTCCTGATGCATGAGGAGGATGAACAGGACAGTCACTGACTAGATATCCAGTGGTTCCATCAGGGGGAGATACAAGCTCCTCTGTGTTATCGGTTACTTGTCTGTGTGCGATGAAAGGACCGAGGCAGCGGAGACCAGATAACTGCACAATCTGCCATGTAGAGACGGGGCGACCCCGAGACCGACACATCTAACACGCCGCAGATGTAGGAACGGAACCAGATGTAAGAGCCGAAACTGGGAGTGTCAGGGAAACTTACTAGAAACTTACAGCTCTCTGGTGCCCCCTTACCCTACAGACCAATACGGATATTGACAGAGGATAAGAAAATGAGCACAGCTGTTCTAATTTATGTCGAATATTGCGGCACGTGAGGTGACGGGACGTATATACAGGTCCTTCTCAAAAAATTAGCATATAGTGTTAAATTTCATTATTTACCATAATGTAATGATTACAATTAAACTTTCATATATTATAGATTCATTATCCACCAACTGAAATTTGTCAGGTCTTTTATTGTTTTAATACTGATGATTTTGGCATACAACTCCTGATAACCCAAAAAACCTGTCTCAATAAATTAGCATATTTCACCCGTCCAATCAAATAAAAGTGTTTTTTAATAACAAACAAAAAAACCATCAAATAATAATGTTCAGTTATGCACTCAATACTTGGTCGGGAATCCTTTGGCAGAAATGACTGCTTCAATGCGGCGTGGCATGGAGGCAATCAGCCTGTGACACTGCTGAGATGTTATGGAGGCCCAGGATGCTTCAATAGCGGCCTTAAGCTCATCCAGAGTGTTGGGTCTTGCGTCTCTCAACTTTCTCTTCACAATATCCCACAGATTCTCTATGGGGTTCAGGTCAGGAGAGTTGGCAGGCCAATTGAGCACAGTAATACCATGGTCAGTAAACCATTTACCAGTGGTTTTGGCACTGTGAGCAGGTGCCAGGTCGTGCTGGAAAATGAAATCTTCATCTCCATAAAGCATTTCAGCCGATGGAAGCATGAAGTGCTCCAAAATCTCCTGATAGCTAGCTGCATTGACCCTGCCCTTGATGAAACACAGTGGACCAACACCAGCAGCTGACATGGCACCCCACACTATCACTGACTGTGGGTACTTGACACTGGACTTCAGGCATTTTGGCATTTCCTTCTCCCCAGTCTTCCTCCAGACTCTGGCACCTTGATTTCCGAATGACATGCAACATTTGCTTTCATCAGAAAAAAGTACTTGGGACCACTTAGCAACAGTCCAGTGCTGCTTCTCTGTAGCCCAGGTCAGGCGCTTCTGCCGCTGTTTACCTGGGGAATGCGGCACCTGTAGCCCATTTCCTGCACACGCCTGTGCACGGTGGCTCTGGATGTTTCCACACCAGACTCAGTCCACTGCTTCCTCAGGTTCCGGTCACCTCTTCTCGTTGTACAGCGTTTTCTGCCACATTGTTTCCTTCCAACAGACTTACCATTGAGGTGCCTTGATACAGCACTCTGGGAACAGCCTATTTGTTGAGAAATTTCTTTCTGGGTCTTACCCTCTTGCTTGAGGGTGTCAATGATGGCCTTCTTGACATCTGTCAGGTCGCTAGTCTTACCCATGATGGGGGTTTTGAGTAATGAACCAGGCAGGGAGTTTTTAAAAGCCTCAGGTATCTTTTGCATGTGTTTAGAGTTAATTAGTTGATTCAGAAGATTAGGGTAATAGGTCATTTAGAGAACCTTTTCTTGATATGCTAATTTATTGAGACAGGTTTTTTTGGTTATCAGGAGTTGTATGCCAAAATCATCAGTATTAAAACAATAAAAGACCTGACAAATTTCAGTTGGTGGATAATGAATCTATAATATATGAAAGTTTAATTGTAATCATTACATTATGGTAAATAATGAAATTTAATACTATATGCTAATTTTTTGAGAAGGACCTGTATACCACCGGTTCCTGATGGGAACATATATACACCATGATCCAGTCAACACCAAGTCTCAAACACCACATAAATATGAAAACTATGCTGCCACCACTGACCTCTTATAGGTGGGTCGGTCACCCGTTTGGTAGCGCGAATTTACACGGAGAACGTGGCAGATCGCTCATAGAACAAGAAGAATGAAGCTAGCAAATTTATAGTTTTACTCCTGAAGAAGCGGCAGTGTTTACAAAAGATACAAACGATATTACAAAAAGAGACAAAATACAAGTATGTATAAACAGTTATGAAATAAAAGGGATAAAAATACAAAAGTTACTAAATCTCAGTCACAGGTATGACGCATCGATAAATGGGAGGAGAGATCCCAGAGAAATGATCCAGTACCACAGCATGGTGTTCAGCCGTCTCTACTGGCTCGGAATAATTGCCTAAGATGGACGATCCTATTTTATGCATCAGCCATAAAAACTAAGAACTCCGACTGTGCGGACCTCACATATGGGCTGTTTTCTGGCAGGTACACAGCTTTGAAAGTTATTGATAACTCCTTTTCTTACTATATTTGCCCTGAAAGCTTACAAGCCAAAGATATTGGCATTATTTTTTCCCTTGCGATTTTACCGTTTTTTAGAGTCCACACACGGTATGTCTGTGATTTGCTGGTGGGCAGAAATTCATTTCCCAGGTTTCTAATGGCACTAAATGCCACAAAACGCTGCCGTGCGTAATCCTTAGTGCCCAGATCCTGGAAAACAAATTTTTATGTTTCACGGAGTAATGTGTCTTATTGAATTGGACTTTGAGTGTTTTGAAGACAAAGTGGTTTTTTTTTTTTCATGGGGGGGGGGGGGGGGTATGCATTCAGCTCTGCTAGTCCTGGCAGGCAATAAAACTCAGCATTCCAAGGGGATAGATAGAGAGAGAGAGAGAGAGAGAGAGAGAGAGAGAACTTCAAGAAGGCCTTCGACTCAGTGTGGCACCCAGGACTATTCCTAAAACTGCTGGGGAGCGGAATAGGAGGCAAAACATATGACGTCATCCGAAGCTTCTACACTGAGAACAGTTGCAGTGTGAAGGTCAGCGGAAGGAGGGCGGCCTATTTCCAACAGAGTCAAGGAGTGAGACAGGGCTGCAGCCTCAGTCCAACGCTCTTTAACATCTACATCAATGAGCCGGCAGTGGCCCTAGAGTCCTCCTCAGAACCAGGACTCACCCTCCATGACACCCAGGTGAAATTTCTGCTGTATGCAGATGACTTTGTGCTGTTATCACCAACTGAGAAAGGCCTCCAAGATCATCTGAAAATCCTAGAGACCTTCAGCAGCACATGGGCACTGCCAATCAATGAGAAAAAAACTAATATCATGGTGTTCCAGAAAAGAAAGCAGAAACCCACTGGCCATCCTACCTTTATGATAGACAGCCGCCCACTTACAGAAACCAACAGGTACACCTACATGGGCCTAGAACTCAGCCAGTCAGGGAGCTTCAAGCAAGCCATAGAGTTACTAAAAGACAAGGCATCCAAAGCCTTCTATGCCATCAGAAGGTGTCTGTACCATCTCAAGGCACCAGTAACCGTCTGGCTAAAAATCTTTGACTCCATCATTGCCCCAATCCTTCTGTACGGTAGTGAGGTCTGGGGCCCAGTCTCATACCCTGGACAAAGTGGGACGCTGGGCCGACAGAAATATTCCACCTAGAGTTCTGCAAGCATCTTCTCCAAGTCCATCGGAACACATCAAATAGCGCCTGCCGAGCAGAGCTGGGCAGATTCCCACTACACATCGCAATAAAGAAGAAGGCACTGTCATTCAAGGTTCATCTACAAAGTAGCAGTCCCAGCTCCTACCATCACAAAGCCTTCCTACACCAGGAAGCCCCAGGAAGCCTCCCAAGAAAAAGTACCCAAAGCCAGTCTGACCAAGCCATCAACCTCCATGGCCTGACAAATGGTGAAATCCAGAAGATGGTACACAAAGTCAAAGAGGAATATCTCAGCATCTGGAGGAACGACCTAAACAAATCCAAGAAACTGATGATATACCAGAATCTACAGAGGGAGTACAAACTGGCCCCATATCTAGAGAAACTAGAAAACCCCAAAGATCGACAGATCTTGAGCCGGTACAGACTGAGCGCCCACAGCCTACTCATCGAATCCGGGCGGCACCGACAGAACTACAAGCCCCGAGAGAGCAGACTCTGCCAGCAGCGCCCCCAGGAGGCCGTGGAGGATGAGGCCCACTTCCTGCTGAGGTGCCCCAAATACTCCGCAGTGAGGGACACTCACCTCAAGAGACTGTCTGATCTCCTCCCAGACTTCACCTCCATGGAGGAGGAAGAGAAACTGCTGATAACACTGGGGGAAGAGGAAAGTGCAGTGGCCGTAGCAGCGGAATATGTCAGTGCCTGCCACAGACTAAGAGGAGCCTGATATGTCATGGACTCCTGTACCCCAACACTGGACATATCCCTATCCCCCGACTAAAGAGCCTGATATGTCATGGACTCCTATACCCCTGTGATAGAAATATATATATCATGTAGATCTCACTTGCTTGTGATAGAAATATATATATCATGTAGATCTCACTTGCATGTATACTGCTCTATAATCATATATACTCATATACTCACAGCTAATATATACATTATAATCAATGGCTTAAAATGGCTGACATAAACTGATATAAGCCCGACAGATTGTATGGGGTTTTCCATCTCAAAAGCAGAACAACGCCAGATGTGTTAAGTGCTGATCAGATGTCTCAACTTTGTCCTAGACGCAGAGCTACATCTTAGTTGCTTAATCAGCAGTCATTTGTGCATTAATCATAATATTCCATATATGTTTAGATAACCAATGACAGAGGAGCTAGACAATATGGTAATTAACTAACCACCCTTAAAAACCCCTAACCACTCCTTTCTATATGAAAATATAAACCTATGTATGTACAATAAAGTATCAGTATTGATGGAATGTTGTCCTGTCGCAATGGTGTACACTCCATTCTTGATGAGCGCACAAAATACTCAGTCTTATTGGGAGCGGCCACAGCACACACTGGGATAGATTTATCCAACCCAAATTTCCATATCACCCCACCCTGGAAACATCCCCTATCCTCTAAAAGGAGTCTGATATATCCTGGACCTCTATATGCCTCCCTCCCCCACCCCCGTAATTTTACCATATGCTTTGGCAATGCTAACGTGTACTTAGTCCTGCCAGACAGACACTGTATGTAGGATTTGGTCCTACAGAAACCAATGGTGGGAAGAACAGTAGGTCAGCTCTGCTTGCGTCCCCAGAACAATGGAAGACAGTTCATATTTTCCTGATAACCGGGAGCTTCCACATGACCGGGTATTAACTCCTGTGTGTATGCCCTGCACATGACGAAAGAGGGTCCGACAAGACCCCAGTGTAGCCGGTGCCCACAGCGAGAATGTACAATACACACGTCTCTACTTACCTGGTGATGGACGAAACCGGAGCTCCTCCACCACAACGTCCGAGTACAGATCCCGGTGTCCTTCTACATAATCCCACTCCTCCACGGAGAAATAGAGAGCGACGTCCTGACACCTGAGAGGAACCTGACAACCAACGAGAGCGGCATCACCCAGAATCCTCCAGTGTATGCTGTATAATCTCCCAGCAGTCTCCTCTCATCACCCAGAATCCTCCAGTGTATACTATATAATCTCCCAGCAGTCTCCTCTCATCACCCAGAATCCTCCAGTGTATACTATATAATATCCCAGCAGTCTCCTCCCATCACCCAGAATCCTCCAGTGTATACTGTATAATCTCCCAGCAGTCTCCTCTCATCACCCAGAATCCTCCAGTGTATACTGTATAATCTCCCAGCAGTCTCCTCCCATCACCCAGAATCCTCCAGTGTATACTGTATAATCTCCCAGCAGTCTCCTCCCATCACCCAGAATCCTCCAGTGTATACTGTATAATCTCCCAGCAGTCTCCTCTCACCCAGAATCCTCCAGTGTATACTGTATAATCTCCCAGCAGTCTCCTCTCATCACCCAGAATCCTCCAGTGTATACTGTATAATCTCCCAGCAGTCTCCTCTCATCACCCAGAATCCTCCAGTGTATACTGTATAATCTCCCAGCAGTCTCCTCTCATCACCCAGAATCCTCCAGTGTATACTGTATTATCTCCCAGCAGTCAACTCTCATCACCCAGAATCCTCCAGTGTATACTGTATAATCTCCCAGCAGTCTCCTCCCATCACCCAGAATCCTCCAGTGTATACTGTATAATCTCCCAGCAGTCTCCTCCCATCACCCAGAATCCTCCAGTGTATACTGTATTATCTCCCAGCAGTCTCCTCTCATCACCCAGAATCCTCCAGTGTATACTGTATAATCTCCCAGCAGTCTCCTCCCATCACCCAGAATCCTCCAGTGTATACTGTATAATCTCCCAGCAGTCTCCTCCCATCACCCAGAATCCTCCAGTGTATACTGTATAATCTCCCAGCAGTCTCCTCTCATCCAGAATCCTCCAGTGTATACTGTATAATCTCCCAGCAGTCTCCTCTCATCACCCAGAATCCTCCAGTGTATACTGTATAATCTCCCAGCAGTCTCCTCTCATCACCCAGAATCCTCTAGTGTATACTGTATTATCTCCCAGCAGTCTCCTCTCATCACCCAGAATCCTCCAGTGTATACTGTATAATCTCCCAGCAGTCTCCTCTCATCACCCAGAATCCTCCAGTGTATACTGTATTATCTCCCAGCAGTCTCCTCTCATCACCCAGAATCCTCCAGTGTACACTGTATAATCTCCCAGCAGTCTCCTCTCATCACCCACAATCCTCCAGTGTATCCTGAATAATCTCCCAGCAGTCACCTCTCCGGTCAGCAGTTTAGTGATCTTGTTTGTGACTTTTAAGATTTTCTCAAATATCGGAGAGTGCGAGGGTAGTTCTTGCACAGACTTTTGAAATTGAATGATGGGAGTCACACAGACTCTCGATGTCTTCGTCGTTACTGTGTAATCCTGTACATAGAAGAGAAATAGGCAAATGTAATGGAGATAGTGATAGAAATATAGAAGAGTTTACCTCTCCACTCAGCAGATAATAGAAATATAGAAGAGTTTACCTCTCCACTCAGCAGATAATAGAAATATAGAAGAGTTTACCTCTCCACTCAGCAGATAATAGAAATATAGAAGAGTTTACCTCTCCACTCAGCAGATAATAATAGAAATATAGAAGAGTTTACCTCTCCACTCAGCAGATAATAATAGAAATATAGAAGAGTTTACCTCTCCACTCAGCAGATAATAGAAATATAGAAGAGTTTACCTCTCCACTCAGCAGATAATAGAAATATAGAAGAGTTTACCTCTCCACTCAGCAGATAATAGAAATATAGAAGAGTTTACCTCTCCACTCAGCATATAATAGAAATATAGAAGAGTTTACCTCTCCACTCAGCATATAATAATAGAAATATAGAAGAGTTTACCTCTCCACTCAGCAAATAATAATAGAAATATAGAAGAGTTTACCTCTCCGCTCAGCATATAATAATAGAAATATAGAAGAGTTTACCTCTCCACTTAGCAGATAATAATAGAAATATAGAAGAGTTTACCTCTCCACTCAGCAGATAATAATAGAAATATAGAAGAGTTTACCTCTCCGCTCAGCAGATAATAATAGAAATATAGAAGAGTTTACCTCTCCACTCAGCAGATAATAATAGAAATATAGAAGAGTTTACCTCTCCACTCAGCAGATAATAATAGAAATATAGAAGAGTTTACCTCTCCACTCAGCAGATAATAATAGATATATAGAAGAGTTTACCTCTCTACTCAGCAGATAATAATAGAAATATAGAAGAGTTTACCTCTCCACTCAGCAGATAATAATAGAAATATAGAAGAGTTTACCTCTCCACTCAGCAGATAATAGAAATATAGAAGAGTTTACCTCTCCGCTCAGCAGATAATAATAGAAATATAGAAGAGTTTACCTCTCCACTCAGCAGATAATAGAAATATAGAAGAGTTTACCTCTCCACTCAGCAGATAATAATAGAAATATAGAAGAGTTTACCTCTCCACTCAGCAGATAATGATAGAAATATAGAAGAGTTTACCTCTCCACTCAGCAGATACCGTATATACTCGAGTATAAGCCGACCCGAGTATAAGCCGACCCCCCTAATTTTGCCACAAAAAACTGGGAAAACTTATTGACTCGAGTATAAGCCTAGGGTGGAAAATGCAACAGCTACCGGTGAATTTCAAAAATAAAAATAGATGCTCCATACTGTTCATTATGGCCCCATAGCTGTGCCATATAGTGCTCTGCACCATTATTGCCCCATAGCTGTGCCATATAGTGCTCTGCACCATCATTGCCCCATAGCTGTGCCATACAGTGCTCTGCACCATTACTGCCCCATAGCTGTGCCATACAGTGCTCTGCACCATTACTGCCCCATAGCTGTGCCATATAGTGCTCTGCACCATTACTGCCCCATAGCTGTGCCATATAGTGCTCTGCACCATTATTGCCCCATAGCTGTGCCATACAGTGCTCTGCACCATTACTGCCCCATAGCTGTGCCATACAGTGCTCTGCACCATTATTGCCCCATAGCTGTGCCATACAGTGCTCTGCACCATTACTGCCCCATAGCTGTGCCATATAGTGCTCTGCACCATTATTGCCCCATAGCTGTGCCATACAGTGCTCTGCACCATTACTGCCCCATAGCTGTGCCATATAGTGCTCTGCACCATTATTGCCCCATAGCTGTGCCATACAGTGCTCTGCACCATTACTGCCCCATAGCTGTGCCATATAGTGCTCTGCACCATTACTGCCCCATAGCTGTGCCATACAGTGCTCTGCACCATTACTGCCCCATAGCTGTGCCATATAGTGCTCTGCACCATTATTGCCCCATAGCTGTGTCATACAGTGCTCTGCACCATTACTGCCCCATAGCTGTGCCATATAGTGCTCTGCACCATTATCGCCCCATAGCTGTGCCATACAGTGCTCTGCACCATTACTGCCCCATAGCTGTGCCATACAGTGCTCTGCACCATTATTGCCCCATAGCTGTGCCATATAGTGCTCTGCACCATTACTGCCCCATAGCTGTGCCATACAGTGCTCTGCACCATTACTGCCCCATAGCTGTGCCATACAGTGCTCTGCACCATTGCCCCATAGCTCTGCCATATAGTGCTCTGCACCGTCCATTATTGCCCCATAGCTGTGCTGCTGCAATAAAAATAATAAAACACATACTCACCTGTCTTGCTTGCAGCTTCTCGGCGCCATCTTCCCGGCGTCTCCCTGCACTGACTGATCAGGCAGAGGGCGGCGCGCACACTATATGCGTCATCGCGCCCTCTGCCTGCAGTCAGTAAGGAGAGAGAGACGCCGGGAAGATGGAGACAGCGCCCGGCGTGTGGAACCAGGACAGGTGAATATGACATACTTACCTGCTCCCGGCGTCCCGCTCCTTCCCCCTGCCTGTGTTCGGTGCCGCAGCCTCTTCCTCTGTCAGCGGTCACCGGCACCGCTTCATTAGAGAAATGAATAGGCGGCTCCGCCCCTATGGGAGGTGGAGCAGCCTATTCATTTCTCTAATGAGCGGTCCCACGTGACCGCTCAGGGGAAGAGGCTGCTGCACCCGGAGACCGTGGGACGGGCAGGGGGAGTGACAGGATCGCCGGGACTAGGTAAGTATGCCTCAGCGCCCTCTCCCCCTCACCCGCCGACCCTGCCACAGACCGTGACTCGAGTATAAGCCGAGGGGGCACTTTCAGCCCAAAAATTTGGGCTGAAAATCTCGGCTTATACTCGAGTATATACGGTAATAGAAATATAGAAGAGTTTACCTCTCCGCTCAGCAGATAATAATAGAAATATAGAAGAGTTTACCTCTCCACTCAGCAGGTAATAATAGAAATATAGAAGAGTTTACCTCTCCACTCAGCAGATAATAATAGAAATATAGAAGAGTTTACCGCTCCACTCAGCAGATAATAGAAATATAGAAGAGTTTACCTCTCCACTCAGCAGATAATAATAGAAATATAGAAGAGTTTACCTCTCCGCTCAGCAGATAATAATAGAAATATAGAAGAGTTTACCTCTCCACTCAGCAGATAATAGAAATATAGAAGAGTTTACCTCTCCACTCAGCAGATAATAATAGAAATATAGAAGAGTTTACCTCTCCACTCAGCAGATAATAATAGAAATATAGAAGAGTTTACCTCTCCACTCAGCAGATAATAATAGAAATATAGAAGAGTTTACCTCTCCACTCAGCAGATAATAGAAATATAGAAGAGTTTACCTCTCCGCTCAGCAGATAATAGACATATGGAGCAGTTTACCTCTCCGCTCAGCAGGGAGATGATCTCCACGGCTAAGTCTATTATTCTTCTGGTGATGTTACTTTTGCCTTTGTGCATTTTTGGTCTGTCATGCAGGTTCACAGTTTTGGATTGAAACATAAGAATACTGGTTGATCTTGAGTGATTTCTTCTGACAGGTTCCGATCTTATAGAAGCTAAGTCTGCAGAACAAACAAGGGAATAATCATCAGTGACATTCACAACTTACAAACCGTTCTCTGAAAACTCTTAATTTATCTGTATAATTGCCCAGTTAGACAATATACAGTATATCAACTCAAAAATGCAGCTCATTAAAAGTATTACTTGTCCTATAATGATTGGTTTGAGGGGGGAGTTAGAAGCTGTGATGTGGCGCTGGAGTCATTTACTACTTCCATCCTCGCAGTAAGTGCAGTGCCGGTAAGGAAGGAGCAGAGAGCCAGCGCTGCACTCGCCTCTTCACAGTTCCATTTAGTGCTATGGAACCAGGACGCCTTCAGAGGGCAGCGATGCTTGAATGTGGAAATAACTGCAGAAATGTCCTATGATAACATCCTGTCCCAAGAGGGGCAAGAGGCGCTGGGTGAAGTGAGTGCGGCCCCTGCCTCTGTGACACCTGCTCTGAGACTTCTCGAAGTGTAACAGGAAGTGAAGTAAAAATAAACACATTGAACGATTAGATAGGGTTTTTTCCAAAATAACGGCATCATCTACATAGTACTGAGCATCTCTCAATTATTGTATAAGCACATATAACCTTTTCTATTTGTCAAATAATAGAGAGGAAGGTCAGAGAGTATTTAGAAAATTATTAATTTTTATTTATCCAAAAATTATTAAAATCAGATCAGAGTAACACAAAAAAATATGGCAGGACTATAGGGGGATAAGATATTATGTCTTTTAAAGTGAGATGTTATATGCACAACAATTAGCATTAGTATAAATTATGCACTCTGTTAACCTAATAATAAGTGGGTATCATAGCCGCAAGTAAAAATCAACTGGTCCCATCAGGGGTCCGAACATGACTAGGAAGCAGTGCATGGCTTTATAGGACTGTCTTCATATACAGACTGTCTGTGAGATCAAACAAAGGGGCAATATCAGAGTGTGTCCCGCAGAGCTTAACAAAAAGTGCAATCGTGCAAGTAAATAGTAAGTTCATAAACCTAATTAACACTCACATGTAGTAAGAGCTGCAAACCCCGACCTGCCGCCTCAACGCGCGTTTCGCCGGTCTTCATCAGGAGCTATTGTCTGGCTGCGGCCTGAGCATGTATAATTCCCTCACTGCAGCGTGCCTGCTAGCCAGTCCACAGTGAAGCGGCCCATCCGGCGACTAATTATCCTAGGTGTAGTTCCCTGACTGACCTGAGGGTAAGGGGGTGCCAGAGAGCTGCAAGATCCGAAGTGGAACTGGAAAGCGGGATATACATAAATCCCTGCAGTTCGTGATTTGTAGCAGCAGTGGGATACCTAAAATAAGCCCCTGCGGTAAATTGAGAGGTCAGTAGCCTGGTTTGTGTTTTCATCACATTGTAGCAGTGGAGGGATAACTAAGATAAGCCCCCTGTACATGTGATAGCCGGGTGCTGGCCAAAGGTCACCCCCAATCCATGACAATTAATTTTTAAATACTCTCTGACCTTCCTCTCTATTATTTGACGAACAGAAAAGGTTATATGTGGTTATACACTGTGTTCCAAATTATAATGCAAATTGGATTTAAGTGTGATAAAGATTTAATGGTTTTGTTTTTCAAATAAACTTGTGGATGGTATTGTGTCTCAGGGATCAATGGATCACTGAAATCAATCTTAAACACATGGGATAATTAGTTTTCTAGGTGATTTTAATTAAAGGAAAACTACCTAAAAATGATGTTCCACATTATTATGCAGGTCACAGTTTTCAAGTAACATGGGAAAGAAAAAGGATCTCTCTGCTGCTGAAAAGCATCAAATAGTGCAATGCCTTGGTGAAGGGATGAAAACATTAGAAATTTCCCGAAAACTTAAGCGTGATCATCGTACTGTTAAGAGATGTGTGGCTGTATCTGAGCACAAATGTGTTTGTGCTGATAAAGGCATAATGAGGAAGATTTCTGCCAGGCAAGTTCATCGGATTAAGAGAGCAGCTGCTAAAAAGCCATTACAAACCAGCAAACAGTTATTTGAAGCTGCTGGTGCCTCTGGAGTCCCTCGAACCTCAAGGTGTAGGATCCTTCAAAGGCTTGCTGTGGTGCATAAACCTACTATTCGGCCACCCCTAAACAGTGTTCACAAGCAGAAACGGTTGCAGTGGGCCCAGACATACATGAAGACTAATTTCCAAACAGTCTTGTTTACTGATAAGTGTTGAGCAACCCTGGACGGTCCAGATGGATGGAGTAGTGGATGGTTGGTGGATGGCCACCATGTCCCAACAAGGCTGTGACGTCAGCAAGGAGGTGGAGGAGCCATGTTTTGGGCCGGAATCATGGAGAAACAGCTGGTAGGGCCCTTTAAGGTTCATGAAGGTGTGAAAATGACCTCTGCAAAGTATATAGAGTTTCTGACTGACAACTTTCCTCCATGGTATAAAAAGCAGAAACGGGCCTTCAGGAGCAAAATCATCTTCATGCTGACAATGCCCCATCTCATGCTGCAAAGAAACCTCTGAGTCATTGGCTGCTATGGGCATAAAAGGAGATAAACTCATGGTGTGGCCACCATCTTCCCCTGACCTCAACCCTATAGAGAACCTTTGCAGAATCATCAAGCAAAAGATCTATCAGGGTGGGGGGCAGTTCACATCCAAACAGCAGCTCTGGGAGGCTATTCCGACTTCATGCAAAGAAATACAAGCAGAAACTCAATGGATGCAGGAATTGTGAAGGTGATCTCAAAGATTCCTATGGTAACATGTAACTTGGCCTGTTAGGAGGTTTTGGAGTTAAATAGCTTTTTTGTTCAGTGAATGTGACCTCCTAATGCTGCAAATTCCACAAATGAGACTTTTCAGTTCTTAATATCAAATGTTTAGAAATTCTACTGTGCGTAATAATTTGGAACAGTGCATTTTAAGTTTTTATTCATTTTGGAGATTATACTGTTATCACTGGGAGGTTTCTTCAATAAAATTCCATGTATAATCTAACAGGTGATGACTTTTATTAGACTGACTGTCATTTGCACCGACCATTTAGGAAAATCTGAGAAAAATGTCATTTGCATAATAATTAATTTGGAACATAGTGTACATTATACGATTAGCAGGACTGGGAGCAATGAAGGGGAATTTTTAATAAAGCAAATTACAAAATTGATTGGATGTAATTTCCAAACTGGGGAGAACCCCAAATAAACCCTCACTATAAGACCATGAAATGTAATTTTATTTCTATTAAGTAAAGACAAAGGGTATAAAACGTGTTGTCGGTAATCTCAGAAGTGTGCAGCGCCCGGGATGTGGAGACATATTGGCAGAATCGCACAATATATTTTAGCCCTAGAGTCCCCAACGTTTCGCCGTGTTAGCAGCGTCATCGCCTGTGTCCCTTCCCCTGACGACGCCAGCGGGGTGACATGTGTTGGGGGAACGCTAGGGGTTAAATGTGCTACAACACAGCATAAAATCACTGCAGACCTCTGAGACAGATCAGGGACAAAACGTTCTATACCCTTTGTATATTCTTTATTTTCATTCATAGAAATAACGGTCTTCTAGAGAGGGTTTACTTGGGGGTCTCCCCAATTTGGAAATTATATACTGGATTTTTCGGATTATAAGATGCACCCCAAATTTTGAGGAGAAAAATAGGAAAAAACTTTTTTTTTTCATAAAATGGTGGTGCTTCTTATATTCCATGCGTCTTATTTACGGGGGGTGGTGGCTGCGGTGAAGCGGGGTCCCAGGGTCGCTGCTGGAGGAGGAGGAGTGGAGCGATGCTGCGCGCTGGGATGATGGGGTGCTCGATGTGCGGCGCTCCACTGCGGGTGTCCGGTGATTCTGCGGGGGGGCTCCGCCGACATTTTCTGAAAGGCCAGAGCCCCCACGGTTTAATGGTTTCCTGTGCGGTGGAGTCCGGGAAAATGGCCGCCAGGGGAAGTGGATGTGCAGATGGAGATCTCAGCGCTGACACCACCCGCCGCGCATCCGAACGCTCCCTCATCCCAGCGGCAGCAACGGTACCGGTAAGGTATATCTGCATTATAACACGCACCCCAATTTCCCCAAAAAATTTGGTGTAAAAAAAAAGTGCATCTTATAATCCGATAAATACGGTACAAATCCTCCAAAGATCTTAGTTCCTCCATTATTTCTGTTACATTGACTGGATGTAGAATAATATACTTAGATTGGACGTTTGGTTCCCCCCACATACGGGGAATCAGTGCACTCAGGAGAACTGGCACAACAGATTATACGGCCATTCTCTCCTGATAAAGGGGGAAAATAAAGACATTTGGGTCTAAAGGAACATTTCTGTGAAAGAAAAATATAGTTCTTACCGATAACGGTATTTCTCTGAGCCCATGACGGCACCACGGAGAGAGGGGATCCGCCCACCAAGGACCGGAAACCTACAGAGGTACCTCTCTCCTTCATCAGTTGTTTACTAGAGAACGATGGGAGACTAGGAGATAGAGTCTTACTTTGACATTAAACTTAATTGAGATACCGCGTGACTTATTTAGACAATTAGCATATGGCACTATGTTAATGTGCACACCCATCAGTGAAGGGAGGGAATGTACGGGTGCCATCATGGGCTCAGAGAAATACCGTTATCGGTAAGAACTATATTTTTCTCTGTCCCCCATGACGGCACCACGGAGAGATTTGCAGAGATTGTACATTCAGGGAGGGACCAACGCTTCCAGAACCCTTTTACCAAAGTCAGGTCTGAAGAAGAGATAAGGTCCAATCTATAGTGCCTATAGAATGTAGAAGGTGAGGACCAGGTAGCAGCTCTACATATCTGGTCAATTGAAGCTCCGGCCTTCTCCGCCCAAGAAGTTGCTACTGCTCTTGTTGAGTGAGCCTTGACATCTCCCGGGACGGACATTCCACTTGATGAATCTGACAGGCTAATAGCCTCCGTGATCCATCTCGCCAGAGTGGCTTTGGAGGCTTTTTTCCCCTTCCGGGGACCCTGAAAACACACAAAAAGAGAGGCATCCTCCCTACTTTCTCTGGTGGCTTCTAAGTACTGCATGAGGCATCTCCTAACATCCAGTGTATGTAAGGACTCTTCCTCATTTTTAAGGTTAGGACAAAAGGAGGGAAGAGATATCTCTTGAGTTCTGTTGAACCGGGATGCTACCTTCGGGAGGTATGCTGGGTCTATTTTGAGAACGACCCTATCCTCTAAAAACTGTGTGTAAGGAGGGTTAGCAGATAGAGCCTGTATGTCGCTAACTCTACGAGCAGAAGTGAGGGCGACGAGCAGGGATGTTTTGAGGGACAAGAATTTCAATGGGATATCCCCTAAGGGCTCGAAGGGAGGTTTAGTCAGGGTTTTAAGGACCAAGTTTAAATCCCATTAAGGGGTAACCTTTACTGGACGTGGTCTCGATCTACCCGCTGCCCTGACGAACCTGGAAACCCACCGGTTCCCTGCCAAGTCATAGTTAAATAGGGCTCCCAATGCTGCCACATGGACTTTCAGGGTACTCGTGGCTAGACCAATCTCCAACCCGTTTTGTAGGAACTCTAATATGGATTTAAGAGGGACTTCTTCACCTATTTTAGCGCCTGATGATGAAAGGAATTTTTTCCATATCTTTCCATACTGTTTTGTTGTAGTTGATTTTCTACTTTGCAATAGAGTAGATGCCAGACCTGGAGAGAACCCTCTGCTTTCTAGTAGCTTCCTCTCAAATGCCAGGCTGTCACGTGTAAGCTCGCAACTTGTGGATGATGAACTGGGCCCTGGGAGAGGAGGTCTGGAAGAACCCACGGGTCGGAGATTGACATTCTCATCATCCAAGAGAACCAAGGCCTCTTCGGTCAGAACGGGGCTATTAAGATCACATGAGCCCCGTCCTCCCGAATCTTCCTCAGCACTGCCGGAATCAGAGCAATTGGGGGAAATGCATAAGCTAGCTGATGGAGCCACGGAATCAGGAACGCATCCAACGCTACTGGGTTCCCTAATGGGGTTATGGAACAAAAAGAGTCTACTATTTTGTTTAGTTGTTTGCAAGGAGGTCTATGCTTGGTACCCCCCATTTTTCTATAATCTGGGTGAATACTGCTTGATTTAGCTCCCATTCCCCCTGCCTTAGTTGGGAACAACTCAAAGTCTGCTTTGTGATTGTCCATCCCTTTTATGTGAAGGCCTGACAGGGATAGAAGGTTGCTTTTGGCTATGTGGTATATTGACTTGGCTACCTCCATCAGTTTTTGAGAGCGAGTACCCCCTTGATGATTCAGGTACGCTACTACTACCCTGTTGTCTGACATAACCCTGACATGGTGAGACTGAAGGGGCCCCAAGAACTCCAGTAGAGTGAATTTAACCGCCAGTACTTCCTTCATGTTGGAGGATTCTTTTGCGAGAGACGGTGGCCAAGTGCCTTGGGCTAATAGGTCGTTCAGATGAGCCCCCCACCTGCTGGGGTTTGCGTCTGTGGTTACTATTTTTGAAATTGGAGTTACCCACGGGACCCCTTGGGAAGATTGTTTTGCGATGTCCACCAGGTTAGTGACCGAGTTGTGTGCGGAGATAAACTGAACCGACCTTCTAAATGACCTCTTAGAGAGACTTCCTCTGACAAAATTTGCCATTGAAGATCTCTCGAATGGACCTGAGCCCATTGGACTGCAGGGATGCATGAAGTCATGGATCCCAAAAGGGACAAAGCTTGGCGGAGAGTTATGGAGGGGAGAGCTTGCATTTTGGACACTAGACACGATATTTTTTGTATTTTCTCTACAGGAAGACGGCATTCCTGTTTCACGGAGTCTAGAGTGAGACCTAAATATTTCTGGGTCTGGGAAGGTAACAACCTGGATTTTTTTAGATTTATCAACCAGCCCAGGTTTTCTAGAGAGGACATTATTGTTTCTAGTTGTTTGCTGCAGTGTTGGGGAGAGGAGCCCATCACCAGAAGGTCGTCTAGGTATGGCACGATCAGGGTGTCCTGTTGCCTCAGGTGAGCCATTACCTCTGCGACTAGCTTGGTGAATACCCTTGGAGCTATGGCTAGCCCAAAGGGGAGGGCTGAAAGTTGAAAGTGGTGTAACACCCCCCCATGTGAACTGCTATCCTGAGAAACTTTTGGTGATCTCTGTGTATAGGGACGTGATAGTAAGCGTCCTTCAGGTCCAGGACTACCATGAAACACAGAGGAAACAGCATTTTTATCGATGTTTTTATTGTTTCCATCTTAAACGCTTGTACCTCTAGGTATTTGTTTAGGTTTTTCAAGTTTATGATAGTCCTGTATGACCCGTCCGTTTTTTTCCTCAGGAACAGAGGGGAATAATATCCTTGCCCTTTTTCCTGGGGGGGAACCTCTAGGAGAACCCCCTTTGTTCACCAGTCCAATGATCTCGTTTTCCAACGCTAGTTGCTCTTCCACTGAAGACCTTGGCAATGTTATCATAAAGGAGGGGCGAGAGTGATTGAGAAATGTCAGTTTCAGTCCCGATTTTTCAGAATCCAAGCTATGGCGACATCTAGCTTGGAGGCTTTTTCCCAGAGGGAGCAAGATTCATCCTCAAAAGGGTACTTTCTTTTTGGTGTTAACGCCTTCCTTATGGTTTTTTTCCACTCTTTTTTGATTAGAGCTGATATTGTCTCGTTAAGGGGAAATGCTCTCCTCTTTTTTTGCTCAAGACCCCCGAACATGATGTCTTGTACTGATTTTTTGGGGTGAGGGTCCACTAGTCCCATAGTACTTCTAACTGCCGTAATGAGGCCATCTGTGTCTTCCAAAGGAAAACAACTGTGACCCCCAGAGGAGTGCGGTGCTGCATACCAGAATCCCCGGCTTTTACAGTCTGCAGGCTGGAGTTCTGGAAGGAGAGCCGAGCTACTCCCCCACAACCGCAGAGGGACCCCCCTGGATGTTGACGCTGCAGGCATTTTTTCGCATGGCGCGCGGGCGCTGTATACCGGAACCCCCGACTTTTACAGTCTGCAGGCCGGAGTTCTGGAAGGAGAGCCACGCTACTCCCCCACAACTGCAGAGGGACCCCCCTGTATGTTGTCGTCTGCTGGCATCTTACCCGTGAAGGTGGCCGCGAACTCCATGCCACCTTCCCCAAACACCATAGAGGCCCACCAGCCCCAGCGGTGGCGCCTCGGGTCACCACACCAGCCGAGGCAGGGGGACCCCCGCTGCCTGAGTCGGACTGATTGGTCCCGGATCCGCGACGTCTTCTTGTTGGTAAGTCCGTAGGTCTCCCATCAAGAACAGGAAACCACTGATGCGGCAGAGTGGTACCGCCGTTTTTTCTGTAGGTTTCCGGTCCTTGGTGGGCGGATCCCCTCTCTCTGTGGTGCCATCATGGGGACAGAGAAAAGTAAATGTTCATTTTTTCCTTCCACATTCCATTAACTGCTGTGAAGCACCCGAGGGGTTAATACACATCATGAATGTGGTTTTGGGCACCTTGAGGGGTGCAGTTATTAGAATGATGTCACACTTGGCTATTTTCTATCATACAGACCCCTCAAAGTGACTTCAAATGTGAGGTGGTCCCTAAAAAATGGTTTTGCAAATTTTGTTGTAACCCTTATTACTTCCTAACAAAAAAAATGTTGGTTCTAGAATTGTGCTGATGTACAGAAGACATGTGGGAAATGTTACTTATTAAGTATTGTGTGTCACATATGTCTCTGGCTTATCAGAATAAAAAGTCAAAGGTGGAAAAATGTGAAATTTTACCATATTTCAGAATTTTTTCACAAATCAAAGTTTTAATGAAAAAACTTTACCCCTATCAGGGTCTGGGAGTCCGTCCTGTGGCAGTGGACCCTTCCTCCCTCCTCAGGGTCTGTTCTGTGGCAGTGGACCCCTCCTCCCTCCTCAGGGTCTGTTCTGTGGCAGTGGCCCCCTCCTCCCTCCTCAGGGTCTGTTCTGTGGCAGTGGCCCCCTCCTCCCTCAGTGACTGTCCTGTGGCAGTGGCCCTCTCCCCCTTCCTCAGGGTCTGTTCTGTGACAGTGACCCCCTCCTCAGGGTCTGTCCTGTGGCAGTGGCCCCATCCTCCCTCCTCAGGGTCTGTTCTGTGGCAGTGGCCCCCTCCTCCCTCCTCAGGGTCTGTCCTCTGGCAGTGGCCCCCTCCTCCCTCCTCAGGGTCTGTCCTGTGGCAGTGGCCCTCTCCTCCCTCCTCAAGGTCTGTCCTGTGGCAGTGGCCCCCTCCTCCCTCCTCAGGGTCTGTCCTGTGGCAGTGTCCCCTTGCTCCCTCCTCAGGGTCTGTCCTGTGGCAGTGGCCCCTTCCTCCCTCCTCAGGGTCTGTCCTGTGGCAGTGGCCCCCTCCTCCCTCCTCAGGGTCTGTCCTGTGGCAGTGGCCCCCTCCTCAGGGTCTGTCCTGCGGCAGTGGTCCCTTCCTCCCTGATCAGGGTCTGTCCTGTGGCAGTGGCCCCCTCCTCCCTCCTCAGGGTCTGTCCTGCGGCAGTGGTCCCTTCCTCCCTGATCAGGGTCTGTCCTGTGGCAGTGGCCCCCTCCTCCCTCCTCAGGGTCTGTCCTGTGGCAGTGGCCCCTTCCTCCCTCCTCAGTGTCTGTCCTGTGGCAGTGGCCCCTTCCTCCCTCCTCAGGGTCTGTCCTGTGGCAGTGGCCCCCTCCTCAGGGTCTGTCCTGTGGCAGTGGCCCCATCCTCAGGGTCTGTCCTGTGGCAGTGGCCCCTTCCTCCCTCCTCAAGGTCTGTCCTGTGGCAGTGGCCCCTTCCTCCCTCCTCAGTGTCTGTCCTGTGGCAGTGGCCCCTTCCTCCCTCCTCAGGGTCTGTCCTGTGGCAGTGGCCCCCTCCTCAGGGTCTGTCCTGTGGCAGTGGCCCCATCCTCAGGGTCTGTCCTGTGGCAGTGGCCCCATCCTCCCTCATCAGGGTCTGTCCTGTGGCAGTGGCCCCATCCTCCCTCCTCAGGGTCTGTCCTGTGGCAGTGGCCCTCTCCTCCCTCCTCAGGGTCTGTCCTGTGGCAGTGGCCCCCTCCTCCCTCCTCAGGGTCTGTCCTGTGGCAGTGGCCCCCTCCTCCCTCCTCAGGGTCTGTCCTGTGGCAGTGGCCTCCTCCTCCCTCCTCAGGGTCTGTCCTGTGGCAGTGGCCCCTTCCTCCCTCCTCAGGGTCTGTCCTCTGGCAGTGGCCCCCTCCTCAGGGTCTGTCCTGTGGCAGTGGCCCCTTCCTCCCTCCTCAGGGTCTGTCCTGTGGCAGTGGCCCCCTCCTCAGGGTCTGTCCTGTGGCAGTGGCCCTCTCCTCCCTCCTCAGGGTCTGTCCTGTGGCAGTGGCCCCGTCCTCCCTCTTCAGGGTCTGTCCTGTGGCAGTGGCCCCGTTCTCCCTCCTCAGAGTCTGTCCTGTGGCAGTGGCCCCTTCCTCCCTCCTCAGGGTCTGTCCTGTGGCAGTGGCCCCCTCCTCAGGGTCTGTCCTGTGGCAGTGGCCCTGTCCTCCCTCTTCAGGGTCTGTCCTGTGGCAGTGGCCCCGTCCTCCCTCCTCAGGGTCTGTCCTGTGGCAGTGGCCCCGTCCTCCCTCTTCAGGGTCTGTCCTGTGGCAGTGGCCCCGTTCTCCCTCCTCAGGGTCTGTCCTGTGGCAGTGGCCCCTTCCTCCCTCCTCAGGTTCTGTCCTGTGGCAGTGGCCCCCTCCTCAGGGTCTGTCCTGTGGCAGTGGCCCTGTCCTCCCTCTTCAGGGTCTGTCTTGTGGCAGTGGCCCCCTCCTCCGGGTCTGTCCTGTGGCAGTGGCCCCTTCCTCCCTCCTCAGGGTCTGTCCTGTGGCAGTGGCCCCGTCCTCCCTCCTCAGGGTCTGTCCTGTGGCAGTGGCCCTTTCCTCCCTCCTCAGGGTCTGTCCTGTGGCAGTGGCCCTCTCCTCCCTCCTCAGGGTCTGTCCTGTGGCAGTGGCCCCGTCCTCCCTCCTCAGGGTCTGTCCTGTGGCAGTGGCCCTTTCCTCCCTCCTCAGGGTCTGTCCTGTGGCAGTGGCCCCCTCCTCCCTCCTCAGGGTCTGTCCTGTGGCAGTGGCCCCCTCCTCCCTCCTCCCTCCTCAGGGTCTGTCCTGTGGCAGTGGCCCCTTCCTCCCTCCTCAGGGTCTGTCCTGTGGCAGTGGCCCACTCCTCCCTCCTCAGGGTCTGTCCTGTGGCAGTGGCCCCCTCCTCCCTCCTCAGGGTCTGTCCTGTGGCAGTGGCCCCCTCCTCCCTCCTCAGGGTCTGTCCTGTGGCAGTGGCCCCCTCCTCCCTCCTCAGGGTCTGTCCTGTGGCAGTGGCCCCCTCCTCCCTCCTCAGGGTCTGTCCTGTGGCAGTGGCCCCCTCCTCCCTCCTCAGGGTCTGTCCTGTGGCAGTGGCCCCTTCCTCCCTCTTCAGGGTCTGTCCTGTGGCAGTGGCCCTCTCCTCCCTCTTCAGGGTCTGTCCTGTGGCAGTGGCCCTCTCCTCCCTCTTCAGGGTCTGTCCTGTGGCAGTGGCCCCGTCCTCCCTCCTCAGGGTCTGTCCTGCGGCAGTGGTCCCTTCCTCCCTGATCAGGGTCTGTCCTGTGGCAGTGGCCCCCTCCTCCCTCCTCAGGGTCTGTCCTGCGGCAGTGGTCCCTTCCTCCCTGATCAGGGTCTGTCCTGTGGCAGTGGCCCCCTCCTCCCTCCTCAGGGTCTGTCCTGTGGCAGTGGCCCCTTCCTCCCTCCTCAGTGTCTGTCCTGTGGCAGTGGCCCCTTCCTCCCTCCTCAGGGTCTGTCCTGTGGCAGTGGCCCCCTCCTCAGGGTCTGTCCTGTGGCAGTGGCCCCATCCTCAGGGTCTGTCCTGTGGCAGTGGCCCCTTCCTCCCTCCTCAGGGTCTGTCCTGTGGCAGTGGCCCCTTCCTCCCTCCTCAGTGTCTGTCCTGTGGCAGTGGCCCCTTCCTCCCTCCTCAGGGTCTGTCCTGTGGCAGTGGCCCCCTCCTCAGGGTCTGTCCTGTGGCAGTGGCCCCATCCTCAGGGTCTGTCCTGTGGCAGTGGCCCCATCCTCCCTCCTCAGGGTCTGTCCTGTGGCAGTGGCCCCATCCTCCCTCCTCAGGGTCTGTCCTGTGGCAGGGGCCCCTTCCTCCCTCCTCAGGGTCTGTCCTGTGGCAGTGGCCCCCTCCTCCCTCCTCAGGGTCTGTCCTGTGGCAGTGGCCCCTTCCTCCCTCCTCAGGGTCTGTCCTGTGGCAGTGGCCCCCTCCTCCCTCCTCAGGGTCTGTCCTGTGGCAGTGGCCCCTTCCTCCCTCCTCAGGGTCTGTCCTGTGGCAGTGGCCCCTTCCTCCCTCCTCAGTGTCTGTCCTGTGGCAGTGGCCCCCTCCTCCCTCCTCAGGGTCTGTCCTGTGGCAGTGGCCCCTTCCTCCCTCCTCAGGGTCTGTCCTGTGGCAGTGGCCCCCTCCTCCCTCCTCAGGGTCTGTCCTGTGGCAGTGGGCCCTTCCTCCCATTTCAGGGTCTGTCCTGTGGCAGTGGCCCTCTCCTCCCTCTTCAGGGTCTGTCCTGTGGCAGTGGCCCCGTTCTCCCTCCTCAGGGTCTGTCCTGTGGCAGTGGACCCTTCCTCCCTCCTCAGGGTCTGTCCTGTGGCCCCCTCCTCCCTCCTCAGGGTCTGTCCTGTGGCAGTGGCCCCTTCCTCCCTCCTCAGGGTCTGTCCTGTGGCAGTGGCCCCCTCCTCCCTCCTCAGGGTCTGTCCTGTGGCAGTGGCCCCTTCCTCCCTCTTCAGGGTCTGTCCTGTGGCAGTGGCCCTCTCCTCCCTCTTCAGGGTCTGTCCTGTGGCAGTGGCCCCGTTCTCCCTCCTCAGGGTCTGTCCTGTGGCAGTGGACCCTTCCTCCCTCCTCAGGGTCTGTCCTGTGGCCCCCTCCTCCCTCCTCAGGGTCTGTCCTGTGGCAGTGGCCCCTTCCTCCCTCCTCAGGGTCTGTCCTGTGGCAGTGGCCCCGTTCTCCCTCCTCAGGGTCTGTCCTGTGGCAGTGGCCCCCTCCTCAGGGTCTGCCCTGTGGCAGTGGCCCTCTCCTCCCTTCTCAGGGTCTGTCCTGTGGCAGTGGCCCCCTCCTCAGTGTCTGTCCTGTGGCAGTGGCCCCCTCCTCCCTCCTCAGGGTCTGTCCTGTGGCAGTGGCCCCGTCCTCCCTCCTCAGGGTCTGTCCTGTGGCAGTGGCCCCGTCCTCCCTCCTCAGGGTCTGTCCTGTGGCAGTGGCCCCGTCCTCCCTCCTCAGGGTCTGTCCTGTGGCAGTGGCCCCGTTCTCCCTCCTCAGGGTCTGTCCTGTGGCAGTGGCCCCGTCCTCCCTCCTCAGGGTCTGTCCTGTGGCAGTGGCCCCCTCCTCCCTCCTCAGGGTCTGTCCTGTGGCAGTGGACCCCTCCTCCCTCCTCAGGGTCTGTCCTGTGGCAGTGGACCCCTCCTCCCTCCTCAGGGTCTGTCCTGTGGCAGTGGCCCCCTCCTCCCTCCTCAGGGTCTGTCCTGTGGCAGTGGCCCCCTCCTCCCTCCTCAGGGTCTGTCCTGTGGCAGTGGCCCCCTCCTCCCTCCTCAGGGTCTGTCCTGTGGCAGTGGCCCTCTCCTCCCTCCTCAGGGTCTGTCCTGTGGCAGTGGCCCCCTCCTCCCTCCTCAGGGTCTGTCCTGTGGCAGTGGCCCTCTCCTCCCTCCTCACGGTCTGTCCTGTGGCAGTGGCCCCGTTCTCCCTCCTCAGGGTCTGTCCTGTGGCAGTGGCCCCGTTCTCCCTCCTCAGGGTCTGTCCTGTGGCAGTGGCCCCCTCCTCCCTCCTCAGGGTCTGTCCTGTGGCCCCTTCCTCCCTCCTCAGGGTCTGTCCTGTGGCAGTGGCCCCCTCCTCCCTCCTCAGGGTCTGTCCTGTGGCAGTGGCCCTCTCCTCCCTCCTCACGGTCTGTCCTGTGGCAGTGGCCCCGTTCTCCCTCCTCAGGGTCTGTCCTGTGGCAGTGGCCCCGTTCTCCCTCCTCAGGGTCTGTCCTGTGGCAGTGGCCCCCTCCTCCCTCCTCAGGGTCTGTCCTGTGGCAGTGGCCCCCTCCTCCCTCCTCAGGGTCTGTCCTGTGGCAGTGGCCCCCTCCTCCCTCCTCAGGGTCTGTCCTGTGGCAGTGGCCCCTTCCTTCCTTCCTCCTCAGGGTCTGTGCTGTGGCAGTGGCCCCCTCCTCCCTCCTCAGGGTCTGTCCTGTGGCAGTGGCCCTCTCCTCCCTCCTCAGGGTCTGTCCTGTGGCAGTGGCCCCTTCCTCCCTCCTCAGGGTCTGTCCTGTGGCAGTGGCCCTCTCCTCCCTCTTCAGGGTCTGTCCTGTGGCAGTGGCCCCCTCCTCCCTCCTCAGGGTCTGTCCTGTGGCAGTGGCCCCTTCCTCCCTCCTCAGGGTCTGTCCTGTGGCAGTGGCCCCCTCCTCCATCCTCAGGGTCTGTCCTGTGGCAGTGGCCCCTTCCTCCCTCCTCAGGGTCTGTCCTGTGGAAGTGGCCCCCTCTTCCATCCTCAGGGTCTGTCCTGTGGCAGTGGCCCCCTCCTCCCTTCTCAGGGTCTGTCCTGTGGCAGTGGCCCCGTCCTCAGGGTCTGTCCTGTGGCAGTGGCCCCTTCCTCCCTCCTCAGGGTCTGTCCTGTGGCAGTGGCCCCCTCCTCCCTCCTCAGGGTCTGTCCTCTGGCAATGGCCCCCTCCTCTCTCCTCAGGGTCTGTCCTGTGGCAGTGGCCCCCTCCTCCCTCCTCAGGGTCTGTCCTCTGGCAGTGGCCCCCTCCTCCCTCCTCAGGGTCTGTCCTCTGGCAGTGGCCCCCTCCTCCCTCCTCAGGGTCTGTCCTCTGGCAGTGGCCCCCTCCTCCCTCCTCAGGGTCTGTCCTGTGGCAGGGGCCCCTTCCTCCCTCCTCAGGGTCTGTCCTGTGGCAGTGGCCCCCTCCTCCCTCCTCAGGGTCTGTCCTGTGGCAGAGGCCCCTTCCTCCCTCCTCAGGGTCTGTCCTGTGGCAGTGGCCCCCTCCTCCCTCCTCAGGGTCTGTCCTGTGGCAGTGGCCCCTTCCTCCCTCCTCAGGGTCTGTCCTGTGGCAGTGGCCCATTCCTCCCTCCTCAGTGTCTGTCCTGTGGCAGTGGCCCCCTCCTCCCTCCTCAGGGTCTGTCCTGTGGCAGTGGCCCCCTCCTCCCTCCTCAGGGTCTGTCCTGTGGCAGTGGCCCCTTCCTCCCTCTTCAGGGTCTGTCCTGTGGCAGTGGCCCTCTCCTCCCTCTTCAGGGTCTGTCCTGTGGCAGTGGCCCTCTCCTCCCTCTTCAGGGTCTGTCCTGTGGCAGTGGCCCCGTTCTCCCTCCTCAGGGTCTGTCCTGTGGCAGTGGACCCTTCCTCCCTCCTCAGGGTCTGTCCTGTGGCCCCCTCCTCCCTCCTCAGGGTCTGTCCTGTGGCAGTGGCCCCTTCCTCCCTCCTCAGGGTCTGTCCTGTGGCAGTGGCCCCGTTCTCCCTCCTCAGGGTCTGTCCTGTGGCAGTGGCCCCCTCCTCCCTCCTCAGGGTCTGTCCTGTGGCAGTGGCCCTCTCCTCCCTTCTCAGGGTCTGTCCTGTGGCAGTGGCCCCCTCCTCCCTCCTCAGGGTCTGTCCTGTGGCAGTGGCCCTCTCCTCCCTCCTCAGGGTCTGTCCTGTGGCAGTGGCCCCCTCCTCCCTCCTCAGGGTCTGTCCTGTGGCAGTGGCCCCGTCCTCCCTCTTCAGGGTCTGTCCTGTGGCAGTGGCCCCGTTCTCCCTCCTCAGGGTCTGTCCTGTGGCCCCCTCCTCCCTCCTCAGGGTCTGTCCTGTGGCAGTGGCCCCTTCCTCCCTCCTCAGGGTCTGTCCTGTGGCAGTGGCCCCGTTCTCCCTCCTCAGGGTCTGTCCTGTGGCAGTGGCCCCCTCCTCAGGGTCTGTCCTGTGGCAGTGGCCCTCTCCTCCCTTCTCAGGGTCTGTCCTGTGGCAGTGGCCCCCTCCTCAGTGTCTGTCCTGTGGCAGTGGCCCCCTCCTCCCTCCTCAGGGTCTGTCCTGTGGCAGTGGCCCCGTCCTCCCTCCTCAGGGTCTGTCCTGTGGCAGTGGCCCCGTCCTCCCTCCTCAGGGTCTGTCCTGTGGCAGTGGCCCCGTCCTCCCTCCTCAGGGTCTGTCCTGTGGCAGTGGCCCCGTTCTCCCTCCTCAGGGTCTGTCCTGTGGCAGTGGCCCCGTCCTCCCTCCTCAGGGTCTGTCCTGTGGCAGTGGCCCCCTCCTCCCTCCTCAGGGTCTGTCCTGTGGCAGTGGACCCCTCCTCCCTCCTCAGGGTCTGTCCTGTGGCAGTGGCCCCCTCCTCCCTCCTCAGGGTCTGTCCTGTGGCAGTGGCCCCCTCCTCCCTCCTCAGGGTCTGTCCTGTGGCAGTGGCCCCCTCCTCCCTCCTCAGGGTCTGTCCTGTGGCAGTGGCCCCCTCCTCCCTCCTCAGGGTCTGTCCTGTGGCAGTGGCCCTCTCCTCCCTCCTCAGGGTCTGTCCTGTGGCAGTGGCCCCCTCCTCCCTCCTCAGGGTCTGTCCTGTGGCAGTGGCCCTCTCCTCCCTCCTCACGGTCTGTCCTGTGGCAGTGGCCCCGTTCTCCCTCCTCAGGGTCTGTCCTGTGGCAGTGGCCCCGTTCTCCCTCCTCAGGGTCTGTCCTGTGGCAGTGGCCCCCTCCTCCCTCCTCAGGGTCTGTCCTGTGGCCCCTTCCTCCCTCCTCAGGGTCTGTCCTGTGGCAGTGGCCCCCTCCTCCCTCCTCAGGGTCTGTCCTGTGGCAGTGGCCCTCTCCTCCCTCCTCACGGTCTGTCCTGTGGCAGTGGCCCCGTTCTCCCTCCTCAGGGTCTGTCCTGTGGCAGTGGCCCCGTTCTCCCTCCTCAGGGTCTGTCCTGTGGCAGTGGCCCCCTCCTCCCTCCTCAGGGTCTGTCCTGTGGCAGTGGCCCCCTCCTCCCTCCTCAGGGTCTGTCCTGTGGCAGTGGCCCCTTCCTTCCTTCCTCCTCAGGGTCTGTGCTGTGGCAGTGGCCCCCTCCTCCCTCCTCAGGGTCTGTCCTGTGGCAGTGGCCCTCTCCTCCCTCCTCAGGGTCTGTCCTGTGGCAGTGGCCCCTTCCTCCCTCCTCAGGGTCTGTCCTGTGGCAGTGGCCCTCTCCTCCCTCTTCAGGGTCTGTCCTGTGGCAGTGGCCCCCTCCTCCCTCCTCAGGGTCTGTCCTGTGGCAGTGGCCCCTTCCTCCCTCCTCAGGGTCTGTCCTGTGGCAGTGGCCCCCTCCTCCATCCTCAGGGTCTGTCCTGTGGCAGTGGCCCCTTCCTCCCTCCTCAGGGTCTGTCCTGTGGCAGTGGCCCCCTCTTCCATCCTCAGGGTCTGTCCTGTGGCAGTGGCCCCCTCCTCCCTTCTCAGGGTCTGTCCTGTGGCAGTGGCCCCGTCCTCAGGGTCTGTCCTGTGGCAGTGGCCCCTTCCTCCCTCCTCAGGGTCTGTCCTGTGGCAGTGGCCCCCTCCTCCCTCCTCAGGGTCTGTCCTGTGGCAATGGCCCCCTCCTCTCTCCTCAGGGTCTGTCCTGTGGCAGTGGCCCCCTCCTCCCTCCTCAGGGTCTGTCCTCTGGCAGTGGCCCCCTCCTCCCTCCTCAGGGTCTGTCCTCTGGCAGTGGCCCCCTCCTCCCTCCTCAGGGTCTGTCCTCTGGCAGTGGCCCCCTCCTCCCTCCTCAGGGTCTGTCCTGTGGCAGGGGCCCCTTCCTCCCTCCTCAGGGTCTGTCCTGTGGCAGTGGCCCCCTCCTCCCTCCTCAGGGTCTGTCCTGTGGCAGTGGCCCCTTCCTCCCTCCTCAGGGTCTGTCCTGTGGCAGTGGCCCCCTCCTCCCTCCTCAGGGTCTGTCCTGTGGCAGTGGCCCCTTCCTCCCTCCTCAGGGTCTGTCCTGTGGCAGTGGCCCATTCCTCCCTCCTCAGTGTCTGTCCTGTGGCAGTGGCCCCCTCCTCCCTCCTCAGGGTCTGTCCTGTGGCAGTGGCCCCCTCCTCCCTCCTCAGGGTCTGTCCTGTGGCAGTGGCCCCTTCCTCCCTCTTCAGGGTCTGTCCTGTGGCAGTGGCCCTCTCCTCCCTCTTCAGGGTCTGTCCTGTGGCAGTGGCCCTCTCCTCCCTCTTCAGGGTCTGTCCTGTGGCAGTGGCCCCGTTCTCCCTCCTCAGGGTCTGTCCTGTGGCAGTGGACCCTTCCTCCCTCCTCAGGGTCTGTCCTGTGGCCCCCTCCTCCCTCCTCAGGGTCTGTCCTGTGGCAGTGGCCCCTTCCTCCCTCCTCAGGGTCTGTCCTGTGGCAGTGGCCCCGTTCTCCCTCCTCAGGGTCTGTCCTGTGGCAGTGGCCCCCTCCTCAGGGTCTGTCCTGTGGCAGTGGCCCTCTCCTCCCTTCTCAGGGTCTGTCCTGTGGCAGTGGCCCCCTCCTCCCTCCTCAGGGTCTGTCCTGTGGCAGTGGCCCTCTCCTCCCTCCTCAGGGTATGTCCTGTGGCAGTGGCCCCCTCCTCCCTCCTCAGGGTCTGTCCTGTGGCAGTGGCCCCGTCCTCCCTCTTCAGGGTCTGTCCTGTGGCAGTGGCCCCGTTCTCCCTCCTCAGGGTCTGTCCTGTGGCAGTGGCCCCGTCCTCCCTCCTCAGGGTCTGTCCTGTGGCAGTGGCCCCCTCCTCCCTCCTCAGGGTCTGTCCTGTGGCAGTGGCCCCCTCCTCCCTCCTCAGGGTCTGTCCTGTGGCAGTGGCCCCCTCCTCCCTCAGTGTCTGTCCTGTGGCAGTGGCCCTCTCCTCCCTCCTCAGGGTCTGTCCTGTGGCAGTGGCCCCTTCCTTCCTTCCTCCTCAGGGTCTGTCCTGTGGCAGTGGCCCCCTCCTCCCTCCTCAGGGTCTGTCCTGTGGCAGTGGCCCTCTCCTCCCTCCTCAGGGTCTGTCCTGTGGCAGTGGCCCCTTCCTCCCTCCTCAGGGTCTGTCCTGTGGCAGTGGCCCTCTCCTCCCTCTTCAGGGTCTGTCCTGTGGCAGTGGCCCCCTCCTCCCTCCTCAGGGTCTGTCCTGTGGCAGTGGCCCCTTCCTCCCTCCTCAGGGTCTGTCCTGTGGCAGTGGCCCCCTCCTCCATCCTCAGGGTCTGTCCTGTGGCAGTGGCCCCCTCCTCCCTCCTCAGGGTCTGTCCTGTGGCAGTGGCCCCCTCCTCCCTCCTCAGGGTCTGTCCTGTGGCAGTGGCCCTCTCCTCCCTCCTCAGGGTCTGTCCTGTGGCAGTGGCCCTCTCCTCCCTCCTCAGGGTCTGTCCTGTGGCAGTGGCCCCTTCCTTCCTTCCTCCTCAGGGTCTGTCCTGTGGCAGTGGCCCCCTCCTCCCTCCTCAGGGTCTGTCCTGTGGCAGTGGCCCTCTCCTCCCTCCTCAGGGTCTGTCCTGTGGCAGTGGCCCCTTCCTCCCTCCTCAGGGTCTGTCCTGTGGCAGTGGCCCTCTCCTCCCTCTTCAGGGTCTGTCCTGTGGCAGTGGCCCCCTCCTCCCTCCTCAGGGTCTGTCCTGTGGCAGTGGCCCTCTCCTCCCTCCTCACGGTCTGTCCTGTGGCAGTGGCCACGTTCTCCCTCCTCAGGGTCTGTCCTGTGGCAGTGGCCCCGTTCTCCCTCCTCAGGGTCTGTCCTGTGGCAGTGGCCCCCTCCTCCCTCCTCAGGGTCTGTCCTGTGGCAGTGGCCCCCTCCTCCCTCCTCAGGGTCTGTCCTGTGGCAGTGGCCCCCTCCTCCTTCCTCAGGGTCTGTCCTGTGGCAGTGGCCCCCTCCTCCCTCCTCAGGGTCTGTCCTGTGGCAGTGGCCCCCTCCTCCCTCAGTGTCTGTCCTGTGGCAGTGGCCCTCTCCTCCCTCCTCAGGGTCTGTCCTGTGGCAGTGGCCCCTTCCTTCCTTCCTCCTCAGGGTCTGTCCTGTGGCAGTGGCCCCCTCCTCCCTCCTCAGGGTCTGTCCTGTGGCAGTGGCCCTCTCCTCCCTCCTCAGGGTCTGTCCTGTGGCAGTGGCCCCTTCCTCCCTCCTCAGGGTCTGTCCTGTGGCAGTGGCCCTCTCCTCCCTCTTCAGGGTCTGTCCTGTGGCAGTGGCCCCCTCCTCCCTCCTCAGGGTCTGTCCTGTGGCAGTGGCCCCTTCCTCCCTCCTCAGGGTCTGTCCTGTGGCAGTGGCCCCCTCCTCCATCCTCAGGGTCTGTCCTGTGGCAGTGGCCCCTTCCTCCCTCCTCAGGGTCTGTCCTGTGGCAGTGGCCCCCTCTTCCATCCTCAGGGTCTGTCCTGTGGCAGTGGCCCCCTCCTCAGGGTCTGTCCTGTGGCAGTGGCCCCCTCCTCCCTTCTCAGGGTCTGTCCTGTGGCAGTGGCTCCCTCCTCAGGGCCTGTCCTGTGGCAGTGGCCCCGTCCACAGGGTCTGTCCTGTGGCAGTGGCCCCGTCCACAGGGTCTGTCCTGTGGCAGTGGCCCCTTCCTCCCTCCTCAGGGTCTGTCCTGTGGCAGTGGCCCCCTCCTCCCTCCTCAGGGTCTGTCCTGTGGCAGTGGCCCCCTCCTCTCTCCTCAGGGTCTGTCCTGTGGCAGTGGCCCCCTCCTCCCTCCTCAGGGTCTGTCCTCTGGCAGTGGCCCCCTCCTCCCTCCTCAGGGTCTGTCCTCTGGCAGTGGCCCCCTCCTCCCTCCTCAGGGTCTGTCCTGTGGCAATGGCCCTCTCCTCCCTCCTCAGGGTCTGTCCTGTGGCAATGGCCCCCTCCTCCCTCCTCAGGGTCTGTCCTGTGGCAATGGCCCCCTCCTCCCTCCTCAGGGTCTGTCCTGTGGCAGTGGCCCCCTCCTCAGGGTGTGTCCTGTGGCAGTGTCCCCTTGCTCCCTCCTCAGCGTCTGTCCTGTGGCAGTGGCCCCTTCCTCCCTCCTCAGGGTCTGTCCTGTGGCAGTGGCCCCCTCCTCCCTCCTCAGGGTCTGTCCTGTGGCAGTGGACCCCTCCTCCCTCCTCAGGGTCTGTCCTGTGGCAGTGGCCCCCTCCTCCCTCCTCAGGGTCTGTCCTGTGGCAGTGGCCCCCTCCTCCCTCCTCAGGGTCTGTCCTGTGGCAGTGGCCCCCTCCTCCCTCCTCAGGGTCTGTCCTGTGGCAGTGGCCCCCTCCTCCCTCCTCAGGGTCTGTCCTGTGGCAGTGGCCCCCTCCTCCCTCCTCAGGGTCTGTCCTGTGGCAGTGTCCCCTTGCTCCCTCCTCAGGGTCTGTCCTGTGGCAGTGGCCCCTTCCTCCCTCCTCAGGGTCTGTCCTGTGGCAGTGGCCCCTTACTCCCTCCTCAGGGTCTGTCCTGTGGCAGTGGCCCCCTCCTCCCTCCTCAGGGTCTGTCCTGTGGCAGTGGCCCCCTCCTCTCTCCTCAGGGTCTGTCCTGCGGCAGTGGTCCCTTCCTCCCTGATCAGGGTCTGTCCTGTGGCAGTGGCCCCCTCCTCCCTCCTCAGGGTCTGTCCTGTGGCAGTGGCCCTCTCCTCCCTACTCAGGGTCTGTCCTGTGGCAGTGGCCCCTTCCTTCCTTCCTCCTCAGGGTCTGTCCTGTGGCAGTGGCCCTCTCCTCCCTCCTCAGGGTCTGTCCTGTGGCAGTGGCCCCCTCCTCCCTCCTCAGGGTCTGTCCTGTGGCAGTGGCCCCCTCCTCCCTCCTCAGGGTCTGTCCTGTGGCAGTGGACCCTTCCTCCCTCCTCAGGGTCTGTCCTGTGGCAATGGCCCCTTCCTCCCTCCTCAGGGTCTGTCCTGTGGCAGTGGCCCCTTCCTCCCTCCTCAGGGTCTGTCCTGTGGCAGTGGCCCCGTCCTCCCTCCTCAGGGTCTGTCCTGTGGCAGTGGCCCCTTCCTCCCTCCTCAGGGTCTGTCCTGTGGCAGTGGCCCCGTTCTCCCTCCTCAGGGTCTGTCCTGTGGCAGTGGCCCTCTCCTCCCTCCTCAGGGTCTGTCCTGTGGCAGTGGCCCTGTCCTCCCTCTTCAGGGTCTGTCCTGTGGCAGTGGCCCCTTCCTCCCTCCTCAGGGTCTGTCCTGTGGCAGTGGCCCTCTCCTCCCTCCTCAGGGTCTGTCCTGTGGCAGTGGCCCTCTCCTCCCTCCTCAGGGTCTGTCCTGTGGCAGTGGCCCTCTCCTCCCTCCTCAGGGTCTGTCCTGTGGCAGTGGCCCTCTCCTCCCTCCTCAGGGTCTGTCCTGTGGCAGTGGCCCCCTCCTCCCTCCTCAGGGTCTGTCCTGTGGCAGTGGCCCCCTCCTCCCTCCTCAGGGTCTGTCCTGTGGCAGTGGCCCCCTCCTCCCTCCTCAGGGTCTGTCCTGTGGCAGTGGCCCCTTCCTCCCTCCTCAGGGTCTGTCCTCTGGCAGTGGCCCCCTCCTCAGGGTCTGTCCTGTGGCAGTGGCCCCTTCCTCCCTCCTCAGGGTCTGTCCTGTGGCAGTGGCCCCCTCCTCAGGGTCTGTCCTGTGGCAGTGGCCCTCTCCTCCCTCCTCAGGGTCTGTCCTGTGGCAGTGGCCCCGTCCTCCCTCTTCAGGGTCTGTCCTGTGGCAGTGGCCCCGTTCTCCCTCCTCAGGGTCTGTCCTGTGGCAGTGGCCCCTTCCTCCCTCCTCAGGGTCTGTCCTGTGGCAGTGGCCCCCTCCTCAGGGTCTGTCCTGTGGCAGTGGCCCTGTCCTCCCTCTTCAGGGTCTGTCTTGTGGCAGTGGCCCCCTCCTCCGGGTCTGTCCTGTGGCAGTGGCCCCTTCCTCCCTCCTCAGGGTCTGTCCTGTGGCAGTGGCCCCGTCCTCCCTCCTCAGGGTCTGTCCTGTGGCAGTGGCCCTTTCCTCCCTCCTCAGGGTCTGTCCTGTGGCAGTGGCCCTCTCCTCCCTCCTCAGGGTCTGTCCTGTGGCAGTGGCCCTCTCCTCCCTCCTCAGGGTCTGTCCTGTGGCAGTGGCCCCGTCCTCCCTCCTCAGGGTCTGTCCTGTGGCAGTGGCCCTTTCCTCCCTCCTCAGGGTCTGTCCTGTGGCAGTGGCCCCCTCCTCCCTCCTCAGGGTCTGTCCTGTGGCAGTGGCCCCCTCCTCCCTCCTCAGGGTCTGTCCTGTGGCAGTGGCCCCTTCCTCCCTCCTCAGGGTCTGTCCTGTGGCAGTGGCCCACTCCTCCCTCCTCAGGGTCTGTCCTGTGGCAGTGGCCCCCTCCTCCCTCCTCAGGGTCTGTCCTGTGGCAGTGGCCCCCTCCTCCCTCCTCAGGGTCTGTCCTGTGGCAGTGGCCCCCTCCTCCCTCCTCAGGGTCTGTCCTGTGGCAGTGGCCCCCTCCTCCCTCCTCAGGGTCTGTCCTGTGGCAGTGGCCCCTTCCTCCCTCTTCAGGGTCTGTCCTGTGGCAGTGGCCCTCTCCTCCCTCTTCAGGGTCTGTCCTGTGGCAGTGGCCCTCTCCTCCCTCTTCAGGGTCTGTCCTGTGGCAGTGGCCCCGTTCTCCCTCCTCAGGGTCTGTCCTGTGGCAGTGGACCCTTCCTCCCTCCTCAGGGTCTGTCCTGTGGCCCCCTCCTCCCTCCTCAGGGTCTGTCCTGTGGCAGTGGCCCCTTCCTCCCTCCTCAGGGTCTGTCCTGTGGCAGTGGCCCCGTTCTCCCTCCTCAGGGTCTGTCCTGTGGCAGTGGCCCCCTCCTCCCTCCTCAAGGTCTGTCCTGTGGCAGTGGCCCTCTCCTCCCTTCTCAGGGTCTGTCCTGTGGCAGTGGCCCCCTCCTCCCTCCTCAGGGTCTGTCCTGTGGCAGTGGCCCTCTCCTCCCTCCTCAGGGTCTGTCCTGTGGCAGTGGCCCCCTCCTCCCTCCTCAGGGTCTGTCCTGTGGCAGTGGCCCCGTCCTCCCTCTTCAGGGTCTGTCCTGTGGTAGTGGCCCCGTTCTCCCTCCTCAGGGTCTGTCCTGTGGCAGTGGCCCCGTCCTCCCTCCTCAGGGTCTGTCCTGTGGCAGTGGCCCCGTCCTCCCTCCTCAGGGTCTGTCCTGTGGCAGTGGCCCCCTCCTCCCTCCTCAGGGTCTGTCCTGTGGCAGTGGCCCTCTCCTCCCTCCTCAGGGTCTGTCCTGTGGCAGTGGCCCCCTCCTCCCTCCTCAGGGTCTGTCCTGTGGCAGTGGCCCTCTCCTCCCTCCTCAGGGTCTGTCCTGTGGCAGTGGCCCCCTCCTCCCTCCTCAGGGTCTGTCCTGTGGCAGTGGCCCTCTCCTCCCTCCTCACGGTCTGTCCTGTGGCAGTGGCCCCGTTCTCCCTCCTCAGGGTCTGTCCTGTGGCAGTGGCCCCGTTCTCCCTCCTCAGGGTCTGTCCTGTGGCAGTGGCCCCCTCCTCCCTCCTCAGGGTCTGTCCTGTGGCAGTGGCCTCCTCCTCCCTCCTCAGGGTCTGTCCTGTGGCAGTGGCCCCCTCCTCCCTCCTCAGGGTCTGTCCTGTGGCAGTGGCCCCCTCCTCCCTCCTCAGTGTCTGTCCTGTGGCAGTGGCCCTCTCCTCCCTCCTCAGGGTCTGTCCTGTGGCAGTGGCCCCTTCCTTCCTTCCTCCTCAGGGTCTGTCCTGTGGCAGTGGCCCCCTCCTCCCTCCTCAGGGTCTGTCCTGTGGCAGTGGCCCTCTCCTCCCTCCTCAGGGTCTGTCCTGTGGCAGTGGCCCCTTCCTCCCTCCTCAGGGTCTGTCCTGTGGCAGTGGCCCTCTCCTCCCTCTTCAGGGTCTGTCCTGTGGCAGTGGCCCCCTCCTCCCTCCTCAGGGTCTGTCCTGTGGCAGTGGCCCCTTCCTCCCTCCTCAGGGTCTGTCCTGTGGCAGTGGCCCCCTCCTCCATCCTCAGGGTCTGTCCTGTGGCAGTGGCCCCTTCCTCCCTCCTCAGGGTCTGTCCTGTGGCAGTGGCCCCCTCTTCCATCCTCAGGGTCTGTCCTGTGGCAGTGGCCCCCTCCTCAGGGTCTGTCCTGTGGCAGTGGCCCCCTCCTCCCTTCTCAGGGTCTGTCCTGTGGCAGTGGCTCCCTCCTCAGGGCCTGTCCTGTGGCAGTGGCCCCGTCCACAGGGTCTGTCCTGTGGCAGTGGCCCCCTCCTCAGGGTGTGTCCTGTGGCAGTGTCCCCTTGCTCCCTCCTCAGCGTCTGTCCTGTGGCAGTGGCCCCTTCCTCCCTCCTCAGGGTCTGTCCTGTGGCAGTGGCCCCCTCCTCCCTCCTCAGGGTCTGTCCTGTGGCAGTGGCCCCCTCCTCCCTCCTCAGGGTCTGTCCTGTGGCAGTGGCCCCCTCCTCCCTCCTCAGGGTCTGTCCTGTGGCAGTGGCCCCCTCCTCCCTCCTCAGGGTCTGTCCTGTGGCAGTGGCCCCCTCCTCCCTCCTCAGGGTCTGTCCTGTGGCAGTGAACCCCTCCTCCCTCCTCAGGGTCTGTCCTGTGGCAGTGGCCCCCTCCTCCCTCCTCAGGGTCTGTCCTGTGGCAGTGTCCCCTTGCTCCCTCCTCAGGGTCTGTCCTGTGGCAGTGGCCCCTTCCTCCCTCCTCAGGGTCTGTCCTGTGGCAGTGGCCCCCTCCTCCCTCCTCAGGGTCTGTCCTGTGGCAGTGGCCCCCTCCTCTCTCCTCAGGGTCTGTCCTGTGGCAGTGGCCCCCTCCTCCCTCCTCAGGGTCTGTCCTCTGGCAGTGGCCCCCTCCTCCCTCCTCAGGGTCTGTCCTGTGGCAGTGGCCCCCTCCTCCCTCCTCAGGGTCTGTCCTCTGGCAGTGGCCCCCTCCTCCCTCCTCAGGGTCTGTCCTCTGGCAGTGGCCCCCTCCTCCCTCCTCAGGGTCTGTCCTGTGGCAATGGCCCTCTCCTCCCTCCTCAGGGTCTGTCCTGTGGCAATGGCCCCCTCCTCCCTCCTCAGGGTCTGTCCTGTGGCAGTGGCCCCCTCCTCCCTCCTCAGGGTCTGTCCTGTGGCAGTGGCCCCCTCCTCAGGGTGTGTCCTGTGGCAGTGTCCCCTTGCTCCCTCCTCAGCGTCTGTCCTGTGGCAGTGGCCCCTTCCTCCCTCCTCAGGGTCTGTCCTGTGGCAGTGGCCCCCTCCTCCCTCCTCAGGGTCTGTCCTGTGGCAGTGGCCCCCTCCTCCCTCCTCAGGGTCTGTCCTGTGGCAGTGGCCCCCTCCTCCCTCCTCAGGGTCTGTCCTGTGGCAGTGGCCCCCTCCTCCCTCCTCAGGGTCTGTCCTGTGGCAGTGGCCCCCTCCTCCCTCCTCAGGGTCTGTCCTGTGGCAGTGGCCCCCTCCTCCCTCCTCAGGGTCTGTCCTGTGGCAGTGGCCCCCTCCTCCCTCCTCAGGGTCTGTCCTGTGGCAGTGTCCCCTTGCTCCCTCCTCAGGGTCTGTCCTGTGGCAGTGGCCCCTTCCTCCCTCCTCAGGGTCTGTCCTGTGGCAGTGGCCCCTTACTCCCTCCTCAGGGTCTGTCCTGTGGCAGTGGCCCCTTACTCCCTCCTCAGGGTCTGTCCTGTGGCAGTGGCCCCCTCCTCCCTCCTCAGGGTCTGTCCTGTGGCAGTGGCCCCCTCCTCCCTCCTCAGGGTCTGTCCTGCGGCAGTGGTCCCTTCCTCCCTGATCAGGGTCTGTCCTGTGGCAGTGGCCCCCTCCTCCCTCCTCAGGGTCTGTCCTGTGGCAGTGGCCCTCTCCTCCCTCCTCAGGGTCTGTCCTGTGGCAGTGGCCCCTTCCTTCCTTCCTCCTCAGGGTCTGTCCTGTGGCAGTGGCCCTCTCCTCCCTCCTCAGGGTCTGTCCTGTGGCAGTGGCCCTCTCCTCCCTCCTCAGGGTCTGTCCTGTGGCAGTGGCCCCCTCCTCCCTCCTCAGGGTCTGTCCTGTGGCAGTGGCCCCTTACTCCCTCCTCAGGGTCTGTCCTGTGGCAGTGGACCCTTCCTCCCTCCTCAGGGTCTGTCCTGTGGCAATGGCCCCTTCCTCCCTCCTCAGGGTCTGTCCTGTGGCAGTGGCCCCGTCCTCCCTCCTCAGGGTCTGTCCTGTGGCAGTGGCCCCGTCCTCCCTCCTCAGGGTCTGTCCTGTGGCAGTGGCCCCTTCCTCCCTCCTCAGGGTCTGTCCTGTGGCAGTGGCCCCGTTCTCCCTCCTCAGGGTCTGTCCTGTGGCAGTGGCCCTCTCCTCCCTCCTCAGGGTCTGTCCTGTGGCAGTGGCCCTGTCCTCCCTCTTCAGGGTCTGTCCTGTGGCAGTGGCCCCTTCCTCCCTCCTCAGGGTCTGTCCTGTGGCAGTGGCCCTCTCCTCCCTCTTCAGGGTCTGTCCTGTGGCAGTGGCCCCTTCCTCCCTCCTCAGGGTCTGTCCTGTGGCAGTGGCCCTCTCCTCCCTCCTCAGGGTCTGTCCTGTGGCAGTGGCCCTCTCCTCCCTCCTCAGGGTCTGTCCTGTGGCAGTGGCCCTCTCCTCCCTCCTCAGGGTCTGTCCTGTGGCAGTGGCCCTCTCCTCCCTCCTCAGGGTCTGTCCTGTGGCAGTGGCCCTCTCCTCCCTCCTCAGGGTCTGTCCTGTGGCAGTGGCCCCCTCCTCCCTCCTCAGGGTCTGTCCTGTGGCAGTGGCCCCCTCCTCCCTCCTCAGGGTCTGTCCTGTGGCAGTGGCCTCCTCCTCCCTCCTCAGGGTCTGTCCTGTGGCAGTGGCCCCTTCCTCCCTCCTCAGGGTCTGTCCTCTGGCAGTGGCCCCCTCCTCAGGGTCTGTCCTGTGGCAGTGGCCCCTTCCTCCCTCCTCAGGGTCTGTCCTGTGGCAGTGGCCCCCTCCTCAGGGTCTGTCCTGTGGCAGTGGCCCCCTCCTCCCTCCTCAGGGTCTGTCCTGTGGCAGTGGCCCCCTCCTCCCTCCTCAGGGTCTGTCCTGTGGCAGTGGCCCCCTCCTCCGGGTCTGTCCTGTGGCAGTGGCCCCGTCCTCCCTCTTCAGGGTCTGTCCTGTGGCAGTGGCCCCGTTCTCCCTCCTCAGGGTCTGTCCTGTGGCAGTGGCCCCTTCCTCCCTCCTCAGGGTCTGTCCTGTGGCAGTGGCCCCCTCCTCAGGGTCTGTCCTGTGGCAGTGGCCCTGTCCTCCCTCTTCAGGGTCTGTCCTGTGGCAGTGGCCCCCTCCTCCCTCCTCAGGGTCTGTCCTGTGGCAGTGGCCCCCTCCTCCCTCCTCAGGGTCTGTCCTGTGGCAGTGGCCCCCTCCTCCCTCCTCAGGGTCTGTCCTGTGGCAGTGGCCTCCTCCTCCCTCCTCAGGGTCTGTCCTTTGGCAGTGGCCCCCTCCTCCCTCCTCAGGGTCTGTCCTGTGGCAGTGGCCCCCTCCTCCCTCCTCAGGGTCTGTCCTGTGGCAGTGGCCCCCTCCTCCCTCCTCAGGGTCTGTCCTGTGGCAGTGGCCCCCTCCTCCCTCCTCAGGGTCTGTCCTTTGGCAGTGGCCCCCTCCTCCCTCCTCAGGGTCTGTCCTGTGGCAGTGGCCCCTTCCTCCCTCCTCAGGGTCTGTCCTGTGGCAGTGGCCCCCTCCTCCCTCCTCAGGGTCTGTCCTGTGGCAGTGGCCCCTTCCTCCCTCCTCAGGGTCTGTCCTGTGGCAGTGGCTCCCTCCTCAGGGCCTGTCCTGTGGCAGAGGCCCCGTCCTCAGGGTCTGTCCTGTGGCAGTGGCCCCTTCCTTCCTTCCTCCTCAGGGTCTGTCCTGTGGCAGTGGCCCTCTCCTCCCTCCTCAGGGTCTGTCCTGTGGCAGTGGCCCCCTCCTCCCTCCTCAGGGTCTGTCCTGTGGCAGTGGCCCCCTCCTCCCTCCTCAGGGTCTGTCCTGTGGCAGTGGACCCTTCCTCCCTCCTCAGGGTCTGTCCTGTGGCAATGGCCCCTTCCTCCCTCCTCAGGGTCTGTCCTGTGGCAGTGGCCTGTTATGATTTTCCCAATGGCAGGGAAAACAAAACAACAACGGACTAGCTCTCGGGTGATGGTAACTAAAGTGACCGTGACCTGAACCTGACACAACACTGGAAGTAGCCGGGGAGTGTTTCCTACGATGCCCTAGACACCACGCGCCAGCCGGAGATCTAACTACCCCTATCAGAGGAATATACAGGCCTGCCTTACCTCCAGAGATGAACCCCAAAAGGAGATAGCAGGCCCCCACAGATATTGACGGTGAGTCAAGAGGAAAAGACATACGTAGGATGAACAGCAGATTTAGCACAGTGAGGTCCGCTTACTAGATAGCAGAAGGACAGGAAAGTGTTACTTCACGGTCAACTTCAAAACACTACTCAAAAACACCATCCTGAAATTACTTTAAAACTCCAGTGACAACTCATGCCACTGGAGTGGCAATTTCAGTCCACGAGAGCTTCCAGCTGCAGAGAGTCACATTGCAAATAGCTGGACAAAAATAGCATTAACTAGAAACAAAATTCAACTTAGCTGAACAGGATCTTGAGGCAGGAGAATGCAACAGAATGCTACTGATACATTGTTGGCCGGCATCGGACCAGCAGCCAAGCAGCCTTAAATAGGAAACTCCCCTAATGGGTGTCAACAGGTGATCAATGATAGAAGAAGGCAAATAAGTGGCACTACCATAAAACACCACCGGGGGAGCCCACAAACAGAATTCACAACAGTACCCCCCCCTTAAGGAGGGGGCACCGAACCCTCACCAGAACCACCAGGGCGATCTGGATGAGCACTATGAAATGCACGAACCAAATCAGGAGCATGAACATCAGATGCTGTCACCCAAGAATTATCCTCCTGACCATAGCCTTTCCACTTAACCAGATACTGAAGTTTCCGTCTGGAAACACGGGAGTCCAAGATCTTTTCCACCACATACTCCAACTCACCCTCAACCAGCACAGGAGCAGGAGGATCAGCGGACGGAACAACCGGCACCTCATACCTCCGCAACAATGACCGATGAAAAACATTATGAATAGTAAAAGATGCTGGGAGGTCCAAACGAAAGGACACAGGATTGAGAACCTCCAGAATCCTATAAGGGCCGATAAACCGAGGCTTAAACTTAGGAGACGAGACCTTCATAGGAACAAATCGAGAAGACAACCAAACCAGGTCCCCAACACAAAGACGAGGACCGACACGCCGATGACGATTAGTGAACTGTTGAGTCTTCTCCTGGGACAACTTCAGATTGTCCACAACCTGTCCCCAAATCTGATGCATTCTATCAACCACAGCATCTACTCCAGGACAATCCGAAGACTCCAATTGACCGGACGAAAAGCGAGGGTGAAACCCTGAATTACAAAAAAATGGAGAAACCAAAGTGGCAGAACTGGCCCGATTGTTAAGGGCAAACTCTGCCAATGGCAAAAAATCAAGCCAATCGTCCTGATCAGCGGACACAAAACACCTCAAGTAAGTCTCCAAGGTCTGATTAGTACGCTCAGTCTGGCCATTAGTCTGAGGATGGAATGCAGACGAAAAAGACAAGTCAATGCCCATCCTGGCACAGAACGCCCGCCAAAATCTAGACACAAACTGAGTACCCCTGTCAGACACTATATTCTCAGGAATACCATGCAAACGCACAACATTCTGAAAAAATAGAGGGACCAGCTCAGAGGAGGAGGGCAATTTGGGCAAAGGTACCAAGTGAACCATCTTGGAAAAACGATCACACACCACCCAGATGACGGACATCCTACGAGAAACAGGAAGGTCAGAAATAAAGTCCATAGAGATGTGCGTCCAAGGTCTCTTAGGAATAGGCAAGGGCAACAACAACCCGCTGGCCCGGGAACAGCAGGGCTTAGCCCGAGCACAAACATCACAAGACTGCACAAAAATACGTACATCTCGAGACAAGGAAGGCCACCAGAAGGACCTAGACACCAGATCCCTGGTGCCAAAAATTCCAGGATGACCTGCCAACGCGGAAGAGTGAACCTCCGAAATAACTCTACTGGTCCAGTCATCAGGGACAAACAGTCTACCAGGCGGAGAGCGATCAGGCCTATCCACCTGAAACTCCTGCAAAGAGCGCCGCAGGTCTGGGGAGACAGCTGACAATATCACCCCATCCTTCAGGATGCCAGTAGGTTCGGAATCACCAGGCGAGTCAGGCTCAAAACTCCTAGAGAGGGCATCCGCCCTCACATTCTTAGACCCAGGCAGATATGAAACCACAAAGTTAAATCGAGAGAAAAACAACGACCAGCGCGCCTGTCTAGGATTCAGACGCCTGGCTGACTCAAGATAAATTAGATTTTTGTGGTCAGTCAAGACCACCACCTGGTGTCTAGCACCCTCAAGCCAATGATGCCACTCCTCAAATGCCCACTTCATGGCCAAGAGCTCCCGATTTCCAACATCATAATTTCGCTCAGCGGGCGAAAACTTTCGAGAAAAAAACGCACATGGTCTCATCACTGAGCAGTCAGGACCTTTCTGCGACAAAACTGCACCTGCTCCGATCTCGGAAGCATCTACTTCAACCTGGAACGGGAGCGAAACATCAGGCTGGCGCAACACAGGAGCAGAAGAAAAGCGGCGCTTAAGCTCCCGAAAGGCCTCCACAGCCGCAGAGGACCAATTAGCAACATCAGCACCCTTTTTGGTCAAATCAGTCAAAGGTTTAGCAATGGCAGAAAAACCCGCTATGAATCGGCGATAGAAATTAGCAAATCCCAAGAATTTCTGAGACTCTTTAGAGAAGTAGGTTGTATCCAATCACAAATAGCCTGAACCTTAACAGGGTCCATCTCCATAGATGAAGGGGAAAAAATATATCCCAGAAAGGAAATTCTCTGAACCCCAAAAATACACTTTGAGCCCTTCACAAATAGAGAATTAGCTCGTAAAACCTGAAAAACTCTCCTGACCTGTTGAACATGAGATTCCCAGTCCTCCGAAAAAATCAAAATATCATCCAAATACACAATCATAAATTTATCCAGATATTCACGGAAAATATCGTGCATAAAGGACTGAAAAACGGAAGGGGCATTCGCGAGACCGAAAGGCATTACCAAATACTCAAAATGGCCTTCAGGCGTATTAAATGCGGTCTTCCACTCATCCCCCTGCTTAATCCGCACCAAATTATACGCACCACGTAGATCGATCTTAGTGAACCACTTCGCCCCCTTTATGCGAGCAAAAAGATCAGTCAGTAAAGGCAAAGGGTACTGGTATTTAACTGTAATCTTATTCAGAAGTCGATAGTCGATACAAGGTCTCAATGAACCATCCTTTTTACCCACAAAGAAAAACCCTGCCCCCAGTGGAGACAAAGAGGGGCGAATATGACCCTTTTCCAAAGATTCTCTGATATACTCCCGCATAGCAGTATGTTCAGGTACAGACAAATTAAACAAGCGACCCTTAGGAAATTTACTACCGGGAATCAACTCAATAGCGCAGTCACACTCTCTGTGAGGGGGAAGAGAATCAGTTTTAGGCTCCTGAAAGACATCATAAAAATCTGACAGAAATGCTGGGATCTCAGAGGGAGTAGATGAAGAAATGGGAACCAAAGGTGTATCCCCATGAATCCCCCGACATCCCCAGCTCAGCACAGACATTGATCTCCAGTCCAAGACTGGATTATGAATTTGTAACCATGGTAATCCAAGTACTAATACGTCATGTAGATTATATAACACAAGGAAACGAATAATCTCCTGATGGTCTGGGGTAAGATGCATAGTCACTTGTGTCCAATATTGTGGTTTATTGCTAGCCAAAGGTGTAGAATCAATACCCTTTAAGGGAATAGAAACCTCCAGAGGCTCCAAATCAAACCCACAACGCTTGGCAAAGGACCAATCCATGAGACTCAGAGCGGCGCCAGAATCCACATAAGCATCCACAGTAACAGATGATAAAGTACAAATCAATGTCACGGACAAAAGAAATTTAGACTGCAAGGTACCCATAGAAAAAGATTTATCAACCTTTTTATCAACCTTCTTTATGCGTTTAGAGCATGCTGATATAACATGAGCTGGATCCCCACAGTAGAAGCACAACCCATTTTTGCGCCTGTAATTCTGTCGTTCGCCTCTAGACAATACACTATCGCATTGCATATGCTCTGGTGCCTTTTCAGAGGTCACCGCCAAATGATGCACAGGTCTTTGCTCAGAAGATACCGCCAAATGATGCACAGGTTTTTGCTCAGAAGATACCGCCATATGGTGCACAGGTTTTTGCTCAAAAGATACCGCCATATGGTGCACAGATTTTTGCTCAGAAGATACCGCCATATGGTGCACAGATTTGCGCTCCCATAAACGCCGATCAATCTGGATAGCCAATTTCATGGCATCATTCAGACCTGTAGGCACAAGGAACCCCACCATGACATCCTTCACGGCATCAGAGAGACCTTCTCTGAAATTAGCTGCTAGAGCGCACTCATTCCATTTAGTAAGCACCGACCATTTACGAAATTTTTGGCAGTATATCTCAGCTTCATCTTGCCCTTGGGAAAGAGCTATCAAGGCTTTCTCAGCCAAAATCTCTAAATTAGGTTCTTCATAAAGCAACCCCAAAGCCAGAAAAAACGCATCTACATTTAATAACGCAGGATCCCCTGGCGACAATGCAAATGCCCAACTTTGTGGGTCACCCCGCAATAGAGAAATAACAATTTTAACCTGTTGCGCAGGATCACCAGCAGAGTGAGATTTCAGAGACAAAAACAATTTACAATTCTCTCTGAAATGCAAAAAACGGGATCTGTCTCCGGTAAAAAATTCAGGCATAGGGATCTTAGGTTCAGACATTGGAGCACGTATAACAAAATCTTGTAAGTTCTGGACTTTTGTAGCCAGGTTATTCAGACCTACAACCAAACTCTGTGGATCCATGATTCAAACAGGTGTAACCAAAGCCATTCAGAGATTAAGAGGAGAGGAAAAAAAAAAAAGGCTGAAGACTGCAGTTTAAGCAAGGAGTACAAATAAGCACTAAGGTGCACTTTCCAAACACAGAAGGAACAAAAAAAAACCTTTTCATATCCTTTCCTGCTTTAGTGCATAGTTTTAACACATGGGGGCCGGCCAAACTGTTATGATTTTCCCAATGGCAGGGAAAACAAAATAACAACGGACTAGCTCTCGGGTGATGGGAACTAAAGTGACCGTGACCTGAACCTGACACAACACTGGAAGTAGCCGGGGAGTGTTTCCTACGATGCCCTAGACACCACGCGCCAGCCGGAGATCTAACTACCCCTATCAGAGGAATATACAGGCCTGCCTTACCTCCAGAGATGAACCCCAAAAGGAGATAGCAGTCCCCCACAGATATTGACGGTGAGTCAAGAGGAAAAGACATACGTAGGATGAACAGCAGATTTAGCACAGTGAGGTCCGCTTACTAGATAGCAGAAGGATAGGAAAGAGTTACCTCACGGTCAACTTCAAAACACTACTCAAAAACACCATCCTGAAATTACTTTAAAACTCCAGTGACAACTCATGCCACTGGAGTGGCAATGTCAGTCCACGAGAGCTTCCAGCTACAGAGAGTCACATTGCAAATAGCTGGACAAAAATAGCATTAACTAGAAACAAAATTCAACTTAGCTGAACAGGATCTTGAGGCAGGAGAATGCAACAGAATGCTACTGATACATTGTTGGCCGGCATCGGACCAGCAGCCAAGCAGCCTTAAATAGGAAACTCCCCTAATGGGTGTCAACAGGTGATCAAGGATAGAAGAAGGCAAATAAGTGGCACTACCATAAAACACCACCGGGGGAGCCCACAAACAGAATTCACAACAGTGGCCACTTCCTCCCTCCTCAGGGTCTGTCCTGTGGCAGTGGCCCCGTCCTCCCTCCTCAGGGTCTGTCCTGTGGCAGTGGCCCCGTCCTCCCTCCTCAGGGTCTGTCCTGTGGCAGTGGCCCCGTTCTCCCTCCTCAGGGTCTGTCCTGTGGCAGTGGCCCTCTCCTCCCTCCTCAGGGTCTGTCCTGTGGCAGTGGCCCTGTCCTCCCTCTTCAGGGTCTGTCCTGTGGCAGTGGCCCCTTCCTCCCTCCTCAGGGTCTGTCCTGTGGCAGTGGCCCTCTCCTCCCTCCTCAGGGTCTGTCCTGTGGCAGTGGCCCTCTCCTCCCTCCTCAGGGTCTGTCCTGTGGCAGTGGCCCTCTCCTCCCTCCTCAGGGTCTGTACTGTGGCAGTGGCCCCCTCCTCCCTCCTCAGGGTCTGTCCTGTGGCAGTGGCCTCCTCCTCCCTCCTCAGGGTCTGTCCTGTAGCAGTGGCCCCTTCCTCCCTCCTCAGGGTCTGTCCTGTGGCAGTGGCCCCTTCCTCCCTCCTCAGGGTCTGTCCTCTGGCAGTGGCCCCCTCCTCAGGGTCTGTCCTGTGGCAGTGGCCCCTTCCTCCCTCCTCAGGGTCTGTCCTGTGGCAGTGGCCCCCTCCTCAGGGTCTGTCCTGTGGCAGTGGCCCCCTCCTCCCTCCTCAGGGTCTGTCCTGTGGCAGTGGCCCCCTCCTCCCTCCTCAGGGTCTGTCGTGTGGCAGTGGCCCCCTCCTCCCTCCTCAGGGTCTGTCCTGTGGCAGTGGCCCCCTCCTCAGGGTCTGTCCTGTGGCAGTGGCCCCCTCCTCCCTCCTCAGGGTCTGTCCTGTGGCAGTGGCCCCCTCCTCCCTCCTCAGGGTCTGTCCTGTGGCAGTGGCCCCCTCCTCCCTCCTCAGGGTCTGTCCTGTGGCCCCCTCCTCCCTCCTCAGGGTCTGTCCTGTGGCAGTGGCCCCGTTCTCCCTCCTCAGGGTCTGTCCTGTGGCAGTGGCCCTCTCCTCCCTCCTCAGGGTCTGTCCTGTGGCAGTGGCCCTCTCCTCCCTCCTCAGGGTCTGTCCTGTGGCAGTGGCCCCCTCCTCCCTCCTCAGGGTCTGTCCTGTGGCAGTGGCCCTCTCCTCCCTCCTCAGGGTCTGTCCTGTGGCAGTGGCCCCCTCCTCCCTCCTCAGGGTCTGTCCTGTGGCAGTGGCCCCCTCCTCCCTCCTCCCTCCTCACCTGAGATTGTGCCTTGCAGAGAAGTCTCCAATTATCACCTGTATCGCTGTAGTAAATCCAGTAGATCCAGGAGCGGCGGCCTCTCCCTCACACTGCAGCTACGGGCGGGGGAGTAACACGATAGAAGGAGCCGTGTGTGGAAATCCGCAATGGTGAAGCGGAGACTGCAGCTCCTGTGTGTACAGCGGCTCCAGGACCTGTGGGGATACCACGTGACCGAGGGGCGGAGCTAGAATAGTCACATGACACTGACGTCATCACAGGTCCTACAGCAGCATGGCACAGCTGAGCTCCGCCCCTCCTGGTCACATGGTGCTGACATCATCACAGGTCCTTCATCTCTACAGTGCAGCAGCTGCAGATTGTTGTCTGGTGTCAGCCGTTATTATACAGAAGCTGAAGGTCTCCATCCCCCGACATCATCCAACATCTGTCACCTGAGCGACGGCCGAGGATGGAGGCAGAGACGTCCCGAAGAATCATCGCCTGCGCCCTGGAGATCATCTCCCTGCTGAGCGGAGAGGTAACTGCTCCATATATCTATTATTATCTGCTGAGCGGAGAGGTAACTGCTCCATATATCTATTATTATCTGCTGAGTGGAGAGGTAACTGCTCCATATATCTATTATTACCTGCTGAGCGGAGAGGAAACTGCTCCATATATCTATTATTATCTGCTGAGTGGAGAGGAAACTGCTCCATATATCTATTATTATCTGCTGAGCGGAGAGGAAACTGCTCCATATATCTATTATTACCTGCTGAGCGGAGAGGAAACTGCTCCATATATCTATTATTATCTGCTGAGTGGAGAGGAAACTGCTCCATATATCTATTATTATCTGCTGAGCGGAGAGGAAACTGCTCCATATATCTATTATTACCTGCTGAGCGGAGAGGAAACTGCTCCATATATCTATTATTATCTGCTGAGTGGAGAGGTAACTGCTCCATATATCTATTATTACCTGCTGAGCGGAGAGGAAACTGCTCCATATATCTATTATTATCTGCTGAGCGGAGAGGAAACTGCTCCATATATCTATTATTATCTGCTGAGCGGAGAGGTAACTGCTCCATATATCTATTATTATCTGCTGAGCGGAGAGGAAACTGCTCCATATATCTATTATTATCTGCTGAGTGGAGAGGTAACTGCTCCATATATCTATTATTATCTGCTGAGCGGAGAGGAAACTGCTCCATATATCTATTATTATCTGCTGAGCGGAGAGGTAAACTCTTCTATATTTCTATTATTATCTGCTGAGTGGAGAGGTAAACTCTTCTATATATCTATTATTATCTGCTGAGTGGAGAGGTAAACTCTTCTATATTTCTATTATTATCTGCTGAGTGGAGAGGTAAACTCTTCTATATTTCTATTATTATCTGCTGAGTGGAGAGGTAAACTCTTCTATATATCTATTATTATCTGCTGAGTGGAGAGGTAAACTCTTCTATATTTCTATTATTATCTGCTGAGTGGAGAGGTAAACTCTTCTATATATCTATTATTATCTGCTGAGCGGAGAGGAAACTGCTCCATATATCTATTATTATCTGCTGAGCGGAGAGGAAACTGCTCCATATATCTATTATTACCTGCTGAGCGGAGAGGAAACTGCTCCATATATCTATTATTATCTGCTGAGTGGAGAGGTAACTGCTCCATATATCTATTATTATCTGCTGAGTGGAGAGGAAACTGCTCCATATATCTATTATTATCTGCTGAGTGGAGAGGAAACTGCTCCATATATCTATTATTATCTGCTGAGCGGAGAGGAAACTGCTCCATATATCTATTATTACCTGCTGAGCGGAGAGGAAACTGCTCCATATATCTATTATTACCTGCTGAGCGGAGAGGAAACTGCTCCATATATCTATTATTATCTGCTGAGTGGAGAGGAAACTGCTCCATATATCTATTATTATCTGCTGAGTGGAGAGGAAACTGCTCCATATATCTATTATTATCTGCTGAGTGGAGAGGTAACTGCTCCATATATCTATTATTACCTGCTGAGCGGAGAGGAAACTGCTCCATATATCTATTATTATCTGCTGAGTGGAGAGGAAACTGCTCCATATATCTATTATTATCTGCTGAGTGGAGAGGAAACTGCTCCATATATCTATTATTATCTGCTGAGTGGAGAGGAAACTGCTCCATATATCTATTATTATCTGCTGAGCGGAGAGGAAACTGCTCCATATATCTATTATTACCTGCTGAGCGGAGAGGAAACTGCTCCATATATCTATTATTATCTGCTGAGTGGAGAGGAAACTGCTCCATATATCTATTATTATCTGCTGAGTGGAGAGGTAACTGCTCCATATATCTATTATTACCTGCTGAGCGGAGAGGAAACTGCTCCATATATCTATTATTATCTGCTGAGTGGAGAGGAAACTGCTCCATATATCTATTATTATCTGCTGAGCGGAGAGGAAACTGCTCCATATATCTATTATTACCTGCTGAGCGGAGAGGAAACTGCTCCATATATCTATTATTATCTGCTGAGTGGAGAGGAAACTGCTCCATATATCTATTATTATCTGCTGAGCGGAGAGGAAACTGCTCCATATATCTATTATTACCTGCTGAGCGGAGAGGAAACTGCTCCATATATCTATTATTATCTGCTGAGTGGAGAGGTAAACTCTTCTATATTTCTATTATTACCTGCTGAGTGGAGAGGTAAACTCTTCTATATTTCTATTATCTGCTGAGTGGAGAGGTAAACTCTTCTATATATCTATTATTATCTGCTGAGCGGAGAGGTAAACTCTTCTATATTTCTATTATTATCTGCTGAGTGGAGAGGTAAACTCTTCTATATTTCTATCATTATCTGCTGAGTGGAGAGGTAAACTCTTCTATATTTCTATTATTACCTGCTGAGTGGAGAGGTAAACTCTTCTATATTTCTATTATTATCTGCTGAGTGGAGAGGTAAACTCTTCTATATTTCTATCATTATCTGCTGAGTGGAGAGGTAAACTCTTCTATATTTCTATTATCTGCTGAGTGGAGAGGTAAACTCTTCTATATTTCTATTATTACCTGCTGAGTGGAGAGGTAAACTCTTCTATATTTCTATCATTATCTGCTGAGTGGAGAGGTAAACTCTTCTATATTTCTATCATTATCTGCTGAGTGGAGAGGTAAACTCTTCTATATTTCTATTATCTGCTGAGGGGAGAGGTAAACTCTTCTATATTTCTATTATTACCTGCTGAGTGGAGAGGTAAACTCTTCTATATTTCTATCATTATCTGCTGAGTGGAGAGGTAAACTCTTCTATATTTCTATCATTATCTGCTGAGTGGAGAGGTAAACTCTTCTATATTTCTATTATCTGCTGAGTGGAGAGGTAAACTCTTCTATATTTCTATTATCTGCTGAGCGGAGAGGTAAACTCTTCTATATTTCTATTATCTGCTGAGTGGAGAGGTAAACTCTTCTATATTTCTATTATCTGCTGAGTGGAGAGGTAAACTCTTCTATATTTCTATTATTATCTGCTGAGTGGAGAGGTAAACTCTTCCATATTTCTATTATTATCTGCTGAGTGGAGAGGTAAACTCTTCTATATTTCTATTATTATCTGCTGAGTGGAGAGGTAAACTCTTCTATATTTCTATTATTATCTGCTGAGTGGAGAGGTAAACTCTTCTATATTTCTATTATCTGCTGAGTGGAGAGGTAAACTCTTCTATATTTCTATTATTATCTGCTGAGCGGAGAGGTAAACTCTTCTATATTTCTATTATTATCTGCTGAGTGGAGAGGTAAACTCTTCTATATTTCTATTATTACCTGCTGAGTGGAGAGGTAAACTCTTCTATATTTCTATTATTACCTGCTGAGTGGAGAGGTAAACTCTTCTATATTTCTATTATTATCTGCTGAGTGGAGAGGTAAACTCTTCTATATTTCTATTATTACCTGCTGAGTGGAGAGGTAAACTCTTCTATATTTCTATTATTACCTGCTGAGTGGAGAGGTAAACTCTTCTATATTTCTATTATTATCTGCTGAGTGGAGAGGTAAACTCTTCTATATTTCTATTATTATCTGCTGAGTGGAGAGGTAAACTCTTCTATATTTCTATTATTATCTGCTGAGTGGAGAGGTAAACTCTTCTATATTTCTATTATCTGTTGAGTGGAGAGGTAAACTCTTCTATATTTCTATTATTATCTGCTGAGTGGAGAGGTAAACTCTTCTATATTTCTATTATCTGTTGAGTGGAGAGGTAAACTCTTCTATATATCTATTATTATCTGCTGAGTGGAGAGGTAAACTCTTCTATATTTGTATTATTATCTGCTGAGTGGAGAGGTAAACTCTTCTATATTTCTATTATTATCTGCTGAGTGGAGAGGTAAACTCTTCTATATTTCTATTATTATCTGCTGAGTGGAGAGGTAAACTCTTCTATATTTCTATTATTATCTGCTGAGTGGAGAGGTAAACTCTTCTATATTTCTATTATTATCTGCTGAGTGGAGAGGTAAACTCTTCTATATTTCTATTATCTGTTGAGTGGAGAGGTAAACTCTTCTATATATCTATTATTATCTGCTGAGTGGAGAGGTAAACTCTTCTATATTTGTATTATTATCTGCTGAGGGGAGAGGTAAACTCTTCTATATTTCTATTATTATCTGCTGAGTGGAGAGGTAAACTCTTCTATATTTCTATTATTATCTGCTGAGTGGAGAGGTAAACTCTTCTATATTTCTATTATTATCTGCTGAGTGGAGAGGTAAACTCTTCTATATTTCTATTATCTGTTGAGTGGAGAGGTAAACTCTTCTATATATCTATTATTATCTGCTGAGTGGAGAGGTAAACTCTTCTATATTTCTATTATCTGCTGAGTGGAGAGGTAAACTCTTCTATATTTCTATTATCTGCTGAGTGGAGAGGTAAACTCTTCTATATTTCTATTATTATCTGCTGAGTGGAGAGGTAAACTCTTCTATATATCTATTATTATCTGCTGAGTGGAGAGGTAAACTCTTCTATATTTCTATTATTATCTGCTGAGTGGAGAGGTAAACTCTTCTATATTTCTATCATTATCTGCTGAGCGGAGAGGTAAACTCTTCTATATATCTATTATCTGCTGAGTGGAGAGGTAAACTCTTCTATATATCTATTATTATCTGCTGAGTGGAGAGGTAAACTCTTCTATATTTCTATTATTATCTGCTGAGCGGAGAGGTAAACTCTTCTATATTTCTATTATTATCTGCTGAGTGGAGAGGTAAACTCTTCTATATTTCTATTATCTGCTGAGTGGAGAGGTAAACTCTTCTATATTTCTATTATCTGCTGAGTGGAGAGGTAAACTCTTCTATATTTCTGTTATTATCTGCTGAGTGGAGAGGTAAACTCTTCTATATTTCTATTATCTGCTGAGTGGAGAGGTAAACTCTTCTGTATTTCTATTATTATCTGCTGAGTGGAGAGGTAAACTCTTCTATATTTCTATTATTATCTGCTGAGCGGAGAGGTAAACTCTTCTATATTTCTATTATTATCTGCTGAGTGGAGAGGTAAACTCTTCTATATTTCTATTATTATCTGCTGAGCAGAGAGGTAAACTCTTCTATATTTCTATTATCTGCTGAGTGGAGAGGTAAACTCTTCTATATTTCTATTATCTGCTGAGTGGAGAGGTAAACTCTTCTATATATCTATTATTATCTGCTGAGTGGAGAGGTAAACTCTTCTATATTTCTATTATTATCTGCTGAGTGGAGAGGTAAACTCTTCTATATTTCTATTATCTGCTGAGTGGAGAGGTAAACTCTTCTATATTTCTATTATCTGCTGAGTGGAGAGGTAAACTCTTCTATATTTCTGTTATTATCTGCTGAGTGGAGAGGTAAACTCTTCTATATTTCTATTATCTGCTGAGTGGAGAGGTAAACTCTTCTGTATTTCTATTATTATCTGCTGAGTGGAGAGGTAAACTCTTCTATATTTCTATTATTATCTGCTGAGCGGAGAGGTAAACTCTTCTATATTTCTATTATTATCTGCTGAGTGGAGAGGTAAACTCTTCTATATTTCTATTATTATCTGCTGAGTGGAGAGGTAAACTCTTCTATATTTCTATTATTATCTGCTGAGTGGAGAGGTAAACTCTTCTATATTTCTATTATCTGCTGAGTGGAGAGGTAAACTCTTCTATATTTCTATTATCTGCTGAGTGGAGAGGTAAACACTTCTGTATTTCTATTATTATCTGCTGAGTGGAGAGTTAAACTCTTCTATATTTCTATTATTATCTGCTGAGTGGAGAGGTAAACTCTTCTATATGTCTATTATTATCTGCTGAGTGGAGAGGTAAACTCTTCTATATTTCTATTATCTGCTGAGTGGAGAGGTAAACTCTTCTATATTTCTATTATCTGCTGAGTGGAGAGGTAAACTCTTCTATATTTCTGTTATTATCTGCTGAGTGGAGAGGTAAACTCTTCTATATTTCTATTATTATCTGCTGAGCGGAGAGGTAAACTCTTCTATATTTCTATTATTATCTGCTGAGTGGAGAGGTAAACTCTTCTATATTTCTATTATCTGCTGAGTGGAGAGGTAAACTCTTCTATATATCTATTATTATCTGCTGAGTGGAGAGGTAAACTCTTCTATATTTCTATTATTATCTGCTAAATGGAGAGGTAAACTCTTCTATATTTCTATTATGTGCTGAGTGGAGAGGTAAACTCTTCTATATTTCTATTATCTGCTGAGTGGAGAGGTAAACTCTTCTATATTTCTATTATTATCTGCTGAGCGGAGAGGTAAACTCTTCTATATTTCTATTATTATCTGCTGAGCGGAGAGGTAAACTCTTCTATATTACTATTATCTGCTGAGTGGAGAGGTAAACTCTTCTATATTTCTATTATTATCTGCTGAGTGGAGAGGTAAACTCTTTTATATTTCTATCATTATTTGCTGAGTGGAGAGGTAAACTCTATTATATTTCTATTATCTGCTGAGTGGAGAGGTAAACTCTTCTATATTTCTATTATCTGCTGAGCGGAGAGGTAAACTCTTCTATATTTCTATTATTATCTGCTGAGTGGAGCGGTAAACTCTTCTATATTTGTATTATTATCTGCTGAGCGGAGAGGTAAACTCTTCTATATTTCTATTATTATCTGCTGAGTGGAGAGGTAAACTCTTCTATATTTCTATTATTATCTGCTGAGCGGAGAGGTAAACTCTTCTATATATCTATTATTATCTGCTGAGTGGAGAGGTAAACTCTTCTATATTTCTATTATTATCTGCTGAGCGGAGAGGTAAACTCTTCTATATTTCTATCATTATCTGCTGAGTGGAGAGGTAAACTCTTCTATATTTCTATTATTATCTGCTGAGTGGAGAGGTAAACTCTTCTATATTTCTATTATTATCTGCTGAGCGGAGAGGTAAACTCTTCTATATTTCTATCATTATCTGCTGAGTGGAGAGGTAAACTCTTCTATATTTCTATTATTATCTGCTGAGTGGAGAGGTAAACTCTTCTATATTTCTATTATCTGCTGAGTGGAGAGGTAAACTCTTCTATATTTCTATTATCTGCTGAGTGGAGAGGTAAACTCTTCTATATTTCTGTTATTATCTGCTGAGTGGAGAGGTAAACTCTTCTATATTTCTATTATCTGCTGAGTGGAGAGGTAAACTCTTCTATATTTCTATTATTATCTGCTGAGCGGAGAGGTAAACTCTTCTATATTTCTATTATTATCTGCTGAGTGGAGAGGTAAACTCTTCTATATTTCTATTATTATCTGCTGAGTGGAGAGGTAAACTCTTCTATATTTCTATTATTATCTGCTGAGTGGAGAGGTAAACTCTTCTATATTTCTATTATCTGCTGAGTGGAGAGGTAAACTCTTCTATATTTCTGTTATTATCTGCTGAGTGGAGAGGTAAACTCTTCTATATTTCTATTATCTGCTGAGTGGAGAGGTAAACTCTTCTATATTTCTATTATCTGCTGAGTGGAGAGGTAAACTCTTCTATATTTCTATTATTATCTGCTGAGTGGAGAGGTAAACTCTTCTATATTTCTATTATCTGCTGAGTGGAGAGGTAAACTCTTCTATATTTCTATTATTATCTGCTGAGCGGAGAGGTAAACTCTTCTATATTTCTATTATTATCTGCTGAGTGGAGAGGTAAACTCTTCTATATTTCTATTATTATCTGCTGAGTGGAGAGGTAAACTCTTCTATATTTCTATTATTATCTGCTGAGTGGAGAGGTAAACTCTTCTATATTTCTATTATCTGCTGAGTGGAGAGGTAAACTCTTCTATATTTCTGTTATTATCTGCTGAGTGGAGAGGTAAACTCTTCTATATTTCTATTATTATCTGCTGAGCGGAGAGGTAAACTCTTCTATATTTCTATTATTATCTGCTGAGTGGAGAGGTAAACTCTTCTATATTTCTATTATCTGCTGAGTGGAGAGGTAAACTCTTCTATATTTCTATTATTATCTGCTGAGTGGAGAGGTAAACTCTTCTATATTTCTATTATCTGCTGAGTGGAGAGGTAAACTCTTCTATATTTCTATTATCTGCTGAGTGGAGAGGTAAACACTTCTGTATTTCTATTATTATCTGCTGAGTGGAGAGGTAAACTCTTCTATATTTCTATTATTATCTGCTGAGTGGAGAGGTAAACTCTTCTATATTTCTATTATTATCTGCTGAGTGGAGAGGTAAACTCTTCTATATTTCTATTATCTGCTGAGTGGAGAGGTAAACTCTTCTATATTTCTATTATCTGCTGAGTGGAGAGGTAAACACTTCTGTATTTCTATTATTATCTGCTGAGTGGAGAGGTAAACTCTTCTATATTTCTATTATTATCTGCTGAGTGGAGAGGTAAACTCTTCTATATTTCTATTATTATCTGCTGAGTGGAGAGGTAAACTCTTCTATATTTCTATTATCTGCTGAGTGGAGAGGTAAACTCTTCTATATTTCTATTATCTGCTGAGTGGAGAGGTAAACTCTTCTATATTTCTGTTATTATCTGCTGAGTGGAGAGGTAAACTCTTCTATATTTCTATTATTATCTGCTGAGCGGAGAGGTAAACTCTTCTATATTTCTATTATTATCTGCTGAGTGGAGAGGTAAACTCTTCTATATTTCTATTATCTGCTGAGTGGAGAGGTAAACTCTTCTTTATATCTATTATTATCTGCTGAGTGGAGAGGTAAACTCTTCTATATTTCTATTATTATCTGCTAAGTGGAGAGGTAAACTCTTCTATATTTCTATTATGTGCTGAGTGGAGAGGTAAACTCTTCTATATTTCTATTATCTGCTGAGTGGAGAGGTAAACTCTTCTATATTTCTATTATTATCTGCTGAGCGGAGAGGTAAACTCTTCTATATTTCTATTATTATCTGCTGAGCGGAGAGGTAAACTCTTCTATATTACTATTATCTGCTGAGTGGAGAGGTAAACTCTTCTATATTTCTATTATTATCTGCTGAGCGGAGAGGTAAACTCTTCTATATTACTATTATCTGCTGAGTGGAGAGGTAAACTCTTCTATATTTCTATTATTATCTGCTGAGTGGAGAGGTAAACTCTTCTATATTTCTATCATTATTTGCTGAGAGGAGAGGTAAACTCTATTATATTTCTATTATCTGCTGAGTGGAGAGGTAAACTCTTCTATATTTCTATTATCTGCTGAGCGGAGAGGTAAACTCTTCTATATTTCTATTATTATCTGCTGAGTGGAGCGGTAAACTCTTCTATATTTGTATTATTATCTGCTGAGCGGAGAGGTAAACTCTTCTATATTTCTATTATTATCTGCTGAGTGGAGAGGTAAACTCTTCTATATTTCTATTATTATCTGCTGAGCGGAGAGGTAAGCTCTTCTATATTTCTATTATTATCTGCTGAGTGGAGAGGTAAACTCTTCTATATTTCTATTATTATCTGCTGAGTGGAGAGGTAAACTCTTCTATATTTCTATTATTATCTGCTGAGCGGAGAGGTAAACTCTTCTATATTTCTATTATTATCTGCTGAGCGGAGAGGTAAACTCTTCTATATTACTATTATTATCTGCTGAGTGGAGAGGTAAACTCTTCTATATATCTATTATCTGCTGAGTGGAGAGGTAAACTCTTCTATATTTCTATTATTATCTGCTGAGTGGAGAGGTAAACTCTTCTATATTTCTATTATTATCTGCTGAGTGGAGAGGTAAACTCTTCTATATTTCTATTATTATCTGCTGAGCGGAGAGGTAAACTCTTCTATATTTCTATCATTATCTGCTGAGTGGAGAGGTAAACTCTTCTATATTTCTATTATCTGCTGAGAGGAGAGGTAAACTCTTCTATATTTCTATTATCTGCTGAGTGGAGAGGTAAACTCTTCTATATTTCTATTATCTGCTGAGTGGAGAGGTAAACTCTTCTATATATCTATTATTATCTGCTGAGTGGAGAGGTAAACTCTTCTATATTTCTATTATTATCTGCTGAGTGGAGAGGTAAACTCTTCTATATTTCTATTATTATCTGCTGAGTGGAGAGGTAAACTCTTCTATATTTCTATTATCTGCTGAGTGGAGAGGTAAACTCTTCTATATTTCTATTATCTGCTGAGTGGAGAGGTAAACTCTTCTATATTTCTATTATTATCTGCTGAGCGGAGAGGTAAACTCTTCTATATTTCTATTATTATCTGCTGAGTGGAGAGGTAAACTCTTCTATATTTCTATTATTATCTGCTGAGTGGAGAGGTAAACTCTTCTATATTTCTATTATCTGCTGAGTGGAGAGGTAAACTCTTCTATATTTCTATTATTATCTGCTGAGTGGAGAGGTAAACTCTTCTATATTTCTATTATCTGCTGAGTGGAGAGGTAAACTCTTCTATATTTCTATCATTATCTGCTGAGTGGAGAGGTAAACTCTTCTATATTTCTATTATTATCTGCTGAGTGGAGAGGTAAACTCTTCTATATATCTATTATTATCTGCTGAGTGGAGAGGTAAACTCTTCTATATTTCTATTATTATCTGCTGAGTGGAGAGGTAAACTCTTCTATATTTCTATTATCTGCTGAGTGGAGAGGTAAACTCTTCTATATTTCTATTATTATCTGCTGAGTGGAGAGGTAAACTCTTCTATATATCTATTATTATCTGCTGAGTGGAGAGGTAAACTCTTCTATATTTCTATTATCTGCTGAGTGGAGAGGTAAACTCTTCTATATTTCTATTATCTGCTGAGTGGAGAGGTAAACTCTTCTATATTTCTATTATCTGCTGAGTGGAGAGGTAAACTCTTCTATATTTCTATTATTATCTGCTGAGCGGAGAGGTAAACTCTTCTATATTTCAATTATTATCTGCTGAGCGGAGAGGTAAACTCTTCTATATTACTATTATCTGCTGAGTGGAGAGGTAAACTCTTCTATATTTCTATTATTATCTGCTGAGCGGAGAGGTAAACTCTTCTATATTACTATTATCTGCTGAGTGGAGAGGTAAACTCTTCTATATTTCTATTATTATCTGCTGAGTGGAGAGGTAAACTCTATTATATTTCTATTATCTGCTGAGTGGAGAGGTAAACTCTTCTATATTTCTATTATTATCTGCTGAGCGGAGAGGTAAACTCTTCTATATTTCTATTATCTGCTGAGTGGAGAGGTAAACTCTTCTATATTTCTATTATTATCTGCTGAGTGGAGCGGTAAACTCTTCTATATTTGTATTATTATCTGCTGAGCGGAGAGGTAAACTCTTCTATATATCTATTATTATCTGCTGAGCGGAGAGGTAAACTCTTCTATATTTCTATTATTATCTGCTGAGTGGAGAGGTAAACTCTTCTATATTTCTATTATTATCTGCTGAGTGGAGAGGTAAACTCTTCTATATTTCTATTATCTGCTGAGTGGAGAGGTAAACTCTTCTATATTTCTATTATTATCTGCTGAGCGGAGAGGTAAACTCTTCTATATTTCTATTATCTGCTGAGTGGAGAGGTAAACTCTTCTATATTTCTATTATCTGCTGAGTGGAGAGGTAAACTCTTCTATATTTCTATTATTATCTGCTGAGTGGAGAGGTAAACTCTTCTATATTTCTATTATCTGCTGAGCGGAGAGGTAAACTCTTCTATATTTCTATTATCTGCTGAGTGGAGAGGTAAACTCTTCTATATTTCTATTATCTGCTGAGTGGAGAGGTAAACACTTCTGTATTTCTATTATTATCTGCTGAGTGGAGAGGTAAACTCTTCTATATTTCTATTATTATCTGCTGAGTGGAGAGGTAAACTCTTCTATATTTCTATTATCTGCTGAGTGGAGAGGTAAACTCTTCTATATTTCTATTATCTGCTGAGTGGAGAGGTAAACTCTTCTATATTTCTGTTATTATCTGCTGAGTGGAGAGGTAAACTCTTCTATATTTCTATTATTATCTGCTGAGCGGAGAGGTAAACTCTTCTATATTTCTATTATTATCTGCTGAGTGGAGAGGTATACTCTTCTATATTTCTATTATTATCTGCTGAGTGGAGAGGTAAACTCTTCTATATTTCTATTATCTGCTGAGTGGAGAGGTAAACTCTTCTATATTTCTATCATTATCTGCTGAGTGGAGAGGTAAACTCTTCTATATTTCTATTATTATCTGCTGAGTGGAGAGGTAAACTCTTCTATATATCTATTATTATCTGCTGAGTGGAGAGGTAAACTCTTCTATATTTCTATTATTATCTGCTGAGTGGAGAGGTAAACTCTTCTATATTTCTATTATTATCTGCTGAGCGGAGAGGTAAACTCTTCTATATTACTATTATCTGCTGAGTGGAGAGGTAAACTCTTCTATATTTCTATTATTATCTGCTGAGTGGAGAGGTAAACTCTTCTATATTACTATTATCTGCTGAGCGGAGAGGTAAACTCTTCTATATTACTATTATCTGCTGAGTGGAGAGGTAAACTCTTCTATATATCTATTATTATCTGCTGAGCGGAGAGGTAAACTCTTCTATATTTCTATCATTATCTGCTGAGTGGAGAGGTAAACTCTATTATATTTCTATTATCTGCTGAGTGGAGAGGTAAACTCTATTATATTTCTATTATCTGCTGAGCGGAGAGGTAAACTCTTCTATATTTCTATTATTATCTGCTGAGCGGAGAGGTAAACTCTTCTATATTTCTATTATTATCTGCTGAGTGGAGAGGTAAACTCTTCTATATTTCTATTATCTGCTGAGTGGAGCGGTAAACTCTTCTATATTTGTATTATTATCTGCTGAGCGGAGAGGTAAACTCTTCTATATATCTATTATTATCTGCTGAGCGGAGAGGTAAACTCTTCTATATTTCTATTATTATCTGCTGAGCGGAGAGGTAAACTCTTCTATATTTCTATTATTATCTGCTGAGTGGAGAGGTAAACTCTTCTATATTTCTATTATCTGCTGAGTGGAGAGGTAAACTCTTCTATATTTCTATTATTATCTGCTGAGTGGAGAGGTAAACTCTTCTATATTTCTATTATCTGCTGAGTGGAGAGGTAAACTCTTCTATATTTCTATTATCTGCTGAGTGGAGAGGTAAACTCTTCTATATTTCTGTTATTATCTGCTGAGTGGAGAGGTAAACTCTTCTATATTTCTATTATTATCTGCTGAGCGGAGAGGTAAACTCTTCTATATTTCTATTATTATCTGCTGAGTGGAGAGGTAAACTCTTCTATATTTCTATTATTATCTGCTGAGTGGAGAGGTAAACTCTTCTATATTTCTATTATCTGCTGAGTGGAGAGGTAAACTCTTCTATATATCTATTATTATCTGCTGAGTGGAGAGGTAAACTCTTCTATATTTCTATTATTATCTGCTGAGTGGAGAGGTAAACTCTTCTATATTTCTATTATGTGCTGAGTGGAGAGGTAAACTCTTCTATATTTCTATTATCTGCTGAGTGGAGAGGTAAACTCTTCTATATTTCTATTATTATCTGCTGAGCGGAGAGGTAAACTCTTCTATATTTCTATTATTATCTGCTGAGCGGAGAGGTAAACTCTTCTATATTACTATTATCTGCTGAGTGGAGAGGTAAACTCTTCTATATTTCTATTATTATCTGCTGAGCGGAGAGGTAAACTCTTCTATATTACTATTATCTGCTGAGTGGAGAGGTAAACTCTTCTATATTTCTATTATTATCTGCTGAGTGGAGAGGTAAACTCTTCTATATTTCTATCATTATCTGCTGAGTGGAGAGGTAAACTCTATTATATTTCTATTATCTGCTGAGTGGAGAGGTAAACTCTTCTATATTTCTATTATCTGCTGAGCGGAGAGGTAAACTCTTCTATATTTCTATTATTATCTGCTGAGTGGAGCGGTAAACTCTTCTATATTTGTATTATTATCTGCTGAGCGGAGAGGTAAACTCTTCTATATATCTATTATTATCTGCTGAGCGGAGAGGTAAACTCTTCTATATTTCTATTATTATCTGCTGAGCGGAGAGGTAAACTCTTATATATTTCTATTATTATCTGCTGAGTGGAGAGGTAAACTCTTCTATATTTCTATTATTATCTGCTGAGCGGAGAGGTAAGCTCTTCTATATTTCTATTATTATCTGCTGAGTGGAGAGGTAAACTCTTCTATATATCTATTATTATCTGCTGAGTGGAGAGGTAAACTCTTCTATATTTCTATTATTATCTGCTGAGCGGAGAGGTAAACTCTTCTATATTTATATTATCTGCTGAGTGGAGAGGTAAACTCTTCTATATTTCTATCATTATCTGCTGAGTGGAGAGGTAAACTCTTCTATATATCTATTATTATCTGCTGAGTGGAGAGGTAAACTCTTCTATATTTCTATTATTATCTGCTGAGTGGAGAGGTAAACTCTTCTATATTTCTATTATTATCTGCTGAGTGGAGAGGTAAACTCTTCTATATTTCTATTATCTGCTGAGTGGAGAGGTAAACTCTTCTATATTTCTATTATCTGCTGAGTGGAGAGGTAAACTCTTCTATATTTCTATTATTATCTGCTGAGCGGAGAGGTAAACTCTTCTATATTTCTATTATTATCTGCTGAGCGGAGAGGTAAACTCTTCTATATTACTATTATCTGCTGAGTGGAGAGGTAAACTCTTCTATATTTCTATTATTATCTGCTGAGCGGAGAGGTAAACTCTTCTATATTACTATTATCTGCTGAGTGGAGAGGTAAACTCTTCTATATTTCTATTATTATCTGCTGAGCGGAGAGGTAAACTCTTCTATATTTCTATTATTATCTGCTGAGCGGAGAGGTAAACTCTTCTATATTTCTATTATTATCTGCTGAGCGGAGAGGTAAACTCTTCTATATTTCTATTATTATCTGCTGAGCGGAGAGGTAAACTCTTCTATATTTCTATTATTATCTGCTGAGCGGAGAGGTAAACTCTTCTATATTTCTATCATTATCTGCTGAGTGGAGAGGTAAACTCTATTATATTTCTATTATCTGCTGAGTGGAGAGGTAAACTCTATTATATTTCTATTATCTGCTGAGCGGAGAGGTAAACTCTTCTATATTTCTATTATTATCTGCTGAGCGGAGAGGTAAACTCTTCTATATTTCTATTATTATCTGCTGAGTGGAGCGGTAAACTCTTCTATATTTGTATTATTATCTGCTGAGCGGAGAGGTAAACTCTTCTATATATCTATTATTATCTGCTGAGCGGAGAGGTAAACTCTTCTATATATCTATTATTATCTGCTGAGCGGAGAGGTAAACTCTTCTATATTTCTATTATTTTCTGCTGAGTGGAGAGGTAAACTCTTCTATATTTCTATTATTATCTGCTGAGTGGAGAGGTAAACTCTTCTATATTTCTATTATCCGCTGAGTGGAGAGGTAAACTCTTCTATATTTCTATTATTATCTGCTGAGTGGAGAGGTAAACTCTTCTATATTTCTATTATCTGCTGAGTGGAGAGGTAAACTCTTCTATATTTCTATTATCTGCTGAGTGGAGAGGTAAACTCTTCTATATTTCTATTATCTGCTGAGTGGAGAGGTAAACTCTTCTATATATCTATTATTATCTGCTGAGTGGAGAGGTAAACTCTTCTATATTTCTATTATTATCTGCTGAGTGGAGAGGTAAACTCTTCTATATTTCTATTATGTGCTGAGTGGAGAGGTAAACTCTTCTATATTTCTATTATCTGCTGAGTGGAGAGGTAAACTCTTCTATATTTCTATTATTATCTGCTGAGCGGAGAGGTAAACTCTTCTATATTTCTATTATTATCTGCTGAGCGGAGAGGTAAACTCTTCTATATTACTATTATCTGCTGAGTGGAGAGGTAAACTCTTCTATATTTCTATTATTATCTGCTGAGCGGAGAGGTAAACTCTTCTATATTACTATTATCTGCTGAGTGGAGAGGTAAACTCTTCTATATTTCTATTATTATCTGCTGAGTGGAGAGGTAAACTCTTCTATATTTCTATCATTATCTGCTGAGTGGAGAGGTAAACTCTATTATATTTCTATTATCTGCTGAGTGGAGAGGTAAACTCTTCTATATTTCTATTATCTGCTGAGCGGAGAGGTAAACTCTTCTATATTTCTATTATTATCTGCTGAGTGGAGCGGTAAACTCTTCTATATTTGTATTATTATCTGCTGAGCGGAGAGGTAAACTCTTCTATATATCTATTATTATCTGCTGAGCGGAGAGGTAAACTCTTCTATATTTCTATTATTATCTGCTGAGCGGAGAGGTAAACTCTTATATATTTCTATTATTATCTGCTGAGTGGAGAGGTAAACTCTTCTATATTTCTATTATTATCTGCTGAGCGGAGAGGTAAGCTCTTCTATATTTCTATTATTATCTGCTGAGTGGAGAGGTAAACTCTTCTATATATCTATTATTATCTGCTGAGTGGAGAGGTAAACTCTTCTATATTTCTATTATTATCTGCTGAGCGGAGAGGTAAACTCTTCTATATTTATATTATCTGCTGAGTGGAGAGGTAAACTCTTCTATATTTCTATCATTATCTGCTGAGTGGAGAGGTAAACTCTTCTATATATCTATTATTATCTGCTGAGTGGAGAGGTAAACTCTTCTATATTTCTATTATTATCTGCTGAGTGGAGAGGTAAACTCTTCTATATTTCTATTATTATCTGCTGAGTGGAGAGGTAAACTCTTCTATATTTCTATTATCTGCTGAGTGGAGAGGTAAACTCTTCTATATTTCTATTATCTGCTGAGTGGAGAGGTAAACTCTTCTATATTTCTATTATTATCTGCTGAGCGGAGAGGTAAACTCTTCTATATTTCTATTATTATCTGCTGAGCGGAGAGGTAAACTCTTCTATATTACTATTATCTGCTGAGTGGAGAGGTAAACTCTTCTATATTTCTATTATTATCTGCTGAGCGGAGAGGTAAACTCTTCTATATTACTATTATCTGCTGAGTGGAGAGGTAAACTCTTCTATATTTCTATTATTATCTGCTGAGCGGAGAGGTAAACTCTTCTATATTTCTATTATTATCTGCTGAGCGGAGAGGTAAACTCTTCTATATTTCTATTATTATCTGCTGAGCGGAGAGGTAAACTCTTCTATATTTCTATTATTATCTGCTGAGCGGAGAGGTAAACTCTTCTATATTTCTATTATTATCTGCTGAGCGGAGAGGTAAACTCTTCTATATTTCTATCATTATCTGCTGAGTGGAGAGGTAAACTCTATTATATTTCTATTATCTGCTGAGTGGAGAGGTAAACTCTATTATATTTCTATTATCTGCTGAGCGGAGAGGTAAACTCTTCTATATTTCTATTATTATCTGCTGAGCGGAGAGGTAAACTCTTCTATATTTCTATTATTATCTGCTGAGTGGAGCGGTAAACTCTTCTATATTTGTATTATTATCTGCTGAGCGGAGAGGTAAACTCTTCTATATATCTATTATTATCTGCTGAGCGGAGAGGTAAACTCTTCTATATATCTATTATTATCTGCTGAGCGGAGAGGTAAACTCTTCTATATTTCTATTATTTTCTGCTGAGTGGAGAGGTAAACTCTTCTATATTTCTATTATTATCTGCTGAGTGGAGAGGTAAACTCTTCTATATTTCTATTATCCGCTGAGTGGAGAGGTAAACTCTTCTATATTTCTATTATTATCTGCTGAGTGGAGAGGTAAACTCTTCTATATTTCTATTATCTGCTGAGTGGAGAGGTAAACTCTTCTATATTTCTATTATCTGCTGAGTGGAGAGGTAAACTCTTCTATATTTCTGTTATTATCTGCTGAGTGGAGAGGTAAACTCTTCTATATTTCTATTATTATCTGCTGAGCGGAGAGGTAAACTCTTCTATATTTCTATTATTATCTGCTGAGTGGAGAGGTAAACTCTTCTATATTTCTATTATTATCTGCTGAGTGGAGAGGTAAACTCTTCTATATTTCTATTATCTGCTGAGTGGAGAGGTAAACTCTTCTATATATCTATTATTATCTGCTGAGTGGAGAGGTAAACTCTTCTATATTTCTATTATTATCTGCTGAGCGGAGAGGTAAACTCTTCTATATTTCTATTATTATCTGCTGAGCGGAGAGGTAAACTCTTCTATATTACTATTATCTGCTGAGTGGAGAGGTAAACTCTTCTATATTTCTATTATTATCTGCTGAGCGGAGAGGTAAACTCTTCTATATTACTATTATCTGCTGAGTGGAGAGGTAAACTCTTCTATATTTCTATTATTATCTGCTGAGTGGAGAGGTAAACTCTTCTATATTTCTATCATTATCTGCTGAGTGGAGAGGTAAACTCTATTATATTTCTATTATCTGCTGAGTGGAGAGGTAAACTCTTCTATATTTCTATTATCTGCTGAGCGGAGAGGTAAACTCTTCTATATTTCTATTATTATCTGCTGAGTGGAGCGGTAAACTCTTCTATATTTGTATTATTATCTGCTGAGCGGAGAGGTAAACTCTTCTATATATCTATTATTATCTGCTGAGCGGAGAGGTAAACTCTTCTATATTTCTATTATTATCTGCTGAGCGGAGAGGTAAACTCTTCTATATTTCTATTATTATCTGCTGAGTGGAGAGGTAAACTCTTCTATATTTCTATTATCTGCTGAGTGGAGAGGTAAACTCTTCTATATTTCTATCATTATCTGCTGAGTGGAGAGGTAAACTCTTCTATATTTCTATTATTATCTGCTGAGTGGAGAGGTAAACTCTTCTATATATCTATTATTATCTGCTGAGTGGAGAGGTAAACTCTTCTATATTTCTATTATTATCTGCTGAGTGGAGAGGTAAACTCTTCTATATTTCTATTATCTGCTGAGTGGAGAGGTAAACTCTTCTATATTTCTATTATCTGCTGAGTGGAGAGGTAAACTCTTCTATATTTCTATTATTATCTGCTGAGCGGAGAGGTAAACTCTTCTATATTTCTATTATTATCTGCTGAGCGGAGAGGTAAACTCTTCTATATTACTATTATCTGCTGAGTGGAGAGGTAAACTCTTCTATATTTCTATTATCTGCTGAGTGGAGAGGTAAACTCTTCTATATTTCTATTATTATCTGCTGAGTGGAGAGGTAAACTCTTCTATATTTCTATTATTATCTGCTGAGCGGAGAGGTAAACTCTTCTATATTACTATTATCTGCTGAGTGGAGAGGTAAACTCTTCTATATTTCTATTATTATCTGCTGAGCGGAGAGGTAAACTCTTCTATATTACTATTATCTGCTGAGTGGAGAGGTAAACTCTTCTATATTTCTATTATTATCTGCTGAGTGGAGAGGTAAACTCTTCTATATTTCTATTATTATCTGCTGAGCGGAGAGGTAAACTCTTCTATATTTCTATTATTATCTGCTGAGCGGAGAGGTAAACTCTTCTATATTACTATTATTATCTGCTGAGTGGAGAGGTAAACTCTTCTATATATCTATTATCTGCTGAGTGGAGAGGTAAACTCTTCTATATTTCTATTATTATCTGCTGAGTGGAGAGGTAAACTCTTCTATATTTCTATTATTATCTGCTGAGTGGAGAGGTAAACTCTTCTATATATCTATTATTATCTGCTGAGTGGAGAGGTAAACTCTTCTATATTTCTATTATTATCTGCTGAGCGGAGAGGTAAACTCTTCTATATTTCTATCATTATCTGCTGAGTGGAGAGGTAAACTCTTCTATATTTCTATTATTATCTGCTGAGCGGAGAGGTAAACTCTTCTATATTTCTATTATTATCTGCTGAGTGGAGAGGTAAACTCTTCTATATTTCTATTATTATCTGCTGAGCGGAGAGGTAAACTCTTCTATATTTCTATCATTATCTGCTGAGTGGAGAGGTAAACTCTTCTATATTTCTATTATTATCTGCTGAGTGGAGAGGTAAACTCTTCTATATATCTATTATCTGCTGAGTGGAGAGGTAAACTCTTCTATATTTCTATTATTATCTGCTGAGTGGAGAGGTAAACTCTTCTATATTTCTATTATTATCTGCTGAGTGGAGAGGTAAACTCTTCTATATTTCTATTATTATCTGCTGAGCGGAGAGGTAAACTCTTCTATATTTCTATCATTATCTGCTGAGTGGAGAGGTAAACTCTTCTATATTTCTATTATCTGCTGAGAGGAGAGGTAAACTCTTCTATATTTCTATTATCTGCTGAGTGGAGAGGTAAACTCTTCTATATTTCTATTATCTGCTGAGTGGAGAGGTAAACTCTTCTATATATCTATTATTATCTGCTGAGTGGAGAGGTAAACTCTTCTATATTTCTATTATTATCTGCTGAGTGGAGAGGTAAACTCTTCTATATTTCTATTATTATCTGCTGAGTGGAGAGGTAAACTCTTCTATATTTCTATTATCTGCTGAGTGGAGAGGTAAACTCTTCTATATTTCTATTATCTGCTGAGTGGAGAGGTAAACTCTTCTATATTTCTGTTATTATCTGCTGAGTGGAGAGGTAAACTCTTCTATATTTCTGTTATTATCTGCTGAGTGGAGAGGTAAACTCTTCTATATTTCTATTATTATCTGCTGAGCGGAGAGGTAAACTCTTCTATATATCTATTATTATCTGCTGAGTGGAGAGGTAAACTCTTCTATATTTCTATTATCTGCTGAGTGGAGAGGTAAACTCTTCTATATTTCTATTATTATCTGCTGAGTGGAGAGGTAAACTCTTCTATATTTCTATTATCTGCTGAGTGGAGAGGTAAACTCTTCTATATTTCTATTATTATCTGCTGAGTGGAGAGGTAAACTCTTCTATATATCTATTATTATCTGCTGAGTGGAGAGGTAAACTCTTCTATATTTCTATTATTATCTGCTGAGCGGAGAGGTAAACTCTTCTATATTTCTATTATTATCTGCTGAGCGGAGAGGTAAACTCTTCTATATTACTATTATCTGCTGAGTGGAGAGGTAAACTCTTCTATATTTCTATTATTATCTGCTGAGCGGAGAGGTAAACTCTTCTATATTTCTATTATTATCTGCTGAGCGGAGAGGTAAACTCTTCTATATTACTATTATCTGCTGAGTGGAGAGGTAAACTCTTCTATATTTCTATTATTATCTGCTGAGCGGAGAGGTAAACTCTTCTATATTACTATTATCTGCTGAGTGGAGAGGTAAACTCTTCTATATTTCTATTATTATCTGCTGAGTGGAGAGGTAAACTCTATTATATTTCTATTATCTGCTGAGTGGAGAGGTAAACTCTTCTATATTTCTATTATTATCTGCTGAGCGGAGAGGTAAACTCTTCTATATTTCTATTATCTGCTGAGTGGAGAGGTAAACTCTTCTATATTTCTATTATCTGCTGAGTGGAGCGGTAAACTCTTCTATATTTGTATTATTATCTGCTGAGCGGAGAGGTAAACTCTTCTATATATCTATTATTATCTGCTGAGCGGAGAGGTAAACTCTTCTATATTTCTATTATTATCTGCTGAGTGGAGAGGTAAACTCTTCTATATTTCTATTATTATCTGCTGAGTGGAGAGGTAAACTCTTCTATATTTCTATTATCTGCTGAGTGGAGAGGTAAACTCTTCTATATTTCTATTATTATCTGCTGAGTGGAGAGGTAAACTCTTCTATATTTCTATTATCTGCTGAGAGGAGAGGTAAACTCTTCTATATTTCTATTATCTGCTGAGTGGAGAGGTAAACTCTTCTATATTTCTATTATCTGCTGAGTGGAGAGGTAAACTCTTCTATATATCTATTATTATCTGCTGAGTGGAGAGGTAAACTCTTCTATATTTCTATTATTATCTGCTGAGTGGAGAGGTAAACTCTTCTATATTTCTATTATTATCTGCTGAGTGGAGAGGTAAACTCTTCTATATTTCTATTATCTGCTGAGTGGAGAGGTAAACTCTTCTATATTTCTATTATCTGCTGAGTGGAGAGGTAAACTCTTCTATATTTCTGTTATTATCTGCTGAGTGGAGAGGTAAACTCTTCTATATTTCTATTATTATCTGCTGAGCGGAGAGGTAAACTCTTCTATATTTCTATTATTATCTGCTGAGTGGAGAGGTAAACTCTTCTATATTTCTATTATTATCTGCTGAGCGGAGAGGTAAACTCTTCTATATTTCTATTATTATCTGCTGAGTGGAGAGGTAAACTCTTCTATATTTCTATTATTATCTGCTGAGTGGAGAGGTAAACTCTTCTATATTTCTATTATCTGCTGAGTGGAGAGGTAAACTCTTCTATATTTCTATTATTATCTGCTGAGTGGAGAGGTAAACTCTTCTATATTTCTATTATCTGCTGAGTGGAGAGGTAAACTCTTCTATATTTCTATCATTATCTGCTGAGTGGAGAGGTAAACTCTTCTATATTTCTATTATTATCTGCTGAGTGGAGAGGTAAACTCTTCTATATATCTATTATTATCTGCTGAGTGGAGAGGTAAACTCTTCTATATTTCTATTATCTGCTGAGTGGAGAGGTAAACTCTTCTATATTTCTATTATTATCTGCTGAGTGGAGAGGTAAACTCTTCTATATATCTATTATTATCTGCTGAGTGGAGAGGTAAACTCTTCTATATTTCTATTATTATCTGCTGAGCGGAGAGGTAAACTCTTCTATATTTCTATTATTATCTGCTGAGCGGAGAGGTAAACTCTTCTATATTACTATTATCTGCTGAGTGGAGAGGTAAACTCTTCTATATTTCTATTATTATCTGCTGAGCGGAGAGGTAAACTCTTCTATATTTCTATTATTATCTGCTGAGCGGAGAGGTAAACTCTTCTATATTACTATTATCTGCTGAGTGGAGAGGTAAACTCTTCTATATTTCTATTATTATCTGCTGAGCGGAGAGGTAAACTCTTCTATATTACTATTATCTGCTGAGTGGAGAGGTAAACTCTTCTATATTTCTATTATTATCTGCTGAGTGGAGAGGTAAACTCTATTATATTTCTATTATCTGCTGAGTGGAGAGGTAAACTCTTCTATATTTCTATTATTATCTGCTGAGCGGAGAGGTAAACTCTTCTATATTTCTATTATCTGCTGAGTGGAGAGGTAAACTCTTCTATATTTCTATTATTATCTGCTGAGTGGAGCGGTAAACTCTTCTATATTTGTATTATTATCTGCTGAGCGGAGAGGTAAACTCTTCTATATATCTATTATTATCTGCTGAGCGGAGAGGTAAACTCTTCTATATTTCTATTATTATCTGCTGAGTGGAGAGGTAAACTCTTCTATATTTCTATTATTATCTGCTGAGTGGAGAGGTAAACTCTTCTATATTTCTATTATCTGCTGAGTGGAGAGGTAAACTCTTCTATATTTCTATTATTATCTGCTGAGTGGAGAGGTAAACTCTTCTATATTTCTATTATCTGCTGAGTGGAGAGGTAAACTCTTCTATATTTCTATTATCTGCTGAGTGGAGAGGTAAACTCTTCTATATTTCTATTATTATCTGCTGAGTGGAGAGGTAAACTCTTCTATATTTCTATTATCTACTGAGCGGAGAGGTAAACTCTTCTATATTTCTATTATCTGCTGAGTGGAGAGGTAAACTCTTCTATATTTCTATTATTATCTGCTGAGCGGAGAGGTAAACTCTTCTATATTTCTATTATTATCTGCTGAGTGGAGAGGTAAACTCTTCTATATTTCTATTATTATCTGCTGAGTGGAGAGGTAAACTCTTCTATATTACTATTATCTGCTGAGCGGAGAGGTAAACTCTTCTATATTACTATTATCTGCTGAGTGGAGAGGTAAACTCTTCTATATATCTATTATTATCTGCTGAGTGGAGAGGTAAACTCTTCTATATTTCTATTATTATCTGCTGAGTGGAGAGGTAAACTCTTCTATATTTCTATTATCTGCTGAGTGGAGAGGTAAACTCTTCTATATTTCTATTATCTGCTGAGTGGAGAGGTAAACTCTTCTATATTTCTGTTATTATCTGCTGAGTGGAGAGGTAAACTCTTCTATATTTCTATTATTATCTGCTGAGCGGAGAGGTAAACTCTTCTATATTTCTATTATTATCTGCTGAGTGGAGAGGTAAACTCTTCTATATTTCTATTATTATCTGCTGAGTGGAGAGGTAAACTCTTCTATATTTCTATTATCTGCTGAGTGGAGAGGTAAACTCTTCTATATTTCTATTATTATCTGCTGAGTGGAGAGGTAAACTCTTCTATATTTCTATTATCTGCTGAGTGGAGAGGTAAACTCTTCTATATTTCTATCATTATCTGCTGAGTGGAGAGGTAAACTCTTCTATATTTCTATTGTTATCTGCTGAGTGGAGAGGTAAACTCTTCTATATATCTATTATTATCTGCTGAGTGGAGAGGTAAACTCTTCTATATTTCTATTATTATCTGCTGAGTGGAGAGGTAAACTCTTCTATATTTCTATTATCTGCTGAGTGGAGAGGTAAACTCTTCTATATTTCTATTATCTGCTGAGTGGAGAGGTAAACTCTTCTATATTTCTATTATTATCTGCTGAGCGGAGAGGTAAACTCTTCTATATTTCTATTATTATCTGCTGAGCGGAGAGGTAAACTCTTCTATATTACTATTATCTGCTGAGTGGAGAGGTAAACTCTTCTATATTTCTATTATTATCTGCTGAGCGGAGAGGTAAACTCTTCTATATTACTATTATCTGCTGAGTGGAGAGGTAAACTCTTCTATATTTCTATTATTATCTGCTGAGCGGAGAGGTAAACTCTTCTATATTACTATTATCTGCTGAGTGGAGAGGTAAACTCTTCTATATTTCTATTATTATCTGCTGAGTGGAGAGGTAAACTCTTCTATATTACTATTATCTGCTGAGCGGAGAGGTAAACTCTTCTATATTACTATTATCTGCTGAGTGGAGAGGTAAACTCTTCTATATATCTATTATTATCTGCTGAGCGGAGAGGTAAACTCTTCTATATTTCTATCATTATCTGCTGAGTGGAGAGGTAAACTCTATTATATTTCTATTATCTGCTGAGTGGAGAGGTAAACTCTTCTATATTTCTATTATTATCTGCTGAGCGGAGAGGTAAACTCTTCTATATTTCTATTATCTGCTGAGCGGAGAGGTAAACTCTTCTATATTTCTATTATTATCTGCTGAGTGGAGCGGTAAACTCTTCTATATTTGTATTATTATCTGCTGAGCGGAGAGGTAAACTCTTCTATATATCTATTATTATCTGCTGAGCGGAGAGGTAAACTCTTCTATATTTCTATTATTATCTGATGAGTGGAGAGGTAAACTCTTCTATATTTCTATTATTATCTGCTGAGTGGAGAGGTAAACTCTTCTATATTTCTATCATTATCTGCTGAGTGGAGAGGTAAACTCTATTATATTTCTATTATCTGCTGAGTGGAGAGGTAAACTCTTCTATATTTCTATTATTATCTGCTGAGCGGAGAGGTAAACTCTTCTATATTTCTATTATCTGCTGAGCGGAGAGGTAAACTCTTCTATATTTCTATTATTATCTGCTGAGTGGAGCGGTAAACTCTTCTATATTTCTATTATTATCTGCTGAGTGGAGAGGTAAACTCTTCTATATTTCTATTATCTGCTGAGTGGAGAGGTAAACTCTTCTATATTTCTATTATTATCTGCTGAGTGGAGAGGTAAACTCTTCTATATTTCTATTATCTGCTGAGTGGAGAGGTAAACTCTTCTATATTTCTATTATCTGCTGAGTGGAGAGGTAAACTCTTCTATATTTCTGTTATTATCTGCTGAGTGGAGAGGTAAACTCTTCTATATTTCTATTATTATCTGCTGAGCGGAGAGGTAAACTCTTCTATATTTCTATTATTATCTGCTGAGTGGAGAGGTAAACTCTTCTATATTTCTATTATCTGCTGAGTGGAGAGGTAAACTCTTCTATATATCTATTATTATCTGCTGAGTGGAGAGGTAAACTCTTCTATATTTCTATTATTATCTGCTGAGTGGAGAGGTAAACTCTTCTATATTTCTATTATGTGCTGAGTGGAGAGGTAAACTCTTCTATATTTCTATTATCTGCTGAGTGGAGAGGTAAACTCTTCTATATTTCTATTATTATCTGCTGAGCGGAGAGGTAAACTCTTCTATATTTCTATTATTATCTGCTGAGCGGAGAGGTAAACTCTTCTATATTACTATTATCTGCTGAGTGGAGAGGTAAACTCTTCTATATTTCTATTATTATCTGCTGAGCGGAGAGGTAAACTCTTCTATATTACTATTATCTGCTGAGTGGAGAGGTAAACTCTTCTATATTTCTATTATTATCTGCTGAGTGGAGAGGTAAACTCTTCTATATTTCTATCATTATCTGCTGAGTGGAGAGGTAAACTCTATTATATTTCTATTATCTGCTGAGTGGAGAGGTAAACTCTTCTATATTTCTATTATCTGCTGAGCGGAGAGGTAAACTCTTCTATATTTCTATTATTATCTGCTGAGTGGAGCGGTAAACTCTTCTATATTTGTATTATTATCTGCTGAGCGGAGAGGTAAACTCTTCTATATATCTATTATTATCTGCTGAGCGGAGAGGTAAACTCTTCTATATTTCTATTATTATCTGCTGAGCGGAGAGGTAAACTCTTCTATATTTCTATTATTATCTGCTGAGTGGAGAGGTAAACTCTTCTATATTTCTATTATTATCTGCTGAGCGGAGAGGTAAGCTCTTCTATATTTCTATTATTATCTGCTGAGTGGAGAGGTAAACTCTTCTATATATCTATTATTATCTGCTGAGTGGAGAGGTAAACTCTTCTATATTTCTATTATTATCTGCTGAGCGGAGAGGTAAACTCTTCTATATTTCTATCATTATCTGCTGAGTGGAGAGGTAAACTCTTCTATATTTCTATTATTATCTGCTGAGCGGAGAGGTAAACTCTTCTATATTTCTATTATTATCTGCTGAGTGGAGAGGTAAACTCTTCTATATTTCTATTATTATCTGCTGAGCGGAGAGGTAAACTCTTCTATATTTCTATCATTATCTGCTGAGTGGAGAGGTAAACTCTTCTATATTTCTATTATCTGCTGAGAGGAGAGGTAAACTCTTCTATATTTCTATTATCTGCTGAGTGGAGAGGTAAACTCTTCTATATTTCTATTATCTGCTGAGTGGAGAGGTAAACTCTTCTATATTTCTATTATCTGCTGAGTGGAGAGGTAAACTCTTCTATATTTCTATTATCTGCTGAGTGGAGAGGTAAACTCTTCTATATTTCTATTATTATCTGCTGAGTGGAGAGGTAAACTCTTCTATATTTCTATTATCTGCTGAGTGGAGAGGTAAACTCTTCTATATATCTATTATTATCTGCTGAGTGGAGAGGTAAACTCTTCTATATTTCTATTATCATCTGCTGAGAGGAGAGGTAAACTCTTCTATATTTCTATTATTATCTGCTGAGTGGAGAGGTAAACTCTTCTATATTTCTATTATTATCTGCTGAGCGGAGAGGTAAACTCTTCTATATTTCTATTATCTGCTGAGTGGAGAGGTAAACTCTTCTATATTTCTATTATCTGCTGAGTGGAGAGGTAAACTCTTCTATATATCTATTATTATCTGCTGAGTGGAGAGGTAAACTCTTCTATATTTCTATTATTATCTGCTGAGTGGAGAGGTAAACTCTTCTATATTTCTATTATTATCTGCTGAGTGGAGAGGTAAACTCTTCTATATATCTATTATTATCTGCTGAGTGGAGAGGTAAACTCTTCTATATTTCTATTATTATCTGCTGAGCAGAGAGGTAAACTCTTCTATACTTCTATCATTATCTGCTGAGTGGAGAGGTAAACTCTTCTATATTTCTATTATTAGCTGCTGAGTGGAGAGGTAAACTCTTGTATATTTCTATTATTATCTGCTGAGTAGAGAGGTAAACTCTTCTATATTTCTATTATTATCTGCTGAGTGGAGAGGTAAACGCTTCTATATTTCTATTATCTGCTGAGTGGAGAGGTAAACTCTTCTATACTTCTATTATCTGCTGAGTGGAGAGGTAAACTCTTCTATATTTCTATTATCTGCTGAGTGGAGTGGTAAACTCTTCTATATTTCTATTATTATCTGCTGAGTGGAGAGGTAAACTCTTCTATAATTCTATTATCTGCTGAGTGGAGAGGTAAACTCTTCTATATTTCTATTATCTGCTGAGTGGAGAGGTAAACTCTTCTATATTTCTATTATCTGCTGAGTGGAGAGGTAAACTCTTCTATATTTCTATTATTATCTGCTGAGTGGAGAGGTAAACTCTTCTATATTTCTATCATTATCTGCTGAGTGGAGAGGTAAACTCTTCTATATTTCTATTATCTGCTGAGTGGAGAGGTAAACTCTTCTATATTTCTATTATCTGCTGAGTAGAGAGGTAAACTCTTCTATATTTCTATTATTATCTGCTGAGTGGAGAGGTAAACTCTTCTATATTTCTATCATTATCTGCTGAGTGGAGAGGTAAACTCTTCTATATTTCTATTATTATCTGCTGAGTGGAGAGGTAAACTCTTCTATATTTCTATTATTATCTGCTGACTGGAGAGGTAAACTCTTCTATATTTCTATTATTATCTGCTGAGCGGAGAGGTAAACTCTTTTATATTTCTATCACTATCTGCTGAATAGAGAGGTAAACTCTTCTATATTTCTATTATTATCTGCTGAGTGGAGAGGTAAACTCTTCTATATTTCTATTATCTGCTGAGTGGAGAGGTAAACTCTTCTATATTTCTATTATTATCTGCTGAGTGGAGAGGTAAACTCTTCTTTATTTCTATCATTATCTGCTGAGTGGAGAGGTAAACTCTTCTATATATCTATTATTATCTGCTGAGTGGAGAGGTAAACTCTTCTATATTTCTATTATTATCTGCTGAGCGGAGAGGTAAACTCTTCTATATTTCTATTATCTGCTGAGTGGAGAGGTAAACCCTTCTATATTTCTATTATTATCTGCTGAGTGGAGAGGTAAACTCTTCTATATATCTCTATTATCTGCTGAGTGGAGAGGTAAACTCTTCTATATTTCTATTATCTGCTGAGTGGAGAGGTAAACTCTTCTATATTTCTATTATTATCTGCTGAGTGGAGAGGTAAACTCTTCTATATTTCTATTATTATCTGCTGAGTGGAGAGGTAAACTCTTCTATATTTCTATCATTATCTGCTGAGTGGAGAGGTAAACTCTTCTATATTTCTATTATCTGCTGAGTAGAGAGGTAAACTCTTCTATATTTCTATTATTATCTGCTGAGTGGAGAGGTAAACTCTTCTATATTTCTATTATTATCTGCTGAGCGGAGAGGTAAACTCTTCTATATTTCTATTATTATCTGCTGAGCGGAGAGGTAAACTCTTCTATATTACTATTATTATCTGCTGAGCGGAGAGGTAAACTCTTCTATATTTCTATTATTATCTGCTGAGTGGAGAGGTAAACTCTTCTATATTTCTATTATTATCTGCTGAGCGGAGAGGTAAACTCTTCTATATTTCTATTATTATCTGCTGAGTGGAGAGGTAAACTCTTCTATATTTCTATTATTATCTGCTGAGCGGAGAGGTAAACTCTTCTATATTACTATTATTATCTGCTGAGCGGAGAGGTAAACTCTTCTATATTTCTATTATCTGCTGAGTGGAGAGGTAAACTCTTCTATATTTCTATTATTATCTGCTGAGTGGAGAGGTAAACTCTTCTATATTTCTATTATTATCTGCTGAGTGGAGAGGTAAACTCTTCTATATTTCTATCATTATCTGCTGAGTGGAGAGGTAAACTCTTCTATATTTCTATTATCTGCTGAGTAGAGAGGTAAACTCTTCTATATTTCTATTATTATCTGCTGAGTGGAGAGGTAAACTCTTCTATATTTCTATTATTATCTGCTGAGTGGAGAGGTAAACTCTTCTATATTTCTATTATTATCTGCTGAGTGGAGAGGTAAACTCTTCTATATTTTTATTATTATATGCTGAGTGGAGAGGTAAACTCTTCTATATATCTATTATTATCTGCTGAGTGGAGAGGTAAACTCTTCTATATTTCTATCATTATCTGCTGAGTGGAGAGGTAAACTCTTCTATATTTCTATTATTATCTGCTGAGTGGAGAGGTAAACTCTTCTATATTTCTATCATTATCTGCTGAGTGGAGAGGTAAACTCTTCTATATTTCTATTATCTCCTGAGTGGAGAGGTAAACTCTTCTATATTTCTATTATTATCTGCTGAGTGGAGAGGTAAACTCTTCTATATTTCTATCATTATCTGCTGAGTGGAGAGGTAAACTCTTCTATATTTCTATTATTATCTGCTGAGTGGAGAGGTAAACTCTTCTATATTTCTATTATTATCTCCTGAGTGGAGATGTAAACTCTTCTATATTTCTATTATTATCTGCTGAGTGGAGAGGTAAACTCTTCTATATTTCTATTATTATCTGCTGAGTGGAGAGGTAAACTTCTATATTTCTATTATTATCTGCTGAGTGGAGAGGTAAACTCTTCTTTATTTCTATTATTATCTGCTGAGTGGAGAGGTAAACTCTTCTATATTTCTATTATCTGCTGAGTGGAGAGGTAAACTCTTCTATATATCTATTATTATCTGCTGAGTGGAGAGGTAAACTCTTCTATATTTCTATTATTATCTGCTGAGTGGAGAGGTAAACTCTTCTATATTTCTATTATTATCTCCTGAGTGGAGATGTAAACTCTTCTATATTTCTATTATTATCTGCTGAGTGGAGAGGTAAACTCTTCTATATTTCTATCATCTGCTGAGTGGAGAGGTAAACTCTTCTATATTTCTATTATTATCTGCTGAGCGGAGAGGTAAACTCTTCTATATTTCTATTATTATCTGCTGAGTGGAGAGGTAAACTCTTCTATATTTCTATCATTATCTGCTGAGTGGAGAGGTAAACTCTTCTATATATCTATTATTATCTGCTGAGTGGAGAGGTAAACTCTTCTATATTTCTATTATTTGCTGAGTGGAGAGGTAAACTCTTCTATATTTCTATTATTATCTGCTGAGTGGAGAGGTAAACTCTTCTATATTTCTATCATTATCTGCTGAGTGGAGAGGTAAACTCTTCTATATTTCTATTATCTGCTGAGTGGAGAGGTAAACTCTTCTATATTTCTATTATTATCTGCTGAGTGGAGAGGTAAAGCAGAATTCGCATCTCAGCTTCAGGAAAATGGCCGCCGCGATCTCCATCTGTGCACGCGCGGCATCCCGTGGCCATTTTCCTGAAGCCGCGGGCAGCAGAGCGCTCCATCTGCGCACGCGCGGCCAAAGGAAGATGGCCGCCCCCACCGATCAACAGGGAAATAACGCACATCGTGCTGTTTTCATTCCCCTGTGCAGTGGATTCGGGACCTTGGACATGCGCAAACCACTACGCCACCAACGGAAAACTAAGCAAGATCTGGGGGAAGACACCACGCCCTTTTGACCAGACCAGCCTGATTGACAGGCGAAAACGGCTACTTTGGTAACGTATTTCGGCAGCATAGTTGGGGAATCGGGGTCCACAAAATACACTGTTGTAATGCACAGCTCAGGCCTTATTTAACAGTATTTTCTCTTCGCCACGACAGCACCCACTTGAGAGAGGGGATCTGCCCCTAGGAACAGGAAACCCTATGGAGAGATAAAAGGGGCGGTCCCCCTCGCTCCCACAGTTGGTTTCCTGTTCCTACGGGAGACCCTTGGAGAGAAGAGGATGCCCAGCCTGGATGCCGCTTGCGCAGTTTACCTTTATGGGACGGCAAGGGCTCCAGAAGCTGGAAGCAGCGTCGGGGGTCCTATGGCAGCTTCCCCCCTCTGCTGGCAGGTACCGTGAGGCCGGGTCCGGGGAGTCGCCTGGCTCACGGAGATTCACCCAGCGGACCTGCGGAGACCAAAAACGCTGGGGTAAGTTGATCCTGCGGCGCCATCTCGGATGGTGCGCAGGCAGCGTGGGTCCGGTGTACTGTCCCCCGGAAGCAGTATCGCAAAACTTCCGGGGTGGCTCAGGAGAGACGGCGCCTGCGCTGAGGCTGGTGAGAGCGCAGGCGCATACAGTATGGCCGCGACCCGGATGTAGCGGTTACTTCCGGGTGCGGCAGGAAGCAAGATGGCGGCCCCCATTAGAAAAGGACGCCGGCACTGATCCTCCGGCGTCCATCATGGCATCTCCACAGGACCCAGCGATGGCTTCATCTGAAGTCACCGCTATTACACCTGTCAGCCGCACAAGCAGCAGCCACAGATCTTCTGCTAAAAGCAAAAAGTCGGGCCGGTCAGTTCCATCTGTGCCTTCGTCTCCTCCTCGTCAGCCGGTATTGTAACAACAACCTCACTGGGTGAGTGTGTGAGTGTGTGTACCCTTTTAGGCTGATTATACTTCCCCTCTTTGTCTATATTCCCTAGGCAAAAAGAACGGGGAAAACAAAACACATACAATGTGCGTTATGCTCTCAGCCGCTCCCCGATAATTATTTAAAGAAGCTGTGCCAACCTTGCATCGAATCCACCTTACGTGAGGAATCTTCAGTAAGGTCGGAAGATATAAGGAGTATGATTAGGGAAGAATTGCGGGCCTTCCGGAGCTCAGAAAAAATTCCTGAGAGTAGAAAAAGATATGATTCCCCTAGGTCTGGGCAGTCATCTGATATTGAAAAAGATTCGGATGATTCCCAAAAGATCATTTCCTCAGATGATGAGAGAGATACATGCTTTCCCACAGACAGTATTGATAATCTAGTAAGATCAGTTTGCAACACCATGGGTATTGAGGACACAAAAACCCCTAAAACCCCACAGGACGTGATGTTTGCAGGCCTGTCAGAGAGGAAAAAACCTTCCTTTCCTGTAATTCCAGCAATAAAAAATGTAGTTAAAAAGGAGTGGGAAAGCCAGGGACAAAGAGGATTACCGTCTTCATCAAAAAGACGCTATCCCTTTAACGATGAAGATTTCTCCATATGGTTGAAAGCCCCGAAGGTGGATGCAGCTGTGGCCTCCACCTCTAGGAAATCTTTACTACCCGTGGAAGATTCCGGCTCCTTACAAGACCCGCTGGACCGGAAGGCCGATACCCTCCTAAAAAGAGCATGGGAATCCTGTACTGGAGCCTTCAGGCCGGCTATATCAGCCACATGTACTGCCAGATCCATGTTGGTCTGGTTGAATGATTTAGAAGAAGGATTAAAAAGCGGCCTTTCCCGAGATAGACTAATCTCTTCCTTGCCGTTAATTAGGGGAGCTACAGCCTTTTTAGCGGATTCCTCAGCTGATTCCATACGGCTGGCGGCCAAATCGGCAGGTCTAACTAACGCGGCTCGTCGAGCCTTATGGCTAAAGGGGTGGAAAGGAGATCCCCAAACAAAGTCTAAACTGTGTGGTCTTCCATGCCAGGGTGAGTACCTATTCGGTACTAAGTTAGACGAAATTCTAACTAAAGCGGGTGAGAGGAAGAAGGGGTTCCCCAATAACACTTATCTTCCATCCTACAGGAGAGCGTTCCGTAAACCCACGTTTAATAGAAGAAAGGACTATAAAAACCAAGACCGCTGGGCTAATAAAGACTTTAAACAGAAAGGAGCATTTTTCGGAAAGCGTCCATTCAAACCTGAGGAAAAACCCCGTTAGGACAGATCTACCCGTTGGTGGTAGGTTGTCTTTCTTTTCGTCACAATGGCTGACAATAACCTCTAACCCGTGGGCAACTAGCCTTATATCTACGGGTTTAAAATTAAAATTTGCCCGAGTCCCTCCGGACTCATTCTTATTGACTTCCTTAAGGTCTCAATCACAACAGGAGGCCTTAGAACAAGAAATAATAAATCTCCTGTCCAAAGGGGTACTAGTGGAAGTCCCTTTTCATCAAAAAGGAAAAGGTTTTTATTCCCCTTTGTTTTTGATTCCGAAACCAGACGGATCGTTTAGAACAATAATTAACCTAAAAAGACTAAACGTATTCTTAGAAAACCAAACCTTTAAAATGGAATCTATACGATCAACTATTAAGCTTCTGTTTCCCCATTGCTTCATGGCAGTGCTTGACCTTAAAGATGCGTATTATCATCTACCAATCTTCATTGAACATCAACAATATCTTCGGGTGGCAGTTATGATGGGAGGTCAAGTAAGGCATTATCAATATACAGCAATGCCCTTCGGTCTATCAATAGCCCCGAGAGTCTTCACAAAATTAATGTCGGAAGTAATGTCATACTTGAGATTAAAAGACACACTTGTGATACCATATTTAGATGACCTCTTGATAGTGGGTAACTCCTTTTCCCAATGCCATCAACGAGTACTTGATACAATTTCCTCCCTGCAAGAGTTGGGGTGGTTAGTAAACTGGGAAAAGTCCAGATTATCCCCCACAACTCGACAAACATTCCTGGGGCTTATTCTAGACTCTACAAGTCAGAGGTGCTTTCTTCCCGACTCTAAACAAATAGCGATTATCAACAAAGTACAATCGGTGATTAATAACCCCCTAATTTCCCTAAGAGAAGGGATGTCCCTTCTTGGTTCTTTTACATCGTGTATTCCGGCTGTCCCATGGGCTCAATACCATAGTAGAAAATTACAGTATAATATTCTGCAAGAGGAAGAGAGGTTACAAGGCCAATTAGATAGTCGATTGTCTTTTCAAACAGACGTGTTAAATTCTCTTACCTGGTGGTTAGATCACAGTCATTTTACCAGTGGGGTTCCCTGGGTGGTTAATCCTTCAAGAACAATCTTTACCGATGCCAGTCCTAGTGGTTGGGGAGCACACTTAGGAGATCAAATAGCTCAAGGTCTGTGGTCTCTTGAAGAATCGAACGATTCTTCTAATAAAAAAGAACTGAAGGCTGTCTATTATGCCATATGTAAATTTCTTCCACAGCTACACGGAAAGCATACAAGAATCCTTTCAGACAACATGACAGCAGTGGCATACTTAAATCACCAAGGGGGTACAAGATCAGAAGCTCTCATGTCTATAGCCGGCGACATTCTATCCATAGCAGAGAAGCACCTCCTATCCTTGTCAGCACTGCACGTGAGAGGAGTCGACAATCCAAAAGCGGACTTTCTCAGCCGCCACACTCTTCGCCAAGGAGAGTGGGTTCTCAGCCGACGTATCTTTTTAATGATAGTCAAAAAATGGGGCACTCCCGAGATAGACCTTTTTTCGACAAGACGCAACAGACAGGTCAAAAGGTTCGCTTCACTATTCCGATCCGACAATCCAGATATCTTCGATGCTCTGCAGGTCCCATGGACATTCCAGAAAGCATATGCCTTTCCCCCACTAATACTTCTTCCAACAGTGATCAGGAAGATAAGGGAAGACAAAGCTCATGTGATCTTAATAGCTCCATTTTGGCCCAAGAGGCCATGGTTTTCCTGGCTGAGAGCCATGTCGATCTCAGACCCGTGGATCCTTCCGGAGGATCAGGATCTTCTCTCTCAAGGCCCCTTCAACCACCCTCAAGTGAAGGGTCTACGGTTGACAGCCTGGCATTTGAAAGGCAGCTGCTAAAAAGGAGAGGATTTTCTAACAAAGTAATTGACACTCTGCTACTAAGTAGGAAAAAATCCACCACAACCATTTATGTGAGAGTGTGGAAAAAATTTCTAAACCTCTACCCAACAGCACTATCAGACAAAATTCATATCCCTATGATTCTAGAATTTCTTCAAAAAGGGCGTGATTTAGGTCTGGCAGTCAGTACCCTAAAAGTACATTTTTCTGCGCTTGGTGCTTTATATGGTCACGATATTGCAGGTGACAGGTGGGTAGCTAGGTTTATCGCAGCTTGCCAAAGGTCAGAGACAGTCCAAATTCCCCATGTACCACCTTGGGATGTTAATCTGGTCCTCGAAGCTCTAACAGACCACCCCTTTGAGCCACTACATTCAGCTCACATAAAACATGTTTCCTTCAAAACAGCTCTTCTTGTTGCTTTGGTATCAGCTAGAAGAGTAAGCGACATACAGGCATTATCAATAGATCCACCATTTATGTCTATATTTCCAGATAGAATTATCCTAAAAACAGACCCTTCCTACTTGCCCAAAGTATGTACTAAATTCCATAGGTCACAAGAGATTTTTCTCCCCTCCTTCTATGATAACCCTACGAATCAGGAAGAACAAAAATACCACACATTAGATGTGAGGAGAGCCATATTAGCCTATTTAGATAGAACTAGCGCCTGGAGGAAGAGCAGGGCTCTCTTTATTTCCTTCCAGGGCCATAGAAAAGGAGATGGAGTCACGAAGGGTACCTTATCTCGGTGGATTCGGGATGCAATATGTTTGGCCTATTCATCCAAAGGGGAGAAGCCGCCTGAGACTGTAAAAGCACATTCCACTCGGGCGATAGCCTCATCCTGGGCCGAGCGTGCGGAAGTTCCAATAGAACTAATATGTAAGGCCGCAACCTGGGCTTCTCCTACTACATTCTATAATCACTATAGATTGGATTTGTCTTCTTCATCTGACCTGTCCTTTGGTAGATCAGTTCTTAACACTGTAATCCCTCCCAAATGACTATCTCTGAAAGTCTCTCAAGTGGGTGCTGTCGTGGCGAAGAGAAAACACCGGATTACGTACCGGTAATGCTCTTTTATAGAGCCACGACAGCACCCCTTTACTTCCCACCCTATTAAGTTATTTTTATAAAAGCACGATTAAGGGTGTTTTTTGGTTCTTATAGTTAGCCATACTAAGTTAACTAATGATAAATGATGAAATCATATTGCCTACTAATCTGGTGGGCGGTTCCTCGCAATCTCTGTAACCCAACTGTGGGAGCGAGGGGGACCGCCCCTTTTATCTCTCCATAGGGTTTCCTGTTCCTAGGGGCGGATCCCCTCTCTCAAGTGGGTGCTGTCGTGGCTCTATAAAAGAGCATTACCGGTACGTAATCCGGTGTTTTTATCTCATACGGAAAAAACGGGGTGACAGGTGCCCTTTAATAGAGGTTCCGTCATCTCAAACGGGGAAGGGGTTCTACTCCCCCTTGTTTCTGATTACTAAACCTGATGGATCCTTTAGAACTATATTTAATTTAAGGAAGCTGAACACCTTCATAAAACCCAGGCCATTTAAAATGGAATCCATTCGGTCAGCCATAAGGAATTTGTTCCCTAACTGTTACATGGTAGTACTGGATCTTAAAGATGCTTATTACCATCTTCCTATACACCAGTCACACCAGCAGTTTCTTCGGGTAGCAGTTTTTATAGACGGTCAAGTTCGTCATCTACAATATAGGGCAATGCCCTTTGGCCTATCTATGGCTCCAAGGGTTTTCACTAAATTATTGTTGGAGGTAATGTCCTTTCTGCGGTTAAAGGACACACTGGTCATTCCATATCTGGATGATCTCCTAATTGTGGGAAAGAATGCCCTACAGTGTGAGCAAAGGTTGGAGGAAGTGGCGTTTTTCTTACAAACGCTTGGCTGGATTGTCAACTGGGAAAAATCCAGACTCCAACCTGTTACTTGTCAAAAATTCCTAGGGCTCCTTCTGGATTCAGTTGACTAAATATGTTGGTTGCCTGATGATAAGAAATCTTCCATTGTTGACAAAGTGGGCTTAGCAATCAAAAAACGTAGTATGTCACTGAGAAATGCCATGTCGTTGCTAGGTTCACTGACATCATGTATCCCTGCGGTTAAATGGGCACAATTTCATACCAGACAACTCCAGAAATTTAAATTACGGGAGGACATTAGAAGTAGAGGACATTTGGATCAGACAGTTTTTCTAACGTCAGAAGTAGTACACTCCCTTACATGGTGGTTAAATTGGGAAAATCTATCAAAAGGGGTGCTATGGGTCATCACTCCTTCTACTATAGTGACCACAGATGCTAGTCCTGAAGGCTGGGGGGCACATTTTGGAGATCAGGTGGTTCAGGGTCTTTGGTCCAGATCAGAATCGGCTAAATCCTCTAATATTAAAGAATTAAAAGCCATATATTATTCCCTACTCCACTTTCTTCCCCAGCTACGAGGCTCTCACACAAGGGTCCTCTCCGACAACACCTCTGCGGTGGCCTATCTGAATCATCAAGGTGGTAAACGATCAGACAATCTTATGGAAGTCACATCAGACATCATGATGTTAGCCGAAAATCATCTGTTGTCCTTGTCAGCGGTGCACATCAGAGGCATAGACAACTTTCTTGCCGATTTCCTCAGCCGTCATACCCTTCATCAAGGGGAATGGATGCTCAACAGAAGAATTTTCAGATTGATAACAAATCGGTGGGGCATGCCTCAAATAGACCTATTCGCGACAAGGTCCAACCGTCAGGTCAAAACATTTGCTTCACTTTGCAGACTGGACAACCCGGACATATTCGATGCCCTTCAGGTGCCATGGACATTCGACCTGGCTTATGCATTCCCTCCATGGAATCTATTACCCATAGTAATAAGAAAGATAAGGGAGGAGGGGGCAAGAGTTCTGTTGGTAGCCCCATTTTGGCCCAAAAGGCCATGGTTTTCATGGCTAAGGGCAATGTCAACTACAGACCCTTGGATTCTGCCCCAGACCAGGGACCTACTGTCTCAGGGACCGTTTTTTCCATCCTCGGGTAAAGGGCATGAATTTGACTGTATGGAATTTGAGAGGCAGTTATTAACTCTAAGAGGTTTTTCTAGTGGGCTTATAGATACCCTCATGAAGAGTAGGAAGCCTTCTACTACCCAAATCTATGTCAGGGTCTGGAGGAAATTTCTTGAATTTCATACAACACAACTTTCTTCTGAGGTACCTATATTTTCAATATTGGAGTTCTTGCAAAAAGGACTTGAATTGGGGCTTTCTGTAAATATTCTGAGAGTCCAGGTTTCAGCTCTAGGAGCCCTCTTTAGTTATGATGTGGCAGGAGATAGATGGATATTTCGTTTTATATCGGCATGTGAGCGATCAAAACCAATAGATATACCACAGGTGCCTCAGTGGGATCTAACTTTGGTCCTAGATGCCTTGACGCAGAGCCCGTTTGAGCCTCTTCATGCAGCCTCTTTAAAGAACATCTCGTTAAAGACGATATTGTTGGTAGCGTTGGTATCTGCTAGAAAAGTGAGTGATCTACATGCCTTATCAATTGATCCTCCTTTTCTATCTGTCACATCTGATAGAATAATTTTGAAAACGGACCCTTGTTATCTCCCTAAAGTAGCCACTAGTTTTCATAGATCCCAGGAGATCTTATTACCTACCTTTTATAAAGACCACTCAACTCCAGAAGAAGTAAGACTTCATACCTTAGATGTAAAAAGGTCTGTTCTGGCCTATTTAGAAAGGACTAGGGACTGGAGGAAGAGTAGGGCTCTCTTTGTGTCTTTTCAGGGTAAAACCAAGGGTTACAGAGTCACAAAAAGCACGCTATCACGCTGGATCAGAGATGCCATAATCTTAGCGTATAAAGCTAGAGGAAGAGATCCTCCAATGCATGTGGGAGCACACTCCACAAGAGCCGTGTCGACCTCCTGGGCAGAAAGGGCGAACGTGCCAATAGACCTTATATGTAAGGCTGCAACTTGGTCTTCGCCAAATACCTTCTATAGGCACTATAGATTAGACCTATCTGCTGCTTCTGATCTAACCTTTGGGGTTTCGGTTCTTGACTCAGTTAACCCACCCAATATATAGTCTCTGTAAATCTCTCTAGTGGGTGCTGTCGTGGCGAATAGAAAATACCGGATTACTCACCGGTAATGCTCTTTTATAGAGCCCACGACAGCACCCATTCACATCCCTCCCTTTTCTTTTATTTAGTTGCACGTGGTGCCTTGGTAGGGAGATGTAAATAATAGAGTAATATAGTATAAGGTTGTAAATATGTATGTATATACCTGAACCCATTAACTAAAACTTGGCGGCGGTTCCTCCTATTCTCTGTAAAACAACTGAGGAGCGAGGGGGGGTACCCCCTTTTATCTCTCTGTAGGTTTCCTATTCCTATGGGCGGATCCCCTCTCTCTAGTGGGTGCTGTCGTGGGCTCTATAAAAGAGCATTACCGGTGAGTAATCCGGTATTTTGACTGAGCTGAAGGAAGACTGGTCCGAATCCCCTGTAGTAGACCCTCCAGTGTCTCGCCTGGTATCCAAGACCTTTCTATCCATACTGGATGGGTCTTCCATTAAAATCCCACAGACCGCCAAAGAGAACACCTGGCTCACTCTGTCTCTGAGGCCTCAGTCTTGGCCCTCTGTCCTTCATTTGCACGAGCTGGAGATTACGATCAGGAGAACATTGTGGCTTAGGGTACCGTCTCACAAAACGATTTACCAACGATCACGACCAGCGATACGACCTGGCCGTGATCGTTGGTAAGTCGTTGTGTGATCGCTGGGGAGCTGTCACACAGACAGCTCTCCAGCGACCAACGATGCCGAGGTCCCCGGGTAACCAGGGTAAACATCGGGTTACTAAGCGCAGGGCCGCGCTTAGTAACCCGATGTTTACCCTGGTTACCGTCGTAAATGTAAAAAAAAACAAACAGTACATACTCACATTCCGGTGCCCGTCAGGTCCCTCGCAGTCTGCTTCCCGCTCTGACTGAGTGCCGCCGTAAAGTGAAAGCACAGCACAGCGGTGACGTCACCGCTGTGCTCTGCTTTCACTTTACGGCCGGGAGTCAGTCAGTGCAGGGAAGCAGACGGCAAGGGACCTGACGGACACCGGAATGTGAGTATGTACTGTTTTTTTTTTTTTTTACATTTACGACGGTAACCAGGGTAAACATCGGGTTACTAAGCGCGGCCCTGCGCTTAGTAACCCGATGTTTACCCTGGTTACAAGCGAACGCATCGTTGGATCGGTGTCACACACACCGATCCAACGATGTCAGCGGGAGATCCAGCGACGAAAGAAAGTTCCAAACGATCTGCTACGACGTACGATTCTCAGCAGGGTCCCTGATCGCTGCTGCGTGTCAGACACAGCGATATTGTATGGATATCGCTGGAACGTCACGGATCGTACCGTCGTAGCGACAAAAGTGCCACTGTGAGACGGTACCTTAAGAGAATGGAAAGCAGACTCTGCGTCAAAACAATCCTTGACACCTCTTCCTTATCAGTGTGGCCGCTTATTTGGTGAAAAGCTGGATCAGCTTATTTCTGATGCCACGGGGGAAAAAGTAATTTTCTTCCCCAACAGAGGCTTAGGCGCCCTCTTCGTGGACAATTCCAGCTCCGCTTCCAATCCTTTCGTTATTCCCTGGGATGGTCCACTTCCTCTAACCCTCCCCAGTCAGGGCGCTCTCCACGCAGGGACGGAGGATTCCAGGCCCCTCACAGATCCAACCGACTGTAAAAAACACGCCCCAAACAGTCGAGATCTAGGGGATCTAGGTCTCAGAGACTCTCTGCCTGCTGACTCACACTTGTTTGGTCGACTCCAGCAGGGTAGGCGGCCGCCTACTTCTGGTCCATAAATCCTGGCTTTCAGTCGTCCATGATGAATGGGTCAGAGACCTGGTGTCCTCCGGATATAAGATAGATTTCTCCTTGTGTCCTGCAACACTGTTCTCCCCTTCCTGCCCCCTTCATATATTCGCACCCGTCCCAGAAAACAAAAGATTTCAAGGTTTCTACTCAAATCTTTTCGTGGTCCCAAAAAGAAAAAAAAAAAGACTGTAAGGTGCGACCCATTCTAGACCTCAAACTTCTAAACAAGTTTGTCAAGGTCCGTCATTTCTACATGGAATCTCTATGTTCAGTCATCGCTGCTATGGAAGAAGGAGAGTTCAGGGCATCTATCAACATCCAAGATGCTTACTTGCTTATCCCGATTTTTCCTAACCCCCCAGAGATTCCTGCTCTTCGCCATTCACGACCAGCACTTCCAATTTACGGCCCTGCCTTTCGGCCTCGCCACCGCCCCCAGAGTGCTCACAAAGGTCATGGCGGCCATCATGTCCATCTTACACTCTCGGGGAGTGGTAGTTCTGCCCTTCCCGGATGACCTGTTGGTCAAAGGGCCACATTCCATGACTGTGAGGACTCCATTCGCATTACTTGCTATACCCTCTCTCACCTGGGCTGGCTGATAAACTTGACCAAGTTATCTCCTGTCCCAGCACAGCAGATATCTTTCTTAGGGATAACCCTGGACACCTCTCGCGGGCTGGTGCTGCTTCCTCAAGACAAGGTCCTGACCCTTCAACAAGGAGCTCGTGCCCTCTGTCGATCGTCCCCTCATTCCATCCGGTTCGCCATGAGGGTACTGGATTAAATGTGGCAGTTCCCTATCGTTCTTATTCCATAGGAAGATCGCGATTAAACTTCAGGTGAAGACCTTCATGCAGGGGATTTCACACCTGGTACCCCCTTATCACATGCCTTTAGCACCTCAGGACCTCAACTTGGTGCTGAGTACCCTACAGGAACTGTCCTTTGAAACTCTCCAGGACATCTCGCTGACTTTATTGTCCCAGAAGGTCGCCTTCCTTGCGGCAATCACGTCAATCTGGCGTGTCTCAGTGCTAGCTGCCCGGTCCTGTTGGGCACCTTTCTTCAATTTCCATCAGGACAAGGTTGTCTTCAGGCCATCCCCTTCATTTTTGCCCAAGATCATCTCGTATTTCCATCTGAACGTAGACATCATTCTCCCCTCCCTTTGTCCGACTCCCGTTCACAGGGTGGAAAGAGCTCCCCACACTTTGGATCTGGTCCGAGCTCTGAGAAGGTACCTCTCGAGGACGGCGTCATTCAGAAGGATGGATCCTTTTGTTCGTGATCCTTGAGGGTAATAGGAAAACTCGTGTCGCTTCTAAGGCCAGGGTAGCCAGGTGGATTGGTTCTTCCATCGAGGAGGCCTACCATGTCAGAGGTCAACCTATTCCTGCGGGGATCAGGGCACACTCCACTCGAGAGGTGGGAGATTCTTGGGCCTTTCGACATCAGGTGTTGGCAGAGCAAGTCTGTAAGACTGCGGCCTGGTCCAGACTACATACGTTCTCAAAGCATTATAATAATCACTCTCGGGCTTCCGCCCATGCGGGCCTGGGCAGAAGAATTCTGCAAGCCGCTGTTGCGCACATCTAAGTAGTTGTTACATGAAGCATATAATTTATGTTATCCCACCCGGGTACTGCTTTGGGACATCCCATGGTCCTGTGTCCCCCAATGAGGCAAAGGAGAAATAGTGATTTTTCTGAGTACTCACCGTAAAATCCTTTTCTTCAAGCCAATCTTTGGGGGACACAGCACCCACCCTGTTAGCCTAATAGTTTGGCCTGTTCTTTGAGTTGCTGTATTGTACTCTTGTATGTTTTTATTGTGTTTTTCCTACTGCTTTTGCACTGAACTGGCTCTCTGATAGCACGATGGTGTATACTGCAGAGGAGGAGCTAACTCTTTTTGTATTAACTTAGTGTCAGCCTCCCAGTGGCAGCAGCATACACCCATGGTCCTGTGTCCCCCAATGATTGGCTCGGAGAAAAGGATTTTACGGTGAGAACTCACAAAAATCAACTATATCTCAGAGAGAACCTGTCATCAGGGTTTTACACTGACAACCAGTGGCATGAATGTCAAACCACCATAATGCTGAGGAAATCCTCCCCTTTCTTGTGGAAATGACATGCTAATGAGCTGCACGTGCAGGGGGCGGGCTGCCGCTCTGCCGCCTCCCACCTGCTGCCTGCATCATGTCTCTTATCGACAGGTCAGGGAAGCATGAATGACCCGAGAGAAAGGAGGAAGGCCGCGGAATAGGGGGAGGAAGGCCGCGGAATAGGGGGAGGAGCCAGAGAGCTGTCAGGGCAGACCCCGCCCACTGCACATGCATCTCATTAGCATATCATTTTAATTATGGAGTTTGCTAAAAATGAGAAACTGATTTCTGCAGTAAAATAAAGAAATGAATCAGCGATAAAGCAGCTTTATATAAGTGTCATTAGCCGGGTATAAAATGCTGATGGCGGCTTCTCTCTACCACTGTCTGTCCATACAGGATTACACAATAGTGAGGAAGACGTCGGGCGACTGTGAGACTCCCATCATCCACCACCACGAGCCTGGAGGACGGAGCTGGAAACCCACCGCAATACCTCCTCCGCACTCTCCATCCCACGAGGAGAAGATCCTACAACTCACCAACAAGATGACTGAGCTGCTGACCGGAGAGGTGCCTGCTGGGAGATTACACTGGGGGATTCTGGGTGATGGGAGGAGACTGCTGGGAGATTACACTGGGGATTCTGGGTGATGGGAGGAGACTGCTGGGAGATTACACTGGGGGATTCTGGGTGATGAGCGGAGACTGCTGGGAGATTACACTGGGGGATTCTGGGTGATGGGAGGAGACTGCTGGGAGATTACACTGGGGGATTCTGGGTGATAAGAGGAGACTGCTGGGAGATTATACAGTATACACTGGAGGATTCTGGGTGATGTGAGGAGACTGCTGGGAGATTATACAGTGTACACTGGAGGATTCTGGGTGATGAGGAGACTGCTGGGAGATTATACAGTATACACTGGAGGATTCTGGGTGATGAGAGGAGACTGCTGGGAGATTACACTGGGGGATTCTGGGTGATGAGCGGAGACTGCTGGGAGATTACACTGGGGGATTCTGGGTGATGGGAGGAGACTGCTGGGAGATTACACTGGGGGATTCTGGGTGATGAGCGGAGACTGCTGGGAGATTACACTGGGGGATTCTGGGTGATGAGCGGAGACTGCTGGGAGATTACACTGGGGGATTCTGGGTGATGGGAGGAGACTGCTGGGAGATTACACTGGGGGATTCTGGGTGATGAGAGGAGACTGCTGGGAGATTATACTGGAGTGATGAGAGGAGACTGCTGGGAGATTATACAGTATACACTGGAGGATTCTGGGTGATGAGAGGAGAGGAGACTGCTGGGAGATTATACAGTATACACTGGAGGATTCTGGGTGATGAGAGGAGAGGAGACTGCTGGGAGATTATACAGTATACACTGGAGGATTCTGGGTGATGAGAGGAGGCTGCTGGGAGACTGTACAGTATACACTGGAGGATTCTGGGTGATGAGAGGAGACTGCTGGGAGATTATACAGTATACACTGGAGGATTGTGGGTGATGAGAGGAGACTGCTGGGAGATTATACAGTATACACTGGAGGATTCTGGGTGATGAGAGGAGACTGCTGGGAGATTATACAGTGTACACTGGAGGATTCTGGGTGATGAGGAGACTGCTGGGAGATTATACAGTATACACTGGAGGATTTTGGATGATGAGAGGAGACTGCTGGGAGATTATACTACTGTATATACACAGGAGGATTCTGGGTGAGGAGAGGAGACTGCTGGGAGATTATACAGTATACACTGGAGGATTCTGGGTGATGAGAGGAGACTGCTGGGAGATTATACAGTATACACTGGAGGATTCTGGGTGATGAGAGGAGACTGCTGGGAGATTATACAGTGTACACTGGAGGATTTTGGGTGATGAGCGGAGAGGAGACTGCTGGGAGATTATACAGTATACACTGGAGGATTTTGGGTGATGAGAGGAGACTGCTGGGAGATTATACTACTGTATATACACAGGAGGATTCTGGGTGAGGAGAGGAGACTGCTGGGAGATTATACAGTATATGTCATGAACCAGGGGTTTTTGTTTGGCCCCAGTTCTTCATCAGGGATTTATTTATATCCTACTTCCCGGTTCCAGTTTCGAACTTGCAGCTCTCTGGCGCCCTACTTACCCTCAGGTCAGTCAGGGAACTGCACCTAGGGTAATTAGTCGCCATAAAGGCTACCTTGCTATGTACTGGCTATTGGGCACACTGCAGTGAGGGTGATATAACTACTCCCGCTCAGGTGGGAAATATAATTAACAAACGCCATCCGTCGCTGCCAGTTTCCCCAAAAGCTCAGGACACCTCGCTGCGACCAGCTTCTATTACTATGATTAATAGCGAGTCAGGAGCTAACCCAATCAGTAGCACAATTTACTTCAGAGGTTGTTGGAGGTACGTTTTAGAGCAAGGAAAACTAGACAAGTAAATATTATAGCTTTTACTCCAAAAAGATTAGGCAGTGTTTACAAAAGTATATAAAACGATATTACAAAATGAGACAATCATAGTATGTACAGAACAATTACAAAATAAAAGGGATTAAAGAATAAAAACTAGTGATGAGCGAATATACTCGTTACTCGAGATTTCTCGAGCACGCTCGGGGTCCTCCTAGTATTTTTTAGTGCTCGGAGATTTAGTTTTTCTTGCTGCAGCTGAATGATTTACATCTGTTAGCCAGCATAAGTACATGTGGGGATTCCCTAGCAACCAGGCAACCCCCACATGTACTTATGCTGGCTAACAGATGTAAATCATTCAGCTGGGGCAAGAAAAAGGAAATATCCGAGCACTAAAAAATACTCGGAGAACCTCCAAGCATGCTTGAGAAATGTCGAGTAACGAGTATATTCGCCCATCACTAATAAAAACACTTACAGTCATCTCAGATAATGTCAAGCCATGTGGTGGGGGGAAGGGCGACACATCACAATGCATCAGAGCAGATTGCAGAGCTTCTGTTAGCGGACTTCCTGGCAAAATACCACCTCCCAACTGATCTCATCAATGTCATATCCTCTGCTCCGTGACCTCACTGAGTGGGCTGCGCCCTGGAATGCACACTCCTTTGCAAAGCCACCAAAACTTCATTAATTTCATAACTCGGTGGAGGGGCCTCGTGGCGCAAAGACAAGACTATCATTGATCTTTTTTTTAAATTAGCATCCTATTACGTCGAAACATGGAGTGGAAGTATGACCCGATTAAGCAGAAATCTATTTTTCTTATTCTGCTGGTGTTGGAGCTCAGAAAAGCCACTTTGTGATGGCTCTGCTGTGGCACATTATAAAAATGTAAGATTCACACCTCTATCAATAATCGGTGCCATTATACTTAACTTTTCAAGAACAAAGAAGGCCCATGTGCGTGGGACAAAGGCTGATTCCTGAACACCAACACATTCTTGAGGGAGGGGGGGATGAGTGGTTTAGTATTACACAGGGAGACTGAGGGGGCCGTGCAGCTGTGTGTCTGCAGAAGCACTTTGTGTTTAGACCAGCAAATGCAGTGGAAAGTTCCGGAAGTGGTATTGGGACAACAAGACATTCTTCCTATTTCCTGACAGTATACACTGGAGGATTCTGGGTGATGAGAGAAGACTGCTGGGAGATTATACAGTATACACTGGAGGATTCTGGGTGATGAGAGAAGACTGCTGGGAGATTATACAGTATACACTGGAGGATTCTGGGTGATGAGAGGAGACTGCTGGGAGATTATACAGTATACACTGGAGGATTCTGGGTGATGAGAGAAGACTGCTGGGAGATTATACAGTATACACTGGAGGATTCTGGGTGATGAGAGGAGACTGCTGGGAGATTATACAGTATACACTGGAGGATTCTGGGTGATGAGAGGAGACTGCTGGGAGATTATACAGTATACACTGGAGGATTCTGGGTGATGAGAGAAGACTGCTGGGAGATTATACAGTATACACTGGAGGATTCTGGGTGATGAGAGGAGACTGCTGGGAGATTATACAGTATACACTGGAGGATTCTGGGTGATGAGAGGAGACTGCTGGGAGATTATACAGTATACACTGGAGGATTCTGGGTGATGGGAGGAGACTGCTGGGAGATTATACAGTATACACTGGAGGATTCTGGGTGATGAGAGAAGACTGCTGGGAGATTATACAGTATACACTGGAGGATTCTGGGTGATGAGAGGAGACTGCTGGGAGATTATACAGTATACACTGGAGGATTCTGGGTGATGAGAGGAGACTGCTGGGAGATTATACAGTATACACAGGGGGATTCTGGGTGAGGAGAGGAGACTGCTGGGAGATTATACAGTATACACTGGAGGATTCTGGGTGATGAGAGGAGACTGCTGGGAGATTATACAGTATACACTGGAGGATTCTGGGTGATGAGAGGAGACTGCTGGGAGATTATACAGTATACACTGGAGGATTCTGGGTGATGAAGAGACTGCTGGGAGATTATACAGTATACAGTGGAGGATTCTGGGTGATGAGAGGAGACTGCTGGGAGATTATACAGTATACACTGGAGGATTCTGGGTGATGAGGGAGACTGCTGGGAGATTATACAGTATACACTGGAGGATTCTGGGTGATGAGAGGAGACTGCTGGGAGATTATACAGTGTACTAGAGGATTCTGGGTGATGAGAGGAGACTGCTGGGAGATTATACAGTATACACTGGAGGATTCTGGGTGATGAGAGGAGACTGCTGGGAGATTAAACAGTATACACTGGAGGATTCTGGGTGATGAGAGAAGACTGCTGGGAGATTATACAGTATACACTGGAGGATTCTGGGTGATGAGAGGAGACTGCTGGGAGATTATACAGTATACACTGGAGGATTCTGGGTGATGAGAGGAGACTGCTGGGAGATTATACAGTATACACTGGAGGATTCTGGGTGATGAGAGGAGACTGCTGGGAGATTATACAGTATACACTGGAGGATTCTGGGTGATGAGAGGAGACTGCTGGGAGATTATACAGTATACACTGGAGGATTCTGGGTGATGAAGAGACTGCTGGGAGATTATACAGTGTACACTGGAGGATTCTGGGTGATGAGAGGAGACTGCTGGGAGATTATACAGTATACACTGGAGGATTCTGGGTGATGAGAGGAGACTGCTGGGAGATTATACAGTATACAGTGGAGGATTCTGGGTGATGAGAGGAGACTGCTGGGAGATTATACAGTATACACTGGAGGATTCTGGGTGATGAGGGAGACTGCTGGGAGATTATACAGTATACACTGGAGGATTCTGGGTGATGAGAGGAGACTGCTGGGAGATTATACAGTATACACTGGAGGATTCTGGGTGATGAGAGGAGACTGCTGGGAGATTATACAGTATACACTGGAGGATTCTGGGTGATGAGAGGAGACTGCTGGGAGATTATACAGTATACACTGGAGGATTCTGGGTGAGAGGAGACTGCTAGGAGATATACAGTGTACACTGGGGGATTCTGAGTGATGAGGAGACTGCTGGGAGATTATACAGTATACACTGGAGGATTCTGGGTGATGAGAGGAGACTGCTGGGAGATTATACAGTATACACTGGAGGATTCTGGGTGATGAGAGGAGACTGCTGGGAGATTATACAGTATACACTGGAGGATTCTGGGTGATGAGAGGAGACTGCTGGGAGATTATACAGTATACAGTGGAGGATTCTGGGTGATGAGAGGAGACTGCTGGGAGATTATACAGTATACACTGGAGGATTCTGGGTGATGAGGGAGACTGCTGGGAGATTATACAGTATACACTGGAGGATTCTGGGTGATGAGAGGAGACTGCTGGGAGATTATACAGTATACACTGGAGGATTCTGGGTGATGAAGAGACTGCTGGGAGATTATACAGTATACACTGGAGGATTCTGGGTGATGAGAGGAGACTGCTGGGAGATTATACAGTATACACTGGAGGATTCTGGGTGATGAGAGGAGACTGCTGGGAGATTATACAGTATACACTGGAGGATTCTGGGTGATGAGAGGAGACTGCTGGGAGATTATACAGTATACACTGGAGGATTCTGGGTGATGAAGAGACTGCTGGGAGATTATACAGTATACAGTGGAGGATTCTGGGTGATGAGAGGAGACTGCTGGGAGATTATACAGTATACACTGGAGGATTCTGGGTGATGAGGGAGACTGCTGGGAGATTATACAGTATACACTGGAGGATTCTGGGTGATGAGAGGAGACTGCTGGGAGATTATACAGTATACACTGGAGGATTCTGGGTGATGAGAGGAGACTGCTGGGAGATTATACAGTATACACTGGAGGATTCTGGGTGATGAGAGGAGACTGCTGGGAGATTATACAGTATACACTGGAGGATTCTGGGTGAGAGGAGACTGCTAGGAGATATACAGTATACACTGGAGGATTCTGGGTGATGAGAGGAGACTGCTGGGAGATTATACAGTATACACTAGAGGATTCTGGGTGATGAGGAGACTGCTGGGAGATTATACAGTATACACTGGAGGATTCTGGGTGATGAGAGGAGACTGCTGGGAGATTATACAGTATACACTGGAGGATTCTGGGTGATGAGAGGAGACTGCTGGGAGATTATACAGTATACACTGGAGGATTCTGGGTGATGAGAGGAGACTGCTGGGAGATTATACAGTATACACTGGAGGATTCTGGGTGATGAGAGGAGACTGCTGGCAGATTATACAGTGTACACTGGAGGATTCTGGGTGATGAGAGGAGACTGCTGGGAGATTATACAGTATACACTGGAGGATTCTGGGTGATGAGAGAAGACTGCTGGGAGATTATACAGTATACACTGGAGGATTCTGGGTGATGAGAGGAGACTGCTGGGAGATTATACAGGATACACTGGAGGATTCTGGGTGATGAGAGGAGACTGCTGGGAGATTATACCGTATACACTGGAGGATTCTGGGTGATGAGAGGAGGCTGCTGGGAGATTATACCGTATACACTGGAGGATTCTGGGTGATGAGAGGAGGCTGCTGGCAGATTATACAGTATACACTGAAGGATTCTGGGTGATGAGAGGAGACTGCTGGGAGATTATACAGTATACACTGGAGGATTCTGGGTGATGGGAGGAGGCTGCTGGGAGATTATACAGTATACACTGGAGGATTCTGGGTGATGAGGAGACTGCTGGGAGATTATACAGTATACAGTGGAGGATTCTGGGTGATGAGAGGAGACTGCTGGGAGATTATACAGTATACACTGGAGGATTCTGGGTGATGAGGGAGACTGCTGGGAGATTATACAGTATACACTGGAGGATTCTGGGTGATGAAGAGACTGCTGGGAGATTATACAGTATACAGTGGAGGATTCTGGGTGATGAGAGGAGACTGCTGGGAGATTATACAGTATACACTGGAGGATTCTGGGTGATGAAGAGACTGCTGGGAGATTATACAGTATACAGTGGAGGATTCTGGGTGATGAGAGGAGACTGCTGGGAGATTATACAGTATACACTGGAGGATTCTGGGTGATGAGGGAGACTGCTGGGAGATTATACAGTATACACTGGAGGATTCTGGGTGATGAGAGGAGACTGCTGGGAGATTATACAGTATACACTGGAGGATTCTGGGTGATGAGAGGAGACTGCTGGGAGATTATACAGTATACACTGGAGGATTCTGGGTGATGAGAGGAGACTGCTGGGAGATTATACAGTATACACTGGAGGATTCTGGGTGATGAGAGGAGACTGCTGGGAGATTATACAGTATACACTGGAGGATTCTGGGTGATGAGAGGAGACTGCTGGGAGATTATACCGTATACACTGGAGGATTCTGGGTGATGAGAGGAGACTGCTGGGAGATTATACAGTATACACTGGAGGATTCTGGGTGATGAGAGGAGACTGCTGGGAGATTATACAGGAGACACTGGAGGATTCTGGGTGATGAGAGGAGACTGCTGGGAGATTATACCGTATACACTGGAGGATTCTGGGTGATGAGAGGAGGCTGCTGGGAGATTATACAGTATACACTGAAGGATTCTGGGTGATGAGGAGACTGCTGGGAGATTATACAGTATACACTGGAGGATTCTGGGTGATGGGAGGAGGCTGCTGGGAGATTATACAGTATACACTGGAGGATTCTGGGTGATGAGGAGACTGCTGGGAGATTATACAGTATACAGTGGAGGATTCTGGGTGATGAGAGGAGACTGCTGGGAGATTATACAGTATACACTGGAGGATTCTGGGTGATGAGGGAGACTGCTGGGAGATTATACAGTATACACTGGAGGATTCTGGGTGATGAAGAGACTGCTGGGAGATTATACAGTATACAGTGGAGGATTCTGGGTGATGAGAGGAGACTGCTGGGAGATTATACAGTATACAGTGGAGGATTCTGGGTGATGAGAGGAGACTGCTGGGAGATTATACAGTATACACTGGAGGATTCTGGGTGATGAGGGAGACTGCTGGGAGATTATACAGTATACACTGGAGGATTCTGGGTGATGAGAGGAGACTGCTGGGAGATTATACAGTATACACTGGAGGATTCTGGGTGATGAAGAGACTGCTGGGAGATTATACAGTATACAGTGGAGGATTCTGGGTGATGAGAGGAGACTGCTGGGAGATTATACAGTATACACTGGAGGATTCTGGGTGATGAGGGAGACTGCTGGGAGATTATACAGTATACACTGGAGGATTCTGGGTGATGAGGGAGACTGCTGGGAGATTATACAGTATACACTGGAGGATTCTGGGTGATGAGAGGAGACTGCTGGGAGATTATACAGTATACACTGGAGGATTCTGGGTGATGAGAGGAGACTGCTGGGAGATTATACAGTATACACTGGAGGATTCTGGGTGATGAGAGGAGACTGCTGGGAGATTATACAGTATACACTGGAGGATTCTGGGTGATGAGAGGAGACTGCTGGGAGATTATACAGTATACACTGGAGGATTCTGGGTGATGAAGAGACTGCTGGGAGATTATACAGTGTACACTGGAGGATTCTGGGTGATGAGAGGAGACTGCTGGGAGATTATACAGTATACACTGGAGGATTCTGGGTGATGAGAGGAGACTGCTGGGAGATTATACAGTATACAGTGGAGGATTCTGGGTGATGAGAGGAGACTGCTGGGAGATTATACAGTATACACTGGAGGATTCTGGGTGATGAGAGGAGACTGCTGGGAGATTATACAGTATACACTGGAGGATTCTGGGTGATGAGGGAGACTGCTGGGAGATTATACAGTATACACTGGAGGATTCTGGGTGATGAGAGGAGACTGCTGGGAGATTATACAGTATACACTGGAGGATTCTGGGTGATGAGAGGAGACTGCTGGGAGATTATACAGTATACACTGGAGGATTCTGGGTGATGAGAGGAGACTGCTGGGAGATTATACAGTATACACTGGAGGATTCTGGGTGAGAGGAGACTGCTAGGAGATATACAGTGTACACTGGGGGATTCTGAGTGATGAGGAGACTGCTGGGAGATTATACAGTATACACTGGAGGATTCTGGGTGATGAGAGGAGACTGCTGGGAGATTATACAGTATACACTGGAGGATTCTGGGTGATGAGAGGAGACTGCTGGGAGATTATACAGTATACACTGGAGGATTCTGGGTGATGAGAGGAGACTGCTGGGAGATTATACAGTATACACTGGAGGATTCTGGGTGAGAGGAGACTGCTAGGAGATATACAGTATACACTGGAGGATTCTGGGTGATGAGAGGAGACTGCTGGGAGATTATACAGTATACACTAGAGGATTCTGGGTGATGAGGAGACTGCTGGGAGATTATACAGTATACACTGGAGGATTCTGGGTGATGAGAGGAGACTGCTGGGAGATTATACAGTATACACTGGAGGATTCTGGGTGATGAGAGGAGACTGCTGGGAGATTATACAGTATACACTGGAGGATTCTGGGTGATGAGAGGAGACTGCTGGGAGATTATACAGTATACACTGGAGGATTCTGGGTGATGAGAGGAGACTGCTGGGAGATTATACAGTGTACACTGGAGGATTCTGGGTGATGAGAGGAGACTGCTGGGAGATTATACAGTATACACTGGAGGATTCTGGGTGATGAGAGAAGACTGCTGGGAGATTATACAGTATACACTGGAGGATTCTGGGTGATGAGAGGAGACTGCTGGGAGATTATACAGGATACACTGGAGGATTCTGGGTGATGAGAGGAGACTGCTGGGAGATTATACCGTATACACTGGAGGATTCTGGGTGATGAGAGGAGGCTGCTGGCAGATTATACAGTATACACTGAAGGATTCTGGGTGATGAGGAGACTGCTGGGAGATTATACAGTATACACTGGAGGATTCTGGGTGATGGGAGGAGGCTGCTGGGAGATTATACAGTATACACTGGAGGATTCTGGGTGATGAGGAGACTGCTGGGAGATTATACAGTATACAGTGGAGGATTCTGGGTGATGAGAGGAGACTGCTGGGAGATTATACAGTATACACTGGAGGATTCTGGGTGATGAGGGAGACTGCTGGGAGATTATACAGTATACACTGGAGGATTCTGGGTGATGAAGAGACTGCTGGGAGATTATACAGTATACAGTGGAGGATTCTGGGTGATGAGAGGAGACTGCTGGGAGATTATACAGTATACACTGGAGGATTCTGGGTGATGAAGAGACTGCTGGGAGATTATACAGTATACACTGGAGGATTCTGGGTGATGAGAGGAGACTGCTGGGAGATTATACAGTATACACTGGAGGATTCTGGGTGATGAAGAGACTGCTGGGAGATTATACAGTATACACTGGAGGATTCTGGGTGATGAGAGGAGACTGCTGGGAGATTATACAGTATACACTGGAGGATTCTGGGTGATGAGAGGAGACTGCTGGGAGATTATACAGTATACACTGGAGGATTCTGGGTGATGAGAGGAGACTGCTGGGAGATTATTCAGTATACACTGGAGGATTCTGGGTGATGAAGAGACTGCTGGGAGATTATACAGTATACAGTGGAGGATTCTGGGTGATGAGAGGAGACTGCTGGGAGATTATACAGTATACACTGGAGGATTCTGGGTGATGAGGGAGACTGCTGGGAGATTATACAGTATACACTGGAGGATTCTGGGTGATGAGAGGAGACTGCTGGGAGATTATACAGTATACACTGGAGGATTCTGGGTGATGAGAGGAGACTGCTGGGAGATTATACAGTATACACTGGAGGATTCTGGGTGATGAGAGGAGACTGCTGGGAGATTATACAGTATACACTGGAGGATTCTGGGTGAGAGGAGACTGCTAGGAGATATACAGTATACACTGGAGGATTCTGGGTGATGAGAGGAGACTGCTGGGAGATTATACAGTATACACTAGAGGATTCTGGGTGATGAGGAGACTGCTGGGAGATTATACAGTATACACTGGAGGATTCTGGGTGATGAGAGGAGACTGCTGGGAGATTATACAGTATACACTGGAGGATTCTGGGTGATGAGAGGAGACTGCTGGGAGATTATACAGTATACACTGGAGGATTCTGGGTGATGAGAGGAGACTGCTGGGAGATTATACAGTATACACTGGAGGATTCTGGGTGATGAGAGGAGACTGCTGGGAGATTATACAGTGTACACTGGAGGATTCTGGGTGATGAGAGGAGACTGCTGGGAGATTATACAGTATACACTGGAGGATTCTGGGTGATGAGAGAAGACTGCTGGGAGATTATACAGTATACACTGGAGGATTCTGGGTGATGAGAGGAGGCTGCTGGCAGATTATACAGTATACACTGAAGGATTCTGGGTGATGAGGAGACTGCTGGGAGATTATACAGTATACACTGGAGGATTCTGGGTGATGGGAGGAGGCTGCTGGGAGATTATACAGTATACACTGGAGGATTCTGGGTGATGAGGAGACTGCTGGGAGATTATACAGTATACAGTGGAGGATTCTGGGTGATGAGAGGAGACTGCTGGGAGATTATACAGTATACACTGGAGGATTCTGGGTGATGAGGGAGACTGCTGGGAGATTATACAGTATACACTGGAGGATTCTGGGTGATGAAGAGACTGCTGGGAGATTATACAGTATACAGTGGAGGATTCTGGGTGATGAGAGGAGACTGCTGGGAGATTATACAGTATACACTGGAGGATTCTGGGTGATGAAGAGACTGCTGGGAGATTATACAGTATACAGTGGAGGATTCTGGGTGATGAGAGGAGACTGCTGGGAGATTATACAGTATACACTGGAGGATTCTGGGTGATGAGGGAGACTGCTGGGAGATTATACAGTATACACTGGAGGATTCTGGGTGATGAGAGGAGACTGCTGGGAGATTATACAGTATACACTGGAGGATTCTGGGTGATGAGAGGAGACTGCTGGGAGATTATACAGTATACACTGGAGGATTCTGGGTGATGAGAGGAGACTGCTGGGAGATTATACAGTATACACTGGAGGATTCTGGGTGATGAGAGGAGACTGCTGGGAGATTATACAGTATACACTGGAGGATTCTGGGTGATGAGAGGAGACTGCTGGGAGATTATACAGGAGACACTGGAGGATTCTGGGTGATGAGAGGAGACTGCTGGGAGATTATACCGTATACACTGGAGGATTCTGGGTGATGAGAGGAGGCTGCTGGGAGATTATACAGTATACACTGAAGGATTCTGGGTGATGAGGAGACTGCTGGGAGATTATACAGTATACACTGGAGGATTCTGGGTGATGGGAGGAGGCATGCTGGGAGATTATACAGTATACACTGGAGGATTCTGGGTGATGAGGAGACTGCTGGGAGATTATACAGTATACAGTGGAGGATTCTGGGTGATGAGAGGAGACTGCTGGGAGATTATACAGTATACACTGGAGGATTCTGGGTGATGAGGGAGACTGCTGGGAGATTATACAGTATACACTGGAGGATTCTGGGTGATGAAGAGACTGCTGGGAGATTATACAGTATACAGTGGAGGATTCTGGGTGATGAGAGGAGACTGCTGGGAGATTATACAGTATACACTGGAGGATTCTGGGTGATGAGGGAGACTGCTGGGAGATTATACAGTATACACTGGAGGATTCTGGGTGATGAAGAGACTGCTGGGAGATTATACAGTATACAGTGGAGGATTCTGGGTGATGAGAGGAGACTGCTGGGAGATTATACAGTATACACTGGAGGATTCTGGGTGATGAGGGAGACTGCTGGGAGATTATACAGTATACACTGGAGGATTCTGGGTGATGAGAGGAGACTGCTGGGAGATTATACAGTATACACTGGAGGATTCTGGGTGATGAAGAGACTGCTGGGAGATTATACAGTATACAGTGGAGGATTCTGGGTGATGAGAGGAGACTGCTGGGAGATTATACAGTATACACTGGAGGATTCTGGGTGATGAGGGAGACTGCTGGGAGATTATACAGTATACACTGGAGGATTCTGGGTGATGAGAGGAGACTGCTGGGAGATTATACAGGATACACTGGAGGATTCTGGGTGATGAGAGGAGACTGCTGGGAGATTATACCGTATACACTGGAGGATTCTGGGTGATGAGGGAGACTGCTGGGAGATTATACAGTATACACTGGAGGATTCTGGGTGATGAGGAGACTGCTGGGAGATTATACAGGATACACTGGAGGATTCTGGGTGATGAGAGGAGACTGCTGGGAGATTATACCGTATACACTGGAGGATTCTGGGTGATGAGAGGAGGCTGCTGGGAGATTATACAGTATACACTGAAGGATTCTGGGTGATGAGGAGACTGCTGGGAGATTATACAGTATACACTGGAGGATTCTGGGTGATGAGGGAGACTGCTGGGAGATTATACAGTATACACTGGAGGATTCTGGGTGATGAGAGGAGACTGCTGGGAGATTATACAGTATACACTGGAGGATTCTGGGTGATGAGGGAGACTGCTGGGAGATTATACAGTATACACTGGAGGATTCTGGGTGATGAGAGGAGACTGCTGGGAGATTATACAGTATACACTGGAGGATTCTGGGTGATGAAGAGACTGCTGGGAGATTATACAGTATACAGTGGAGGATTCTGGGTGATGAGAGGAGACTGCTGGGAGATTATACAGTATACACTGGAGGATTCTGGGTGATGAGGGAGACTGCTGGGAGATTATACAGTATACACTGGAGGATTCTGGGTGATGAGAGGAGACTGCTGGGAGATTATACAGGATACACTGGAGGATTCTGGGTGATGAGAGGAGACTGCTGGGAGATTATACCGTATACACTGGAGGATTCTGGGTGATGAGGGAGACTGCTGGGAGATTATACAGTATACACTGGAGGATTCTGGGTGATGAGGAGACTGCTGGGAGATTATACAGGATACACTGGAGGATTCTGGGTGATGAGAGGAGACTGCTGGGAGATTATACCGTATACACTGGAGGATTCTGGGTGATGAGAGGAGGCTGCTGGGAGATTATACAGTATACACTGAAGGATTCTGGGTGATGAGGAGACTGCTGGGAGATTATACAGTATACACTGGAGGATTCTGGGTGATGGGAGGAGGCTGCTGGGAGATTATACAGTATACACTGGAGGATTCTGGGTGATGAGGAGACTGCTGGGAGATTATACAGTATACAGTGGAGGATTCTGGGTGATGAGAGGAGACTGCTGGGAGATTATACAGTATACACTGGAGGATTCTGGGTGATGAGGGAGACTGCTGGGAGATTATACAGTATACACTGGAGGATTCTGGGTGATGAAGAGACTGCTGGGAGATTATACAGTATACAGTGGAGGATTCTGGGTGATGAGAGGAGACTGCTGGGAGATTATACAGTATACACTGGAGGATTCTGGGTGATGAAGAGACTGCTGGGAGATTATACAGTATAAAGTGGAGGATTCTGGGTGATGAGAGGAGACTGCTGGGAGATTATACAGTATACACTGGAGGATTCTGGGTGATGAGGGAGACTGCTGGGAGATTATACAGTATACACTGGAGGATTCTGGGTGATGAGAGGAGACTGCTGGGAGATTATACAGTATACACTGGAGGATTCTGGGTGATGAGAGGAGACTGCTGGGAGATTATACAGTAAACACTGGAGGATTCTGGGTGATGAGAGGAGACTGCTGGGAGATTATACAGTATACACTGGAGGATTCTGGGTGATGAGAGGAGACTGCTGGGAGATTATACAGTATACACTGGAGGATTCTGGGTGATGAAGAGACTGCTGGGAGATTATACAGTATACAGTGGAGGATTCTGGGTGATGAGAGGAGACTGCTGGGAGATTATACAGTATACACTGGAGGATTCTGGGTGATGAGGGAGACTGCTGGGAGATTATACAGTATACACTGGAGGATTCTGGGTGATGAGAGGAGACTGCTGGGAGATTATACAGTATACACTGGAGGATTCTGGGTGATGAGAGGAGACTGCTGGGAGATTATACAGTATACACTGGAGGATTCTGGGTGATGAGAGGAGACTGCTGGGAGATTATACAGTATACACTGGAGGATTCTGGGTGAGAGGAGACTGCTAGGAGATATACAGTATACACTGGAGGATTCTGGGTGATGAGAGGAGACTGCTGGGAGATTATACAGTATACACTGGAGGATTCTGGGTGATGAGAGAAGACTGCTGGGAGATTATACAGTATACACTGGAGGATTCTGGGTGATGAGAGGAGACTGCTGGGAGATTATACAGGATACACTGGAGGATTCTGGGTGATGAGAGGAGACTGCTGGGAGATTATACCGTATACACTGGAGGATTCTGGGTGATGAGAGGAGGCTGCTGGGAGATTATACAGTATACACTGAAGGATTCTGGGTGATGAGGAGACTGCTGGGAGATTATACAGTATACACTGGAGGATTCTGGGTGATGGGAGGAGGCTGCTGGGAGATTATACAGTATACACTGGAGGATTCTGGGTGATGAGGAGACTGCTGGGAGATTATACAGTATACAGTGGAGGATTCTGGGTGATGAGAGGAGACTGCTGGGAGATTATACAGTATACACTGGAGGATTCTGGGTGATGAGGGAGACTGCTGGGAGATTATACAGTATACACTGGAGGATTCTGGGTGATGAGAGGAGACTGCTGGGAGATTATACAGTATACACTGGAGGATTCTGGGTGATGAAGAGACTGCTGGGAGATTATACAGTGGAGGATTCTGGGTGATGAGAGGAGACTGCTGGGAGATTATACAGTATACACTGGAGGATTCTGGGTGATGAGGGAGACTGCTGGGAGATTATACAGTATACACTGGAGGATTCTGGGTGATGAGAGGAGACTGCTGGGAGATTATACAGTATACACTGGAGGATTCTGGGTGATGAGAGGAGACTGCTGGGAGATTATACAGTATACACTGGAGGATTCTGGGTGATGAGAGGAGACTGCTGGGAGATTATACAGTATACACTGGAGGATTCTGGGTGATGAGAGGAGACTGCTGGGAGATTATACAGTGTACACTGGAGGATTCTGGGTGATGAGAGGAGACTGCTGGGAGATTATACAGTGTACACTGGAGGATTCTGGGTGATGAGAGGAGACTGCTGGGAGATTATACAGTATACACTGGAGGATTCTGGGTGATGAGAGGAGACTGCTGGGAGATTATACAGTATACACTGGAGGATTCTGGGTGATGAGAGGAGACTGCTGGGAGATTATACAGGATACACTGGAGGATTCTGGGTGATGAGAGGAGACTGCTGGGAGATTATACCGTATACACTGGAGGATTCTGGGTGATGAGAGGAGGCTGCTGGGAGATTATACAGTATACACTGAAGGATTCTGGGTGATGAGGAGACTGCTGGGAGATTATACAGTATACACTGGAGGATTCTGGGTGATGGGAGGAGGCTGCTGGGAGATTATACAGTATACACTGGAGGATTCTGGGTGATGAGGAGACTGCTGGGAGATTATACAGTATACACTGGAGGATTCTGGGTGATGAGGAGACTGCTGGGAGATTATACAGTATACACTGGAGGATTCTGGGTGATGAGAGGAGACTGCTGGGAGATTATGCAGTATACACTGGAGGATTCTGGGTGATGAGCGGAGACTGCTGGGAGATTATACAGTATACACTGGAGGATTCTGGGTGATGAGAGGAGGCTGCTGGGAGATTATACAGTATACACTGGAGGATTCTGGGTGATGAGAGGAGACTGCTGGCAGATTATACAGTATACACTGGAGGATTCTGGGTGATGAGAGGAGACTGCTGGGAGATTATACAGTGTACACTGGAGGATTCTGGGTGAGAGGAGAGGTGACTGCTGGGAGATTATACAGCATACACTGGAGGATTCTGGGTGATGAGCGGAGAGGAGACTGCTGGGAGATTATACAGTATACACTGGAGGATTCTGGGTGATGAGAGGAGACTGCTGGGAGATTATACAGTATACACTGGAGGATTCTGGGTGATGAGAGGAGACTGCTGGGAGATTATACAGTATACACTGGAGGATTCTGGGTGATGAGAGGAGACTGCTGGGAGATTATACAGTATACACTGGAGGATTCTGGGTGATGAAGAGACTGCTGGGAGATTATACAGTATACAGTGGAGGATTCTGGGTGATGAGAGGAGACTGCTGGGAGATTATACAGTATACACTGGAGGATTCTGGGTGATGAGGGAGACTGCTGGGAGATTATACAGTATACACTGGAGGATTCTGGGTGATGAGAGGAGACTGCTGGGAGATTATACAGTATACACTGGAGGATTCTGGGTGATGAGAGGAGACTGCTGGGAGATTATACAGTATACAATGGAGGATTCTGGGTGATGAGAGGAGACTGCTGGGAGATTATACAGTATACACTGGAGGATTCTGGGTGAGAGGAGACTGCTAGGAGATATACAGTATACACTGGAGGATTCTGGGTGATGAGAGGAGACTGCTGGGAGATTATACAGTATACACTGGAGGATTCTGGGTGATGAGAGGAGACTGCTGGGAGATTATACAGTATACACTGGAGGATTCTGGGTGATGAGAGGAGACTGCTGGGAGTTTATACAGGATACACTGGAGGATTCTGGGTGATGAGAGGAGACTGCTGGGAGATTATACCGTATACACTGGAGGATTCTGGGTGATGAGAGGAGGCTGCTGGGAGATTATACAGTATACACTGAAGGATTCTGGGTGATGAGGAGACTGCTGGGAGATTATACAGTATACACTGGAGGATTCTGGGTGATGGGAGGAGGCTGCTGGGAGATTATACAGTATACACTGGAGGATTCTGGGTGATGAGGAGACTGCTGGGAGATTATACAGTATACAGTGGAGGATTCTGGGTGATGAGAGGAGACTGCTGGGAGATTATACAGTATACACTGGAGGATTCTGGGTGATGAGGGAGACTGCTGGGAGATTATACAGTATACACTGGAGGATTCTGGGTGATGAGAGGAGACTGCTGGGAGATTATACAGTATACACTGGAGGATTCTGGGTGATGAGAGGAGACTGCTGGGAGATTATACAGTATACACTGGAGGATTCTGGGTGATGAAGAGACTGCTGGGAGATTATACAGTATACAGTGGAGGATTCTGGGTGATGAGAGGAGACTGCTGGGAGATTATACAGTATACACTGGAGGATTCTGGGTGATGAGGGAGACTGCTGGGAGATTATACAGTATACACTGGAGGATTCTGGGTGATGAGAGGAGACTGCTGGGAGATTATACAGTATACACTGGAGGATTCTGGGTGATGAGAGGAGACTGCTGGGAGATTATACAGTATACACTGGAGGATTCTGGGTGATGAGAGGAGACTGCTGGGAGATTATACAGTATACACTGGAGGATTCTGGGTGATGAGAGGAGACTGCTGGGAGATTATACAGTATACACTGGAGGATTCTGGGTGAGAGGAGACTGCTAGGAGATATACAGTATACACTGGAGGATTCTGGGTGATGAGAGGAGACTGCTGGGAGATTATACAGTGTACACTGGGGGAGTCTGGGTGATGAGAGGAGACTGCTGGGAGATTATACAGTGTACACTGGAGGATTCTGGGTGATGAGAGGAGACTGCTGGGAGATTATACAGTATACACTGGAGGATTCTGGGTGATGAGAGGAGACTGCTGGGAGATTATACAGTATACACTGGAGGATTCTGGGTGATGAGAGGAGACTGCTGGGAGATTATACAGGATACACTGGAGGATTCTGGGTGATGAGAGGAGACTGCTGGGAGATTATACCGTATACACTGGAGGATTCTGGGTGATGAGAGGAGGCTGCTGGGAGATTATACAGTGTACACTGGAGGATTCTGGGTGATGAGAGGAGACTGCTGGGAGATTATACAGTATACACTGGAGGATTCTGGGTGAGAGGTGACTGCTGGGAGATTATACAGTATACACTGGAGGATTCTGGGTGATGAGAGGAGACTGCTGGGAGATTATACAATATACACTGAAGGATTCTGGGTGATGAGGAGACTGCTGGGAGATTATACAGTATACACTGGAGGATTCTGGGTGATGGGAGGAGGCTGCTGGGAGATTATACAGTATACACTGGAGGATTCTGGGTGATGAGGAGACTGCTGGGAGATTATACAGTATACACTGGAGGATTCTGGGTGATGAGGAGACTGCTGGGAGATTATACAGTATACACTGGAGGATTCTGGGTGATGAGAGGAGACTGCTGGGAGATTATGCAGTATACACTGGAGGATTCTGGGTGATGAGCGGAGACTGCTGGGAGATTATACAGTATACACTGGAGGATTCTGGGTGATGAGAGGAGGCTGCTGGGAGATTATACAGTATACACTGGAGGATTCTGGGTGATGAGAGGAGACTGCTGGCAGATTATACAGTATACACTGGAGGATTCTGGGTGATGAGAGGAGACTGCTGGGAGATTATACAGTGTACACTGGAGGATTCTGGGTGAGAGGAGAGGTGACTGCTGGGAGATTATACAGCATACACTGGAGGATTCTGGGTGATGAGCGGAGAGGAGACTGCTGGGAGATTATACAGTATACACTGGAGGATTCTGGGTGATGAGAGGAGACTGCTGGGAGATTATACAGTGTACACTGGAGGATTCTGGGTGATGAGAGAAGACTGCTGGGAGATTATACAGTATACACTGGAGGATTCTGGGTGAGAGGAGACTGCTGGGAGATTATACAGTATACACTGGAGGATTCTGGGTGATGAGAGGAGACTGCTGGGAGATTATACAGTATACACTGGAGGATTCTGGGTGATGAGGAGACTGCTTGGAGATTATACAGTATACAGTGGAGGATTCTGGGTGATGAGAGGAGACTGCTGGGAGATTATACAGTATACACTGGTGGATTCTGGGTGATGAGAGGAGACTGCTGGGAGATTATACAGTATACACTGGAGGATTCTGGGTGAGAGGAGACTGCTAGGAGATTATACAGTGTACACTGGAGGATTCTGGGTGATGAGAGGAGACTGCTGGGAGATAATACAGTATACACTGGAGGATTCTGGGTGATGGGAGGAGACTGCTGGGAGATTATACAGTATACACTGGAGGATTCTGGGTGATGAGAGGAGACTGCTGGGAGATTATACAGTATACACTGGGGGATTCTGGGTGATGAGGAGACTGCTGGGAGATTATACAGTATACACTGGAGGATTCTGGGTGATGAGCGGAGAGGAGACTGCTGGGAGATTATACAGTATACACTGGAGAATTCTGGGAGATGAGAGGAGACTGCTGGGAGATTATACAGTATACACTGGAGAATTCTGGGAGATGAGAGGAGACTGCTGGGAGATTATACAGTATACACTGGAGGATTCTGGGTGATGAGAGGAGACTGCTGGGAGATTATGCAGTATACACTGGAGGATTCTGGGTGATGAGCGGAGACTGCTGGGAGATTATACAGTATACACTGGAGGATTCTGGGTGATGAGAGGAGGCTGCTGGGAGATTATACAGTATACACTGGAGGATTCTGGGTGATGAGAGGAGACTGCTGGCAGATTATACAGTATACACTGGAGGATTCTGGGTGAGAGGAGAGGTGACTGCTGGGAGATTATACAGTATACACTGGAGGATTCTGGGTGATGAGAGGAGACTGCTGGGAGATTATACAGTGTACACTGGAGGATTCTGGGTGAGAGGAGAGGTGACTGCTGGGAGATTATACAGTATACACTGGAGGATTTTGGGTGATGAGAGAAGACTGCTGGGAGATTATACAGTATACACTGGAGGATTCTGGGTGAGAGGAGACTGCTGGGAGATTATACAGTATACACTGGAGGATTATGGGTGATAGGAGAGGAGACTGCTGGGAGATTATACAGTATACACTGGAGGATTCTGGGTGAGGAGAGGAGACTGCTGGGAGATTATACAGTATACACTGGAGGATTCTGGGTGAGGAGAGGAGACTGCTGGGAGATTATACAGTATACACTGGAGGATTATGGGTGATAGGAGAGGAGACTGCTGGGAGATTATACAGTATACACTGGAGGATTCTGGGTGAGGAGAGGAGACTGCTGGGAGATTATACAGTGTACACTGGAGGATTCTGGGTGATGAGAGTAGACTGCTGGGAGATTATACAGTATACACTGGAGGATTCTGGGTGATGAGGAGACTGCTGGGAGATTATACAGTATACACTGGAGGATTCTGGGTGAGGAGAGGAGACTGCTGGGAGATTATACAGTGTACACTGGAGGATTCTGGGTGATGAGAGTAGACTGCTGGGAGATTATACAGTATACACTGGAGGATTCTGGGTGATGAGGAGACTGCTGGGAGATTATACAGTATACACTGGAGGATTCTGGGTGATGAGGAGACTGCTGGGAGATTATACAGTATACACTGGAGGATTCTGGGTGATGAGAGGAGGCTGCTGGGAGATTATACAGTATACACTGGAGGATTCTGGGTGATGAGAGGAGACTGCTGGCAGATTATACAGTATACACTGGAGGATTCTGGGTGCGAGGAGAGGTGACTGCTGGGAGATTATACAGTATACACTGGAGGATTCTGGGTGATGAGAGGAGACTGCTGGGAGATTATACAGTGTACACTGGAGGATTCTGGGTGAGAGGAGAGGTGACTGCTGGGAGATTATACAGTATACACTGGAGGATTCTGGGTGATGAGCGGAGAGGAGACTGCTGGGAGATTATACAGTATACACTGGAGGATTCTGGGTGATGAGAGGAGACTGCTGGGAGATTATACAGTGTACACTGGAGGATTCTGGGTGATGAGAGAAGACTGCTGGGAGATTATACAGTATACACTGGAGGATTCTGGGTGAGAGGAGACTGCTGGGAGATTATACAGTATACACTGGAGGATTCTGGGTGATGAGAGGAGACTGCTGGGAGATTATACAGTATACACTGGAGGATTCTGGGTGATGAGAGGAGACTGCTGGGAGATTATACAGTATACACTGGAGGATTCTGGGTGATGAGGAGACTGCTGGGAGATTATACAGTATACACTGGAGGATTCTGGGTGAGAGGAGACTGCTAGGAGATATACAGTATACACTGGAGGATTCTGGGTGATGAGAGGAGACTGCTGGGAGATTATACAGTATACACTGGAGGATTCTGGGTGATGAGAGTAGGCTGCTGGGAGATTATACAGTATACACTGGAGGATTCTGGGTGAGGAGAGGAGACTGCTGGGAGATTATACAGTATACACTGGAGGATTATGGGTGATAGGAGAGGAGACTGCTGGGAGATTATACAGTATGCACTGGAGGATTCTGGGTGATGAGAGGAGACTGCTGGGAGATTATACAGTGTACACTGGAGGATTCTGGGTGATGAGAGGAGACTGCTGGGAGATTATACAGTGTACACTGGAGGATTCTGGGTGATGAGAGGAGACTGCTGGGAGATTATACAGTATACACTGGAGGATTCTGGGTGATGAGAGGAGACTGCTGGGAGACTATACAGTATACACTGGAGGATTCTGGGTGAGGAGAGGAGACTGCTGGGAGATTATACAGTATACACTGGAGGATTCTGGGTGATGAGAGGAGGCTGCTGGGAGATTATACAGTATACACTGGAGGATTCTGGGTGATGAGGAGACTGCTGGGAGATTATACAGTATACACTGGAGGATTCTGGGTGATGAGGAGACTGCTGGGAGATTATACAGTATACACTGGAGGATTCTGGGTGATGAGAGGAGACTGCTGGCAGATTATACAGTATACACTGGAGGATTCTGGGTGCGAGGAGAGGTGACTGCTGGGAGATTATACAGTATACACTGGAGGATTCTGGGTGATGAGAGGAGACTGCTGGGAGATTATACAGTGTACACTGGAGGATTCTGTGTGAGAGGAGAGGTGACTGCTGGGAGATTATACAGTATACACTGGAGGATTCTGGGTGATGAGAGGAGACTGCTGGGAGATTATACAGTATACACTGGGGGATTCTGGGTGATGAGGAGACTGCTGGGAGATTATACAGTATACACTGGAGGATTCTGGGTGATGAGGAGACTGCTGGGATATTATACAGTATACACTGGAGGATTCTGGGTGATGAGAGGAGACTGCTGGGAGATTATGCAGTATACACTGGAGGATTCTGGGTGATGAGCGGAGACTGCTGGGAGATTATACAGTATACACTGGAGGATTCTGGGTGATGAGAGGAGGCTGCTGGGAGATTATACAGTATACACTGGAGGATTCTGGGTGATGAGAGGAGACTGCTGGCAGATTATACAGTATACACTGGAGGATTCTGGGTGAGAGGAGAGGTGACTGCTGGGAGATTATACAGTATACACTGGAGGATTCTGGGTGATGAGAGGAGACTGCTGGGAGATTATACAGTGTACACTGGAGGATTCTGGGTGAGAGGAGAGGTGACTGCTGGGAGATTATACAGTATACACTGGAGGATTCTGGGTGATGAGAGGAGACTGCTGGGAGATTATACAGTATACACGGGAGGATTCTGGGTGATGAGAGGAGACTGCTGGGAGATTATACAGTATACACTGGAGGATTCTGGGTGATGAGAGGAGACTGCTGGGAGATTATACAGTGTACACTGGAGGATTCTGGGTGATGAGAGGAGACTGCTGGGAGATTATACAGTATACACTGGAGGATTCTGGGTGATGAGAGGAGACTGCTGGGAGATTATACAGTATACACTGGAGGATTCTGGGTGATGAGAGGAGACTGCTGGGAGATTATACAGTATACACTGGAGGATTCTGGGTGAGAGGAGACTGCTGGGAGATTATACAGTATACACTGGAGGATTCTGGGTGATGAGGAGACTGCTGGGAGATTATACAGTATACACTGGAGGATTCTGGGTGAGAGGAGACTGCTGGGAGATTATACAGTATACACTGGAGGATTCTGGGTGAGAGGAGAGGTGACTGCTGGGAGATTATACAGTATACACTGGAGGATTCTGGGTGATGAGAGGAGACTGCTGGGAGATTATACAGTATACACGGGAGGATTCTGGGTGATGAGAGGAGACTGCTGGGAGATTATACAGTATACACTGGAGGATTCTGGGTGAGAGGAGACTGCTGGGAGATTATACAGTATACACTGGAGGATTCTGGGTGATGAGAGGAGACTGCTGGGAGATTATACAGTATACACTGGAGGATTCTGGGTGATGAGAGGAGACTGCTGGGAGATTATACAGTATACACTGGAGGATTCTGGGTGATGAGAGGAGACTGCTGGGAGATTATACAGTATACACTGGAGGATTCTGGGTGATGAGGAGACTGCTGGGAGATTATACAGTGTACACTGGAGGATTCTGGGTGAGAGGAGACTACTGGGAGATTATACAGTATACACTGGAGGATTCTGGGTGATGAGAGGAGACTGCTGGGAGATTATACAGTATACACTGAAGGATTCTGGGTGATGAGGAGACTGCTGGGAGATTATACAGTATACACTGGAGGATTCTGGGTGATGAGAGGAGACTGCTAGGAGATATACAGTATACACTGGAGGATTCTGGGTGATGAGAGGAGACTGCTGGGAGATTATACAGTATACACTGGAGGATTCTGGGTGATGAGAGTAGGCTGCTGGGAGATTATACAGTATACACTGAAGGATTCTGGGTGATGAGGAGACTGCTGGGAGATTATACAGTATACACTGGAGGATTCTGGGTGATGGGAGGAGGCTGCTGGGAGATTATACAGTATACACTGGAGGATTCTGGGTGATGAGGAGACTGCTGGGAGATTATACAGTATACACTGGAGGATTCTGGGTGATGAGGAGACTGCTGGGAGATTATACAGTATACACTGGAGGATTCTGGGTGATGAGAGGAGACTGCTGGGAGATTATGCAGTATACACTGGAGGATTCTGGGTGATGAGCGGAGACTGCTGGGAGATTATACAGTATACACTGGAGGATTCTGGGTGATGGGAGGAGGCTGCTGGGAGATTATACAGTATACACTGGAGGATTCTGGGTGATGAGGAGACTGCTGGGAGATTATACAGTATACACTGGAGGATTCTGGGTGATGAGGAGACTGCTGGGAGATTATACAGTATACACTGGAGGATTCTGGGTGATGAGAGGAGACTGCTGGGAGATTATACAGTATACACTGGAGGATTCTGGGTGAGAGGAGACTGCTAGGAGATTATACAGTGTACACTGGAGGATTCTGGGTGATGAGAGGAGACTGCTGGGAGATAATACAGTATACACTGGAGGATTCTGGGTGATGGGAGGAGACTGCTGGGAGATTATACAGTATACACTGGAGGATTCTGGGTGATGAGAGGAGACTGCTGGGAGATTATACAGTATACACTGGGGGATTCTGGGTGATGAGGAGACTGCTGGGAGATTATACAGTATACACTGGAGGATTCTGGGTGATGAGCGGAGAGGAGACTGCTGGGAGATTATACAGTATACACTGGAGAATTCTGGGAGATGAGAGGAGACTGCTGGGAGATTATACAGTATACACTGGAGAATTCTGGGAGATGAGAGGAGACTGCTGGGAGATTATACAGTATACACTGGAGGATTCTGGGTGATGAGAGGAGACTGCTGGGAGATTATGCAGTATACACTGGAGGATTCTGGGTGATGAGCGGAGACTGCTGGGAGATTATACAGTATACACTGGAGGATTCTGGGTGATGAGAGGAGGCTGCTGGGAGATTATACAGTATACACTGGAGGATTCTGGGTGATGAGAGGAGACTGCTGGCAGATTATACAGTATACACTGGAGGATTCTGGGTGAGAGGAGAGGTGACTGCTGGGAGATTATACAGTATACACTGGAGGATTCTGGGTGATGAGAGGAGACTGCTGGGAGATTATACAGTGTACACTGGAGGATTCTGGGTGAGAGGAGAGGTGACTGCTGGGAGATTATACAGTATACACTGGAGGATTTTGGGTGATGAGAGAAGACTGCTGGGAGATTATACAGTATACACTGGAGGATTCTGGGTGAGAGGAGACTGCTGGGAGATTATACAGTATACACTGGAGGATTCTGGGTGATGAGAGGAGACTGCTGGGAGATTATACAGTATACACTGGAGGATTCTGGGTGATGAGAGGAGACTGCTGGGAGATTATACAGTATACACTGGAGGATTCTGGGTGATGAGGAGACTGCTGGGAGATTATACAGTGTACACTGGAGGATTCTGGGTGAGAGGAGACTGCTAGGAGATATACAGTATACACTGGAGGATTCTGGGTGATGAGAGGAGACTGCTGGGAGATTATACAGTATACACTGGAGGATTCTGGGTGAGGAGAGGAGACTGCTGGGAGATTATACAGTATACACTGGAGGATTATGGGTGATAGGAGAGGAGACTGCTGGGAGATTATACAGTATACACTGGAGGATTCTGGGTGAGGAGAGGAGACTGCTGGGAGATTATACAGTATACACTGGAGGATTCTGGGTGAGGAGAGGAGACTGCTGGGAGATTATACAGTATACACTGGAGGATTATGGGTGATAGGAGAGGAGACTGCTGGGAGATTATACAGTATACACTGGAGGATTCTGGGTGAGGAGAGGGGACTGCTGGGAGATTATACAGTGTACACTGGAGGATTCTGGGTGATGAGAGTAGACTGCTGGGAGATTATACAGTATACACTGGAGGATTCTGGGTGATGAGAGTAGACTGCTGGGAGATTATACAGTGTACACTGGAGGATTCTGGGTGAGAGGAGAGGTGACTGCTGGGAGATTATACAGTATACACTGGAGGATTCTGGGTGATGAGCGGAGAGGAGACTGCTGGGAGATTATACAGTATACACTGGAGGATTCTGGGTGATGAGAGGAGACTGCTGGGAGATTATACAGTGTACACTGGAGGATTCTGGGTGATGAGAGAAGACTGCTGGGAGATTATACAGTATACACTGGAGGATTCTGGGTGAGAGGAGACTGCTGGGAGATTATACAGTATACACTGGAGGATTCTGGGTGATGAGAGGAGACTGCTGGGAGATTATACAGTATACACTGGAGGATTCTGGGTGATGAGAGGAGACTGCTGGGAGATTATACAGTATACACTGGAGGATTCTGGGTGATGAGGAGACTGCTGGGAGATTATACAGTATACACTGGAGGATTCTGGGTGAGAGGAGACTGCTAGGAGATATACAGTATACACTGGAGGATTCTGGGTGATGAGAGGAGACTGCTGGGAGATTATACAGTATACACTGGAGGATTCTGGGTGATGAGAGTAGGCTGCTGGGAGATTATACAGTATACACTGGAGGATTCTGGGTGAGGAGAGGAGACTGCTGGGAGATTATACAGTATACACTGGAGGATTATGGGTGATAGGAGAGGAGACTGCTGGGAGATTATACAGTATGCACTGGAGGATTCTGGGTGATGAGAGGAGACTGCTGGGAGATTATACAGTGTACACTGGAGGATTCTGGGTGATGAGAGGAGACTGCTGGGAGATTATACAGTGTACACTGGAGGATTCTGGGTGATGAGAGGAGACTGCTGGGAGATTATACAGTATACACTGGAGGATTCTGGGTGATGAGAGGAGACTGCTGGGAGACTATACAGTATACACTGGAGGATTCTGGGTGAGGAGAGGAGACTGCTGGGAGATTATACAGTATACACTGGAGGATTCTGGGTGATGAGAGGAGGCTGCTGGGAGATTATACAGTATACACTGGAGGATTCTGGGTGATGAGGAGACTGCTGGGAGATTATACAGTATACACTGGAGGATTCTGGGTGATGAGGAGACTGCTGGGAGATTATACAGTATACACTGGAGGATTCTGGGTGATGAGAGGAGGCTGCTGGGAGATTATACAGTATACACTGGAGGATTCTGGGTGATGAGAGGAGACTGCTGGCAGATTATACAGTATACACTGGAGGATTCTGGGTGCGAGGAGAGGTGACTGCTGGGAGATTATACAGTATACACTGGAGGATTCTGGGTGATGAGAGGAGACTGCTGGGAGATTATACAGTGTACACTGGAGGATTCTGTGTGAGAGGAGAGGTGACTGCTGGGAGATTATACAGTATACACTGGAGGATTCTGGGTGATGAGGAGACTGCTGGGAGATTATACAGTATACACTGGAGGATTCTGGGTGATGAGGAGACTGCTGGGATATTATACAGTATACACTGGAGGATTCTGGGTGATGAGAGGAGACTGCTGGGAGATTATGCAGTATACACTGGAGGATTCTGGGTGATGAGCGGAGACTGCTGGGAGATTATACAGTATACACTGGAGGATTCTGGGTGATGAGAGGAGGCTGCTGGGAGATTATACAGTATACACTGGAGGATTCTGGGTGATGAGAGGAGACTGCTGGCAGATTATACAGTATACACTGGAGGATTCTGGGTGAGAGGAGAGGTGACTGCTGGGAGATTATACAGTATACACTGGAGGATTCTGGGTGATGAGAGGAGACTGCTGGGAGATTATACAGTGTACACTGGAGGATTCTGGGTGAGAGGAGAGGTGACTGCTGGGAGATTATACAGTATACACTGGAGGATTCTGGGTGATGAGAGGAGACTGCTGGGAGATTATACAGTATACACGGGAGGATTCTGGGTGATGAGAGGAGACTGCTGGGAGATTATACAGTATACACTGGAGGATTCTGGGTGATGAGAGGAGACTGCTGGGAGATTATACAGTGTACACTGGAGGATTCTGGGTGATGAGAGAAGACTGCTGGGAGATTATACAGTATACAGTGGAGGATTCTGGGTGAGAGGAGACTGCTGGGAGATTATACAGTATACACTGGAGGATTCTGGGTGATGAGAGGAGACTGCTGGGAGATTATACAGTATACACTGGAGGATTCTGGGTGATGAGAGGAGACTGCTGGGAGATTATACAGTATACACTGGAGGATTCTGGGTGATGAGGAGACTGCTGGGAGATTATACAGTGTACACTGGAGGATTCTGGGTGAGAGGAGACTACTGGGAGATTATACAGTATACACTGGAGGATTCTGGGTGATGAGAGGAGACTGCTGGGAGATTATACAGTGCACACTGGAGGATTCTGGGTGATGAGAGGAGACTGCTAGGAGATATACAGTATACACTGGAGGATTCTGGGTGATGAGAGGAGACTGCTGGGAGATTATACAGTATACACTGGAGGATTCTGGGTGATGAGAGTAGGCTGCTGGGAGATTATACAGTATACACTGAAGGATTCTGGGTGATGAGGAGACTGCTGGGAGATTATACAGTATACACTGGAGGATTCTGGGTGATGGGAGGAGGCTGCTGGGAGATTATACAGTATACACTGGAGGATTCTGGGTGATGAGGAGACTGCTGGGAGATTATACAGTATACACTGGAGGATTCTGGGTGATGAGGAGACTGCTGGGAGATTATACAGTATACACTGGAGGATTCTGGGTGATGAGAGGAGACTGCTGGGAGATTATGCAGTATACACTGGAGGATTCTGGGTGATGAGAGGAGACTGCTGGGAGATTATACAGTATACACTGGAGGATTCTGGGTGATGAGGAGACTGCTGGGAGATTATACAGTGTACACTGGAGGATTCTGGGTGAGAGGAGACTGCTAGGAGATATACAGTATACACTGGAGGATTCTGGGTGATGAGAGGAGACTGCTGGGAGATTATACAGTATACACTGGAGGATTCTGGGTGAGGAGAGGAGACTGCTGGGAGATTATACAGTATACACTGGAGGATTATGGGTGATAGGAGAGGAGACTGCTGGGAGATTATACAGTATACACTGGAGGATTCTGGGTGAGGAGAGGAGACTGCTGGGAGATTATACAGTATACACTGGAGGATTCTGGGTGAGGAGAGGAGACTGCTGGGAGATTATACAGTATACACTGGAGGATTATGGGTGATAGGAGAGGAGACTGCTGGGAGATTATACAGTATACACTGGAGGATTCTGGGTGAGGAGAGGGGACTGCTGGGAGATTATACAGTGTACACTGGAGGATTCTGGGTGATGAGAGTAGACTGCTGGGAGATTATACAGTATACACTGGAGGATTCTGGGTGATGAGGAGACTGCTGGGAGATTATACAGTATACACTGGAGGATTCTGGGTGATGAGGAGACTGCTGGGAGATTATACAGTATACACTGGAGGATTCTGGGTGATGAGAGGAGGCTGCTGGGAGATTATACAGTATACACTGGAGGATTCTGGGTGATGAGAGGAGACTGCTGGCAGATTATACAGTATACACTGGAGGATTCTGGGTGCGAGGAGAGGTGACTGCTGGGAGATTATACAGTATACACTGGAGGATTCTGGGTGATGAGAGGAGACTGCTGGGAGATTATACAGTGTACACTGGAGGATTCTGGGTGAGAGGAGAGGTGACTGCTGGGAGATTATACAGTATACACTGGAGGATTCTGGGTGATGAGCGGAGAGGAGACTGCTGGGAGATTATACAGTATACACTGGAGGATTCTGGGTGATGAGAGGAGACTGCTGGGAGATTATACAGTGTACACTGGAGGATTCTGGGTGATGAGAGAAGACTGCTGGGAGATTATACAGTATACACTGGAGGATTCTGGGTGAGAGGAGACTGCTGGGAGATTATACAGTATACACTGGAGGATTCTGGGTGATGAGAGGAGACTGCTGGGAGATTATACAGTATACACTGGAGGATTCTGGGTGATGAGAGGAGACTGCTGGGAGATTATACAGTATACACTGGAGGATTCTGGGTGATGAGGAGACTGCTGGGAGATTATACAGTATACACTGGAGGATTCTGGGTGAGAGGAGACTGCTAGGAGATATACAGTATACACTGGAGGATTCTGGGTGATGAGAGGAGACTGCTGGGAGATTATACAGTATACACTGGAGGATTCTGGGTGATGAGAGTAGGCTGCTGGGAGATTATACAGTATACACTGGAGGATTCTGGGTGAGGAGAGGAGACTGCTGGGAGATTATACAGTATACACTGGAGGATTATGGGTGATAGGAGAGGAGACTGCTGGGAGATTATACAGTATGCACTGGAGGATTCTGGGTGATGAGAGGAGACTGCTGGGAGATTATACAGTGTACACTGGAGGATTCTGGGTGATGAGAGGAGACTGCTGGGAGATTATACAGTGTACACTGGAGGATTCTGGGTGATGAGAGGAGACTGCTGGGAGATTATACAGTATACACTGGAGGATTCTGGGTGATGAGAGGAGACTGCTGGGAGACTATACAGTATACACTGGAGGATTCTGGGTGAGGAGAGGAGACTGCTGGGAGATTATACAGTATACACTGGAGGATTCTGGGTGATGAGAGGAGGCTGCTGGGAGATTATACAGTATACACTGGAGGATTCTGGGTGATGAGGAGACTGCTGGGAGATTATACAGTATACACTGGAGGATTCTGGGTGATGAGGAGACTGCTGGGAGATTATACAGTATACACTGGAGGATTCTGGGTGATGAGAGGAGGCTGCTGGGAGATTATACAGTATACACTGGAGGATTCTGGGTGATGAGAGGAGACTGCTGGCAGATTATACAGTATACACTGGAGGATTCTGGGTGCGAGGAGAGGTGACTGCTGGGAGATTATACAGTATACACTGGAGGATTCTGGGTGATGAGAGGAGACTGCTGGGAGATTATACAGTGTACACTGGAGGATTCTGTGTGAGAGGAGAGGTGACTGCTGGGAGATTATACAGTATACACTGGAGGATTCTGGGTGATGAGAGGAGACTGCTGGGAGATTATACAGTATACACTGGGGGATTCTGGGTGATGAGGAGACTGCTGGGAGATTATACAGTATACACTGGAGGATTCTGGGTGATGAGGAGACTGCTGGGATATTATACAGTATACACTGGAGGATTCTGGGTGATGAGAGGAGACTGCTGGGAGATTATGCAGTATACACTGGAGGATTCTGGGTGATGAGCGGAGACTGCTGGGAGATTATACAGTATACACTGGAGGATTCTGGGTGATGAGAGGAGGCTGCTGGGAGATTATACAGTATACACTGGAGGATTCTGGGTGATGAGAGGAGACTGCTGGCAGATTATACAGTATACACTGGAGGATTCTGGGTGATGAGAGGAGACTGCTGGGAGATTATACAGTGTACACTGGAGGATTCTGGGTGAGAGGAGAGGTGACTGCTGGGAGATTATACAGTATACACTGGAGGATTTTGGGTGATGAGAGAAGACTGCTGGGAGATTATACAGTATACACTGGAGGATTCTGGGTGAGAGGAGACTGCTGGGAGATTATACAGTATACACTGGAGGATTCTGGGTGATGAGAGGAGACTGCTGGGAGATTATACAGTATACAATGGAGGATTCTGGGTGATGAGAGGAGACTGCTGGGAGATTATACAGTATACACTGGAGGATTCTGGGTGATGAGGAGACTGCTGGGAGATTATACAGTGTACACTGGAGGATTCTGGGTGAGAGGAGACTGCTAGGAGATATACAGTATACACTGGAGGATTCTGGGTGATGAGAGGAGACTGCTGGGAGATTATACAGTATACACTGGAGGATTCTGGGTGAGGAGAGGAGACTGCTGGGAGATTATACAGTATACACTGGAGGATTATGGGTGATAGGAGAGGAGACTGCTGGGAGATTATACAGTATACACTGGAGGATTCTGGGTGAGGAGAGGAGACTGCTGGGAGATTATACAGTGTACACTGGAGGATTCTGGGTGATGAGAGGAGACTGCTGGGAGATTATACAGTATACACTGGAGGATTCTGGGTGATGAGGAGACTGCTGGGAGATTATACAGTATACACTGGAGGATTCTGGGTGATGAGGAGACTGCTGGGAGATTATACAGTATACACTGGAGGATTCTGGGTGATGAGAGGAGGCTGCTGGGAGATTATACAGTATACACTGGAGGATTCTGGGTGATGAGAGGAGACTGCTGGCAGATTATACAGTATACACTGGAGGATTCTGGGTGCGAGGAGAGGTGACTGCTGGGAGATTATACAGTATACACTGGAGGATTCTGGGTGATGAGCGGAGAGGAGACTGCTGGGAGATTATACAGTATACACTGGAGGATTCTGGGTGATGAGAGGAGACTGCTGGGAGATTATACAGTGTACACTGGAGGATTCTGGGTGATGAGAGAAGACTGCTGGGAGATTATACAGTATACACTGGAGGATTCTGGGTGAGAGGAGACTGCTGGGAGATTATACAGTATACACTGGAGGATTCTGGGTGATGAGAGGAGACTGCTGGGAGATTATACAGTATACACTGGAGGATTCTGGGTGATGAGAGGAGACTGCTGGGAGATTATACAGTATACACTGGAGGATTCTGGGTGATGAGGAGACTGCTGGGAGATTATACAGTATACACTGGAGGATTCTGGGTGAGAGGAGACTGCTAGGAGATATACAGTATACACTGGAGGATTCTGGGTGATGAGAGGAGACTGCTGGGAGATTATACAGTATACACTGGAGGATTCTGGGTGATGAGAGTAGGCTGCTGGGAGATTATACAGTATACACTGGAGGATTCTGGGTGAGGAGAGGAGTCTGCTGGGAGATTATACAGTATACACTGGAGGATTATGGGTGATAGGAGAGGAGACTGCTGGGAGATTATACAGTATGCACTGGAGGATTCTGGGTGATGAGAGGAGACTGCTGGGAGATTATACAGTGTACACTGGAGGATTCTGGGTGATGAGAGGAGACTGCTGGGAGATTATACAGTGTACACTGGAGGATTCTGGGTGATGAGAGGAGACTGCTGGGAGATTATACAGTATACACTGGAGGATTCTGGGTGATGAGAGGAGACTGCTGGGAGACTATACAGTATACACTGGAGGATTCTGGGTGAGGAGAGGAGACTGCTGGGAGATTATACAGTATACACTGGAGGATTCTGGGTGATGAGAGGAGGCTGCTGGGAGATTATACAGTATACACTGGAGGATTCTGGGTGATGAGAGGAGACTGCTGGGAGATTATACAGTATACACTGGAGGATTCTGGGTGATGAGGAGACTGCTGGGAGATTATACAGTATACACTGGAGGATTCTGGGTGAGAGGAGACTGCTAGGAGATATACAGTATACACTGGAGGATTCTGGGTGATGAGAGGAGACTGCTGGGAGATTATACAGTATACACTGGGGGATTCTGGGTGATGAGGAGACTGCTGGGAGATTATACAGTATACACTGGAGGATTCTGGGTGATGAGGAGACTGCTGGGAGATTATACAGTATACACTAGAGGATTCTGGGTGATGAGAGGAGACTGCTGGGAGATTATGCAGTATACACTGGAGGATTCTGGGTGATGAGCGGAGACTGCTGGAAGATTATACAGTATACACTGGAGGATTCTGGGTGAGAGGAGAGGTGACTGCTGGGAGATTATACAGTATACACTGGAGGATTCTGGGTGATGAGAGGAGACTGCTGGGATATTATACAGTGTACACTGGAGGATTCTGGGTGAGAGGAGAGGTGACTGCTGGGAGATTATACAGTATACACTGGAGGATTCTGGGTGATGAGAGGAGACTGCTGGGAGATTATACAGTATACACGGGAGGATTCTGGGTGATGAGAGGAGACTGCTGGGAGATTATACAGTATACACTGGAGGATTCTGGGTGATGAGAGGAGACTGCTGGGAGATTATACAGTGTACACTGGAGGATTCTGGGTGATGAGAGAAGACTGCTGGGAGATTATACAGTATACACTGGAGGATTCTGGGTGAGAGGAGACTGCTGGGAGATTATACAGTATACACTGGAGGATTCTGGGTGATGAGAGGAGACTGCTGGGAGATTATACAGTATACACTGGAGGATTCTGGGTGATGAGAGGAGACTGCTGGGAGATTATACAGTATACACTGGAGGATTCTGGGTGATGAGGAGACTGCTGGGATATTATACAGTGTACACTGGAGGATTCTGGGTGAGAGGAGACTACTGGGAGATTATACAGTATACACTGGAGGATTCTGGGTGATGAGAGGAGACTGCTGGGAGATTATACAGTGCACACTGGAGGATTCTGGGTGATGAGAGGAGACTGCTAGGAGATATACAGTATACACTGGAGGATTCTGGGTGATGAGAGGAGACTGCTGGGAGATTATACAGTATACACTGGAGGATTCTGGGTGATGAGAGTAGGCTGCTGGGAGATTATACAGTATACACTGGAGGATTCTGGGTGAGGAGAGGAGACTGCTGGGAGATTATACAGTATACACTGGAGGATTATGGGTGATAGGAGAGGAGACTGCTGGGAGATTATACAGTATACACTGGAGGATTCTGGGTGAGGAGAGGAGACTGCTGGGAGATTATACAGTGTACACTGGAGGATTCTGGGTGATGAGAGGAGACTGCTGGGAGATTATACAGTATACACTGGAGGATTCTGGGTGATGAGGAGACTGCTGGGAGATTATACAGTATACACTGGAGGATTCTGGGTGATGAGGAGACTGCTGGGAGATTATACAGTATACACTGGAGGATTCTGGGTGATGAGAGGAGGCTGCTGGGAGATTATACAGTATACACTGGAGGATTCTGGGTGATGAGAGGAGGCTGCTGGGAGATTATACAGTATACCCTGGAGGATTCTGGGTGATGAGAGGAGACTGCTGGGAGATTATACAGTATACACTGGAGGATTCTGGGTGATGAGGAGACTGCTGGGAGATTATACAGTATACACTGGAGGATTCTGGGTGAGAGGAGACTGCTAGGAGATATACAGTATACACTGGAGGATTCTGGGTGATGAGAGGAGACTGCTGGGAGATTATACAGTATACACTGGTGGATTCTGGGTGATGAGAGGAGACTGCTGGGAGATTATACAGTATACACTGGAGGATTCTGGGTGAGAGGAGACTGCTAGGAGATTATACAGTATACACTGGAGGATTCTGGGTGATGAGAGGAGACTGCTGGGAGATTATACAGTATACACTGGAGGATTCTGGGTGATGAGAGGAGACTGCTGGGAGATTATACAGTATACACTGGGGGATTCTGGGTGATGAGGAGACTGCTGGGAGATTATACAGTATACACTGGAGGATTCTGGGTGATGAGGAGACTGCTGGGAGATTATACAGTATACACTGGAGGATTCTGGGTGATGAGAGGAGACTGCTGGGAGATTATGCAGTATACACTGGAGGATTCTGGGTGATGAGCGGAGACTGCTGGGAGATTATACAGTATACACTGGAGGATTCTGGGTGAGAGGAGAGGTGACTGCTGGGAGATTATACAGTATACACTGGAGGATTCTGGGTGATGAGAGGAGACTGCTGGGAGATTATACAGTGTACACTGGAGGATTCTGGGTGAGAGGAGAGGTGACTGCTGGGAGATTATACAGTATACACTGGAGGATTCTGGGTGATGAGAGGAGACTGCTGGGAGATTATACAGTATACACGGGAGGATTCTGGGTGATGAGAGGAGACTGCTGGGAGATTATACAGTATACACTGGAGGATTCTGGGTGATGAGAGGAGACTGCTGGGAGATTATACAGTGTACACTGGAGGATTCTGGGTGATGAGAGAAGACTGCTGGGAGATTATACAGTATACACTGGAGGATTCTGGGTGAGAGGAGACTGCTGGGAGATTATACAGTATACACTGGAGGATTCTGGGTGATGAGAGGAGACTGCTGGGAGATTATACAGTATACACTGGAGGATTCTGGGTGATGAGAGGAGACTGCTGGGAGATTATACAGTATACACTGGAGGATTCTGGGTGATGAGGAGACTGCTGGGAGATTATACAGTGTACACTGGAGGATTCTGGGTGAGAGGAGACTACTGGGAGATTATACAGTATACACTGGAGGATTCTGGGTGATGAGAGAAGACTGCTGGGAGATTATACAGTATATACTGGAGGATTCTGGGTGATGAGAGGAGACTGCTGGGAGATTATACAGTATACACTGGAGGATTCTGGGTGAGAGGAGACTGCTGGGAGATTATACAGTATACACTGGAGGATTCTGGGTGATGAGAGGAGACTGCTGGGAGATTATACAGTGCACACTGGAGGATTCTGGGTGATGAGAGGAGACTGCTAGGAGATATACAGTATACACTGGAGGATTCTGGGTGATGAGAGGAGACTGCTGGGAGATTATACAGTATACACTGGAGGATTCTGGGTGATGAGAGTAGGCTGCTGGGAGATTATACAGTATACACTGGAGGATTCTGGGTGAGGAGAGGAGACTGCTGGGAGATTATACAGTATACACTGGAGGATTCTGGGTGATGGGAGGAGACTGCTGGGAGATTATACAGTATACACTGGAGGATTCTGGGTGAGGAGAGGAGACTGCTGGGAGATTATACAGTGTACACTGGAGGATTCTGGGTGATGAGAGGAGACTGCTGGGAGATTATACAGTATACACTGGAGGATTCTGGGTGATGAGGAGACTGCTGGGAGATTATACAGTATACACTGGAGGATTCTGGGTGATGAGGAGACTGCTGGGAGATTATACAGTATACACTGGAGGATTCTGGGTGATGAGAGGAGGCTGCTGGGAGATTATACAGTATACACTGGAGGATTCTGGGTGATGAGAGGAGACTGCTGGCAGATTATACAGTATACACTGGAGGATTCTGGGTGCGAGGAGAGGTGACTGCTGGGAGATTATACAGTATACACTGGAGGATTCTGGGTGATGAGAGGAGATTGCTGGGAGATTATACAGTGTACACTGGAGGATTCTGGGTGAGAGGAGAGGTGACTGCTGGGAGATTATACAGTATACACTGGAGGATTCTGGGTGATGAGCGGAGAGGAGACTGCTGGGAGATTATACAGTATACACTGGAGGATTCTGGGTGATGAGAGGAGACTGCTGGGAGATTATACAGTGTACACTGGAGGATTCTGGGTGATGAGAGAAGACTGCTGGGAGATTATACAGTATATACTGGAGGATTCTGGGTGATGAGAGGAGACTGCTGGGAGATTATACAGTATACACTGGAGGATTCTGGGTGAGAGGAGACTGCTGGGAGATTATACAGTATACACTGGAGGATTCTGGGTGATGAGAGGAGACTGCTGGGAGATTATACAGTATACACTGGAGGATTCTGGGTGATGAGAGGAGACTGCTGGGAGATTATACAGTATACACTGGAGGATTCTGGGTGATGAGGAGACTGCTGGGAGATTATACAGTATACACTGGAGGATTCTGGGTGAGAGGAGACTGCTAGGAGATATACAGTATACACTGGAGGATTCTGGGTGATGAGAGGAGACTGCTGGGAGATTATACAGTATACACTGGAGGATTCTGGGTGATGAGAGTAGGCTGCTGGGAGATTATACAGTATACACTGGAGGATTCTGGGTGAGGAGAGGAGACTGCTGGGAGATTATACAGTATACACTGGAGGATTATGGGTGATAGGAGAGGAGACTGCTGGGAGATTATACAGTATGCACTGGAGGATTCTGGGTGATGAGAGGAGACTGCTGGGAGATTATACAGTGTACACTGGAGGATTCTGGGTGATGAGAGGAGACTGCTGGAAGATTATACAGTGTACACGGGAGGATTCTGGGTGATGAGAGGAGACTGCTGGGAGATTATACAGTATACACTGGAGGATTCTGGGTGATGAGAGGAGACTGCTGGGAGACTATACAGTATACACTGGAGGATTCTGGGTGAGGAGAGGAGACTGCTGGGAGATTATACAGTATACACTGGAGGATTCTGGGTGATGAGAGGAGACTGCTGGGAGATTATACAGTGTACACTGGAGGATTCTGGGTGATGAGAGGAGACTGCTGGGAGACTATACAGTATACACTGGAGGATTCTGGGTGAGGAGAGGAGACTGCTGGGAGATTATACAGTATACACTGGAGGATTCTGGGTGAGGAGAGGAGACTGCTGGGAGATTATACAGTATACACTGGAGGATTCTGGGTGATGAGAGGAGACTGCTGGGAGATTATACAGTATACACTGGAGGATTCTGGGTGATGAGAGGAGACTGCTGGGAGATTATACAGTATACACTGGAGGATTCTGGGTGAGAGGAGACTGCTGGGAGATTATACAGTGTACACTGGAGGATTATGGGTGATGAGAGGAGACTGCTGGGAGATTATACAGTATACACTGGAGGATTCTGGATGATGAGAGGAGACTGCTGGGAGATTATACAGTATACACTGGAGGATTCTGGGTGATGAGAGGAGACTGCTGGGAGATTATACAGTATACACTGGAGGATTCTGGGTGAGGAGAGGAGACTGCTTGGAGATTATACAGTATACACTGGAGGATTCTGGATGATGAGAGGAGACTGCTGAGAGATTATACAGTATACACTGGAGGATTCTGGGTGATGAGAGGAGACTGCTGGGAGATTATACAGTATACACTGGAGGATTCTGGGTGAGGAGAGGAGACTGCTGGGAGATTATACAGTACACTGGAGGATTCTGGGTGATGGGAGGAGACTGCTGGGAGATTATACAGTATACACTGGAGGATTCTGGGTGATGAGAGGAGACTGCTGGGAGATTATACAGTATACACTGAAGAATTCTGGGTGATGGGAGGAGACTGCTGAGAGATTATACAGTATACACTGGAGGATTCTGGGTGAGGAGAGGAGACTGCTGGGAGATTATACAGTATACACTGGAGGATTCTTGGTGATGAGAGGAGACTGCTGGGAGATTATACAGTATACACTGGAGGATTCTGGGTGATGAGAGGAGACTGCTGGGAGATTATACAGTATACACTGGTGGATTCTGGGTGATGAGAGGAGACTGCTGGGAGATTATACAGTATACACTGGAGGATTCTGGGTGATGAGAGGAGACTGCTGGGAGATTATACAGTGTACACTGGAGGATTCTGGGTGATGAGAGGAGACTGCTGGGAGATTATACAGTGTACACTGGAGAATTCTGGGTGAGGAGAGGAGACTGCTGGGAGATTATACAGTATACACTGGAGGATTCTGGGTGATGAGGAGACTGCTGGGAGATTATACAGTATACACTGGAGGATTCTGGGTGATGGGAGGAGACTGCTGGGAGATTATACAGTGTACACTGGAGGATTCTGGGTGATGAGAGTAGACTGCTGGGAGATTATACAGTATACACTGGAGGATTCTGGGTGATGAGAGGAGACTGCTGGGAGATTATACAGTGTACACTGGAGGATTCTGGGTGATGAGGAGACTGCTGGGAGATTATACAGTATACACTGGAGGATTCTGGGTGATGAGCGTAGAGGAGACTGCTGGGAGATTATACAGTATACACTGGAGGATTCTGGGTGATGAGAGGAGACTGCTGGGTGATTATACAGTATACACTGGAGGGTTCTGGGTGATGGGAGGAGACTGCTGGGAGATTATACAGTATACACTGGAGGATTCTGGGTGATGAGGGAGACTGCTGGGAGAATATATAGTATACACTGGAGGATTCTGGGTGATGAGAGGAGACTGCTGGGAGATTATACAGTATACACTGGAGGATTCTGGGTGATGGGAGGAGACTGCTGGACGATTATACAGTATACACTGGAGGATTCTGGGTGATGAGAGGAGACTGCTGGGAGATTATACAGTATACACTGGAGGATTCTGGGTGATGAGAGGAGGCTGCTGGGAGATTATACAGTATACACTGGAGGATTCTGGGTGATGAGAGGAGACTGCTGGGAGATTATACAGTATACACTGGAGGATTCTGGGTGATGAGAGGAGGCTGCTGGGAGATTATACAGTATACACTGGAGGATTCTGGGTGGTGAGAGGAGACTGCTGGGAGATTATACAGTGTACACTGGAGAATTCTGGGTGAGGAGAGGAGACTGCTGGGAGATTATACAGTATACACTGGAGGATTCTGGGTGATGAGAGGAGACTGCTGGGAGATTATACAGTATACACTGGAGGATTCTGGGTGATGAGAGGAGACTGCTGGGAGATTATACAGTATACACTGGAGGATTCTGGGTGATGAGAGGAGACTGCTGGGAGATTATACAGTATACACTGGAGGATTCTGGGTGATGAGGAGACTGCTGGGAGATTATACAGTATACACTGGAGGATTCTGGGTGATGAGAGGAGGCTGCTGGGAGATTATACAGGATACACTGGAGGATTCTGGGTGGTGAGAGGAGACTGCAGGGAGATTATATAGTATACACTGGAGGATTCTGGGTGATGAGAGGAGACTGCTGGGAGATTATACAGTATACACTGGAGGATTCTGGGTGATGCCGCTCTCGTTGGTTGTCAGGTTCCTCTCAGGTGTCAGGACGTCGCTCTCTATTTCTCCGTGGAGGAGTGGGATTATGTAGAAGGACACCGGGATCTGTACTCGGACGTTGTGGTGGAGGAGCTCCGGTTTCGTCCATCACCAGGTAAGTAGAGACGTGTGTATTGTACATTCTCACTGTGGGCACCGGCTGCTCTTGTCGGACCCTCTCTCTCTCTCGCTGTGTGCAGGGCATACACGCAGGGGGCAATGCCCGGTTATGTGGAAGCTCCCGGTTTGGCTCTTACATCTGGTTCCGTTCCTACATCTGCGGTGTGTTAGATGTGTCGGTCTCGGGGTCGCCCCGTCTCTACATGGCAGATTGTGCAGTTATCTGGATATCTAGTCAGTGACTCTCCTGTTCATCCTCCTCATGCATCAGGAAAAGGTTACTGCAGTACTTCTCCCAGCACTACCTATGAAGCATATACAGTGGTATGTGACCGTTTGGGCACCCCTGGTCAAAATTGCTGTTCTTGTGGACAGTTAAGCAAGTTGAAGATGAAATGATCTCTAAAAGGACTAAAGTTAAAGGTCACTCTTTTTTCCTTTGTATTTTAGGCAAAACAAATATAAGTGTGTATATATACAGTACAGACCAAAAGTTTGGACACACTCTCATTTAAAGATTTTTCTGTATTTTCGGAACTACGAAAATTGTACATTCACACTGAAGGCATCAAAACTATGAATTAACATGTGGAATTAGATACTTAACAAAAAAGTGTGAAACAACTGAAAATATTTCTTATATTCTAGGTTTTTCAAAGTAGCCACCTTTTGCTTTGATGACTGCTTTGCATACTCTTGGCATTCTCTTGATGAGCTTCAAGAGGTAATCACCTGGAATGGTTTTCACTTCACAGGTGTGCCCTGTCAGGTTTAATAAGTGGGATTTATTGCCTTATAAATGGGGTTGGGACCATCAGTTGTGTTGTGCAGAAGTCTGGTGGATACACAGCTGATAGTCCTACTGAATAGACTGTTAGAATTTTTATTATGGCAAGAAAAAAGCAGCTAAATAAAGAAAAACGAGTGGCCATCATTACTTGAAGGTCAGTCAGTCCGAAAAATTGGGCAAACTTTGAAAGTGTCCCCAAGTGCAGTGGCAAAAACCATCAAGCGCTACAAAGAAACTGGCTCACATGAGGACCTCCCCAGGAAAGGAAGACCAAGAGTCATCTCTGCTTCTGAGGATAAGTTTATCCGAGTCACCAGCCTCAGAAATCGCAGGTTAACAGCAGCTCAGATTAGAAACCAGGTCAATGCCACACAGAGTTCTAGCAGCAGACACATCTCTACAACAACTGTTAAGAGGAGACTTTGTGCAGCAGGCCTTCATGGTAAAATAGCTGCTAGGAAACCACTGCTAAGGACAGGCAACAAGCAGAAGAGAATTGTTTGGGCTAAAGAACACAAGGAATGGACATTAGACCAGTGGAAATCTGTGCTTTGGTCTGATGAGTCCAAATGTGAGATCTTTGGTTCCAACCACCGTCTCTTTGTGCGACGCAGAAAAGGTGAACGGATGGACTCTACAAATGCCTGGTTCCCACCGTGAAGCATGGAGGAGGAGGTGTGATGGTGTGGGGGGCTTTGCTGGTGACACTGTTAGGGATTTATTCAAAATTGAAGGCATACTGAACCAGCATGGCTACCACAGCATCTTGCAGCGGCATGCTATTCCATCCGGTTTGCGTTTAGTTGGACCATCATTTATTTTTCAACAGGACAATGACCCCAAACACACCCCCAGGCTGTGTAAGGGCTATGTGACCAAGAAGGAGAGTGATGGGGTGCTACGCCAGATGACCTGGCCTCCACAGTCACCAGACCTGAACCCAATCGAGATGGGGTCAGATGGACCGCAGAGTGAAGGCAAAAGGGCCAACAAGTGCTAAGCTTCTCTGGGAACTCCTTCAAGATTGTTGGAAGACCATTCCCAGTGACTACCTCTTGAAGCTCATCAAGAGATATACATACGTACATACATACATATATATACACAGGGTGGTCCAAAAGTAGGTGGACAGAAAATAATAACATTTATTTTGATTTATATATAAGATCATATTTACTAACACAAGCATAACATTGACAATTTTATTCTGAGCAATAATACAAAAGCCCTTAAATTTTATCAACGCAGGTGCTCAAACTGTTTTCCATCACAATTTGCGCAGCTTTGAAGTCTGCCTCTGATGCTTCCACAAACATTTTTACACAAGTCTCTTTGGGTATTAATTTCTTGAAATGCATCTCTTATGTAATTCTTCAAATCACTGACACTTTTTGATTTTTGACTATAAACTTTGTCCTTGAGTACTCCCCAAAAGAATAAATCCATTGGGGTCAAGTCTGGTGAACGTGCCGTCCAATCAAGTGGGCCTCTTCGGCCAATCCATTTATTAGGAAATGTTTCATCAAGATACTCGCGGACTACTCTTGAATAATGAGGAGGGGCCCCATCTTGTTGGAAATAAAGGTCATTTGAATTAGGCTGTTGCTGTAACTGGGGAACAACTTGATTCATTACAATTTCGAGATACCTATCTCCTGTGACTGTTTCATAAAAAAAATGGTCCAAAAATACCAAAACTTGAAATACCACCCAGACATTGACCCCAGGCTCATTTACTTGTTGCTCTAATGTTAAATGCAGGTTCTCATTATACCAGTAAATACAATGGTGTCTGGTAATACGGCCGGATATCACATAATGTGATCTAAAATGACTGGATTTTCCTCACTTTCAATAAGCATAATCTCAGTAAGTTGCAGCCGCCTGTTTGGATCATCCTCCGATAAACCATGAATTAGACGTGGACGATGAGCTTTCCACCCAGTAGATTTCAGGATTCGCATGATGGAAGCTCAGGAAATTCCCAATTCTAAAGAGACTCTTCTGGGGACTTTTTTGGACTTTGAACAAATTTTTCAGCAACAAGTTGTTTCTTATTTTCTGTACAGGCTGTTTTGGGTCGACCAGTTTTTGGAGCATTAAAGGGAACCTGTCACCCCCAAAATGGCTGGTGAGGTAAGCTCACCGGCATCAGAGGCTTATCTACAGCATTCTGTAATGCTGTAGATAAGCCCCCGATGTTACCTGAAAGAGGAGAGGAGAAAAAGACGTTAGATTATACTCACCCAGGGGCGGTCCCGGTGCGGTCCGGTCGGATGAGTGTCTCCGGTCCGCTCTGGCGCCTCCCATCTTCATTCCATGACGTCCTCTTCGGGTCTTTACACCGCGGCTCCGGCGCAGTCGTACTTTGTCTGCCCTGTTGAGGGTAGAGCAAAGTACTGCAGTGCGCAGGCGCCGGAAAGGTCAGAGAGGCCCGGCGCCTGCGCAGACAAAGTACGCCTGCGCCGGAGCCGCGGCGTAAAGACCCGAAGAGGACGTCATGGAATGAAGATGGGAGGCGCCGGAGCGGACCGGAGATACTTATCCGACCGGACCGCACCGGGACCGCCCCTGGGTGAGTATAATCTAACGTCTTTTTCTCCTCTTTCAGGTAACATCGGCGGCTTATCTACAGCATTACAGAATGCATTACAGAATGCTGGAGATAAGCCCCTGATGCCGGTGAGCTTACCTCACCAGCCATTTTGGGGGTGACAGGTTCCCTTTAAGGATTGAGCCAGTGGCATCGAATTTGTCACGAATGCGGTAAATGGTTTGTCTCTTTGGGGCTTGAGTACCAAATGTTTCAACCAATTTGCGCTAACTGTTTCAGCATTTTGAGATCTCCAATACTCTTTTAAAATCCATTTTCTTTGATCTGTATTTAAATTATTTGCCATTTCGGGGGAGATTTATCTGTGAAAACTGGATCTGTGAAACTGACTCAGTTGCCTTTAGCAACCAATCAAACACTCCGGGATCGCCTTTGCTGGGGTCAAAGGTCACGTGGTTTGTGCATTGAATTCTGAGGCGACAGCAGGTTTCCAAGTTGGCTGACCTCAGGTCAGGTTTATTAAAGTGAAAGCAACACAGAAAAAAACAAAAACATAAAAATAAATCCTAGCCTGTCCGGCACTAACTAAACCAATACGTTGCTATCTTAACAACTGGGGGGCTTCTCCCACCCAGCTAACAACACATAGTCCTTGAGCACAGCTCTCACTCACGTTTGTCTCACACAGACAGGCAATCTGTGTGCCCCAGGCTGACGATGGAAACCCCCAGCTGGTCATCCTTTATTCCTGCACTTATTAACCCCTCGGTATCCTGAAGATACTGAGCGGCCTAACTCACATAGGACAAGTACCTGGGCGAGATATATCTGCCCCCGACTACCAGACCGACATGACTCTTACAATATATATATATATATATATATATATATATATATATATATATATATATATATATATATATATATATATATATATATATATATATATATATATATATATATATATATACAGTGGGGCAAAAAAGTATTTAATCATTCAGCAATAGTGCAAGTTCCACCACTTAAAAAGATGAGAGGCGTCTGTAATTTACATCATAGGTAGACCTCAACTATGGGAGACAAACTAAGAAAAAAAAATCCAGAAAATCACATTGTCTGTTTTTTTAACATTTTATTTGCATATTATGGTGGAAAATAAGTATTTGGTCAGAAACAAACAATCAAGATTTCTGGCTCTCACAGACCTGTAACTTCTTCTTTAAGAGTCTCCTCTTTCCTCCACTCATTACCTGTAGTAATGGCACCTGTTTAAACTTATCAGTATAAAAAGACACCTGTGCACACCCTCAAACAGTCTGACTCCAAACTCCACTATGGTGAAGACCAAAGAGCTGTCAAAGGACACCAGAAACAAAATTGTAGCCCTGCACCAGGCTGGGAAGACTGAATCTGCAATAGCCAACCAGCTTGGAGTGAAGAAATCAACAGTGGGAGCAATAATTAGAAAATGGAAGACATTCAAGACCACTGATAATCTCCCTCGATCTGGGGCTCCACGCAAAATCCCACCCCGTGGGGTCAGAATGATCACAAGAACGGTGAGCAAAAATCCCAGAACCACGCGGGGGGACCTAGTGAATGAACTGCAGAGAGCTGGGACCAATGTAACAAGGCCTACCATAAGTAACACACTACGCCACCATGGACTCAGATCCTGCAGTGCCAGACGTGTCCCACTGCTTAAGCCAGTACATGTCTGGGCCCGTCTGAAGTTTGCTAGAGAGCATTTGGATGATCCAGAGGAGTTTGGGGAGAATGTCCTATGGTCTGATGAAACCAAACTGGAACTGTTTGGTAGAAAAACAACTTGTCGTGTTTGGAGGAAAAAGAATACTGAGTTGCATCCATCAAACACCATACCTACTGTAAAGCATAGTGGGGGAAACATCATGCTTTGGGGCTGTTTCTCTGCAAAGGGGCCAGGACGACTGATCCGGGTACATGAAAGAATGAATGGGGCCATGTATCGGGAGATTTTGAGTGCAAACCTCCTTCCATCAGCAAGGGCTTTGAAGATGAAACGTGGCTGGGTCTTTCAACATGACAATGATCCAAAGCACACCACCAGGGCAACGAAGGAGTGGCTTCGTAAGAAGCATTTCAAGGTCCTGGAGTGGCCTAGCCAGTCTCCAGATCTCAACCCTATAGAAAACCTTTGGAGGGAGTTGAAAGTCCGTGTTGTCAAGCGAAAAGCCAAAAACATCACTGCTCTAGAGGAGATCTGCATGGAGGAATGGGCCAACATACCAACAACAGTGTGTGGCAACCTTGTGAAGACTTACAGAAAACGTTTGACCTCTGTCATTGCCAACAAAGGATATATTACAAAGTATTGAGAGGAAATTTTGTTTCTGACCAAATACTTATTTTCCACCATAATATGCAAATAAAATGTTAAAAAAACAGACAATGTGATTTTCTGGATTTGATTTTTTTTTCTCAGTTTGTCTCCCATAGTTGAGGTCTACCTTTGATGTAAATTACAGACGCCTCTCATCTTTTTAAGTGGTGGAACTTGCACTATTGCTGACTGACTAAATACTTTTTTGCCCCACTGTATGTATATATATATATATATATATATATATATATATATATATATTCATATTCATATTTTACCCTTTGAACATTGCAAAATGGAAAATGGGCTGACTCTAAAGTTTGGGCACCCTGCATGGTTGGTACCTATTATCGCGCCCTTTTGAAAGTATCATAGCTTGTAAACACTTTTGTAGCCAGCCAAGCGTCTTTCAATTCTTGTATGAGGGATTTTCATTGATTCTTCCTTGGACAATTCTTCCAGTTCTCTGAGATTCCTGGCTCGTCTTTATCCTTTATTTTGAGATCTAGCCACAGATTTTGAATGATGTTCAGATTAAGGGACTGTGAGGGCCACTGTAAAACCTCCAGCTTGAGCCTTTTGAGGTCACCTATTGTGGATTTTGTTGTGTATTTAGGATCATTATCCATTTGTAGAAGTCATCCTCTTATCACTAAGAAGGATGCTTTGTCCAGGTGTTTTCCGGGGGGAGAACCTCGGGAAGATCCGGTACCCATCCTCCAAAAGGGTGTAGTGGTCTCGGCTCTCACGACCGAGGTTGAGGCTGAGATTGCCGAGGCTCAGGTGGAGGTACCACCAGAGCTTCCCATTAACAAATCGTTTGTACCACTCCATCTTCGCCTAAAGGTGTTGGGTGAGCATCATGATGCTGTCCTGGCTGGCCATCCAGGGATTAGGGGTACCTTGGAGTTGGTGTCGCGTCGGTTTTGGTGGCCCAAAATCCGACAGGACGTGGTCTCGTACATATCAGCATGTACCACGTGCGCTAGGGCTAAGACGTCCCGCTCTCGTCCTGCTGGCGCACTACATCCTCTCGGGGTACCCAGTAGGCCATGGACGGAGATTTCCATGGATTTTATCACAGATTTGCCCTCCTCTGCTGGGAACACGGTCATTCTGGTGGTTGTTGATCGGTTCTCAAAGATGTCGCACTTTGTGCCTTTGCCTTCATTGCCTAACGCTAAGACTCTGGCTCAGGTATTTGTGCAGGAGATGGTCAGACTTCACGGGGTCCCGTCTGACATCGTGTCTGATAGGGGTACTCAGTTTGTGGCAAAATTTTGGAAAGCTTTTTGCTCACGGCTGGGGATCAAGTTGTCGCATTCTTCTGCGTTTCATCCTCAGTCAAATGGTCAGACCGAGCGTATGAACCAGAATTTGGAGCAGTACTTACGCTGTTTTGTTTCTGACAATCAGGAGGAGTGGTCGACGTTCCTTCCTTTGGCTGAGTTTGCTATAAATAATCACCATCAGGAATCGTCTCGGGAGTCCCCGTTCTTTTGTGTTTACGGGCTCCATCCTCAGTTTTGTACTCTGCATCAGGGGGGGTTCTACTGGCGTCCCGGAGGAGGACCAGTTAGGAGCACAACTGTTGTTTGGAGGAGAGTGAAACAGCGCTTGCTAAGCGTAAGTGCAAGGTACAAACGAGTGGCTGACAGTAAACGTGTGACAGGTCCGGACCTGAGTGTGGGTGACTGGGTGTGGTTGTCCACAAAAAAAACATAAAACTCAAGATTCCATCCTTGAAATTGGGTCCAAGGTTTATTGGTCCATTTAGGGTTGCCGCCATCATTAACCCGGTAGCCTACCATTTGGTGCTCCCTACGGTATATAAAATTCACAACGTGTTCCACAGATCTTTATTAAAAAAGGTGGTGGGTTCTGTGGACACGGCGCCTATGCCACCTCCAGTCTTGGTGGATGGCAATTTGTAGTTTGAAGTCTCCAAGGTGGTTGACTCTCGAGTAGTGCGCCGCACATTACAGTACCTGGTACACTGGCGTGGTTATGGGCCGGAAGAGAGGTCCTGGGTATCAGCCTCGGACATACATGCGGACCGGCTGGTCAGTATGTTTCACCGCCGCCATCCGGACAAGCCGGGTCCTATAAGTCGTGAGGGCCCTGGGGTCACTCGTAGAAGGCAGGGTACTGTCATGTCGGACGCTGTTCACACTAGGGCGTCCAAAAGACAGCGGTAATTCCACATACGTCCAATACACGCTCAGTGGCATTGGCTAGACTTTATCCAGCTCGCTCGGGGTTAAATCTAGCTGGTAATCAGGTTGGAGGTTGGGTCACGCCCACGGCCTTTAAATAGTCGTGCTGGACTTTGGGCGTCGCCGATTATAGCTTGTGCTTTGTGCCTAGTGATACCGGTCTGGAGTGGTGGTCTTGTTGTAGGAATATCGTATCTGGTGGTGTATTATCCTTTGTCGTATTCCTCCTTCCTATATTTGTATTTGCTTTGCCCTGTGCACATTATAGTGTATTCCTGTGTGTCTGCGGCGTGGTGCTGTTTTCAGTTTTCCCTGTCTGTGCTTTCTGTGGGGATTGGTGTGTGGTCTCTTCACTGGGTGGCGGGTGGTGGTTTCAGCTTAGGGCTGAAACAAGAGACAGGGTCAGGCCTGGCGGCCCAGACATGCACACCTTTAGTGTAACTTCTGGGAAAGGGACAGACAGGGTTTCCCTAGCCTGAGGGATATCGCAGGGGCCCCGGGTAATCAGCCTTAGTCTACCCAGTATCCCCATGACACCTCTTAAATGTTGTGATTGCTCTTGATTGCAGCATATAGGGGGATAAACAGTCAGGGGTGGTGCTGACACCATATCTGGCTCTTTGTGCAGGAGCTCTGCCACTAGCAGCACCGAGCTACTGCTGTGATTGAGCAGGAGGTGCTGATATTTCTGCACCTCCTGCGTGATCATGCTGTGTGGTCTGGGTTTTGACTAGGCTACTCCAAAACAAAACTTCGACATGCTTCCCTTACACCACTTGAGTGTTGCTTTAGCAGAATGCTTTGGGTTATTGTCTTTTTGGAATGTGAACCTCCATCCCAGTCTCAAATCACTGACAGACTGAAACAAGTTTTGCTCAGGAATGTCCCCTTATTTTGCACCATCCATTTTCCCCTCAACTTGGACCATTTTCCCTGTCCCCACTGCCAAAAATATCCCCACAGCATGATGCCACCACTATGTTGCACTGTGGGGATGGTGTTTTTGGAGTTATGAGCTGTGTTGGTTTGCGCCACACATAGCGTTTACCTTGGTGGCCAAAAAGTTTGATTTTGGTCTAGTATGACCACAACAGCTTCCTCCATACATTGGGGGAGTATCCCACATGTCTTTTGGCAAACTCAAAATGAGCCTTATATTTTTTACCTGCTTTTTTTCTGCCCACTCTTCCATAAAGGCCACCATTATGGAGTGTACGGCTTATTGTGGGTGTAGAGACAGATACTTCATTCTGTGTTTGAGAACTCTGCAATTCATCTGGGGTTACCTTTGATCTTTGTGCTGCCTCTGATTGATGCCCTCCTTGCCCGGGCGAGAGTTGTGGTGGACGGGCCCTCTCTTGGCAGGTTTGTTGTGGTACCATGTTATTTCCATTTGATGATAATGGATTTTATGGTGCTCCGGGGGATCATCAGAGATTCAGATGTTTTTTTTTCTTTTTTAACTCAAACCTGACTTGTACTTCTCAACAACTTTTTGTCCCTGACGTTTTTAGAGGTCTCCTTGGTCTTCATGGTGTTGTTTGGTTAGTGGCACCTCTTGATAATGGTGTTGCAGCCTCTGTGGCCTTTCAGAAAAAGTAAAGTGTACATAATGACAGACATGTGACACTTAGATTGCACGCAGGGGACGTCTTGTCACTAAGCATGGGACTTATGAAGGGAATTGCTTGCCCCAGAAATTTTTAGGAGCTTCATAGCAAAAGGGCTGATTACATATGGACATGCCAATTTTTAGTTATTTAATCCTATAAATTTCTTACTTCAGGTCATCAACTTGGACTAATTAGTGCTTGATGTATCACACACAAATCGAATTACAAAAATATTTAAATACAGGTTGTAACAAAATAGTTAAAAAGCCAAAGGGGGTGAATGTTTCCACAAGCCACTGTAGATACTTGTCTCACTGTTATCCACAGATGGATCCAGGAGGAGAAATCTTCCAAAGAGATGTCCTTCTCCTCACTATTTGCAGGGCTGTCCAGAGGAGAATGTCCCGGGGAATAGTCAGGTAGATGATGCTATCTTTTCCACCACATGTGTCAATAAATCACTGATTCATGGCTCATTTTACATTTTCCTATATTTTAGGGTGAAGATCTGATTGCTATTAAGGTTGAGGTCATAGAAGAAGAGGAGATGGATTTCATGGCCGATCAGCAGTGTAAGGAGGGGGACGTTCATGTTTATTAGAATGTCACGTACAGTTATGTGCAAAATCATAGCAGTGTGTTTAAACCAACTGAGGAAATCTGTGTCCCCATAACTGCAGTTATCTCCATACACTGTAAGAGAGTAAATGTGCTTTAGGGAAGATATGTTTCACTGAGGTTACTAGTGTCAGTGATGTGAACCTGGAAGTTTGCACCAGAATGTTATGTGCTGTGAGGGGTTAATCTGCCATGACAAGGCCAGGTTTATTGTGAATAGTAAAGAGTTAGGTGGTACGGATGTTCATCATATATCCTCTCTAATTTGTGGTCCAGGAGGTAAAAGAGAAACTTTTGGACTGACCGCTTGTTCTGTGTGATCTGAAGGAGCTGGGATCTTGCTTAAAAGAGCGGAATCCTGATTTCTGAGAGGCAGGGCCGCCATCAGGGCGTTAAGGCCGTGACTGGCGTATGGGGCCCGGTGGGCAGAGGGGGCGGCCGCAGGCTAAACCGGGCCCTTAGTGGCGCTGCAGCTGTTTAACGCTATTGACGTGCGGGCCCGCGCCCGCACGTCAATAGTTAACAGCCGCCATCCAATCTGAGGCTGGCAGCTGACGTCAGCCGCAGCGTGCATGTCGCCGGCGTCTGACGTCATTGTCAGTGGCCGGCGAGCGCGTGGAGAGGGCAGGAGCGCGGCCAGGTAAGTAGAACTTGTTTTATTTTAAATTATTATTGAGAGCGGCGATCCAGGGGGCCCAGGGCAGAAAGCTGGACACAGGGGCAGAAAGCTGGACACAGGGGCAGAAAGCTGGACACAGGGGCAGAAAGCTGGACACAGGGGCAGAAAGCTGGACACAGGGGCAGAAAGCTGGACACAGGGGCAGAAAGCTGGACACAGGGGCAGAAAGCTGGACACAGGGGCAGAAAGCTGGACACAGGGGCAGAAAGCTGGACACACGGGCAGAAAGCTGGACACAGGAGCAGAAAGCTGGACACAGGGGCAGAAAGCTGGACACAGGGGCAGAAAGATGGACACACGGGCAGAAAGCTGGACACACGGGCAGAAAGCTGGACACAGGGGCAGAACGCTGGACACGGGCAGAATGCTGGACACGGGCAGAAAGCTGGACACAGGGGCAGAAAGCTGGACACACGGGCAGAAAGCTGGACACAGGGGCAGAATGCTGGATACAGGGGCAGAAAGCTGGACACAGGGGCAGAAAGCTGGACACAGGGGCAGAAAGCTGGACACAGGGGCAGAAAGCTGGACACAGAGGCAGAAAGCTGGACACAGGGGCAGAAAGCTGGACACAGGGGCAGAAAGCTGGACACAGGGGCAGAAAGCTGGACACAGGGGCAGAAAGCTGGACACAGGGGCAGAAAGCTGGACACAGGGGCAGAAAGCTGGACACAGGGGCAGAAAGCTGGACACAGGGGCAGAAAGCTGGACACAGGGGCAGAAAGCTGGACACAGGGGCAGAAAGCTGGACACAGGAGCAGAAAGCTGGACACAGGGGCAGAAAGCTGGACACAGGGGCAGAAAGCTGGACACAGGAGCAGAAAGCTGGACACAGGAGCAGAAAGCTGGACACAGGGGCAGAACGCTGGACACAGGGGCAGAACGCTGGACACAGGGGCAGAACGCTGGACACGGGCAGAAAGCTGGACACAGGGGCAGAATGCTGGACACAGGGGCAGAATGCTGGACACAGGGGCAGAAAGCTGGACACAGGGGCAGAAAGCTGGACACAGGGGCAGAATTGTTATGGTTCTCAATGGCAAGAGAACATAGCCCAGCAAACATAAAAACTAGCTCTTGGAAGGATGGAAACTAAACTGACCATGAACTAAACCTGCCGCACAACTAACAGTAGCCGGGTAGCGTTGCCTGCGTTTTATCCCTAGACGCCCAGCGCCGGCCGGAGGACTAACTAATCCTGGCAGAGGAAAATATAGTCCTGGCTCACCTCTAGAGAAATTTCCCCGAAAGGCAGACAGAGGCCCCCACATATATTGGCGGTGATTTTAGATGAAAATGACAAACGTAGTATGAAAATAGGTTTAGCAAAATTGAGGTCCGCTTACTAGATAGCAGGAAGACAGAAAGGGCACTTTCATGGTCAGCTGAAAACCCTATCAAAACACCATCCTGAAATTACTTTAAGACTCTAGTATTAACTCATAACATCAGAGTGGCAATTTCAGATCACAAGAGCTTTCCAGACACAGAAACGAAACTACAGCTGTGAACTGGAACAAAATGCAAAAACAAACGAGGACTAAAGTCCAACTTAGCTGGGAGTTGTCTAGCAGCAGGAACATGCACAGAAAGGCTTCTGATTACAATGTTGACCGGCATGGAAGTGACAGAGGAGCAAGGCTAAATAGCGACTCCCACATCCTGATGGAAACAGGTGAACAGAGGGGATGATGCACACCAGTTCAATTCCACCAGTGGCCACCGGGGGAGCCCAAAATCCAATTTCACAACACAGAATACTGGACACGGGCAGAACGCTGGACACAGGGGCAGAATGCTGGACACGGGCAGAAAGCTGGACATTGGGGCAGAACGCTGGACACGGGCAGAATGCTGGACACAGGGGCAGAAAGCTGGACACGGGCAGAACGCTGGACATGGGCAGAACGCTGGACACGGGCAGAATGCTGGATACAGGGGCAGAATGCTGGACACAGGGGCAGAATGCTGGACACAGGGGCAGAACGCTGGACACAGGGGCAGAATGCTGGACACGGGCAAAAAGCTGGACATTGGGGCAGAACGCTGGACACGGGCAAAATGCTGGACACGGGCAGAACACTGGACATAGGGGCAGAAAGCTGGACACGGGCAGAACGCTGGACACGGGCAGAACGCTGGGCACAGGGACAGAACGCTGGACACAGGGGCAGAACACTGGACACAGGGGCAGAACGCTGGACACGGGCAGAACGCTGGACACGGGCAGAATGCTGGACACGGGCAGAACGCTGGACACAGGGGCAGAACGCTGGACACAGGGGCAGAACGCTGGACACAGGTGCAGAACGCTGGACACAGGTGCAGAATGCTGGAAACAGGCAGAAAGCTGGACATTGGGGCAGAACGCTGGACACAGGGGCAGAAAGCTGGACATTGGGACAGAATGCTGGATACAGGGGCAGAAAGCTGGACATTGGGGCAGAATGCTGGACACTGATGTAGAAAGCTGGACATTGGGGCAGAACGCTGGACACAAGGGCAGATTGCTGGATACAGGGGCAGAACGCTGGACACAGGTGCAGAACGCTGGACACAGGTGCAGAACGCTGGACACAGGGGCAGAACGCTGGACACGGGCAGAAAGCTGGACATTGGGGCAGAATGCTGGACACTGATGCAGAAAGCTGGACATTGGGGCAGAACGCTGGACACGGGCAGAATGCTGAACACGGGCAGAACGCTGGACACAGGGGCATAAAGCTGGACACAGGGGCAGAACGCTGGACACAGGTGCAGAATGCTGGACACAAGGCAGAAAGCTGGAAATTGGGGCGGAATGCTGGACACTGATGCAGAAAGCTGGACATTGGGGCAGAACGCTGGACACAGGTGCAGAATGCTGGACACAGGGGCAGAAAGCTGGACACTGATGCAGAAAGCTGGACATTGGGGCAGAACGCTGGACACAGGGGCAGAACGCTGGACACGGGCAGAAAGCTGGACATTGGGGCAGAATGCTGGACACTGATGCAGAAAGCTGGACATAGGGGCAGAACGCTGGACACAGGTGCAGAATGCTGGACACAGGGCAGAACGCTGGACACGGGCAGAACGCTGGACACAGGGGCATAAAGCTGGACACAGGGGCAGAACGCTGGACACAGGTGCAGAATGCTGGACACAAGGCAGAAAGCTGGAAATTGGGGCGGAATGCTGGACACTGATGCAGAAAGCTGGACATTGGGGCAGAACGCTGGACACAGGTGCAGAATGCTGGACACAGGGGCAGAAAGCTGGACACTGATGCAGAAAGCTGGACATTGGGGCAGAACGCTGGACACAGGGGCAGAACGCTGGACACGGGCAGAAAGCTGGACATTGGGGCAGAATGCTGGACACTGATGCAGAAAGCTGGACATAGGGGCAGAACGCTGGACACAGGTGCAGAATGCTGGACACAGGGCAGAACGCTGGACACGGGCAGAACGCTGGACACGGGCAGAAAGCTGGACATAGGGGCAGAATGCTGGATACAGGGGCAGAAAGCTGGACATTGGGGCAGAATGCTGGACACTGATGTAGAAAGCTGGACATTGGGGCAGAACGCTGGACACAAGGGCAGAATGCTGGATACAGGGGCAGAAAGCTGGACATTGGGGCAGAATGCTGGACACTGATGCAGAAAGCTGGACATTGGGGCAGAACGCTGGACACAGGGCAGAACGCTGGACACGGGCAGAACGCTGGACACAGGGGCAGAAAGCTGGACATAGGGGCAGAATGCTGGATACATCGGCAGAAAGCTGGACATTGGGGCAGAAAGCTGGACACTGATGCAGAAAGCTGGACATTGGGGCAGAATGCTGGACATGGGCAGAAAGCTGGACACGGGCAGAATGCTGGACACAGGGGCAGAATGCTGGACACAGGGGCAGAAAGCTTGACACAGGGGCAGAAAGCTGGGCACAGGGGCAGAAAGCTGGACACGGACAGATTGCTGGACACAAGGGCAGAATCCTGGACACTGGTGCAGAATGCTGGACACGGGGCAGAATGGAGATATGGGGCATGATTGGAGACACAGGGGGCAGGATGAAAGACATGGTGGCATGACTGGAGACACTGGGGCATGACTGCAGACAGATGGGGCAGGATTGGAAACAGATGGGGCAGAATGGAAACACAGACATGGGGGCATGCAGACATGGGGGCATGATTGGAGATGGGGCAGAATGGTGATACGGGCATGATTGGAGACACTGGAGGCAAGATTGGAGACAGATGGGGCAGGAACATGGGGCAGGATGGATACGATGGAGACAGATGGGGCAGGATGGGGAGATCATATGGGGCAGAATGGATACTCATTAGGGCAGGATGGGAGAACATATGGCTGACGCCAGGAATGAGACACATGGGGGCTAGGATGGCGAATATTATTACCATAGGGGCTAATTAAGGGATATTATTACTGCAGTGATATATTTATTTTATTTTTTGAGTATACTGTTTTAAATGGAGGGGCGGTCCTATTACTGTGTAGAGTGATACTATGTTGCCTTCTTCATGTGGTGTAATGTAGAAGTTGGGAAAATTAAGTAATGTGTTCTGCTAGCGGAACTCGAGATAACTGTGTTATTTCCTGCAGAGACGAGTCCTGGCTGGATGAAGTGATGGCGGTCTGTGCTGGATGAAAGATGAAGGACACCTAGAGACGTCACTGGTGAGTCAGTGTTACCTATACACTGACACTATACACTGTATACTATATACAGAGGTCCTGTGTATAATGTCACCAGTGATCATTGTATTACCTGTACAATATATACAGAGCTCCTGTGTATAATGTCACTGGTGATCACTGTATTACCTGTACACAGACACTGCATACTAAGAACAGATCTCCTGTGTATAATGGCACTGATGGTGATAGTATTGTGGGGTTTTTTTTATTACTGATCAGTATTGTAGCATTCAGTCACTATATGGTGGTAATATGAGGTCTGGTCATGATGTTGTGGTATTTGTTCCTTGTATTTGATATTATTCGATCACTGTGGTGGTAATGTGTCATCTGGTCATGGTGCTGTGGTATTTGTTCCTTGTATGTGGTATTATAGGTCATTTTAAAAATTGAAAAATAAATAAAAATATACCTAAATTGTATTGCATATTTTAACAAATATTTAATAAGCTAGAGTAGAGTAGGGCCCGGCCAAAAGTGTCTACCTTGTCATTTTGGTGGCTTAAAAAATCTTTTGGCCAAAACAAAAGCTGCCGGCTTTATGTGTGATCTGGTGATGGGAACTGTCAATGTGTGATAGGTGAGAAGTGGAGATTTTCCAAGAGAGAGCGGTGGGACTGTGGACAGTTCGAGGGGTGGAGCGTGGAGGCGGGACTGGGATGGAGCCTGGGCGGAGTCTCAAGGAGGCCCCAAAAATTTTGCCAGTATGGGGCCCCGAAATTTCTAGTGGCAGCCCTGCTGAGAGGGTGGATCCCTCAATTATATGGACTGTAATGAGTACTGTTTGTTTATGCCAACAAACTGAATCTTTTGTGTGTTTTGGACTGGTTCATGAGGCATGTTTTAATAAACCAGCTGAAGATTTAAATGAAGAGCGTTTATTTGTGAGCCAATCCATCACAGGTGATTGCTAGAAGTGTGGGCAAAATCTTCCGGAAACAAATGGTCAAAAATGATGTTGAGAAGGCTGAAGTTTTAAATTCCTATTTTGCATTTATGTTCTCTAAGTCTACGTTCACATTAGCGTTCATGCGCCCCTATATTTAACATGGGGGCGCATGGACATGCGTTGTGCTGCGTTTTGCGACGCATGCGTTTTTTTGGCCGCAAGCGTTGGGCGCAGACAACGCAGCAAGTTGCATTTTTTTGGCGTCCAACTTTCGGCAAAAAAGGACGCATGCGTCGCAAAACGCAGCGTTTTAGCGTGCGTTTTGTTGCATTTTTGTTTGCGTTGTGCTTTGCGTCGCCGAAGCTGCGACGCACAACGCAAATGTGAACGTAGCCTAAGAAAGCAAATGTAACATCAACTGATCATCATGGTGCCATTGACGGAATAAGAGAATCCATGCTATCCATTAACCAAGAGATGGTGAGGGAACACTTAGCTAATTTAAATTAATTTAAATCTTCTGGTCCAGAGGAATTACATCCTAGGGAACTGTAAGAGTTAGCAGAGGAAATTGCAGAACCACTGGCCAGAATCGTTAAAAAATCCTGGAAAACAGGAAAAGTCCCAGAGGATTGGAGAAGGGCAAATGTTGTCAAAATCTTCAAAAAAGGAAAGAAGACGGAGCCAGGAAATTAGAGGCAAGTGAGCCTTACTTCTATACCAGGAAAGATCTGTGAAGAAATTATTAAACGGCATGTATGTAAGTACTTGGATAAGAATACAGTAATTAGCCAGAGCCAGCATGTGTTTGCAGCAAACAAGTCATGCCACACTAATCTAATTTCCTTCTATCATGTAATCACTTACTGGATGGATCAGGGAAATGCGGTAGATATAGTATATCTCGAATTCAGCAAAGCATTTGGTAAAGTTTCTCATACTATCCTTATTGAAAAAATTTCAAAGTATGGGATTGACAAGGCTACAGTTAGCTGGATTCATAATTGGCTCAGTGATCATACTCAAATGGTTGCTTATCCAATTGGAAAAGTATTTCAAGTGGGGTACCTCAAGGATCTGTCCTGGCCCCAGTGTTGTTCAACATTTTTTATAAATTATCTAGATAAGGGAACTGAAGGTAAACTAATCAAATTTGAAGACTATGCAAAGCTAGGAGCGACAGCTAACACTATAGAAGACAGAGTGAATTCAGAAGGATCTAGATAAGCTTGAACAATGGGCAGCGACCGATAGAATTGTATTTAACAGGGAGAAATGCATCTATAGAATGGGAGGAATAGAACTAAGCAGCAAAAAAGTGAAAAAGACTTGGGCGTACTAATAGATCACAGACTGCACATGAGTCAACAGTGTTGTGTGGCAGCAAAAAAGGCAAACACATTTCTGGATGTATTAAGAGAAGCATCGAATCTAGATCACGTGAAGTAATTATCCCCCTCTACTCTTCCTTGGTCAGACCTCATCTGGAATACGGTGTCCAATTCTGGGCACCACATTTTAAAAAAGATGTGAACAAACTGGAGCAAGTTCAGAGAGGAACTACTATGATGGTGAGCGGATGGCAAACTATGTCCTATGAGGAATGGTTAAAAAATCTGAGAATATTTAGCTGCAATAAAAAAGCTACGAGGAGACTTAATAGCTGCCTACAAGTATCTGAAGAGATGTTCGTGTTGATGGATCATCATTATTCTCATTTGCACATGGAAACATGAGAAACAATGGGATGAAACTGAAAGGGAGAAGATACAGATTAGTTATTAGAAAAAACGTTTTGACCCTGAGGGTGATCCATGAGTGGAACAGACTGCCAGAAGTGGCAAGTTCTACTTCAATGAAGTTTTCAAACACACAGGCTGGACAGACATCTGTCTGAGATGGTTTAATAAATCATGCATTGAGCAGGGGGTTGTTCACGATGGCCCTATAAGGATTGAACAGCAGAAGGACAAAATGGAGGAACTGATTAACAACCTGGTCCAAATCCAGAAATAGCAGCTCCAGCAGCAAGCCTAGCAAAAACAGCTAGCACAACAGGAAACTAATAAAATGTTGGTGCAGCAGATCCAGCAACAGGAGGGGCTTACACAGCAGATGGAACCTCTCACAGATGCAGTCATGCAGTCGATGGTAGGATAACCATCCCGCCCCTAAGTTCAAATGATGACTCACACATCTGGAAAATGGTAGGACGTGCCTTACCCCCAGGTGAAAATGTCGAGGCGGTTTTCAGAAGAGTGGCAGAGCTGGCTCCATATTTAACTGACAAGTCCCAAAAGGCTTATAATCTGGCCTTGCAGTACTCAAAGGAGTATGCCAAACTAAATACAGAAATGGTAACTATGACCATCAGGGTACAACTGGTCCACCGCTCGGCGTATTTTGGCAAAAATCCTCCTCCCCCCCCCCTCCCGCTCCCGAATGTTTGGCTTTCTACATCTTGTTCATCTTGTGGCTGCAGCCAATGTCCTCCACCCCAGAACAGATGGCCTTGCCCATGGTTATGGACAGATTTAGACCTGGGATGCCCATTGGGATCCTCAGAATGTGGACAACCTGGTTGGCCTAGTGGAAAGGTACCAAGGTATCGAAATTCATTAGGGAAACCAGGTGCCATTGCTTTCCCATACTGGGGTACTCAGAAAGGAAAATGACTCTCAAAAAAAGTGTAAAAGAGCCACAAATAGGGGTGTCCAAGAGTCCGCTGATGGGTTGCCAAGGTTTTGGGGATAAGGACTTTATTTGTTGGAGTTGACAGGGGCCAGGTAGCATAGCCGCTCATTGTCAAATGTCCACCGAACCGATGGACTGCAGCCTAGAGTGTCATTTTTTTAACTGCGCTTATCTGGCCTGCTTTATGAACTGGAAACCCAAGAAGAGGCCACAGACATGTCCTGTGATGATAAATGGGATACTGGTGTCTAAATTCTTGGACACTGGGAGCTTGGTGACCCTGGTAATGGCCACACTTACCCACCAGTTGATCCCCAGAATGATTGTGGGCAGGGCCGGCGTCAGCACCCAGCATACCCGGGCAAGCGCCGGGGCCTTGGCGAGACAGGGGGGCCCATTCAGGGCTGGCGTTAGGGGCAGGCAGCTGCCAGTGCCTAGGGCCCCCGCTCCCCCAGGGGCCCTCAGTTAGCGGCACATCACGCAGCCGCTATGGGGCCCCTGTGAGGCAGGGGGGCCCGCCTGCCACCAGCGCCGACTCCCCCGCTGCATTGAACTATACCAGCGTCTGCTGGTACAGTTCAAAGCAAACGATGGAGGAGAGAGCGTCACCTGATGCTCCCTCTCCCATCATTCCCCGCTCTGCCTCTGACACTGCGGGTGCGCGATGACGTCATCGCGCTCTCGCTGTGTGTTAGGCAGTGCAGCGGCAGCCGCCGAGACCGGAGCAGGGAGCAGCGCGGCGCGGGCACATTGACAGGTGAGGAGTGTTTTTTTTTTTTAACTATAAGGGTATGTGTCCACGTTCAGGATTGCATCAGGATTTGGTCAGGATTTTTCATCAGTATTTGTAAGCCAAAACCAGGAGTGGAACAATTAGAGGAAAAGTATAATAGAAACATATGCACCACTTCTGCATTTATCACCCACTCCTGGTTTTGGCTTACAAATACTGATGAAAAATCCTGACCAAATCCTGATGCAATCCTGAACGTGGACACATACCCTAACAGTGAGTTCTGGACTATGGGGCCATTCTTGGGGGGAGGGGGGCTGTGCTGTATACTACGTGGGCTGTTCTATATACTACGTAGGCCATGTTATATACTATGTGGGCTGTTATATGCTACGTGGGCTGTGCTATATACTACATGGCTGTTCTATATACTACGTGGGCCATGATATATACTATTTGGGCTGTGTTATATAATATGTGGCTGTGCTATATACTATATGGGCTGCTATATGCTACGTGGGCTGTGCTATATACTACGTGGCTGTGTTATATACTACGTGGTCTGTTCTATGCTATGTGGGCTGTGCTATATGCTACATGGCTGTTCTATATACTACGTGGGCTGTGTTATATAATATGTGGCTGTGCTATATACTATATGGGCTGTTATATGCTATGTGGGCTGCTATATACTACATGGCTGTGTTATATGCTACGTGGCTGTGTTATATACTACATGGGCTGTGTTATATACTACATGGCTGTGTTATATGCAATCATGAATTGTGGTATGTGTTAAAGGGGGGGCCCACTGAGACTCTTTCGCCCGGGGCCCTCAAAAACCTCGAGCCGGCCCTGATTGTGGGCATCCACTGTATTCACGGGGACACTAAGGACTGGCATGTCACCAGAGTCGCCATAGAAATGAACTGTGGCACTAAGTCTCATGAAGTCAGAGTGGTCAAGGAAAATCAAATTACAGGCTGATCCAACTTCAGTGGAAATGCCTCAAGACAAGGAAATGATGATCAGTAGTGTGTGTGGCCTCCACATGCCTGTATGACCTCCCTACAATGCCTGAGCATGTTCCTGATGAGGGGGTGGATTTTATCCTGAGGGATTTCCTCACAGACCTGGATTAAGGCATCAGTTAACTCCTGGACAGTCTGTGGTGCAATATGGTGTTGGTGGATGGAACGAGACATCATGTGTCACGGGAGCACTGGGTAGACTAAGGCTGGTTACCCGGGCCTCTGCGATATCCCTCAGGCTAGGGAAACCCTGTCTGTCCCTTTCCCAGAAGTTACACTAAAGGTGTGCATGTCTGGGCCGCCAGGCCTCCCTGTCTCCTGTTTCAGCCCTAAGCTGAAACCACCACCCGCCACCCAGTGAAGAGACCACACACCAATCCCCACAGAAAGCACAGACAGGGAAAACTGAAAAACGCACCACGCCGCAGACACACAGGAATACACTATAATGTGCACAGGGCAAAGCAAATACAAATATAGGAAGGAGGAATATGACAAAGGATAATACACCACCAGCTACGATATTCCTACAACAAGACCACCACTCCAGACCGGAATCACCAGGCACAAAGCACAAGCTATAATCGGCGACGCCCAAAGTCCAACACGACTATTTAAAGGCCGTGGGCGTGACTGTTGTGAAATTGGATTTTGGGCTCCCCCAGTGGCCACTGGTGGAATTGAACTGGTGTGCATCATCCCCTCTGTTCACCTGTTCCCATCAGGATGTGGGAGTCGCTATTTAGCCTTGCTCCTCTGTCACTTCCATGCCGGTCAACATTGTAATCAGAAGCCTTTCTGTGCATGTTCCTGCTGCTAGACAACTTCCAGCTAAGTTGGACTTTAGTCCTCGTTTGTTTTTGCATTTTGTTCCAGTTCACAGCTGTAGTTTCGTTTCTGTGTCTGGAAAGCTCTTGTGATCTGAAATTGCCACTCTGATGTTATGAGTTAATACTAGAGTCTTAAAGTAATTTCAGGATGGTATTTTGATAGGGTTTTCAGCTGACCATGAAAGTGCCCTTTCTGTCTTCCTGCTATCTAGTAAGCGGACCTCAATTTTACTAAACCTATTTTCATACTACGTTTGTCATTTCATCTAAAATCACCGCCAATATATGTGGGGGCCTCTGTCTGCCTTTCGGGGAAATTTCTCTAGAGGTGAGCCAGGACTATATTTTCCTCTGCCAGGATTAGTTAGTCCTCCGGCCGGCGCTGGGCGTCTAGGGATAAAACGTAGGCAAACGCAACCCGGCTACTGTTAGTTGTGCGGCAGGTTTAGTTCATGGTCAGTTTAGTTTCCATCTTTCCAAGAGCTAGTTCTTATGTTTGCTGGGCTATGTTCTCTTGCCATTGAGAACCATAACAGTTTGACCGGCCTCAAAAGGGTTAAATTAATTGACAGAGAAAGGAGAGAAAAGAGAAGTCTGCTGAAGATTTTTTTTTTTTTTTTTTTTTTTTTTCCCCTTCAGTTCTGAGTGTGCTTGTAATTGAATCTCTTGCAAGTCTGCCTATATTGCAGCCTTCCTCTCTCTCTCTCCTTCTAATCCTGGAATGGCTCTGTGTTCACCTGATTAAAATGGATATTCAGAGTTTAGCTGCAGGTTTGAATAATCTCACCACGAAAGTTCAAAATTTACAAGATTTTGTTGTTCATGTTCCTATATCTGAACCTAGAATTCCTTTGCTTGAATTTTTCTCGGGGAATAGATCTTGCTTTCAAAATTTCAAAAATAATTGCAAGTTGTTTTTGTCCCTGAAATCTCGCTCTGCTGGAGATCCTGCTCAGCAGGTCAGGATTGTGATTTCCTTGCTCCGGGGCGACCCTCAGGATTGGGCTTTTGCATTGGCTCCAGGGGATCCTGCGTTGCTCAATGTGGATGCGTTTTTTCTGGCCTTGGGGTTGCTTTATGAGGAACCCCAGTCAGAACTTCAGGCGGAAAAGGCCTTGATGTCCCTATCTCAGGGGCAAGACGAAGCTGAAATATACTGCCAGAAATTTCGTAAATGGGCTCTGCTTACTCAGTGGAATGAGTGCGCCCTGGCGGCGAATTTCGGAGAGGGTCTCTCTGATGCCATTAAGGATGTTATGGTGGGGTTCCCTGTGCCTGCGGGTCTGAATGAGTCCATGACAATGGCTATCCAGATCGATAGGCGTCTGCGGGAGCGCAAACCTGTGCACCATTTGGCGGTGTCTACTGAGAAAACGCCAGAGAATATGCAATGTGATAGAATTCTGTCCAGAAGTGAACGGCAGAATTTTAGACGAAAAAATGGGTTGTGCTTCTATTGCGGTGATTCAACTCACGTTATATCAGCATGCTCTAAGCGTACTAAGAAGCTTGATAAGTCTGTTTCAATTTGCACTTTACAGTCTAAGTTTATTCTATCTGTGACCCTGATTTGTTCTTTATCATCTATTACCGCGGATGCCTATGTCGACTCTGGCGCCGCTTTGAGTCTTATGGATTGGTCCTTTGCCAAACGCTGTGGGTATGATTTGGAGCCTCTTGAAACTCCTATACCCCTGAAGGGGATTGACTCCACCCCATTGGCTAGCAATAAACCACAATACTGGACACAAGTAACTATGCGGATTAATCCGGATCACCAGGAGATTATTCGCTTTCTTGTGCTGTATAACCTACATGATGTGTTGGTGCTTGGATTGCCATGGCTGCAATCTCATAACCCAGTCCTTGACTGGAAAGCTATGTCTGTGTTAAGCTGGGGATGTAAGGGGACGCATGGGGACGTACCTGTGGTTTCCATTTCATCATCTATTCCCTCTGAGATTCCTGAATTCTTGACTGAATATCGTGACGTTTTTGAAGAACCTAAGCTTGGTTCATTACCTCCGCACCGGGAGTGCGATTGTGCCATAGATTTGATTCCGGGTAGTAAATACCCTAAGGGTCGTTTGTTTAATCTGTCTGTGCCTGAACATGCTGCTATGCGAGAATATATAAAGGAGTCCTTGGAAAAGGGACATATTCGTCCTTCATCATCTCCCTTAGGAGCCGGTTTTTTCTTTGTGGCTAAGAAAGATGGCTCTTTGAGGCCGTGTATTGATTATCGGCTTTTGAATAAAATCACGGTTAAATATCAATATCCGTTGCCACTGCTGACTGATTTGTTTGCTCGCATAAAGGGGGCCAAGTGGTTCTCTAAGATAGATCTCCGTGGGGCGTATAATTTGGTGCGAATTAAGCAGGGGGATGAGTGGAAAACCGCATTTAATACGCCCGAGGGCCACTTTGAGTATTTGGTGATGCCTTTTGGTCTTTCAAATGCCCCTTCAGTCTTTCAGTCCTTTATGCATGACATTTTCCGTGATTATTTGGATAAATTTATGATTGTGTATCTGGATGATATTTTGATTTTTTCGGATGACTGGGACTCTCATGTCCAGCAGGTCAGGAGGGTTTTTCAGGTTTTGCGGTCCAATTCTTTGTGTGTGAAGGGTTCTAAGTGCGTTTTTGGGGTTCAAAAGATTTCCTTTTTGGGATATATTTTTTCCCCCTCTTCCATCGAGATGGATCCTGTCAAGGTTCAGGCTATTTGTGATTGGACGCAACCCTCTTCTCTTAAGAGTCTTCAGAAATTTTTGGGCTTTGCTAACTTTTATCGTCGATTTATTGCTGGTTTTTCTGATGTTGTTAAACCATTGACTGATTTGACTAAGAAGGGTGCTGATGTTGCTGATTGGTCCCCTGCTGCTGTGGAGGCCTTTCGGGAGCTTAAGCGCCGCTTTTCTTCCGCCCCTGTGTTGCGTCAGCCTGATGTTGCTCTTCCTTTTCAGGTTGAGGTCGACGCTTCTGAAATCGGAGCTGGGGCGGTTTTGTCGCAGAGAAGTTCCGATTGCTCCGTGATGAGACCTTGTGCTTTTTTCTCGCGTAAATTTTCGCCCGCCGAGCGGAATTATGATGTTGGGAATCGGGAGCTTTTGGCCATGAAGTGGGCTTTTGAGGAGTGGCGTCATTGGCTTGAGGGGGCTAGACATCAGGTGGTGGTATTGACTGACCACAAAAATTTAATTTATCTTGAGTCCGCCAGACGCCTGAATCCTAGACAGGCGCGCTGGTCGTTGTTTTTCTCTCGGTTTAATTTTGTGGTGTCCTACCTGCCGGGTTCTAAGAATGTTAAGGCGGATGCCCTTTCTAGGAGTTTTGAGCCTGACTCCCCTGGTAATTCTGAACCTACAGGTATCCTTAAGGATGGAGTGATATTGTCTGCCGTTTCTCCAGACCTGCGGCGGGCCTTGCCGGAGTTTCAGGCGGATAGACCTGATCGTTGCCCACCTGGTAGACTGTTTGTTCCTGATGATTGGACCAGTAAAGTCATTTCTGAGGTTCATTCTTCTGCGTTGGCAGGTCATCCTGGAATCTTTGGTACCAGGGATTTGGTGGCAAGGTCCTTCTGGTGGCCTTCCCTGTCTCGAGATGTGCGAGGCTTCGTGCAGTCTTGTGACGTTTGTGCTCGGGCCAAGCCTTGTTGTTCTCGGGCTAGTGGATTGTTGTTGCCCTTGCCTATTCCGAAGAGGCCCTGGACGCACATCTCGATGGATTTTATTTCGGATCTTCCTGTTTCTCAGAAGATGTCTGTCATTTGGGTGGTGTGTGATCGTTTCTCTAAGATGGTCCATTTGGTTCCCCTGCCTAAGTTGCCTTCTTCTTCCGAGTTGGTTCCTCTGTTTTTTCAAAATGTGGTCCGTTTGCATGGTATTCCGGAGAATATCGTTTCTGACAGAGGTACCCAATTCGTGTCTAGATTTTGGCGAGCATTCTGTGCTAGGATGGGCATAGATTTGTCTTTCTCGTCTGCTTTCCATCCTCAGACTAATGGCCAGACCGAGCGGACGAATCAGACCTTGGAGACATATTTGAGGTGTTTTCTGTCTGCAGATCAGGATGATTGGGTTGCTTTTTTGCCTTTAGCGGAGTTTGCCCTCAATAATCGGGCCAGCTCTGCCACCTTGGTGTCTCCCTTTTTCTGTAATTCGGGGTTTCATCCTCGATTTTCTTCTGGTCAGGTGGAATCTTCGGATTGTCCTGGAGTGGATGCTGTGGTGGAGAGGTTGCATCAGATTTGGGGGCAGGTAGTGGACAATTTGAAGTTGTCCCAGGAGAAGACTCAGCTTTTTGCCAACCGCCGGCGTCGGGTTGGTCCTCGGCTTTGTGTTGGGGACTTGGTGTGGTTGTCTTCTCGTTTTGTCCCTATGAGGGTTTCTTCTCCCAAGTTTAAGCCTCGGTTCATCGGCCCGTACAGGATATTGGAGATTCTTAACCCTGTGTCCTTCCGTTTGGACCTCCCTGCATCTTTTTCTATTCATAATGTTTTTCATCGGTCATTATTGCGCAGGTATGAGGTACCGGTTGTGCCTTCCGTTGAGCCTCCTGCTCCGGTGTTGGTTGAGGGCGAGTTGGAGTACGTTGTGGAAAAAATCTTGGACTCCCGTGTTTCCAGACGGAAACTCCAGTATCTGGTCAAATGGAAGGGATACGGTCAGGAGGATAATTCTTGGGTGACTGCCTCTGATGTTCATGCCTCCGATCTGGTCCGTGCCTTTCATAGGGCTCATCCTGATCGCCCTGGTGGTTCTGGTGAGGGTTCGGTGCCCCCTCCTTGAGGGGGGGGTACTGTTGTGAAATTGGATTTTGGGCTCCCCCGGTGGCCACTGGTGGAATTGAACTGGTGTGCATCATCCCCTCTGTTCACCTGTTCCCATCAGGATGTGGGAGTCGCTATTTAGCCTTGCTCCTCTGTCACTTCCATGCCGGTCAACATTGTAATCAGAAGCCTTTCTGTGCATGTTCCTGCTGCTAGACAACTTCCAGCTAAGTTGGACTTTAGTCCTCGTTTGTTTTTGCATTTTGTTCCAGTTCACAGCTGTAGTTTCGTTTCTGTGTCTGGAAAGCTCTTGTGATCTGAAATTGCCACTCTGATGTTATGAGTTAATACTAGAGTCTTAAAGTAATTTCAGGATGGTATTTTGATAGGGTTTTCAGCTGACCATGAAAGTGCCCTTTCTGTCTTCCTGCCATCTAGTAAGCGGACCTCAATTTTGCTAAACCTATTTTCATACTACGTTTGTCATTTCATCTAAAATCACCGCCAATATATGTGGGGGCCTCTGTCTGCCTTTCGGGGAAATTTCTCTAGAGGTGAGCCAGGACTATATTTTCCTCTGCCAGGATTAGTTAGTCCTCCGGCCGGCGCTGGGCGTCTAGGGATAAAACGTAGGCAAACGCTACCCGGCTACTGTTAGTTGTGCGGCAGGTTTAGTTCATGGTCAGTTTAGTTTCCATCTTTCCAAGAGCTAGTTCTTATGTTTGCTGGGCTATGTTCTCTTGCCATTGAGAACCATAACACGTGACCCAGCCTCCAACCAAATTACCAGCTAGATTAAACCCGAGCAAGCTGGATAAAGTCTAGCCGACGCCACTGAGCGTGTAGTGGACGTATGTGGAATTACCGCTGTCTGTCGGACGCCCTAGTGTGAACAGCGTCCGACATGACATCATGTCCCAGATGTGCTCGATTGGATTCAGGACTGGGGAACGGGCAGGCCTGTCCTTAGCATCAATGCCTTCATCATGCAGGAACTGCTGGCACACTTCAGTCACATGACGCCTAGCATTGTCATGCATCAGAAGGAACCCAGGGCCCACTGCACCTGCATATGGTCTCACAGTGGGTCTGATGAACTCATCCCGGTACCTAATGGCAGTCAGGGTACCTCTGGCTAGGACATGAAGGGCTGTGCAGCACTCCAAAGAAATGCCTCCCCACACCATTACTGACCTACTGCCAAACTAGTCATGCTGGAAGATGTTTCAGGCAGCAGTACGTTCTCCACGGAGACTCAAGATTCTGTAACGTCTGTCACATGTGCTCAGTGTGAACCTGCTCTCGTACATGAAGCGCACAGGGCACCAATGTTGAATCTGCCAGTCTTGGGGTTCTCTGGCAAATGCCAATCACACAGCATGGTGTTGGGCTGTAAGAACAGCACCCACTTGTGGACATGCGGCCCTGCTGTTCGGTTGCTTTCCTATGCCCCCCTCCATGTCTCCTGGTGTACTGGCCTGTCTACTGGTATCTGCTCCAAGCTCTGGACACTATGCTGACAGACACAGATACCCTTCTTGCTCCAGCTCGCATTGATGTGCCATCCTGGATTAGCTGCACTAGCTGAGCAACTTCTGTGGGTTGCAGACAATGCATCATGTTACTGTACAGGACCTCTAAGTGTGAGAGCAATGAAAAAATGCAAAAGTGACAAAATAAGCCAAAAAAGGATGAGAACAGAGAAATGGTCTGTGGTCACCCCCTGTAAACCCACTCCTTTATAGGGGTTGTCTTTCTAATTGTTGCCTATCATTTCTAACTGTTGTCTTTTACACTTGCACAACAGCAGGGGAAATTGATTCACAATCAGTGTTGCTTCATAACTCGATGGGTTGATTTCACAGAAGTATGATTGACTTGTAGTTACATTGTGATGTTTAAGTGTTCCCTTTATTTTTTTGAGCAGTGCATTAGGTGACAAAGCTTGGGGGAGAGGTATTGGATCAACTTGTAGAACCAGGGCCCTATAGGCACAGGGTGTTTAGTCATGACCTATTCTCATTTCTTGGGTTTTAATCTGGGTGTAGACAAGATGCAAGTGCGGATTCTTCTTAGGTTCTGCTGGCCCAGATGTCACTGAGAGATTTCAAACTATTGTAGATGTTGTCCACTTGCCAACTAACTGCCCCAGTCTCTCACTTCTGTAGTCCCCTTGTACCGTTACTGATTAGAGAGATCCCGTTTGATCGGGTTACCATGGATCTAGTCAGACCTTTGGTAAAGTCCTCATGAGTGCATTAATATATCCTGGTGACCCTGGACTACGAGACACAGTGCCGGGAGGCGGTACCCCTAATAAACTCCTCAGCCAGAAGCATAGCCCGAGAACTGGTACATACCTTTTCAAAGACCAGCCTGCCAAAGGAGTTCTGGACAGACAAAGGAACTACATTCATGTGCAAAGTGATGAGAGTTGTGTAGGGCCCACCAGGTTACGCAGCTTAGGACATTGGTATACCATCTGCAAATGCACAACCTGGTGGAGAGGTTTAATAAAACCCTGAAGGCCATGCTCAAGAAGTTTGTGGAGAAGGCTGGTCGAGACTGGGACTGTCTACTCCCTTATCTGCTGTTTTCCATCTTGGAAGTTCCACAGGCCTCTACGGGGTTCTCTCCATAGAACTGTTGTATGGCCTTCACCCTCTAGGTCTCCAGAATGTTGCAAAAAAGACCTGAGAAGCAAATGAGAATACTCCCAATTAGAGCATCATCGAGCATGTGGCCCAGATGCAGGAGAGAAGTGCAGCAGTAATGCCGATAGTAAGAGTGAGCCTTCTCCAGGCACAAGATGCACAATCAAGGGTCTACAATCGGAGATTGAGTCGTAGCGCTGATTTCCATGATGCAAAATACATTTCTGGCTAAGTGGCAATTGCCGTACAAAGTGGTTGAAAAACTGAGCAAAACTATAAGGTCAACCAGCCAGGGAGAAGAAAACCCTATCAGGTCTAACACATCAACCTGCTCGAGCCATGGTGTGATAGAGAGTCTGGGGGCTAACCCAGGAGCCTATATCGAAGTGGCAGAAACACTATTACCGGCCTAGAAACAGTGCCGAGAACCCCTCCTGTGAAGACAAGATCTGTTTTCAGAGTTAAATGTTACTCAGACCGTGGAGCATGAAGTTCTGACTGAACCGCACATGTGGGTAAACCTTAAGACATATGGAATCCCCTGAAACTCTCCGCAACGTGATTTAGAAAGAGGTGCTTTAACAGGGTCTGCTGTACTGTAGTACCTCTTTAGTACCACCCCGTATTTCAGGAGGTCCACTCTGCTTTGGCTGGATTCTGAATGAAGGACGCTGACTGGAATGGCTTCATTACATGGGCGCATATAAAATATCACTGCTTCTCCACGTATTTCCATTGTGACAACACTTTATTCACAGGACACAGAATATATCACACAGATACAGAGGACGGGCCAATTCAAAAGTGGCAGGCCAGACATACATTACAATAGCCGCAGGTGGCCGGAGCCTGCCAATATTTACTGTGGGAATTACAAAGGTGGGGTGGTCAGAAGGAGAATATCTTGTCCCCTCTGCCCAGGGAGCGCAGCCTGTGGACTGATGCATTTCACATGGAACCTATTATACATACATATGACTGCATAAAATATTCTGGGTGCTGGAGGATTCTGTAACACGGCTCCGCCTTTCAGCGACGCGATCGGCATACACAGTCTGATCCTTAACGGATCGATTTGGGGATAACCGAAGTTTATGGGGTTGGTACAAGTTCCGTTTGTCGACTTAGTCCATCGGCGTTACCGTTTTGTTTGCCGGATCTGTAGTGGATGGTGAAGTCCAGAGGTTGTAGGGCTAAACTCCACTGCAGTAATCTGGCGTTGTCTCCGAAGACCCGATTAAGCCACACTAGGGGATTATGGTCCGTTAGGAGGGAAAACTGTCGTCCATACAAATATGGTTGTAACTTTTTGAGTGCCCACACTACTGCCAGGCACTCCTTCTCAATGGCCGCATAGCTTACTTCACAGGGCAGAAGTTTCCGACTCAGGTAAGCTACCGGGTGTTCTTGGCCGTCCGGCCCGACTTGGCTCAGTACTGCCCCCATTTCAAACATAGAAGCGTCTGTGTGAACCAGGAAACGTTTAGTTGGATCGGGTGCGGCCGATACAGGGGTATTGGTGAGGGCGTCCTGTTGTGAACTCCGTTTTCAGGCTCCCTCTTGTGGTCACAGATGGTATTGTGTGACTTTGGTTTTTTGGCTCCCCCTGGTGGTTTGGTTTATTATCCTGCGGGTCTGGCTGGATCAGCTGCCTCGTTATTCACCAGGGAGGCTCCTATTTAGCTATGCTTCACTTCCACTTGTTGCCTTCTGTCAATGTATTCAGTGCTATTCTGATTACTCCTGATTATCCCGTTTTCTGCCTCTTCAGGATAAGCTAAGTTCTGTTTGAATATTTTTTGCTCATCTGCCTGCAATATGATTTCTGTGTATGATGAGTCTAGTCCAGCTTGCTAATATGTGATTTCTTGTTGCTGGTAAGCTCTGGGGTACGGAGTTGCTTCCCCCGCACCGTTAGTTGGTGCGGGGGCTCGAGCAATCTCTGCGTGGATATTTTGAATAGGGTTTTTTATTGACCGCACAGTTCCCTTCCTATTTTCTGCTATCTAGTATTAGCGGGCCTCATTTGCTAAATCTAATTTCATCTCTGTGTTTGTGCTTTCCCCTTAACTCACCGTTAATATTTGTGGAGGGCTATTCTATATCTTTGGGGTCATTCCACTGAGGCAAGAGAGGACTTTCTTTCCCTCCAGGAATAGTCAGTTTCTCAGGCCGTGAAGAGACGTCTAGGATTTTCAGGTAACGTTCCACGGCTACCTATAGTTGTTTGCGGATAGGATCAGGTTGCGGTCAATCTAGTTACCACTTCCCCAGAGCTAGTCGTCTGTTCAGTTACTTAGCTAGTCCGACCTGCGATCCTTGCCACTAGGATCATAACAGTACAGCCGGCCAGTAAAGTGTTAATTGCATGGCAGAAGCAGGAGAAAAGAAGCTTGGAGATATTTTTTTTTATTTTTTTGCTGCCGTGTGTCTAGCTGCTGTGTGTCTGGCTTCTCTCCTCCTCTTAATCTTGGTGTGGCTCTGAGTTCAGCTGCTGATATGGATATCCAGAGTTTAGCCTCCAGTGTAGATCAACTTGCTGCAAGGGTACAAAGTATTCAGGATTTTGTTGTGCACAGTCCTATGTCAGAGCCTAGAATACCTATTCCGGAGTTGTTTTCTGGAGATAGATCTAGGTTCCTGAATTTTAAGAACAATTGCAAATTGTTTCTTTCTTTGAAACCTCGTTCCTCTGGGGATTCTGTTCAGCAAGTTAAGATTATTATTTCTTTCTTGCGTGGCGATCCTCAAGATTGGGCTTTCGCATTGGCTCCAGGGGATCCTGCATTGCTCAGTGTGGATGCGTTTTTTCTGGCCCTTGGATTGCTCTATGAGGAACCTAATCTTGAGAACCAGGCTGAAAAAGCGTTGTTGGCCCTCTCTCAGGGGCAAGATGATGCAGAGGTGTACTGCCAGAAATTTCGGAAATGGTCGGTGCTTACTCAATGGAATGAGTGTGCCCTGGCTGCAAATTTCAGAAAAGGTCTTTCTGAAGCCATTAAGAATGTCATGGTGGGGTTCCCTACGCCTGCAGGTCTGAATGAGTCAATGACTCTGGCCATTCAGATTGATCGGCGTTTGCGGGAGCGCAAACCTGCGCACCATTTGACGGTGTCTTCTGAACGGACACCTGAGTCTATGCAATGTGATAGAATTCTGACCAGAAGTGAACGGCAAAATTATAGACGGCAAAATGGGTTGTGCTTTTACTGTGGTGACTCAGCTCATGTTATCTCAGCATGCTCTAAGCGCACAAAAAAGATTGATAAATCTGTCACCATTGGTACTTTACAGCCTAAGTTTATTTTGTCTGTTACCCTGATTTGTTCCCTGTCATCTTACCCGGTTATGGCTTTTGTGGATTCAGGTGCTGCCCTGAGTCTGATGGATTTGTCATTTGCCAGGCGCTGTGGTTTTGTTTTGGAGCCTTTAAAATTCCCTATTCCACTAAGGGGAATTGATGCTACACCATTGGCTATGAATAAACCTCAGTACTGGACACAAGTGACCATGTGCATGACTCCTGTTCATCAGGAGGTGATTCGCTTTCTTGTATTGCATAATTTGCATGATGTTGTCGTGTTGGGCCTGCCATGGTTGCAGACTCATAATCCAGTCCTGGATTGGAAAGCAATGTCTGTGTCAAGTTGGGGTTGTCAGGGAATTCATGGTGACGCTCCTGTGGTGTCAATTGCTTCATCCACTCCTTCTGAGGTCCCTGCGTTTTTGTCGGAATACCAGGATGTATTTGATGAGCCCAAACTCAGTTCTCTACCTCCTCATAGGGATTGTGATTGTGCTATAAATTTGATTCCTGGTAGTAAGTTTCCTAAGGGACGACTTTTCAATTTGTCAGTACCGGAGCATGCTGCTATGCGGAGTTATATAAAGGAGTCTTTGGAGAAAGGACTTATTCGCCCCTCCTCCTCCCCTCTTGGTGCGGGGTTCTTTTTTGTGGCTAAGAAGGATGGTTCCCTGAGACCTTGTATTGATTATCGCCTTCTAAACAAAATCACGGTCAAATTTCAGTATCCTTTGCCATTGTTATCTGATCTGTTTGCTCGCATTAGGGGGTCTAGTTGGTTCACCAAGATAGATCTTCGTGGTGCGTATAACCTTGTGCGTATTAAACAGGGTGATGAATGGAAAACTGCATTTAATACGCCCGAAGGCCATTTTGAGTACTTGGTGATGCCTTTTGGACTTTCTAACGCTCCTTCTGTCTTTCAGTCCTTTATGCACGACATCTTCCGCGAATATCTGGATAAATTTATGATTGTGTATCTGGATGATATTCTGGTTTTTTCGGATGATTGGGAGTCCCATGTTAAGCAGGTCAGGATGGTGTTTCAGGTCCTGCGTGCCAATGCTTTATTTGTGAAGGGCTCAAAATGTCTTTTTGGAGTCCAGAAGGTTTCTTTTTTGGGTTTCATTTTTTCTCCTTCTGCTATTGAGATGGACCCAGTCAAGGTTCAGGCTATTCATGACTGGACGCAGCCTACATCTGTTAAGAGTCTTCAGAAGTTCTTGGGTTTTGCTAATTTTTACCGTCGCTTCATCGCTAATTTTTCTGGTGTTGTTAAGCCATTGACGGATTTGACCAAGAAGGGTTCTGATGTTACTAATTGGTCTCCTGCGGCTGTGGAGGCCTTTCGGGAGCTGAAGCGCCGGTTTTCTTCGGCTCCGGTCTTATGTCAGCCAGACGTCTCCCTTCCTTTCCAGGTCGAGGTTGATGCTTCTGAGATTGGAGCGGGGGCTGTTTTGTCGCAGAGAAGCTCTGATGGCTCTGTGATGAAGCAATGTGCTTTCTTTTCAAGAAAGTTTTCGCCTGCCGAGCGGAATTATGATGTTGGTAATCGGGAGTTGTTGGCTATGAAGTGGGCATTTGAGGAGTGGCGACATTGGCTCGAGGGAGCTAAGCATCGTGTGGTGGTCTTGACTGATCACAAGAATTTGATTTATCTCGAGTCGGCCAAGCGGCTGAATCCTAGACAGGCTCGTTGGTCGTTGTTTTTCTCTCGTTTTGATTTCGTGGTCTCATACCTGCCTGGTTCGAAGAATGTGAAGGCTGATGCTCTTTCTAGGAGTTTTGTGCCTGACTCTCCTGGTGATTCAGAGCCAGCTGGTATCCTCAGAGAAGGGGTGATTTTGTCTGCCATCTCCCCAGATTTGCGACGAGTGCTGCAGGAGTTTCAGGCGGATAGACCTGACCGTTGTCCACCGGAGAGACTGTTTGTCCCGGATAGATGGACCAGCAGAGTTATTTCCGAGGTTCATTCTTCGGTGTTGGCAGGCCATCCTGGGATTTTTGGTACCAGAGATTTGGTGGCTACGTCCTTCTGGTGGCCTTCCTTGTCGCGGGATGTGCGTTCCTTTGTGCAGTCTTGTGGAATTTGTGCTCGGGCTAAGCCTTGCTGTTCTCGTGCCAGTGGCTTGTTGTTACCTTTGCCTGTCCCGAAGAGGCCTTGGACGCACATTTCCATGGATTTTATTTCAGATCTCCCTGTCTCTCAGAGAATGTCTGTCATCTGGGTGGTGTGTGATCGTTTTTCTAAGATGGTCCATTTGGTGCCCTTGCCTAAGTTGCCTTCCTCCTCCGAGTTGGTTCCTCTGTTTTTTCAAAATGTGGTTCGTTTGCACGGGATCCCTGAAAATATTGTTTCCGACAGGGGATCCCAGTTTGTGTCTAGATTTTGGCGGACCTTTTGTGCTAAGATGGGCATTAATTTGTCTTTTTCGTCGGCCTTCCATCCTCAGACGAATGGCCAAACCGAGCGCACTAATCAGACTTTGGAAACCTATTTAAGATGTTTTGTTTCTGCTGATCAGGACGACTGGGTGACTTTTTTGCCATTGGCCGAGTTTGCCCTTAATAATCGGGCTAGTTCTGCTACTTTGGTTTCGCCTTTTTTTTGTAATTCAGGGTTTCATCCTCGTTTTTCCTCGGGTCAGGTGGAGCCTTCTGACTGTCCTGGAGTGGATGTTGTGGTGGATAGGTTGCATCAGATTTGGAATCATGTGGTGGACAATTTGAAGCTGTCACAAGAGAAGGCTCAGCGCTTTGCCAACCGCCGTCGCTGTGTGGGTCCCCGACTTCGCGTTGGGGACTTGGTGTGGTTGTCTTCTCGCTTTGTTCCTATGAAGGTCTCCTCTCCTAAGTTTAAGCCTCGGTTTATCGGTCCTTATAAGATTTTGGAAGTCCTTAACCCTGTGTCATTTCGTTTGGACCTCCCGGCATCGTTTGCTATTCATAATGTGTTCCATCGGTCGTTGTTGCGGAGGTATGTGGTGCCTGTGGTTCCTTGTATTTAATGTATTCAGTGCTATTCTGATTACTCCTGATTATCCCGTTTTCTGCCTCTTCAGGATAAGCTAAGTTCTGTTTGAATATTTTTTGTTCATCTGCCTGCAATATGATTTCTGTGTATGATGAGTCTAGTCCAGCTTGCTAATATGTGATTTCTTGTTGCTGGTAAGCTCTGGGGTACGGAGTTGCTTCCCCCGCACCGTTAGTTGGTGCGGGGGCTCGAGCAATCTCTGCGTGGATATTTTGAATAGGGTTTTTTATTGACCGCACAGTTCCCTTCCTATTTTCTGCTATCTAGTATTAGCGGGCCTCATTTGCTAAATCTAATTTCATCTCTGTGTTTGTGCTTTCCCATTAACTCACCGTTAATATTTGTGGGGGGCTATTCTATATCTTTGGGGTCATTCCACTGAGGCAAGAGAGGACTTTCTTTCCCTCCAGGAATAGTCAGTTTCTCAGGCCGTGAAGAGACGTCTAGGATTTTCAGGTAACGTTCCACGGCTACCTATAGTTGTTTGCGGATAGGATCAGGTTGCGGTCAATCTAGTTACCACTTCCCCAGAGCTAGTCGTCTGTTCAGTTACTTAGCTAGTCCGACCTGCGATCCTTGCCACTAGGATCATAACAGCGTCCTTTAACTGGCGGAAGGCTTCCTCACACTCTGGGGTCCAGGTTACCTGGCGGGGTTGGTTCTTACGGGTCAGATCAGTGAGGGGCTTGGCTACACTGCTGTAATTGGGGACGAATTTCCTGTAATACCCTGCTGTCCCTAGAAACGCCATGACCTGGGTTTTCGTGCGTGGGGTGGGCCATTTGGCTGTGGCCTCAATCTTGGCTGGTTCTGGTCGCTGTTTCCCACTTCCCACCCAATGCCCTAAATACTGAACCTCTGCTTTGCCCACGTGCCACTTGTTTGGGTTCAGGGTGATTCCGGCCTTGTGGATCCTGTCTAATACTGTCTCTAGGTGATTTAGATGCTCTTCCCATGTCGCGCTGTAGATGGCGATGTCATCCAGGTAGGCACAAGCATAGTCCTGGAGACCATCCAGAAGCCGGTCAGCCAGCCTCTGGAAGGTCACAGGGGCATTCTTCATCCCGAATGGCATAACTTGAAACTGGAATAAGCCGAACGGGGTGACAAATGCAGACTTGCATCAGGACTAAGGGGAATCTGCCAGTAGCCTTTGCATAGATCGATGGTGGTCAAATACTTTGCCCCCGCCAGCCGGTCTAACAGCTCATCCACGCGCGGCATGGGATACGCATCCGCCACCGTTTTCTCATTGAGCTTACGATAGTCTACACAAAACCGTGTAGTCCCATCCTTCTTGGGCACTAACACTACGGGGGGTGCCCAGGGACTATCTGATTCTTCAATGACCCCTAAGCGCAACATCTCTCGTATCTCTTGTCGCATCCCTTCTCATACAGACTCAGGGACGCGGAAGGGGGGTTTACGCAGGGGGGTCTGATCCTGGGTCTCAACCTTGTGTTGTGCCAGGCGAGTGTACCCTGGTCTCCCCGAAAACATCCTCTGTCGCTGCCTCAACAATGCCTCCCCCTGCTGTCTCTCCCGGGGACCTAGGTCTTCACCCCAGTGTACCTTGTCCCATGTTTTAGACTGAGTCCTCTGCCCTAAGACATCAGGCAAGGGGAGTCCGGCTAAATCCTCTGCTTCAGGTGCACAGATGGCCACTACCCCTTCAGGGCTCTCCCGGTAGGGCTTCAGCATGTTCACGTGGAACATGCGGATAACCCTGGGGTCGTCACATCGGCGACATTATAGGTGGTGTCGGCTATTTTCCCCATTACCTGGTAGGGCCCCTGCCATGCAGCTTGGAACTTGTTCTGCCTAGTGGGCTCTAACACCAGGACCTTCTGTCCTATCTCAAAGGTGCGTTCTCTGGCCCTCCGTACCATACGCGCTGGTGCCGTTGGGCCACCTGCAGGTTCCCATGTACAGCCTGGGTCAGCTCCTGTAGGCGATCCCGGAATTCCAGCACATAGGGTACAATAGGTACCCCTTCTATGGTGCCCTCCCCTTCCCAGTGTTCTAGCACTAAGTCTAGGGGTCCCCGTACCCGCCTCCCGTATACCAGTTCAAACGGGGAGAACCCCGTGGATTCTTGGGGTACCTCCCGATAGGCAAACAGGAGGTGTGGCAATAATTTCTCCCAGTCCCTATAGGTCCTGGTAAAAGTCCCAATGAGTTGTTTCAACGTTCCGTTAGAGCGTTCACACAACCCATTGGTTTGCGGGTGGTACGTGGCGCTTCTAATGGACTTTACGCCACACAGCTTCCACAGTTGGTTGGTCACTTCTGCTGTAAACTGGGTACTCTGGTCCGAGATAATCTCCCGGGGAAATCCAATCCGTGAGAAAACCTGGAGCAGGGCAGCCGCCACCGTCTCTGTCAGTATGTTAGGTAACGCAACCGCCTCTGGATACCGTGTGGCATAATCTACCACTGTCAATATATACCTTTTCCCTGACGGACTGGGTTTGGCTAACAGCCCTATCAGATCGATCGCTACTCAGCTAAATGGCTCCTCCACAATGGCGAGGGGGCGTAATTTGACCTGGCAGCGATCACCTCTCTTGCCAATGCGCTGGCAACTGTCACAGGTCTGGCAGTACTGACGAACATCATAGGTTACCCCCGGCCAAAAGAAGTTTTGTGTCAGACGATGCCTGGTGCGACTGACGCCGAAGTGCCCGGCCAAGGGTATGTCATGAGAGATACGCAGTAACTCCTGCCTGTACTTCCTGGGAACTACCAGCTGTCGTTTTATAGTGGGGCTCATCCCTGTGTGGTGCTGCTCGGTAACCCGGTAGAGGAGTCCCTGCTGCCATACAAACTGCTCCCCTTCCAGTACTCCTCTCCCCTCCTGTGCCTTCCCACGATATCTCTCTAATGAAGGATCCTCAAGTAACTCCTTCTTAAATTCAGCTGGGGTGGCCCAAGAAATGTGTCTGGCTATGGGAATACGTGTAGGGCTGGGGTGTCTTACCTGGGCCTCCTCTGAGTGTGATTCCGCCTCTGCAGCTCGAGCTTGTCTCCGGGTGGTCACAGGATATGTCTCAGCCAGAGGGCCGACTGATATGGACCTGGTGGTTAGGTGCACCAGGAATGACCTGATAGTTAAACACGGAATCGGGACGAGCTCTGGGGAAATGGGAACTCTGCTGACCGCCAACCCTACTCCTATCAACACAACTAGAAATAGCCGTGGAGCGTGCCTGACTCTGCCTAGATGCCTCTTCACAGCCTAAGAGCTAACTACCCCTAAAGAAAGGAAACAAAGCCTCACTTGCCTCAGAGAAATTTCCCCAAAGGTAAAAGCAGCCCCCCACAAGTATTGACTGTGAGTTAAGAGGAAATCACAAACACAGGATGAAATAGGCTTTAGCAAAGAGAGGCCAGTCTAACTAAACAGATTGAGGATAGAAAAGGGATCTTTGCGGTCAACACAACAAACTACAAAAACCACGCAGAGTGTGCAAAAAATACCCCCGCACCGACTCACGGTGCGGTGGTGCCACTCTGCACCCCCAGAGCTTCCAGCTAGCCAGGCAGTTTAATGATAGCAAGCTGGACTAGAACTTATCAAGAAAAACCATAAGTAACAAATGAACAAGCCGGAACTTAGCTTTTGCTGGAGTAGACAGGTCCTCAGAAAGATCCAGGAGAGATCTGAACCAGTACTAGAACATTGACAGCTGGCATGGAGTAACGATCTGAGTGGAGTTAAATAGAGAATCCTAGCCTAGCCCTAAACGAGGGCAGCTGGGGAAGGAATCTCAGAACCAGCAGCTCCACTCACAGCCACCAGAGGGAGTCCAAGGACAGAACTCACCGAAGTACCATTCATGACCACAGGAGGGAGTTCGGAACGGAATTCACAACAGCCGACCAAGAAGGTAGACAACATAGGCCCCAAGTCATTTCCCAGCAAGACATCTGCAGGCAAATCCTCCATCAAGCCGACCTCAACAAGGCCATCCCCGACTCCCCAGTTTAGGTGAATCCGGGCAGTGGGCAGTCGATGTATGGCTCCCCCTGCTACACGGACCGCCACTGTCCGGTCCGTCTTCTCTTGGTCCTGGACGAGATAAGGCTTCACAAGGGTCAAAGTTGCTACGGAATCTCTTAGTCCCTGCATACGTTTCCCATTAACCCACACGACCTGTCGATGCTGTTGTCGATTATCTGCCCGGGCCGCCTGCACGGGGTCTACTTCATGCAGCACTTCCTCCATCTCTTCCATCCCCTGGTTAGTCATAGCCCCCAATGCCGAATCAGCTTCGCCTTGGTAGCAGTGTACAGCGGCCCGGCTGAAGGTAGCTGTTCCTGCCTTTGGCCACTGGGTACGCTGAGTCCGGTTGGGACATTGTCTTTGCAGGTGGCCCAGCTGATGGCAGGTGGCCCAGCTGATGGCAGGTGTGGCATCGCGCCCCAGGGGGACTGTGGTAGGTTGGGTTTTGAGCTGGTCCCCCGACAATCTTCTGTGGTTTGGGGGCTTCCAGGCCCATGGGAGGACCCCTAGTGACCATCTTTGATCTGAGACCTCCTGGCATCATGGTGTTGGTCCTCAAGAGTCGTTGGTCGTCTGTCCCGAAGCCATTCCTGTGTCTCGGGGGTTAGTCCATTAAAGAATCGCTCTAACAAGAAGAGCTAGAGGACGTCCTCCTTAGTGGTTGCTTGGCTCCCTTGTACCCACTGTAGCAGTGACCGCCATAATTTACAGGCCCATTCAGCGTGGGTATCGGTTACCCGTTTTATAAGTCCGCTGAACTTTTGGCGATATGCCCCTGGTGTCAGCGCATACCGGGCCAAGATCACTTCTTTGATCCGCTCATAGTCCATACAGTCCTCATCAGGTACCGTGCGAAAGGCATCCGCTGCCCGGCCTGTCAGCTTGCTGGCCAAAATCTGAACCTGTTCCTCCGGCTCCATTTGATGCAGGGCACACTGCCGCTCAAAGTCCTGCAGAAAGCCATCAATGTCTTCCTCTGCCTCCCCCAACTGTCGGAAGGCATTATACTGGATCTTTTTGTGGCTTACTGTTGAAGGTACCTGGGCGGAGGCCACAGCTCGCCCTGCTCGCTGACTCTCCTCTCTCCGCTCTGCCATCTCCACCTTGGCTAGCTCTGTTTTGGTCCGCTCTGCCATCTCCATCTTGTCTAGCTCTATCCTGGTCTGCTATGCCATCTTTTCTTTCAGATCCGTACACACATCAGCCATCACCTCTCGTATGATCTCTACTGCAGGGTTTGGGCCATAGAACGCCAGTCTGTTCTTTACCTCCCTCTGGAATTTAGTCTCCTCCACGTTCACATTGGGGGGCGCTGTCGTGTTCCATGATGGCTGCTATCAAATCCGCTTTTGTTTTGTTGCTGGCGATTAACCGTCGAGCTTCCACCAGGTCTTTTAATGTAGTCCTCTTTAACTTCTGGTAGTTGTTTTCCATTCATTCCTTTCCTCCTGTAGATGGGGTATCACATCCCGCTGTCTACCACCAGTGTAACGGGGTCTGCTGTGCTGTAGTACCTCTTTAGTACCACCCCGTGTTTCAGGAGGTCCACTCTGCTTTGGCTGGATTCTGAATGAAGGACGCTGACTGGAATGGCTTCATTACATGGGTGCATATAAAATATCACTCCTTCTCCACGTATTTCCAGTGTGACAACACTTTATTCACAGGACACAGAATATATCACACAGATACAGAGGGCGGGCCAATTCAAAAGTGGCAGGCCAGACATATATTACAATAGCCGCAGGTGGCCGGAGCCTGCCAATATTTACTGTGGGAATTACAAAGGTGGGGTGGTCAGAAGGAGAATATCTTGTCACCTCTGCCCAGGAAGCGCAGCCTGTGGACTGATGCATTTCACATGGAACCTATTTTACATACATATGACTGCATAATATTCTGGGTGCTGGAGGATTCTGTAACAGGTGCGAAGAATGTTGAGGCTGGGTGTCATCCAAAAGTCAAAGAGCGGCTGTCCAGTCCCATTGTGCTTGTGCTGAAGTCAAACTGAGAATGACAGTTTTGTAGTGATGATCATAAACTGAATGAGGAATCCAAGTTTGATGCGTATCTGATGCCCTGGGTTGATGAGATCATAGAGAGGTTAGAGTCAGCAAGATACACGACCACTTTTGACCTAACAAAAGAGTACTGTTAAATTCCAATGTGCCAAACAGCCAAAGAGAAAATGGCCTTCTCTACACCTGATGGGTATTTCCAGTACATCAGGATGCATTTTAGTCTGCAAGAAACCCCAGCCACCTTTCAGAGAGCCATGGACCGGTCCTAACTCCTCACAAGAAATATGCTGCAGCTTACCTTGACGATATTGTGATCTTCATCCTGGATTGAGAACGTCACCTGCAGAATGGTCAGGCGGTACTGAGAGCACTGAGGAAGAGATTGTTTACCATAAACCTGAAGAAATGTCCCATGGGGAAGGAGGAGGCCAACTATCTAGGCTATATTGTTGGTAAAGGCGCAATCAAGCTTCAGGAGAATAAGGTGGAGGCGATCCAAAATTGGCCGCAACCAGTCTCCAAGAAACAGGTTCGGACATTTCTGGGAATTGTGGGATACTATAAGCTGTTCATCCCTAATTTTGCCATGAGAGCCACACCCCTGACCAACATCCTTAATGGCACAAAGTCATCGATGTCCAAGTGAACTTTTGAAGAGGAGACGGCTTTCCTAGATTTGAAGATAGCCCTGTGCATATGGCCTATTATCGGACTTAACCAAGGAGTTTGTGGTCCAGACCAACACTTCAGAAGTCGGGTTGGGAGCTGTGCTGTTCCAAGTTATAAATGGTGATGGACATCCAGTCCTTTACCTAAGTGGTAATTTTTCTCACAGGAGGAAAGTTTATGTCCTCGTGGAAAAAGAACTCTTGGCCATCAAATGAGCGGTTGACACTTTGAAATACTACCTGCTGGATCAAAACTTCAGATTAATGTCCGACCATGTGGCCCCGAGATGGATGACGGAAAATAACGGGAAGAATGCCCGGGTGACTAGGTGGTTCTGGCACTCCAGAACTTCATCCTCCATGTGTAGCATAGTACAGGGAAACTACACATTAACTCAGATGCCTTGTCGAGGCTTCCCTTTCTGGTTTCTGAACGTGCCAAACCACCTACTTTGGGCAGAGTGGGGGATATGTAAGATGGTCACTTGCAATTTGCTGGTGGGGAAATATGTTTCAATGAGGTTTTTAGATTCCGTGATATGAACCTGGAAGTTTGCTCCAGCATGTTATGTGCTGTGGAGGGTTAATCTGCCATGACAAGGCCAGGTTTGTTAACAGTAAAGAGTTGGGCAAGATGGCTATTAACCATACATCCTCCCTGGTGTGTGGTTGAGGAGGTGAAAGTTAAACTTTTGGACTGACTGATTGTTCTGTATGAAGGAAAGAAAACTACCACAGCTGTGCTCCTGCTTAAAACCTGAACCCTGATTTCTGAGCAGGTGGATCCCTCAGTTATACGGACTGTCATGAGTACTGTCTGTTTATGCCAACAAGACTGAATGTCTATTTTGTTTTGGACTGGTTTATGATGCACATTTTAATAAACCAGCTGCAGATTTAAACAAAAAGCATTCCTTTGACTACCTCGTTAAGAAGCCGAGTGAGCCGATCTACCACAACACACATGGGTGCCGGGAGCTGCATATTCAACTCCAAATGAAAACAGGAACAAAATATAAATTATTATACTGAAAATGAAGGAATTATTGTCTGCTCAGAAAACAGCAATGTCTGCATCGTCCTTTACAGGATTCAAATCTCAGTTTCTCCTGTAAAGACACCAGACTTGGCTTTTCTGATATTTCTGATTATTCACTTACCCATGAAGAAGCTTACCTCCTTGAACATGGCCTTTCATTTTGTCCTGATTCTCCATTAAATGTTTTTAACTTGTATCTTGAATTTAATGAATTTCGGCAAAAGCTTACAGTACAGCAACATTTTTTACTAGAAGAGAGAAGTAAACCTCTGACCCTTAGGTCAGATGTATCTGTGCCTGATGAAGATCTGTTTCTACATGTCCAATGCAAAGGTTCCCCCAGTAAATTTTATCCACTACACCATAAGGGTTCTCATATTGACATTTTCCAGCACCTTATTCTTAATAAAATACGTTCCATTTCACTTACTAGAAACAAAAAAGACAATTTAAGTCCTGGGGAGAGGTCAGCCATTAAATCCCTTAGGGATAGCCAGGAAATCATTAAAAATGCTGATAAGGGGGTGGGGTTGTCATTATGAACAGGAGTTGGTATCTCAATGAAGGTGTCACGGGGTCCTTCTCTGGTACCACACAATCAACAGAGCCAGCGAAGAGTGAACAATCCCAAGACCTTTATTTAGGCAAAAATACGAAAGGTCCATATACGATCCACCACACAAAGGATAAAATAGTCCAGAACACGAATGCAGTTCAGTAAGAAGATAAAAGTCCAACAATCCAGCAGACAGAGGATAGCATAGTCCATATACTCTTCTTTCTCTCTGAGATGCTGTGAACACACATCATAGTTCCACACAGGACTGACTGTCTCACCTCCCTGATAATTTACAAGTTCCCCTCCTCATTCACAGGTTAGGGGGGTGGGTTGAAGGGGCTCATTGTTTCAACAAGCTAGGTCACTATGTCATTGTACCACACGGCCAAACCCTGATTGAAGGCTGGCTGTTTCATTAGGTATTGCACCTGTGCATTTGCTATTTTGTTTGGGTCCACTGCACCTGCTTGTGCATTTGTATTGAGGCCTATTTAGACAGGTAAGCATCTCTGCCTGTTTTTGGTATATTTTCTTGAATTTTTCCTTTTTTGGTGTTTTTCATGTTAGAGTAGGACTGGCAAAACGTAAGGACCCTTGGCGCGGGTTGCCGGCTTGCATATTATGGCCAGAATATCAACTAATACCTTACATATATTTATATGTTTTGTTTTGCACGTATATTTTTTGCAGGGTGCAGTTGGGCCCAAATGGTTCTGTACGCTGTGGCCTCTGTTCACACAGGATGCATTTTAGCACTGAGCAGCCCGCCATAGGGCGTTATTAATAGGCTGGAGCCAGATGCTTTGCATTCCTTGTGTGAACACGCCACATACAGAGTATGTATCTCACGGCCAAACCCTGATTGAAGGCTGGCTGTTTCATTAGGTATTGCACCTGTGCATTTGCTATTTTGTTTGGGTCCACTGCACCCTGCTTGTGCATTTGTATTGAGGCCTATTTAGACAGGTAAGCATCTCTGCTTGTTTTGGGTGTATTTTCTTGAATTTTTCCTTTTTTGGTGTTTTTCACTATGTCATTAGCATATTAGCAAACAACATTATTTACTGACCCTGTGGAGAGATAACAATAGAGTAGTGTGTGTGGGGGGGAATATCAGATGGCAAAAAAGAGCAATTCATCAATTGGCAAATAACAACTCATCCTACAAGAGAACACCATGATAATCAGTAAAATATAAATATACCCAAAATGATACCCACATAACATATCCCACCATCACAGAAGGATTAAGGATTCTCAGTGATCAGGAATTTTACGAGAAACTAGAGTGCGATCCCACGATTTAAATTTTTCTCAAATACAAAGAGCTAATGAAAGATGCACACACTAGTGGCATTCTTAATAAGGAGAAAACATTTCTAAACCTTTCTTGTTTTCAGGTTCCCTTTTTTTATTTTCTCCCTAAATGACATAAAGACCCTAAAAATCCCCCTGGTCGGCCTATAATTTCTGGAATTGGTTACATAGCTTGTAATCTATCTCACTACATTGACCTGTTCCTTTAAAAATGTGTTTTAAAATTGGACTCTTATCTAAGGGACTCCTCCCAATTAATGGGACATCTTCAATCAACTCCTTCTTTACCGAATTGTCTCCTCCTCACCATGGATGTCAACACACTCTATAGCAATATACCCCATACTCTTGGTTTAGATGCTGTTGACTATTTTTTATCTACAGATGATCAAATGCCTTTTGCACAGAAATAATTTTTAAAAACTGCCATTGTTTTTATTCTCAATAATAATATATTTTCATTTGAAAACTCCATATACCGCAAGGTGAAGGGCTGCGCGATGTGGACCAAATTCATCCCTAGTTATGCAATTCTCTTCATGGGTGTTTTTGAGTCTGTCTTCATAACGCAGTCCCCCCTGGCTCATGGGCAAATAGCCTTTTATTGCCGTTTTAGTGACGATTTATTTTTTATTTGGATGGGTTCTAAACATGAGGCCTTTGAATTTATTGAAACACTTAATAAAAATCTTTGGGGCCTTTCATTCTCCGCCTCAGTGTCTGACACAGCCATTCAGTTCCTAGATTTAATGGTCCGAGTGGATACAACAGGAAAATTCATGACTTCAACACATTTCAAACATGTTGATGTGAACAGTTATCTTCATTTCAATAGTGGCCATCTCCCGAAATGGATCACTACTATACCGTATGGACAATATTGGAGAATTCTAAAAAATTGCACTAACCAACTTGACTTTTTATCTGAATCTAAGATTTTTAATAAACGTTTTCAGCGAAAGGGTTATCCCAAAAAGCTACTCCAGGATGCTTTCCTTAAAGTTAAATCCTTCTCCCAGAAGGACTGTATCAACAAGATTAATACAAACCCCATAACCTCCCTATCCAACATCACTGAAGGGTGGCTTAATTGTCTCCTCTCCAAATTGCACTTCACCACCTGTGCGCTTGACCCCATCCCATCCCACCTCCTCCCCAACCTCACCACCACTCTTATCCCATCCCTAACCCACCTCTTCAACCTATCACTAACTTCTGGCACCTTCCCTTCTGCTTTCAAACATGCCACAATCACGCCTATCCTTAAAAAGCCGACCCTCGATCCAACTGCTTTGTCCAGCTATCGCCCAATATCGCTGCTCCCATTCGCTTCCAAACTCCTGGAGCAGCACGCCCCCTCTGAACTTTCCTCCCACCTCTCATCTAACTTGCTCTTTGAAAATCTACAATCTGGTTTCCGCCCCCATCACTCAACTGAGACAGCCCTGACCAAAATCACTAATGACCTACTTCCTGCCAAAGCTAACGGACAATACTCTGTACTCCTTCTAGACCTGTCCTCTGCTTTCGACACAGTTGACCACTGCCTCCTACTACAGATCCTCTCCTCCTTTGGCATCAAAGACCTCGCCCTATCCTGGATCTACTCATACCTTTCCAACCGCACATTCAGCGTCTCCCACTCCCACACTACCTCCTCATCCCACCCACTCTCTGTTGGAGTCCCCCAAGGCTCTGTTCTAGGACCCCTACTCTTCATAATCTATACACTTGGCCTGGGACAACTCATAAAGTCCCATGGATTCCAGTACCACCTCTATGCTGATGACACTCAGATCTACCTCTCTGGCCCAGACGTCACCGCTCTGCTGTCCAGAATCCCAGAGTGTCTATCTGCCATATCCTCCTTCTTCTCCTTTCGCTTCCTCAAACTCAATGTGGACAAATCTGAACTCATCATCTTTCCCCCATCCCATAGATCTTCCTTACCTGACCTATCTATTGCAATCAATGACATTATGCTTTCCCCCGTACCGGAAGTCCGCTGCCTCGGAGTAACCTTTGACTCTGCCCTCTCCTTCAAACCGCACATCCAAGCTCTGCCTACCTCCTGTCGCCTCCAGCTCAAAAATATCTCCAGAATCCGTCTTTCCTCAACTGTCAATCTACTAAAATCCTTGTGCATGCCCTCATCATCTCCCGCCTTGACTACTGCAACATACTTTTCTGCGGCCTCCCTGCTAACACCCTTGTGTTATGACCCCAATGGCAGAGGGTCTCAAAAGTACATACCAAGTCTGCAAACACAAAAAAACAGCTCATAGGGCAGTGGTAACTGGGCTGACCATATATCTAATCCTAGCACCACAAATAGCAGCAGCCGGGGAACGTGCCTACGTTGGTTCTAGACGTCTCGCGCCAGCCGGAGAACTAACTAACCCTAGAAGGGAAAAGATAGACCTTTCTTGCCTCCAGAGAAAAGACCCCAAAAGTTGGATACAAGCCCCCAACAAATAATAACGGTGAGGTAAGGAGAAAAGACAAACGTAAGAATGAACTAGATATTTAGCAAAGAGAGGCCCACTGACTAATAGCAGAATATAGTAAGATGACTTATATGGTCAGCAAAAACCCTATCAAAATTTCCACGCTGGAAATTCAAGAACCCCCGAACTGTCTAACGGCCCGGGGGGAGAACACCAGCCCCCTAGAGCTTCCAGCAAAATCAGGAATCACATTTAGTACAAGCTGGACAAAAAATAAGAGCAAAGAAAATAACCAGAAAACAAGGAAGCAGGACTTAGCTTAATTTTGCAAGATCCAAGACCAGCAGACAGGAGCAAACAGAAAGGAACTGATTACAACGGTGCCAGGCACTGGACTGAGAAACCAGGAAGTTTATATAGCAACACCCCTGGACTAACGACCCAGGTGGGTGCCAAACTGAGGAAAGACAATCCCAGAGTCATATCACTAGTGACCACAAGAGGGAGCCAAGAAAGTCTAATTCACAACAGTACCCCCCCTTTAAGGAGGGGTCACCGAACCCTCACCAAGACTACCAGGGCGATCAGGATGAGCAGCGTGAAAGGCACGAACTAAATCGGCCGCATGCACATCAGAGGCAACCACCCAGGAATTATCCTCCTGACCATAGCCCTTCCACGTGACCAGATACTGAAGCCTCCGCCTGGAGAGACGAGAATCCAAGATCTTCTCCACCACGTACTCCAACTCGCCCTCAACCAACACCGGAGCAGGAGGCTCAACAGAAGGAACCACAGGTACAACGTACCGCCGCAACAAAGACCTATGGAACACGTTGTGAATGGCAAACGACACCGGAAGATCCAAGCGAAAGGACACAGGATTAAGGATTTCCAATATCTTGTAAGGACCGATGAAGCGAGGCTTAAATTTAGGAGAGGAGACCTTCATAGGAACAAATCGAGAAGACAGCCATACCAAATCCCCAACACGAAGTCGGGGACCCACACCGCGGCGGCGGTTGGCAAAACGCTGAGCCTTCTCCTGTGACAACTTCAAGTTGTCCACCACATGATTCCAGATCCGCTGCAACCTATCCACCACGGAATCTACCCCAGGACAGTCAGAAGGCTCCACATGTCCCGAGGAAAAACGAGGATGGAAACCAGAGTTGCAAAAAAATGGCGAAACCAAAGTAGCGGAACTAGCCCGATTATTAAGGGCAAACTCAGCCAACGGCAAGAAGGTCACCCAATCATCCTGATCTGCAGAAACAAAACACCTCAAATAAGCCTCCAGAGTCTGATTAGTTCGCTCCGTTTGTCCATTAGTCTGAGGATGAAAGGCAGACGAAAACGACAAATCAATGCCCATCTTAGCACAAAAGGATCGCCAGAACCTGGAAACAAACTGGGATCCTCTGTCAGACACAATATTCTCAGGAATGCCGTGTAAACGAACCACATTCTGAAAGAACAAAGGAACCAGATCAGAAGAGGAAGGCAGCTTAGGCAAAGATACCAAATGGACCATCTTGGAAAAGCGATCACATACCACCCAGATGACAGACATGCCCTGAGACACCGGAAGATCTGAAATGAAATCCATGGAAATGTGTGTCCAAGGCCTCTTCGGGACAGGCAAGGGCAAGAGCAACCCGCTGGCACGAGAACAGCAAGGCTTAGCTCGAGCACAAGTCCCACAGGACTGCACAAATGACGGCACATCCCGTGACAAGGAAGGCCACCAAAAGGACCTAGCCACCAGATCTCTGGTGCCAAAAATTCCCGGATGCCCTGCCAACACCGAGGAATGAACCTCGGAAATGACTCTGCTGGTCCACTTATCAGGAACAAACAGTCTGTCAGGTGGACAAGAGTCAGGTCTACCAGCCTGAAATCTCTGCAACACACGTCGCAAATCCGGAGAAATGGCTGACAGGATAACTCCCTCTTTGAGAATACCAACTGGTTCTGCGACTCCAGGAGAGTCAGGCACAAAGCTCCTTGAAAGAGCATCAGCCTTCACATTCTTTGAACCTGGTAAATACGAGACCACAAAGTCAAAACGGGAGAAAAACAATGACCAGCGGGCCTGTCTAGGATTCAGGCGTTTAGCAGACTCGAGATACATCAGATTTTTGTGATCAGTCAAGACCACCACACGATGCTTAGCACCCTCGAGCCAATGACGCCACTCCTCAAATGCCCACTTCATGGCTAACAACTCCCGATTGCCAACATCATAATTCCGCTCAGCAGGCGAAAACTTCCTAGAGAAAAAAGCACATGGTCTCATTACAGAGCAACCAGGGCCTCTCTGTGACAAAACGGCCCCTGCCCCAATCTCAGAAGCATCCACTTCAACCTGAAAGGGAAGTGAGACATCAGGCTGGCACAAAACAGGCGCCGAAGTAAACCGGCGCTTCAACTCTTGAAAGGCTTCCACGGCTGCAGGAGCCCAGTTAGCAACATCAGAACCTTTCTTGGTCATATCCGTCAAAGGTTTAACAACGCTAGAAAAATTAGCGATAAAACGACGGTAGAAGTTAGCAAAACCCAAGAACTTCTGAAGACTCTTAATTGACGTGGGTTGAGTCCAATCATGAATAGCTCGGACCTTGACTGGGTCCATCTCCACCGCAGAAGGGGAAAAAATAAAACCCAAAAAGGGAACCTTCTGTACTCCAAAGAGACACTTTGAGCCCTTAACAAACAAAGCATTCTCACGCAAAACCTGAAACACCATCCTGACCTGCTCTACATGCGAGTCCCAATCATCAGAAAAAAACAGAATATCATCCAGATAAACAATCATAAATTTATCCAGATACTTCCGGAAAATATCATGCATAAAGGACTGAAACACTGAAGGAGCATTAGAGAGCCCGAAAGGCATCACCAAGTACTCAAAATGACCTTCGGGCGTATTAAATGCAGTTTTCCATTCATCTCCTTGCTTAATGCGCACAAGGTTGTACGCACCACGAAGATCTATCTTGGTGAACCACTTGGCACCTTTAATCCGGGCAAACAAGTCCGACAACAGAGGCAAAGGATACTGAAATTTAACAGTGATTTTATTCAGAAGCCGATAGTCAATACAAGGTCTCAAAGATCCGTCCTTCTTGGCCACAAAAAAGAATCCCGCACCAAGAGGGGAAGAGGATGGACGGATATGCCCCTTCTCCAGAGATTCCTTGATATACGAATGCATTGCGGTATGCTCAGGTACAGACAGATTAAATAATCTTCCCTTAGGAAATTTACTACCTGGAATCAAATCTATAGCGCAGTCACAGTCCCTATGAGGAGGAAGAGCACTGGACCTGGACTCGCAGAATACATCCTGGTAATCAGACAAATACTCAGGAACTTCCGAAGGAGTAGAGGAAGCAATAGACACCGGCGGGGAATCACCATGAATTCCCTGACAGCCCCAACTTGACACAGACATTGCCTTCCAATCCAAGACTGGATTATGGGTCTGTAACCATGGCAGACCCAAAACGACCAAATCATGCATTTTATGCAGAACAAGAAAACGAATCACCTCCCAATGTTCAGGAGTCATGCACATGGTTACCTGTGTCCAAAACTGCGGTTTATTTTCCGCCAATGGCGTAGCATCAATACCTCTAAGAGGGATAGGATTTACCAACGGCTCAAGAACAAAACCACAGCGCTTGGCAAACGACAGATCCATAAGACTCAGGGCAGCACCTGAATCCACAAACGCCATAACAGGGTAGGAGGACAATGAGCAAATTAAAGTCACAGACAAAATAAATTTAGGTTGCAAATTACCAATGGCGACAGGACTAACAACCCTAGTTAGGCGTTTAGAGCATGCTGATATAACATGTGTAGAATCACCACAGTAAAAACACAACCCATTCTGACGTCTATGAATTTTCCGTTCATTTCTAGTCTGAATTCTACCACATTGCATTAAATCAGGTGTTTGTTCAGACAACACCACCAGAGGATTCGCGGCTTTGCGCTCCCGCAAACGCCGGTCAATTTGAATAGCCAGCGCCATGGAATCATTCAGACCTGTAGGAATGGAGAAACCCACCATCACATTCTTAATGGCTTCAGAAAGGCCATTTCTGAAATTTGCGGCCAGAGCACACTCATTCCACTGAGTAAGCACGGACCATTTCCGAAATTTTTGGCAATACACTTCAGCTTCATCCTGACCCTGAGAAATAGCCAGCAAGGCTTTTTCTGCCTGAATTTCAAGATTGGGTTCCTCGTAAAGCAATCCGAGCGCCAGAAAAAACGCATCAATATTTGCCAATGCCGGATCTCCTGGCGCTAGCGAGAAGGCCCAATCCTGAGGGTCGCCCCGTAAGAAAGAGATAACAATTTTTACTTGCTGAGCTGAGTCTCCAGATGAACGGGGTCTCAGAGATAGAAACAATTTACAATTATTCCTGAAATTCCTAAACTTAAATCGGTCTCCAGAGAACAGTTCAGGTATAGGTATTTTAGGTTCAGACATTGGACTACTGGTAACAAAATCTTGTATGCCCTGCACACGAGCAGCAAGCTGATCCACACTTGTAATCAAAGTCTGGACATTCATGTCTGCAGCAAGCACAAGCCACTCAGAGGTAAAGGGGAGGAAAAAAGAGAGGAAAGGAAAAAAAAAAAAAACCTCAGACTTTCCTTTCTTGTAATCCCACTTCTGCAATGCATTAAACATTCAACCTTGGCCTGGCATACTGTTATGACCCCAATGGCAGAGGGTCTCAAAAGTACATACCAAGTCTGCAAACACAAAAAACCAGCTCATAGGGCAGTGGTAACTGGGCTGACCATATATCTAATCCTAGCACCACAAATAGCAGCAGCCGGGGAACGTGCCTACGTTGGTTCTAGACGTCTCGCGCCAGCCGGAGAACTAACTAACCCTAGAAGGGAAAAGATAAACCTTTCTTGCCTCCAGAGAAAAGACCCCAAAAGTTGGATACAAGCCCCCAACAAATAATAACGGTGAGGTAAGGAGAAAAGACAAACGTAAGAATGAACTAGATATTTAGCAAAGAGAGGCCCACTGACTAATAGCAGAATATACAGGTCCTTCTCAAAAAATTAGCATATAGTGTTAAATTTCATTATTTACCATAATGTAATGATTACAATTAAACTTTCATATATTATAGATTCATTATCCACCAACTGAAATTTGTCAGGTCTTTTATTGTTTTAATACTGATGATTTTGGCATACAACTCCTGATAACCCAAAAAACCTGTCTCAATAAATTAGCATATCAAGAAAAGGTTCTCTAAATGACCTATTACCCTAATCTTCTGATTCAACTAATTAACTCTAAACACATGCAATAGATACCTGAGGCTTTTAAAAACTCCCTGCCTGGTTCATTACTCAAAACCCCCATCATGGGTAAGACTAGCGACCTGACAGATGTCAAGAAGGCCATCATTGACACCCTCAAGCAAGAGGGTAAGACCCAGAAAGAAATTTCTCAACAAATAGGCTGTTCCCAGAGTGCTGTATCAAGGCACCTCAATAGTAAGTCTGTTGGAAGGAAACAATGTGGCAGAAAACGCTGTACAACGAGAAGAGGTGACCGGACCCTGAGGAAGATTGTGGAGAAGGACCGATTCCAGACCTTGGGGAACCTGAGGAAGCAGTGGACTGAGTCTGGTGTGGAGGAAATGGGCTACAGGTGCCGCATTCCCCAGGTAAAGCCACTTTTGAACCATAAACAGCGGCAGAAGCGCCTGACCTGGGCTACAGAGAAGCAGCACTGGACTGTTGCTAAGTGGTCCCAAGTACTTTTTTCTGATGAAAGCAAATTTTGCATGTCATTCGGAAATCAAGGTGCCAGAGTCTGGAGGAAGACTGGGGAGAAGGAAATGCCAAAATGCCTGAAGTCCAGTGTCAAGTACCCACAGTCAGTGATGGTGTGGGGTGCCATGTCAGCTGCTGGTGTTGGTCCACTGTGTTTCATCAAGGGCAGGGTCAATGCAGCTAGCTATCAGGAGATTTTGGAGCACTTCATGCTTCCATCGGCTGAAATGCTTTATGGAGATGAAGATTTCATTTTTCAGCACGACCTGGCACCTGCTCACAGTGCCAAAACCACTGGTAAATGGTTTACCGACCATGGTATTACTGTGCTCAATTGGCCTGCCAACTCTCCTGACCTGAACCCCATAGAGAATCTGTGAGATATTGTGAAGAGAAAGTTGAGAGACGCCAGACCCAACACTCTGGATGAGCTTAAGGCCGCTATTGAAGCATCCTGGGCCTCCATAACATCTCAGCAGTGTCACAGGCTGATTGCCTCCATGCCACGCCGCATTGAAGCAGTCATTTCTGCCAAAGGATTCCCGACCAAGTATTGAGTGCATAACTGAACATTATTATTTGATGGTTTTTTTGTTTGTTATTAAAAAACACTTTTATTTGATTGGACGGGTGAAATATGCTAATTTATTGAGACAGGTTTTTTGGGTTATCAGGAGTTGTATGCCAAAATCATCAGTATTAAAACAATAAAAGACCTGACAAATTTCAGTTGGTGGATAATGAATCTATAATATATGAAAGTTTAATTGTAATCATTACATTATGGTAAATAATGAAATTTAACACTATATGCTAATTTTTTGAGAAGGACCTGTAGTAAGATGACTTATATGGTCAGCAAAAACCCTATCAAAATTTCCACGCTGGAAATTCAAGAACCCCCGAACCGTCTAACGGCCCGGGGGGAGAACACCAGCCCCCTAGAGCTTCCAGCAAAATCAGGAATCACATTTAGTACAAGCTGGACAAAAAATAAGAGCAAAGAAAATAACCAAAAAAACAAGGAAGCAGGACTTAGCTTAATTTTGCAAGATCCAAGACCAGCAGACAGGAGCAAACAGAAAGGAACTGATTACAACGGTGCCAGGCACTGGACTGAGAAACCAGGAAGTTTATATAGCAACACCCCTGGACTAACGACCCAGGTGGGTGCCAAACTGAGGAAAGACAATCCCAGAGTCATATCACTAGTGACCACAAGAGGGAGCCAAGAAAGTCTAATTCACAACACCCTTGCACCTCTCCAGTCCATCCTTAACTCTGCTGCCCGACTAATTCATCTCTCTCCTCGCTACTCCTCCGCTTCCCCCCTCTGCAAATCTCTTCACTGGCTCCCATTCCCTCAGCGTATCCAGTTCAAATGACTAATACTGACCTACAAAGCCATCCATAGCCTATCTCCTCCATATATCTCTGAACTAATCTCCCGATATATTCCCTCACGTAATCTCCGGTCCTCCCAAGACCTCCTTCTCTCCTCCACACTTATTCGCTCCTCATCCAACCGCTTCCAAGACTTCTCCAGAATATCCCCCATCCTCTGGAATTCTCTGCCCCAACACGTCCGACTATCAACCACATTCAGATCCTTCAGATGGAACCTGAAAACCCACCTCTTCAGGAAAGCCTACAGCCTGCACTGACCCCGCTACCTCCTCACCACTACCGGAGCTACCGCCTCACCAACACCGGAGCTCCTGCAACCCTCAACCTATTGTCTCCTTCCCCATAATCCTGTAGAATGTAAGCCCGCAAGGGCAGGGTCCTCGCCCCTCTGTATCAGTCTGTCATTGTTAGCTTACTGTAAGTGATATCTGTAACTTGTATGTAACCCCTTCTCATGTACAGCACCATGGAATCAATGGTGATATATAAATAAATAATAATAATAATACTGAGTTGAGTAATGTCACTACTACTTCGGATCTTTCTAAATGGAGTTTTGTCACCACTTTTAATTATTCGCACGTTTCCATTCAAAATTTTGAAAGGTGACCCAATTCTTTCCTAGTATCTCCCTGCTAAACCAAAAGTCATCTTCAGAAGAAATCACGATTTATGTAATTTAATTGCTCCCAGTAATACAACCAGATAGGCCATTTATATGGATACACCTAAATAAAATGGGAATGGTTGGTGATATCAACTTTCCTGTTTGTGGCACATTAGTATATGGGAGGGAGAAAACTTTTCAAGATGGGTGGTGACTAGTGATGAGCGAATATACTCGTTACTCGAGATTTCCTGAGCACGATCGGGTGACCTCCAAGTATTTTGTAGTGCTCAGAGATTTCGTTTTCTTCACTGCAGCTGAATGATTTACATCTGTTAGCCAGCTTGATTACATGTGGGGATTCCCTAGCAACCAGGCAAGCCCCACATGTACTTATGCTGGCTAGCAGATATAAATCATTCAGCTGCGGCGAAGAAAACTAAATCTCTGAGCACTACAAAATACTTGGAGGTCACCCGAGCATACTCGGGAAATCTCGAGTAACGAGTATATTCGCTCATCACTAGTGGTGACTATGATGGCCATTTTGAAGTCAGCCCTTTTGGATCCAACTTTATTTTTTCCAATGGGAAGAGGGTCATGTGACACATCAGACTTATTGAGAATTTCACAGGGAAAACAATGGTGTACTTGGTTTTAACGTTTCTTCCATGAGTTATTTACAAGTTTATGACCACTTATAAAATGTGTTCAAAATGCTGCCCATTATGTTGGATTGTCAATGCAGCCCTCTTCTCTCAGTCTTGACACACTGATAGCAACACCGCAGAAGAAATGCTAGCACAGGCTTCCATTATCCATTGTTTCAGATGCTGCACATCTCGTATCGTAAGGCAATTGTCTATGCTGTGAAGATACGAAAGAATGAAGTTACATTAAAACTAAGCACACCATTGTTTTTCTTTTGAAATTCTCAATAAGTCTGATGTGTCACGTGAACCTCTTCCCATTGGAAAAAATAAAGTTGGATCCAAAATGGCCGACTTCAAAATGTCCGCCATGGTCACCACCCATCTTGAAAAGTTTTCTCCCTCCCATAGACTAATGTGTCACAAACAGGAAGTTGATATCACCAACCATTCCCATTTTATTTAGGTGTATCCATATAAATGGCCCACCTTGTACATTAAATTCCTTTCCCCTAGCAACTAATACTATTTTAAGTCCTGGTTGCTTTGCATGTAAAACCCCCAAATGTTTATTGTTCTTCAATTGTCAATGGAGCTAAACTGTTTACGTTGAACACAACAGGCACCAGTTACACCATTAATTGTCATGTCGACTGCCAATCTAATTATTATTTACCTTTTGCAATGCACTTGTGGCCTTTAATATATGGGCCATACTATTCAAACAATGCATGCCTGTCTTAACAAACATCACCAAAACATTCGAAATGGTTACTTACTGCACAGTGTATCAAAACACTTTTGTGTAACACACCAAAAAAAATCCTATTTTTTTAAGTCTTGTCATTATTGACTAAATTGCTGATAATGTTGAAGATCGATTGAAATATCTTATCAATAGAGGGAGCTATTGGATTTTTAAACTGGGCACTTTGGCCCCAGGGTCTTAATTTGACTATAGATAATGTTGTCAGATAGTCCACTATTTTAGCTCATGTTCTACTGTTCTATATGGTTTTCAAGTAATGTTAATGTTTTGTAATTTTAGATACAATATACTTTGTCTCATATGTTTTTTTTCAATTCATCATCCTTTTTCCCTTTGTTAATCATTCATATTTTTTTATTTTTTCCTGAGCACTACTTCAAGTACGTTGTGCTTTAATTAATGGCTTTATTGTTTAGTTTTTTGCTTGTTTTCATTGGTGTCTTGTACCTTTAAATATGCTTTCATCCCCCATTTTATTATGCCACCTGATGAAGACGGCAGATCGCCGTTGAAGCGCGTTGTGATACTGCTTCCTTAATAAAGGTTTGCACTTTTTATCTACAATTCTCCTTCATCTCTACCACAGTGCTCCTCAAAGACCGCGTTTCTTTTTCTATTTTTTAGTTCAATAGGTTTTATTTAGAAATAAGATATTGAAATTATACAACAGTTTGGGTAGGTTCTCCCACGCAGTGAGGTGTAATGAACAAATACAAATTTTAACATAGGGGAGACAAGAAAAAGATATGGGGGGACAACAGGTAATCCACAGTGAGTTTTACACCAGTTCACTATCAACTATTGCACGCAATGGCAACAGCATAAAATAGTCAGAATTTCAGGTTCAGATTGGGTCATACAAGGAGTGTTAACTTAAGGTGGAGAAAGAAAGAATATAATTTATGATAGGGTCTACTTAAGCGGAGACATGTGATTAAACCCCTAATATTTTGTTTGGACATCTTCCCTAAGTCCTTCAGATCCTGCCTCATCAGGGTGACAGACTTAGGGCCTGATTTAGTTGCGAGTTCGGATCTAGATCTATCCACGGGTTCCATATCTTAAAGAAGGGTCCCACATGTCCTTTCTGGTGGCTTCAATACGCTCATATAGCATGATAGCATTCATCCTCTCTCTTACCAGAGATATAGAGAGTGAAGGGGACTTCCACTTTGCCGCAATGTGGATTTTGGTGGCCATAAAAAATTTACCAGTCTGTGTAAGTTATTAGTGAATCCCGGGTGGTTTGCCCCAGGAGAAAGATAGAGGGGTCTATTTGGACTGTCCCACCAATGATTGGTTCAATGAGAAGTTTCACTTTATGCCACAGGTCTGATACCACTGGGCAAGTCCATCAAATATGTTTCATATCTCCTAGTTAATTGCATCCCATGAAACATGTGTCTGAACCATTTGGTAAATGCTATAAAGTTTTGCCTGGACATGGTGTGTTCTGTGGAGAATTTTCAGGGAAGTCTCTACAAGAGACGTCTGGTGGCTACCTCTTGGTAACGTATCACAACATCGCTGACAGCTCTCCACAGACATAGTGAAGCCCAAATCCTCCTCCCATTGTACCATATATTTTAGTGGAGGGTTGATGGCTGAATAGACTAATGATATTTTTCCCCTTCCCAGGGGGTTATTTAGACATTTTTGTTCAAAGCTTGAAGCATTGAGAGGGGACTTATTTGGAAAAATGTGTTTGGCAAAGTGAAGGATCTGGTTTACATGCATGGCTTCTCTGGTTGGGGGGTTATATTTCTGAATAAATTCTTGCCTGTTAAATAATGTGTTGAAAGGAGAGCAAATGTGTTTTAATATGGAGATCCCTTTTAGCTTCCACCACGGAAAGAGATGGGGCTCAAGGTCAGGCAGAAACATTGGATTATTAAATAATGAGATTGGCGGGGAAGGGTTGGACTGCAATTGAAATTTGAATCTTACTTTCCTCCAGAGTATTAGAGAGTGGGCTGTGAAAGGCGCTGTGATAGTCAATCCTTGTGGAAGATTTTCTGTAGCCCATATGAGACCTGGTAGTGAGAATGTCTTTGTGAGAAATGACTCCAAGAGAACCCATCTAGGTTTGCTAGTATGTGAACATGTGTTAGTTAGTTGGGCTATTTGGGCTGACTTGAAATATAGTGCGAAGTTGGGAAAGGATAGTCATCCCAATCTCCGGTGATGAAACATAATTTTTTGTGAGATACTAGGTCTCTTTCATTGCCAAAATCATAGTATGTTGTGGTGCAGTGCCAGTGACCCATGTTACAACCAGGGGGCACTGTATGTGCTCCTCAGGATACGCATGGAGGCGTATCTGTAATGGTGATAATGAAACTGTGTCCGGCATGATTGTAAATGGCCGGTATGTGGCGCAGAGGGATTCTGCGCTGTAAGCCTGAAGTAATGTTGTTGTTTTGGGACCTGTAGCCCCACAAGTATTTGTATAGTTGTAAAGGGAGGCTTGCAGGGTTGGTCAGAGAGCTGGGTGGGTCTGGCCAACCACACACCTCCCATCCAGGGGACAGGTTATAGGTACATAATGTGACCATGGTGTGGTCACATGGGTCAGTGTGTATGGATCTGTTTGGTCCATGTGCAAGGTCCTGGAAGCCCATGTGTTGGGAGTGATATCTCCCTGAATAGCACGTGGTGGGGCTTTGGCACTGAGTGGCCTGTGTTGGACGGTCCCAGCTGAGGACGGAAGTCCTGAAGAGCGCACGGGAGGCCATGTATGCGGAGTCTGCAACGGCACTGCATTGGGAAAGCTACAGCCTGTCTGAGAATCTGGACTGTCAGGTGGCCTGGTGAGCAAGGCATTGTCCGGGACGTTGATCCCAGTTCGGTAGTTTCCCTGGAGGAGACAGGACTGACAAGGAGTCAGCGTGAGGAGCGGAGCTCCTGGAAGGTAACCCCAGACAAGGGGGGTTGTAATATACGGCAGAGAAGTTTATCTGCCATTGGAACAGACTGTCAATGCTTATGACGTTCCATTGATGTATATAAGGAACTGTTTGTGACTCAGTTTATGATTTTTAATAAACAGAAATAGACTGACTTATGTGAGAAAACGTGCCTGAGTGCTTTAATCCCGTTGCCAAGGGAGTGTCCCCCAACCCACTCAGGTAGCGCTATCTCACAATGTATATTGAGGAACGTTTTAGTTGGTATCGCAATCGGGAGGAATAGATATAAAAAGAGAGGTAATGATACCATTTTTACCATGTGTAGTCTACCCAGCCAGGACAGTGTCGAGGGGGACCACCTAGCTAAGTCAGCCTGAAGGTTCTGTATAAGTGGGGTGTCGTTCCATTTGAACAGTGTCGACTTATTGGTTGTAAGGTTAATACCAAGGTAGGTCAAGCGATGCTCCTTTCTTATAAACTTAAATTGGGAGATTATATTGGTTTGCACACCTTTTGGAGTGTTTCCGAATAAAGCTTCAGATTTTTCTATATTTATCTTGAGACCTGAGATCAATTCAAAATCATGAAGTAGAGAGAACAGATTAGAAAGGGTGATATGAGGATTGGTTAAGGTCAAGAGAAGGTCATCTGCAAAGAGACTGACTTTGTAATGATCTCCTAGGTTATCGGGGCCCGTTATGTTAGGGTTTCTCCTTATGGCTTCCACCAGGGGTTCCATGGCTAGGGCAAAAAGGGCCAGTCATAAGGGACATCTAGTGCCTTGCTGTATATTTATGGGGATTGGATGTGTCGATGGTAGCTTTAGATAAGCTGCAGGACTGTCATATAATAGCTGAAGACAAGAGATGAGTTTGGGAGAGATGCCGAATTTGGATAGGACCATGAAGAGAGGGCCAGGATAAGGACTCAAAAGCTGTCATGTCGGACACTGTTCAGACCAGGTCGTCTGACAGACAGCGGTAATTCCGCATTTGACCACTGTTTGCTCATTGGCGTCGGCTAGTTTTCGTCTGGCTGCTCCGGGGTTAATTTATCTGATCCTCGGATTGGAAGCTGGGCCATGCCCATTTCCTTTAAATGGTTCTCCTGATCTTTGGGCGTCGCCGATTATAGCTTCTGTCTTATCCGCAGTTATCTCGGTCCGGAGTGGAGAGCTGGTTGTTGGAGAATCGTTGCTGGTGGTGTATTTTCCTTTGTCTTATTCACTCCTTCCTATATTTGTATTTATTTTGCCCTGCACCTTTATAGTGTATTCCTGATTGACTGCGGCGTGGTGTATATTTTCCTTTATCCTTGTTTGTTATAACTGTGGGTATTGGTCTATTGCATTCACTGGGTGGTGGGCGGTGGTGTTCAGTCTAGGGCTGAATCAGGAGTCAGGGTGAGAGTGGAGTCCTGAACATGCACACCTTCAGTGTAAACTTCAGGTAGAGGGTCAGACAGGGTTTCCCTAGTCTGAGGGAAATTGCAGGGGCCCGGGTTATTAGCTCTCGCCCTCCTTGTATCCCCGTGACATTATAATCGGTCTAACCAAAAAAAAAAAGGGTTCCTTTTTTTTTTCTTCTCTGTGTTTTGTCATGGATCCCATGACTTCCATAACCCGCCAGTTGGAGGCGCTGTCCCTACAGGTCACTGAGTTGAGGGGAGCAGTGCAGCAACAGGGACTAGCAGTATCTAATATACAGGCTGGAGCGACAGGAGGAGTTAATGAGCCCAAGTTTCCTTTGCCTGAAAAATTTGCTGGGGAACGCAGTAAATTTGTTTCTTTTCGTGAAGCTTGCAAACTGTATTTCCGTATGCGCCCGATCTCCTCTGGTAGTGAGGCTCAACGTGTGGGCCTGGTGTTGTCTTTATTAAGCGGGGATCCCCAAGCATGGGCATTTTCGTTGCCGTCTGATTCTGCTGCATTTAACTCAGTGGAGAGTTTCTTTTCTGCTCTAGGACACATTTATGACGATCCAGACAGAATGGCTCTAGCAGAATCTAAGTTACGCACTATTTGCCAGGGGGAGCGTGTTGCAGAGGATTACTGTTCTGAATTTTGCCGCTGGGCGGTTGAAACTCAGTGGAATGAGCCAGCATTGCGGAGTCACTTTATTCATGGAGTTTCTAATAGGGTTAAAAAAGCCCTCCTGATGTACGAGACTCCTGCTTCACTAGATTCCGCTATGAGTCTTGTTGTCCGCATTGATCGCCGTTTGCGTCAGGGAAATCATGAGACGCCGCCTCTGGGTGAAGGTTTAGGTTCACGTGAGGTTGCTGCACGTGAGCCCACGGAATCTATGCAAATCGCAGGGGTGTCACATGTTAAGAATCGTACCCCTGTACTCAGGAAGCAGGGAGCCTGTTTTTTTGCGGTAAAACTGGTCATTTTATTAATATCTGTCCTCTGCTGTTAAAGAAAAACGCAACGGCGGAAAACTTCTGAGCTCAGAGGGTGTGGAGGAGTCCAATCTGAGCTTATGTATATCCTCCATGATGATTTGTCAGTGCATGCTTCCTGCCAAAGTTGTTGTCGCTGGCAGAGAGATACCAATCACTATTTTTGTGGATAGTAGTTCCGCCACAAATCTCATTGATGAGGAGTTTGCGCACACTGCTGGTTGTAAGATTGAAAAACTGCCTCATCCTATCCGTGTGGTCACCATCAATTCTGCTCCTCTTCCACAGGGGGAGATTACTGAGTTCGTGGCTGAGGTTAAACTCCACATTGGGGTTATTCATTTCGAGCAGGTCACATGTAAGGTGCTCAAGAGTCTTCTGGCACAATTGGTTCTGGGTTTTCCATGTTTGTCTATACACAACCCGGTGATTGACTGGAAAACTCAGGACATAATCCAGTGGAGTAATTTCTGTCAGGAGAATTGCCTGGCCACATGTGTGTCCGCTGTGACTTCAAGCGTTCCTGAGTCACTTCAGGATTATGCGGATGTGTTCTCTGAGAAGGGTTGTTCAGAGTTGCCGCCACACCGCTCCTATGACTGTTCTATCAGGTTTAAACCAGGGGCCAAGTTGCCTAAAGCAAGGATGTTCAACATCTCCGGTCCGGAGGAAGCGCTCAAGGATTACATTTCTGAAAGTTTGAGCAAAGGGCACATCATGCCGTCATCCTCGCCGGTGACAGCAGGGTTCTTCTTCGTGAAGAAGAAAGATGGCGGATTACGCCCGTGTTTGGATTTCAGGGAGTTGAACCAGATTACGGTTCGTGATCCATACCCTACGCCACTGATACCTGACTTGTTCAACCAGGCGGCAGGTGCTAAGTGGTTTACCAAGCTTGACCTCAGGGGGGCGTACAACCTCATAAGAGTCCGTCAAGGTGATGAGTGGAAGACAGCTGTTATGAACAATATAATCAGAAATACCCTGTACCCTAGCAGCAAGCTGGTCTACACGAGAAGCTAATCCCTGAATATCCATGCTAGCACCAGACTCCTCAGCCACCCAGAGAAAAAGAGGGAAGAAAAGACAAAGCAGGCTACAGAAAAAAAAATGGCTCAACACCTTTCTTCCCTTCTTATGAGATGCATTTAACTCATTGTTGGCCAGTTGTACTGTTATGATTCGGTGACCTTGGAGCCGCATGAGACTTTCTCAGGAGTAGGTGGAACCTGTACTGACCGCAAACCCTAAACTGACACCGCAACTAGAAGTAGCCGTGGGGTGTACCTATCACATCCTAAACACCTAGACACAGCCGGAGGACTAAATACCCCTATAGATGGAAATGGGAAACCTATCTTGCCTCAGAGCAGAACCCTAAAGGATAGGCAGCCCCCCACAAATATTGACTGTGAGTATTAGAGGAAAGACACACGCAGGCAGAAAACAGGATTTAGCAAAAGAGGCCACTCTAGCTAAATAGGAAAGGATAAGACAGAATACTAAGCAGTCAGTATTAAAACCCTGAAAATATCCACAGCAGATAATACCAAAAATTCCACCATCTAACTAAAGACATGGAACGTATATCTGCATCTCCTAAGAATCCAACTTGACTGAAAAAATCCTAACACAGTCTGAGCTGGACAAGAAAAAACAATGAATAGCACTGATTGTGAAGCACACAGCATGTGTGCTGAAGAAACAAAACCTGACACTTATCTTTTTGCTGATTTGGCAGCAAGGCAGGGAGAACCAGACTGAGATCCAAAACCCCCAAGAACAATGGACAACTGGCAAGGACTAATGAATCCAGCAACCTTAAATACCCCAGTCAGAACTGCAATCAGCAGGGACACCTGCCCAGGATTGCAATCCAGAGACAACTGCATTACCACCAACAACCACCGGAGGGAACCCAAGAGCAGAATTCACAACAGATGGCTTTTAATACCCCCGAGGGTCATTTTGAAAATTTGGTGATGCCTTTTGGGTTAACTAACGCACCTGCAGTGTTGCAACATTTCATCAATGATGTGTTCTCGCATGTTTTGGGGAAATTCGTTATCGTGTACCTAGATGACATCTGTTGTGAATTCCGTTCTCGGGCTCCCTCCTGTGGTCGTGAATGGTACTTTGGTGAGTTCTGTCCTTGGACACCCTCTGGTGGCTTTGAGTGGAACTGCTGATCTTTGAGGTTGGCTTTCTCAGCTGCCCTCGTTTATTGCTGCTGCTTGCTTCCCTATTTAACTCTGCCCAGGTCGTTAGTTCATGCCAGCTGTCAATGTCTCAGTACTGGTTCAGATCTCTCTTGAAATTCTCAGATGACCTGACTACTCCAGCAGAAGCTAAGTCCTTGCTAGTCATTTGCTGTTCATTGGTTTTTTTGAATATATTTTTCAGTACATGCTATGTTTCAGTCCAGCCTGCTATTATGATATTTCCTTGCTAGTTGGAAGCTCTGGGGGTGCAGAGCTGCACCTCCACACCGTGAGTCGGTGTGGAGGTCTTTTTGCACACTCTGCGTGGTTTTTGTAGTTTTTTATACTGACCGCATAGTTCCCTTTCCTATCATCTGTCTTTCTAGAGAAGATTCGGCCTCCTTTGCTAAAATCTGTTTCATTCCTGTGTTTGTCACTTCCCTCTTATCTCACAGTTAATATTTGTGGGGGGCTACCTTTACTTTGGAGAATTTCTCTGAGGCAAGGTAGGCTGCTATTTCTATCTTTAGGGGTAGTTAGCTCTTAGGCTGTGAAGAGGCTTCTAGGGAGAGTTAGGTACGCTCCACGGCTATTTCTAGTGTGTGTGATAGGATTAGGGATTGCGGTCAGTAGAGTTACCACTTCCTCAGAGCTTGTCCCAGGTTTTTTGTTTTAACCATCAGGTCACTTCGGGTGCTCCTAACCACCAGTTCATAACAGTACAGCTGGCCAACAAAGTGTTAATGCATCTCAAAAGAGGGATAAGAGAAGTTCTGAGTCAATTTTTTTTCTTTGCAGCTTGTTTTGTCTTTCTTTTCCCCTTAACCTCTGGGTGGTTCAGGACTCAGGTGTAGATATGGATATTCAGGGTTTGTCCTCTTGTGTGGATCAACTCGCTGCTAGGGTACAGAGTATTCAAGATTATGTAGTTCAGAATCCGATGTTAGAGCCTAGAATTCCAATTCCTGATTTGTTTTCTGGGGATAGATCTAAATTTTTGAATTTCAAAAATAATTGCAGACTGTTTCTTGCTCTGAAACCCCGCTCCTCTGGTGACCCCATTCAGCAAGTAAAAATTGTTATTTCTTTGTTGCGTGGTGACCCGCAAGACTGGGCATTCTCCCTTGAGCCAGGAAATCCTGCATTGCTTAATGTGGATGCATTTTTTCTGGCGCTTGGATTGCTTTATGACGAACCTAATTCTGTGGATCAGGCAGAAAAGATCTTGCTGACTCTATGTCAGGGTCAGGATGAGGCAGAAGTATATTGCCAGAAGTTTAGAAAGTGGTCTGTGCTTACTCAATGGAATGAGTGTGCCCTGGCAGCAATTTTCAGAAAGGGTCTTGCTGAAGCCCTTAAGGATGTTATGGTGGGGTTCCCCACGCCTGCTGGTCTGAATGAGTCAATGTCTTTGGCCATTCAGATTTATCGGCGTTTGCGTGAGCGCAAAGTTGTGCACCATTTGGCGGTGTCCTCTGAGCGGAGGCCTGAGCCTATGCAATGTGATAGGACTTTGACCAGAGCTGAACGGCAAGAACACAGACGTCAGAATGGGCTGTGTTTTTACTGTGGTGACTCCTCTCATGCTATCTCTGATTGTCCTAAGCGCACTAAGAGGTACGCTAGGTCTGTCACCATTAGTACTTTGCAGCCTAAATTTCTCTTATCTGTTACTCTGATTTGCTCACTGTCGTCCTACTCTGTTATGGCATTTGTGGATTCGGGCGCTGCCCTGAACTTGATGGACTTGGAGTTTGCCAGGCGCTGTGGTTTTTCCTTGGAGCCTTTGCAGAGTCCTATTCCCTTAAGGGGGATTGATGCTACGCCATTGGCCAAGAATAAACCTCAGTACTGGACTCAGCTGACCATGTACATGGCTCCCGCACATCAGGAAAATATTCGCTTTTTGGTGTTGCATAATTTGCATGATGTTGTTGTGTTGGGTTTGCCATGGTTACAGGTTCATAATCCAGTACTGGATTGGAAATCAATGTCTGTGTCTAGTTGGGGTTGTCAAGGGATACATGGTGATGTTCCCTTGATGTCAATTTCTTCTTCCACTCCTTCTGAAGTCCCTGAGTTTTTGTCGGTTACCAGGATGTATTTGATGAGCCCAAGTCCAGTGCCCTACCTCCTCATAGGGACTGTGATTGCGCTATTAATTTGATTCCTGGTAGTAAGTTCCCTAAGGGCCGACTGTTCAATTTATCTGTGCCAGAACATGCCGCTATGCGGAGTTATGTAAAGGAGTCCTTGGAGAAAGGGCATATTCGCCCGTCTTCGTCGCCGTTGGGAGCAGGGTTCTTTTTTGTGGCCAAGAAGGATGGCTCTCGGAGACCCTGTATAGATTACCATCTTCTCAATAAAATCACGGTCAAATTTCAGTAGACTTTGCCTCTGTTGTCTGATTTGTTTGCTCGGATTAAGGGGGCTAGTTGGTTTACCAAGATTGACCTTCGAGGGGCGTATAATCTTGTGCGTATTAAACAGGGCGATGAATGGAAAACAGCATTTAATACGCCCGAGGGCCATTTTGAGTACCTGGTGATGCCATTCGGGCTTTCTAATGCTCCATCTGTGTTTCAGTCCTTTATGCACGACATCTTCCGGAAGTATCTGGATAGGTTCATGATCGTATATTTGGATGATATTTTGGTCTTTTCAGATGATTGGGAGTCTCATGTAAGGCAGGTCAGGATGGTGTTCCAAGTCCTTCGTGCTAATGCATTGTTTGTGAAGGGCTCTAAATGCCTCCTTGGAGTTCAGAAGGTTTCCTTTTTGGGCTTCATTTTTTCCTCTTCTACTATCGAGATGGATCCTGTTAAAGTTCAGGCCATTTATGATTGGACTCAACCTACATCTGTGAAGAGTCTTCAGAAGTTCCTGGGCTTTGCTAATTTTTACCGACGCTTCATCGCTAATTTTTCTAGTGTGGTTAAGCCTTTGACTGATTTGACGAAGAAAGGCGCTGATGTGGTGAATTGGTCCCCTGCGGCCGTTGAGGCCTTTCAGGAGCTTAAACGTCGTTTTACTTCGGCCCCTGTGTTGTGTCAGCCAGATGTTTTGCTCCCTTTTCAGGTCGAGGTTGATGCTTCTGAGATTGGGGCAGGGGCTGTTTTGTCTCAGAGAAGTTCTGATGGCTCCTTGATGAAGCCGTGTGCTTTCTTTTCTAGAAAGTTTTCGCCTGCCGAGCGTAATTATGATGTCGGCAATCGGGAGTTGTTGGCTATGAAGTGGGCATTTGAGGAGAGGCGACATTGGCTTGAGGGAGCCAAACATCGCGTGGTGGTCCTGACTGATCACAAGAATCTGACTTACCTCGAGTCCGCCAAGCGGTTGAACCCTAGACAGGCTCGATGGTCACTGTTTTTCTCCCGTTTCGATTTTGTGGTCTCATACCTTCCGGGATCTAAGAATGTGAAGGCTGATGCCCTTTCTAGGAGTTTTTTGCCTGATTCTCCGGGAGTTTCTGAGCCGGCTGGTATTCTTAAAGAGGGGGTGATTCTGTCTGCCATGGATCGATTCATGACTTATGATGATATGTTGTATTTGACCTGATTCTCGATCCTTATTACTCCGCATATATGCTTATGCATATGCTTATATTTATGTCCCCTCCTTATATTTTGTACCCCTTGTTCTTTCTCCCCACTTTTCCTTCACCCACTGTCCTATATAACAGTGTTCGTGCCGTGTTGTCCGATCTCGGGTGGGTGCGCGCATGCGCTCCGCTGCCCGGGACTCCTGGGATGCGGTGGCGCGTCTTTATGCCTTCCTCGCACGCCTGGGGTAACTCCCCACGCGTGCGCAGTTACGCATGACGCTCCCCGTGCACTTCCAGGACCTGTGGCTTGCGGTGCGCATGCGCCGGCTTTGACCACCCGCGATTGGCCCCAGCGAGACATGTGACCAAACCTTTGACCTCAAAAGGTCCTTCTGCATGGATTCTTTCACCTCCCTTGAGAAAGCGGTCTGTTGTGGACGCGAAACGCGCGTCGGGGGGCTTTCCTTACACCCGGCCCCGGAACCCTCCCTACTTCTGCCCGTGGTGAGTACTGGCTGGCTCTATATGATATTGAACTGTTACTCTTTTTATATTATATATGGTTCTTTCCCCATTGGGGCCAATGGTACATATATGAGCTATGCCAACTTACCTGTGCTTGATCTCACTGCACGTGCACTTTACATTTGATCATGATATGAGGCACAAGGGGGCTTAAGTTGTTGGGGGCTTCTGGTTGCCCTGTTGCTTTTCTGCGCATATGTCACTTTACTGGGTTTCTCTTTATACTATTGGTATTAATATGTAGTGTGAACTTTCAATAAATTTTTGTCTTTTACCTTGCATACCCAAAAGAACTCTGGTCTCTTTCTATGAATATGTTGCTCTGAGTGGGTACATCTCTTCCTTGTATGGGCTAATTGTAGCCCATCAGGTGGATATAAGTATGTTTAAGAGGTTTCTTTGGCTACTAATATTTTCTGTGTTTTTCACAGTTTTCCTCTATGTCGATATGGACTTTCGTGCCCGTGACCAGACGTGGCGCGCATTAATCAATGACACTGTGCAGGACGACATACAGGGGTGGTCTGTAGGCACTGACAGGAGCACACAAGATGCTATGAATAAATTTAAGGACTTAATTAGGAAAAGGACGCGTATCTGGTGGAATCATGCATTTCTAGAACAATACATACAAAAAGATTTAATACCCCGTGGTTTACGAGTGCAAGTCTTCCCTTCCTTCCCAGTCGGAGACTCTGACCAATACATGTTCTAGAGGTTTCCTAGAATTATTAAAAAGTTTGAACCAAGACTCCCTAACCTCCCTGGAGGGGGAGATTGAGGAGCTACAGACCGTCTTACGTAGGGACATGACGTCTGACGCCCTTAAAAAATTCAATGAGGAAATGGATTCTCTCTGTCAGAAATGGGCGAACGAAATTCAGTCCACCAAAAGTAAGAAATTCCAGAGAGATGTGGAAGACAAGAGACTCTCACGGGTTTATCGATGGCAGAATAGTAATGATCGGTCAAGACCTCGATTTAGAAATTCAACATATTCCAGGTCACGATCAACATCTGCCAGATCCAATCTGTCTGTAGATGATGAAATAATGTCTAAGAATGCCAAACAGAGTGGAGCTTCAGGAGGCACAGGAAACAATAAACGAACAACTAGACAAACTGCTAAATCTAAAACTAATGCGGCAGTGTCATCTGACTCCCAGGGGGGGCTTCAGGTAGTCAATTTATCTTCTCATCAACTTACAGATGTTCAGTTACAGCTTTTATCTAAAGGATTTTCATTTTCTCCCACTAATTCATTTCATTATTTTACAGCGATAAAGGATCTGCACTTGTTCTCCCGGAAACTGCTGTTGAAAAAATTACATCAGAAAAAGAACTATGGTGAACAAATGAGCGAGGTCGAGAGAGAGACTCTCCAGAACTTGGAGGACCTTCTGAATGAGCAGGTTGGTTCAGATACCAATATATTTCCTACTTCTTCTCTGCCCAGATCTGCGAGGTTCCCCCCCTTGTCTCTGAGTCCGGCGATTGAGGTCTTCACCAAATGTGTTGGTGAGGACTTCAAAAAACTCTCAACAAGGAGACGCCATGATAACTTGACTCATAAGGAACGTTTAGCTCTATCTCAATTACAATCTTTACCAGATATTGTCTTTAAACCAGCAGACAAGGGGGGGAACATTGTGATCTGGCCACAGGAAAAATATGAGCGTGAGGCCCTCAGACAGCTGAGGAATCCTGAAACATATTCCAGATTATCCTACAACCCTCTGGCGGCTTTCTCTCTCGACCTACAAGGTATTTTGGTTCGAGCTCTGGATAAGGATATTATTACTAAACAGGTATTGGAGGGTCTTACGGTGAGATTCCCTAAAATTCCAACATTTTACCTACTTCCTAAGATCCACAAGAATGCCCTCGACCCCCCTGGACGTCCCATTGTGTCCGGTATTGGGGGTCTCTGCAATCCGATCTGCCAATTTATTGACTACTATCTTAAACCCCTAGTGGAAACACTACCGTCATATGTACGTGACACGACGGACGCCCTGGTGAGGGTCGATGGCATTCTTGTGGATCATAACACTCTGATGGTAACAGCCGACGTGGAGAGCCTGTATACCTGCATTGACCATCAACAGGGCATCGATGCGGTCCGCCTTTTTCTGGGGGCCTCCGGCCGCGACGGCCCGTTATGTGATTTGATCCTCGAGCTGCTGCACTATGTCCTTACCCATAACTTCTTTGTCTTCAAAGATCATTTTTATCTACAGAGGCGGGGCACAGCCATGGGCGCGGCCTGTGCGCCCTCGTATGCCAATCTCTTCTTGGGATCCTGGGAGAGATCAATTTTTAGCGACGAGGGCCCACGGGCCGCCTCCCATGTGCTGTGCTGGCATAGATATATAGACGATGTTTTCTTTTTGTGGGATGGGACGGTGCAGCAGCTGGAGGAATTTATGGGGACGCTGAATCAAAATTCTTTGAACATTTTTCTGACTTACAGTTATGACCATAAAAGGGTCAACTTTCTAGATGTTGGCTTCGAAGTGGATCTTGATGGATCCATACAGACAGATGTATATCGGAAGCCAACATCTGTGAATTCTTTGATTCATGCGTCCTCAGCTCATATTTCTTCCACGATACGGGCCGTCCCGGTCGGACAGTTCCTCCGAATGAGGCGGATCTGTTCATCGGATGCAAAATTTGAAAAGCAGGCCTCCGATCTTAAATCTAGGTTTGCTGCACGGGGTTACTCAAACCGGTGCATCAAACAGGGTTACCGGAGGGCACGGGCGACTCCACGTGGCAACCTCCTCAGAGGTACCAGGGCTCGACCATCTACCACCGATAATGGACCAATTCGGTTCATTTCGACGTTCAACCACGAGTGGGAGGACATGCGGCAGATCCTAGCTAAACATTGGTCCATTTTGAATGCTGAACCCTCTCTGGGAGCAGACTTGGGTGATCTCCCTTTGATGACTGCACGGAGATCCAAAAACTTAAAGGATCTTCTCGTTAGCAGTCACTATGTGCCTACCATGAAGCACCCATTCTGCACCAGAGGCCCAATTGTAGGATGTATACCATGTGGTCGTTGTCTTGCCTGCTCAAATGTCCTGCGCTGCTCCACCTTTGACTCATCCGATGGTAAAAAGACCTTTGATATTAGACAACGGATTTCTTGTAGCAGTACAAATGTGATATATTATGCTACATGTGGGTGTCACAAAATCTATGTGGGACTCACATCAAGAGAACTTAGAGTCAGAGTACGGGAGCATGTGCGGGACATTTGTGCGGCCAAGACAGCGACCGACATCACTCTCCTCAAAACCATCCCCCGCCATTTTCGGCAGTACCATAATTGTGAGCCGTCTTCATTTAAGGTTAGGGGGATAGATGTAATTCATCTCGGTATTAGAGGGGGGGATTATAAGAAAAGGTTGGCGCAAGTCGAGACAAAATGGATCACGGTACTAGATACACTGACCCCTAAGGGTTTGAACGAATCTTTGTCCTTCTCCTCCTTTTTGGGATCATGATTATCCCTATGCTCTTGTGCTCCTGTCATAGTCCTGAGGACTTTCGCTTAGGGTGTTTTTTATTTATTTTTAATTGTTTTTAATATTGCTTTATTTATAATCCTTGCAGCAGGACCCAAAAGCTGGAGCTAACGTCCATAATATGTGAATCAATTGGACAATATGATAAGGGCACGGACCCGGGATATTGGGATCATTATGAACTTGAAGATATCTGGGAGAACTAATATGCGGACACTTATGGAGGAAAAATTCCCATGGATCGATTCATGACTTATGATGATATGTTGTATTTGACCTGATTCTCGATCCTTATTACTCCGCATATATGCTTATGCATATGCTTATATTTATGTCCCCTCCTTATATTTTGTACCCCTTGTTCTTTCTCCCCACTTTTCCTTCACCCACTGTCCTATATAACAGTGTTCGTGCCGTGTTGTCCGATCTCGGGTGGTTGCGCGCATGCGCTCCGCTGCCCGGGACTCCTGGGATGCGGTGGCGCGTCTTTATGCCTTCCTCGCACGCCTGGGGTAACTCCCCATGCGTGCGCAGTTACGCATGACGCTCCCCGTGCACTTCCAGGACCTGTGGCTTGCGGTGCGCATGCGCCGGCTTTGACCGCCCGCGATTGGCCCCAGCGAGACATGTGACCAAACCTTTGACCTCAAAAGGTCCTTCTGCATGGATTCTTTCACCTCCCTTGAGAAAGCGGTCTGTTGTGGACGCGAAACGCGCGTCGGGGGGCTTTCCTTACACCCGGCCCCGGAACCCTCCCTACTTCTGCCCGTGGTGAGTACTGGCTGGCTCTATATGATATTGAACTGTTACTCTTTTTATATTATATATGGTTCTTTCCCCATTGGGGCCAATGGTACATATATGAGCTATGCCAACTTACCTGTGCTTGATCTCACTGCACGTGCACTTTACATTTGATCATGATATGAGGCACAAGGGGGCTTAAGTTGTTGGGGGCTTCTGGTTGCCCTGTTGCTTTTCTGCGCATATGTCACTTTACTGGGTTTCTCTTTATACTATTGGTATTAATATGTAGTGTGAACTTTCAATAAATTTTTGTCTTTTACCTTGCATACCCAAAAGAACTCTGGTCTCTTTCTATGAATATGTTGCTCTGAGTGGGTACATCTCTTCCTTGTATGGGCTAATTGTAGCCCATCAGGTGGATATAAGTATGTTTAAGAGGTTTCTTTGGCTAAGAAAAAACAATGAATAGCACTGATTGTGAAGCACACAGCATGTGTGCTGAAGAAACAAAACCTGACACTTATCTTTTTGCTGATTTGGCAGCAAGGCAGGGAGAACCAGACTGAGATCCAAAACCCCCAAGAACAATGGACAACTGGCAAGGACTAATGAATCCAGCAACCTTAAATACCCCAGTCAGAACTGCAATCAGCAGGGACACCTGCCCAGGATTGCAATCCAGAGACAACTGCATTACCACCAACAACCACCGGAGGGAACCCAAGAGCAGAATTCACAACAGATGGCTTTTAATACCCCCGAGGGTCATTTTGAAAATTTGGTGATGCCTTTTGGGTTAACTAACGCACCTGCAGTGTTGCAACATTTCATCAATGATGTGTTCTTGCATGTTTTGGGGAAATTCGTTATCGTGTACCTAGATGACATCTGTTGTGAATTCCGTTCTCGGGCTCCCTCCTGTGGTCGTGAATGGTACTTTGGTGAGTTCTGTCCTTGGACACCCTCTGGTGGCTTTGAGTGGAACTGCTGATCTTTGAGGTTGGCTTTCTCAGCTGCCCTCGTTTATTGCTGCTGCTTGCTTCCCTATTTAACTCTGCCCAGGTCGTTAGTTCATGCCAGCTGTCAATGTCTCAGTACTGGTTCAGATCTCTCTTGAAATTCTCAGATGACCTGACTACTCCAGCAGAAGCTAAGTCCTTGCTAGTCATTTGCTGTTCATTGGTTTTTTTGAATATATTTTTCAGTACATGCTATGTTTCAGTCCAGCCTGCTATTATGATATTTCCTTGCTAGTTGGAAGCTCTGGGGGTGCAGAGCTGCACCTCCACACCGTGAGTCGGTGTGGAGGTCTTTTTGCACACTCTGCGTGGTTTTTGTAGTTTTTTATACTGACCGCATAGTTCCCTTTCCTATCATCTGTCTTTCTAGAGAAGATTCGGCCTCCTTTGCTAAAATCTGTTTCATTCCTGTGTTTGTCACTTCCCTCTTATCTCACAGTTAATATTTGTGGGGGGCTACCTTTACTTTGGAGAATTTCTCTGAGGCAAGGTAGGCTGCTATTTCTATCTTTAGGGGTAGTTAGCTCTTAGGCTGTGAAGAGGCTTCTAGGGAGAGTTAGGTACGCTCCACGGCTATTTCTAGTGTGTGTGATAGGATTAGGGATTGCGGTCAGTAGAGTTACCACTTCCTCAGAGCTTGTCCCAGGTTTTTTGTTTTAACCATCAGGTCACTTCGGGTGCTCCTAACCACCAGTTCATAACAGTACAGCTGGCCAACAAAGTGTTAATGCATCTCAAAAGAGGGATAAGAGAAGTTCTGAGTCAATTTTTTTTCTTTGCAGCTTGTTTTGTCTTTCTTTTCCCCTTAACCTCTGGGTGGTTCAGGACTCAGGTGTAGATATGGATATTCAGGGTTTGTCCTCTTGTGTGGATCAACTCGCTGCTAGGGTACAGAGTATTCAAGATTATGTAGTTCAGAATCCGATGTTAGAGCCTAGAATTCCAATTCCTGATTTGTTTTCTGGGGATAGATCTAAATTTTTGAATTTCAAAAATAATTGCAGACTGTTTCTTGCTCTGAAACCCCGCTCCTCTGGTGACCCCATTCAGCAAGTAAAAATTGTTATTTCTTTGTTGCGTGGTGACCCGCAAGACTGGGCATTCTCCCTTGAGCCAGGAAATCCTGCATTGCTTAATGTGGATGCATTTTTTCTGGCGCTTGGATTGCTTTATGACGAACCTAATTCTGTGGATCAGGCAGAAAAGATCTTGCTGACTCTATGTCAGGGTCAGGATGAGGCAGAAGTATATTGCCAGAAGTTTAGAAAGTGGTCTGTGCTTACTCAATGGAATGAGTGTGCCCTGGCAGCAATTTTCAGAAAGGGTCTTGCTGAAGCCCTTAAGGATGTTATGGTGGGGTTCCCCACGCCTGCTGGTCTGAATGAGTCAATGTCTTTGGCCATTCAGATTGATCGGCGTTTGCGTGAGCGCAAAGTTGTGCACCATTTGGCGGTGTCCTCTGAGCGGAGGCCTGAGCCTATGCAATGTGATAGGACTTTGACCAGAGCTGAACGGCAAGAACACAGACGTCAGAATGGGCTGTGTTTTTACTGTGGTGACTCCTCTCATGCTATCTCTGATTGTCCTAAGCGCACTAAGAGGTACGCTAGGTCTGTCACCATTAGTACTTTGCAGCCTAAATTTCTCTTATCTGTTACTCTGATTTGCTCACTGTCGTCCTACTCTGTTATGGCATTTGTGGATTCGGGCGCTGCCCTGAACTTGATGGACTTGGAGTTTGCCAGGCGCTGTGGTTTTTCCTTGGAGCCTTTGCAGAGTCCTATTCCCTTAAGGGGGATTGATGCTACGCCATTGGCCAAGAATAAACCTCAGTACTGGACTCAGCTGACCATGTACATGGCTCCCGCACATCAGGAAAATATTCGCTTTTTGGTGTTGCATAATTTGCATGATGTTGTTGTGTTGGGTTTGCCATGGTTACAGGTTCATAATCCAGTACTGGATTGGAAATCAATGTCTGTGTCTAGTTGGGGTTGTCAAGGGATACATGGTGATGTTCCCTTGATGTCAATTTCTTCTTCCACTCCTTCTGAAGTCCCTGAGTTTTTGTCGGATTACCAGGATGTATTTGATGAGCCCAAGTCCAGTGCCCTACCTCCTCATAGGGACTGTGATTGCGCTATTAATTTGATTCCTGGTAGTAAGTTCCCTAAGGGCCGACTGTTCAATTTATCTGTGCCAGAACATGCCGCTATGCGGAGTTATGTAAAGGAGTCCTTGGAGAAAGGGCATATTCGCCCGTCTTCGTCGCCGTTGGGAGCAGGGTTCTTTTTTGTGGCCAAGAAGGATGGCTCTCGGAGACCCTGTATAGATTACCACCTTCTCAATAAAATCACGGTCAAATTTCAGTAGACTTTGCCTCTGTTGTCTGATTTGTTTGCTCGGATTAAGGGGGCTAGTTGGTTTACCAAGATTGACCTTCGAGGGGCGTATAATCTTGTGCGTATTAAACAGGGCGATGAATGGAAAACAGCATTTAATACGCCCGAGGGCCATTTTGAGTACCTGGTGATGCCATTCGGGCTTTCTAATGCTCCATCTGTGTTTCAGTCCTTTATGCACGACATCTTCCGGAAGTATCTGGATAGGTTCATGATCGTATATTTGGATGATATTTTGGTCTTTTCAGATGATTGGGAGTCTCATGTAAGGCAGGTCAGGATGGTGTTCCAAGTCCTTCGTGCTAATGCATTGTTTGTGAAGGGCTCTAAATGCCTCCTTGGAGTTCAGAAGGTTTCCTTTTTGGGCTTCATTTTTTCCTCTTCTACTATCGAGATGGATCCTGTTAAAGTTCAGGCCATTTATGATTGGACTCAACCTACATCTGTGAAGAGTCTTCAGAAGTTCCTGGGCTTTGCTAATTTTTACCGACGCTTCATCGCTAATTTTTCTAGTGTGGTTAAGCCTTTGACTGATTTGACGAAGAAAGGCGCTGATGTGGTGAATTGGTCCCCTGCGGCCGTTGAGGCCTTTCAGGAGCTTAAACGTCGTTTTACTTCGGCCCCTGTGTTGTGTCAGCCAGATGTTTTGCTCCCTTTTCAGGTCGAGGTTGATGCTTCTGAGATTGGGGCAGGGGCTGTTTTGTCTCAGAGAAGTTCTGATGGCTCCTTGATGAAGCCGTGTGCTTTCTTTTCTAGAAAGTTTTCGCCTGCCGAGCGTAATTATGATGTCGGCAATCGGGAGTTGTTGGCTATGAAGTGGGCATTTGAGGAGAGGCGACATTGGCTTGAGGGAGCCAAACATCGCGTGGTGGTCCTGACTGATCACAAGAATCTGACTTACCTCGAGTCCGCCAAGCGGTTGAACCCTAGACAGGCTCGATGGTCACTGTTTTTCTCCCGTTTCGATTTTGTGGTCTCATACTTTCCGGGATCTAAGAATGTGAAGGCTGATGCCCTTTCTAGGAGTTTTTTGCCTGATTCTCCGGGAGTTTCTGAGCCGGCTGGTATTCTTAAAGAGGGGGTGATTCTGTCTGCCATCTCCCCTGATTTGCGGCGGGTGCTGCAGGAGTTTCAGGCTGATAGACCTGACCGCTGCCCAGTGGAGAAACTGTTTGTCCCTGGTAGATGGACTAGTAGGGTTATTTCTGAGGTTCATTGTTCGGTGTTGGCTGGTCATCCTGGAATTTTTGGTACCAGAGATTTGGTTGCCAGGTCCTTTTGGTGGCCTTCCTTGTCACGGGATGTGCATTCTTTTGTGCAGTCCTGTGGGACTTGTGCTCGGGCCAAACCTTGCTGTTCTCGTGCCAGTGGGTTGCGTTTGCCTTTGCCTGTCCCGAAGAGGCCCTGGACACATATTTCCATGGATTTTATTTCTGATCTTCCTGTCTCTCAAAGGATGTCTGTCATCTGGGTGGTTTGTGATCGGTTTTCTAAGATGGTCCATTTGGTACCCTTGCCTAAATTGCCTTCCTCCTCTGATTTGGTTCCATTATTTTTTCAGCATGTGGTTCGTTTGCATGGCATTCCGGAGAACATTGTGTCGGACAGAGGTTCCCAATTTGTTTCTAGGTTTTGGCGGTCCTTTTGTGCTAAGATGGGCATTGATTTGTCTTTTTCTTCAGCGTTCCATCCTCAGACAAATGGCCAAACCGAACGAACCAATCAGACCTTGGAAACCTATCTGAGATGCTTTGTTTCTGCTGATCAGGATGATTGGGTGACCTTCTTGCCATTGGCCGAGTTCGCCCTTAATAATCGGGCTAGTTCTGCTACTTTGGTTTCGCCTTTTTTTTGTAATTCTGGTTTTCATCCTCGTTTTTCTTCAGGGCAGGTTGAGCCTTCTGACTGTCCTGGTGTGGATTCTGTGGTGGACAGGTTGCAACAAATTTGGACTCACGTGGTGGACAATTTGACGTTGTCTCAGGAGAAGGCGCAACGTTTTGCTAACCGCTGTCGCTGTGTTGGTCCCCGACTTCGTGTTGGGGATTTGGTTTGGTTGTCTTCTCGTTATGTTCCTATGAAAGTTTCTTCTCCTAAGTTCAAGCCTCGTTTCATTGGTCCTTATAAGATTTCTGAAATTATCAATCCTGTGTCGTTTCGGTTGGCCCTTCCAGCTTCTTTTGCCATCCATAATGTGTTCCATAGGTCGTTGTTGCGGAGATATGTGGTGCCTATGGTTCCTTCCGTTGATCCTCCTGCTCCGGTGTTGGTTGAGGGGGAGTTGGAGTATGTGGTGGAGAAGATTTTAGATTCTCGTATTTCGAGACGGAAGCTTCAGTACCTGGTTAAATGGAAGGGCTATGGTCAGGAGGATAATTCCTGGGTTGTTGCCTCTGATGTCCATGCTGCAGATTTGGTTCGTGCCTTTCATTTGGCTCGTCCTGATCGGACTGGGGGCTCTGGTGAGGGTTCGGTGACCCCTCCTCAAGGGGGGGGTACTGTTGTGAATTCCGTTCTCGGGCTCCCTCCTGTGGTCGTGAATGGTACTTTGGTGAGTTCTGTCCTTGGACACCCTCTGGTGGCTTTGAGTGGAACTGCTGATCTTTGAGGTTGGCTTTCTCAGCTGCCCTCGTTTATTGCTGCTGCTTGCTTTCCTATTTAACTCTGCCCAGGTCGTTAGTTCATGCCAGCTGTCAATGTCTCAGTACTGGTTCAGATCTCTCTTGGAATTCTCAGATGACCTGACTACTCCAGCAGAAGCTAAGTCCTTGCTAGTCATTTGCTGTTCATTGGTTTTTTGAATATATTTTTCAGTACATGCTATGTTTCAGTCCAGCCTGCTATTATGATATTTCCTTGCTAGCTGGAAGCTCTGGGGGTGCATAGCTGCACCTCCACACCGTGAGTCGGTGTGGACGTCTTTTTGCACACTCTGCGTGGTTTTTGTAGTTTTTTAAACTGACCGCATAGTTCCCTTTCGTATCCTCTGTCTTTCTAGAGAAGATTCGGCCTCCTTTGCTAAAATCTGTTTCATTCCTGTGTTTGTCACTTCCCTCTTATCTCACAGTTAATATTTGTGGGGGGCTACCTTTACTTTGGGGAATTTCTCTGAGGCAAGGTAGGCTGCTATTTCTATCTTTAGGGGTAGTTAGCTCTTAGGCTGTGAAGAGGCGTCTAGGGAGAGTTAGGTACGCTCCACGGCTATTTCTAGTGTGTGTGATAGGATTAGGGATTGCGGTCAGTAGAGTTACCACTTCCTCAGAGCTTGTCCCAGGTTTTCTGTTTTAACCATCAGGTCACTTCGGGTGCTCCTAACCACCAGGTCATAACAGACATCCTCATATATTCTTGCGACCGTGATGCTCATTCAGGCTACGTTCACATTTGCGTTGTGCGCCGCAGCGTCGTCGCCGCAACGCACAACGCAAACAAAAACGCAGTCAAACGCATGCACAACGCTGCGTTTTGCGCCGCCTGCGTGCAACGCATGCGGCGCAAAACGCTGCGTTTTTTGAAAACGCAGTTGCGTTTGTAACAAAAAACGCAGCGTTTTGCGCCGCATGCGTTTTTTGGGCACTGAGTCATTCTTCTTTCCCCACCCCAAAAAAAAAATTTCTACACAATAGATAAGGACCACCAATGGCTAGAAGAGGGTTGGTGTTTATGTAATTGTGTATATATACCCTGGCAGACATGAATTCCTCCCATTTTGCTGGTATTCATGATGGAGCGTCCCATGGACAGTATCTACATGGATATGGAGATGGAATTTGCCTTGGCTCATGCCTATGCTGTCGCCTGTTCTCATCAAAGGGAAAGGGAAAAACGGAGATGGAGTCGTCGCCGCTTTTGGATACACCCTATCTTGGAAGTACGGGAGAGCCGTGGAGCATACCATAGCTTGTTTGGCGAACTGAATGACAACCTGGAGAAATATTACGAATATACCAGGATGTCTCAGGACAGCTTCCGCTATCTTCTTCGTCGGGTGGAAGGAGACATTAGCAGGCAGGACACGCAGCTCCGGAGAGCTATTTCCGCAGAGGAGCGGCTTCTGGTGACTCTACGGTACGTAGCTGTTTGAATGACTGTGATATGTTCTTCCCTTTATTTTTTTTATTTTTTTTGGGGGGGGGGTTTGGTATGGTCAATGTACTTTTATAAATTACAATGTACTTTAATGTAATTTCTTTCTCTTCTTGGCAGTTTCCTGGCTACCGGAGAGACCTTGAGATCCCTTCAATTTCAGTTCCGGATTGGAGTCTCCACTCTCTCCGGAATTAGTGCTGAGACATGCCGCGCTTTGTGGGATAATCTCCGGGAGGAATTTTTACCCGTCCCTACAAGCGATATCTGGTTGGCCAACGCACAGAAATTTGAACAAGTGTGTTCGTTTCCAAACTGTATTGGCGCGGTGGATGGAAAGCATGTTCGGATTACCAAGCCAGGGAAAAGTGGATCCTTTTTCTACAACTATAAAAAATACTTTTCCACTGTGCTGATGGCAATTGCCGGTGCGGACTGCCGTTTTCTCGCAGTGGACATTGGTGCGTTTGGCCGTTCAAATGACTTGCGCACATTTAAAGAGTCGGATATGGGCCAAAAATTATATGGGAACAATTTTAATTGTATACAGCAATGAGAGACATCCAAAAAATGTAAAAGTAAAAAATCCAAAAATACTGTCTGTCATTGCATATATGAGGTGTTTGAAGCACAAATAAACGGCGCACGGAGTGAATTGCCGAGAAGTGTACTTGAAAATAAGAACAAATATTGTATTCAAACTAATAATTTTTATTGGGGGGTAACAGAAAAAAAGGGAAAATAAACTTAGGGGGTATCAACATCCGCTACCAGCGGCGAATGGTATGTGTTTGTTTTTGAACGGGGACGGGGACAGGAAGAGGAGGAGGAGGAACCATAGTCAAGGAGGCTGGAAGGCAGGTCCAACCCCCCCGTAGGGTATTCTGGGGACACCGGATCATCTGTAGGGGAGGGAGGAGGCAACACAAGTCTTTGGTATTTTTTACTTGGTTGGCCCTGGCTGCTCCTGCTGTGGCTAGAGCCACGGCGAGATGTTGGTGTCTGTACTGGAGCAGCCAGAACCTCACTTTGTGCCTCTGTGTGTCTCCTCTTTCATTTTTTTTTTTTCCTCCCCCTGCGGCATCTCCCCCAGAAACACTCCTACGGGATGATGAGGGCCTGGCAGGAGCAGGAGTGGGCGGCACACTGGTATGGTGCCTGTGGTGGCGTCTCTCGGCACATGGACCTCGGTGGCATGGCTGGAGTGGCTCTGCAGCAGGAGTCGGAGTCATGCTAGCCAGCGACGGCACTACGGGCATTGTCGCTGACTGCATGACCCGAGCCTGCTGCAGAGCCCTCACGTAGGAAGTGTTGCAGTCCTGCATCACCGAAATCTGGAGTTCCGGTGTAAGGTTTTCCACCATGCCTTTTGCAATTGAACTTAAAAAATGTTTTGCCGGATTCGAGAGCTCGGCTTCCATATTTTCAAGGCGCTTTTCGATACTGGCCAGACGACTGTCCATTTTATCGTTAAACGCCTTGAAACAGTTCTGGAAAACCATGCTCAAGTGCATAAATTCGGGCATGGCTGGCCTGTCCGAGGACCGCTGGCGCTGTCGGGAATTCCAGAACGAAGGTGCGCCAGAGGCCTCGGGCAGGGGAAAACCTGATGGCTCGGCTGCCGGTTCTCCAGATGATGGTGGTGCAAGCCTGCTGTCGCTGTGGGAGGGCTGTGACGGGTCAGATGGCGATCCATGAAGTTCCGCTTCACAGGGGGGAGCTCGCTGGAGGGTGCTGCTGTGTGTCCTGTGAAAAGATAAGGGAAAAATTAGTCTTCAGTTAATAAACTATCACATACGCCAACTCCTGTAAAAAAATTTACATTACATGACACATCAAAACATTACAATCCCCTGTCTCTCAGTCTGTGTGGCCTATAATAAATTGCTGATTGTTATCGCCAGCTGACCATTAGGGCTCACGATAACAATCATGGACATACCGACGGCAGAAAATGACTGTTCATTTCCGCTGCCAAAGGCAATGAATACCCCTGTCATTGTTTTAAAAATTTTTTGGTCCCAAAAAAATTTCAAGATGCCGCCTATGTCGCAAAAATAGTCTAAAATTTAAGGTCAAGAAAAAATTTTTAAAAAACCCCCCTGATTTATCTGATCTGATCGCAGGAATGGCCATGACGTTAGGATCATGTGATCCAGACGTCATCATTATTCCTGCGATCAGAACTACACTGAACTCAGAACGTAACCTGTCATGGACTACAAGGACTCACGCTTAACCAAATAAATTATGGGCTATATACCATTCCACTAGGGAAAAAGGCCAATATGCTACGCTGACTGCATGGATGGGCAATACACTATGTTCCTGGGAAATATACTATGTGGATACGTGGCATGTGTACTATGTGGCTGCGATATAGTGGCCTGCCAATATACTATGTGGATGCACAATGTACGTGGCTGGGCAATGTACTATGTGGCTGTGCAGTATGGTATGTGGACAAAATACTTACTGTCGGCGGCTAAGGACCGGTCTTAAGAACTGCAGTGCCCTGCTGTACTTGTATGGCACCGACTTAGCCGCAGCAGCACCACTCCGCGATTGCTCCTCCTCTGCACGGAGCCCCTTATTGAAACGGTCCTTCATGGATCGCCATCTGGTCCTCAACTTTTTAACTGTGAATTTAAAAAAAAAAAAAAAGGTTACATATTTAGCATTTTAAAAGGATAAAACAACCGTCTGCGATGCAAAGTTTAGGCGTTGATCGCATCACACAAGGTTGTGTTTATCCTGGCAAGATGGGTCATAACAGCGTCTCAGCAATACTCACTAAAGGTGCCTTTGTCCTTCGCTGAGGCACTGTCAAAGCCATCCCACAGCGACTTTGCCACCTCTGCCCACAAACGCCTCGACACCACCTGGTCCATGTGCCGGGGGTCACGGCTGTCCCACAACGGGCCACGCTCCTGGATGCTGGAGATCAGTAGGTCCACATCAATACTCTCCATGTGGTCCCGTTGTGAAACCTAGAAAAATTAGAAAACAAAAAGGTTACAAATATGCAAATATTAACAACCACCAGCACCTGGCATGATTTGTACCTTTGCCCTATCCTTGGACATTTGATGTATGTATATTTATGTTTTCTACACCTGTATTTTGGAATGTTTGTGTGCAGGGAGTTCAACTTTATGTAAAGCCCCCGTCTCACATAGCGAGATCGCTAGCGATATCGCTGCTGAGTCACAAGTTTTGTGACGCAACAGCGACCTCAGTAGCGATCTCACTATGTGTGACACGTACCAGCGACCAGGCCCCTGCTGTGAGATCGCTGGTCGTGTCGGAATGGCCTGGACCTTTTTTTGGTCGTTGAGGTCCCGCTGACATCGCTGAATCGGTGTGTGTGACACCGATCCAGCGATGTCTTCACTGGTAACCAGGGTAAACATCGGGTTACTAAGCGCAGGGCCTTAGTAACCCGATGTTTACCCTGGTTACCAGCGTAAATGTAAAAAAACAAACAGTACATACTCACCATCTGATGTCCGTCAGGTCCCTTGCCGTCTGCTTCCTGCTCTGACAGTGCCGCCGTACAGTGAGAGCACAGCACAGCAGTGACGTCACCGCTGCGCTCTGCTCTCACTGTACGGCGGCACTCAGTCAGAGCAGGAAGCAGACGGCAAGGGACCTGACGGACATCAGATGGTGAGTATGTACTGTTTGTTTTTTTTGGTAACCAGGGTAAACATCGGGTTACTAAGCGCGGCCCTGCGCTTAGTAACCCGATGTTTACCCTGGTTACCCGGGTGCTGCAGGGGGACTTCGGCATCGTTGAAGACAGTTTCAACGATGCCGAAGTCGTTCCCCTGATCGTTGGTCGCTGGAGAGAGCTGTCTGTGTGACAGCTCCCCAGCGACCACACAACGACTTACCAACGATCACGGCCAGGTCGTATCGCTGGTAAATAGCTATGTGAGACGGGGCCTTTACCTTCCCCCAATACTTGCTGCCCTGAAAAGCTATAATGTAATTAAACTTAGTAAACATCCCTAGTGAAAACAGGATGCTCCTCAAATGTAATGTGCCTCACAGCAGGATGCTACTCAAAAAAAAAGTTAAAAAAAAAAAAAAAATACTCACTTGCCGGCCTGACGCAACACCTTGGCCCCGACCTCGCTGCTCCCGCTGACTGCCTTCCCCCTCCTCACTTGAAGAAGCCTGTAAAAATTGTATACAAAAATTATTGTCAATGGTACAAATGGCAGCGAATAGTAAGCAACTGAACATAATTACTCACCGCACTCCCCCGCGCCGATTGGCCAGATTCACATGGACTCGCCATTCTTGCAAGTTTGTTCTGCAATGAAAAAATGAGCAAAAAATCACATCCAAAGCTAACAATAAAATTGGCATAAAAAATTAAAACAAGCACAATTGACTGTTGACTGATAGATAGGACAATGCAAACTGAAAAAGCGACACCACAACGCCATACATTGCAAGAGAATACAATAGAAGAAACAATACAAGAATAGACACAAACAAAATTTTTTCAACAACAGACACCAATGTCCAAATTTTTAAATATAAAAAAAATGTACAGGGAAATAAAAAGGCACAATGAAATAGCAAACTGCACGCCATACTTTACAATAGCAACAAGACATGATCCAAAACAACACCATCTGGTGACATCTACCACAGAAATACATCTGGAAAAGGAGAAAAATACCATTCTAGATAATAAGCAATAACCATTACGGGACAACCGCTGTTAAAAATACAGCAACCCAAAAGATAAACCATAAAATAGAAAAGAAAACACATGAAATTTTACATAGAAAAATGGCCACACCAAAAAAAAATATATATATACTACACACTTGGCAACGCAAACAGGCAAGGAAGGAGATATATGCCATACAGAAAAAGAACCATCATTGATACCAAAAAAAAAAAAAAAAAAAAGGGAAAATAAAATTGAAAATAGCATGGCATATAGCCGCACGGAACAATACAATACAAATGAAACATCATACATGTAGCCCCCCCACCAGCAAGAAAAGACACTCAAGAAAAGAAAAAAAAATGCCTGCCAACAGCATAATAAAACACAGCAAGACATGAGCCAAGAAAACGCCATACGGTTAACCCCAACAATAGAAACCAGAAAAAGACATGCACCAGAAATTTAACAAAAAAAATCTGCCAAAAAAAATACATTGAACAACCGCATGACACCAGAACAACCAAAAATCCATTAAAAAGAATCCAAAACCAAGCAAGGCCGAAGACAATAAACGCTATCATATAACGCCAGAAGTACATCAAAACCAGATAAAAAAACACAATTTTTCAATAACAACCCACAGTGCCATAACCGTACAATAGCACAGACCAAACATAGCACAAATTAAATAAAAATCAAAAAATAAAACACAGAATAAAAAATATTCAAGAGAAATATATACTTACAGGTTTGGCAAGCAGATTCTCCTCTCTGTGTCTTTTCTCCTCACAGTCTGGTCAGCACTGAATAGCCTTGTGAAAGACAATGCCAAACCCCTTTTTTTTTATATATATATAGTGCTTTTTTTAAGTGTCTAGACAAAGTCTAGACAATGTTTTGCATTTTTAATTGGAAAACGCATGCGTCGTACAACGCACCACGACGCAAGTACTTGCGTCGTCTGCGTTGTCAATGCAAGTCAATGGGAAAAAAGGCGCATCGACGACGCAAACACGACACATGCGTTTTTGAAAAAGTCTGCGCCGCCCAAAAAATGCAACATGTTGCGTTTGCCGCGCCCTGACAGGTGCGCCCTAACGCCGCATGCGGCGTACAACGCACCAGAACGCATGACAACGCATGTACATGCGGCCCCAATGTTAAAGATAGGGCCGCACGACGCATGCGTTTTGTTGCGGCGACGACGCTGCGGCGCACAACGCAAATGTGAACGTAGCCTCAGATCATGTCAGGCAGGTGTTACAGCTTCTCAGAGAGAATAAGCTGTATGCTAAACTTGAGAAATGTGTATTTTTTGCTCAAGAGTTGCCGTTCTTGGGTTATATTGTGTCTGCTTCTGGTTTTAAAATGGACGCCGCTAAGGTGCAAGCGGTGCTGCATTGGGAACGTCCTTATAACCTGAAAGCACTTCAGCGGTTCCTTGGGTTTTCTAACTACTATAGGAAATTTATCAAGGATTTTTCTATCATTGCTAAACCGCTAACTGACATGACTAAAAAGGGTACCAATTTCTCCATTTGGCCTGAGGCTGCTGTTCGCGCATTTGAATTTCTCAAGAACAGTTTTGTTTCAGCCCCCATTCTTGTGCAGCCAGACGTATCAAAACCCTTTGTCGTGGAAGTCGATGCGTCTGAGGTTGGTGTGGGGGCGGTACTATCTCAAGGCTCATCCTTGAGTGGTTTGCGTCCGTGCGCCTATTTCTCAAAAAAACTGTCGTCCGCTGAACGTAACTACGATATCGGCAACAGGGAGTTGTTGGCTATTAAGTTGGCCTTTGAGGAATGGCGACACTTCTTGGAGGGGTCGGTACATCAGGTCACTGTTATTACCGACCATAAGAATCTGCTGTATTTGGAGTCAGCCAAGCGTCTGTCTCCCAGGCAGGCTCGCTGGGCATTGTTTTTCACGCGGTTCAACTTTGTTGTCACTTACAGAACAGGGTCTAAAAACACTAAGGCGGATGCTCTGTCCAGGTGTTTTCCGGGGGGAGAACCTCGGGAAGACCCAGTACCCATTCTCCAAAAGGGTGTTGTGGTTTCAGCCCTCACTACCGAGGTTGAGGCTGAGATTGCCGAGGCTCAGGAGGAGGTACCATCTGAGCTTCCCATCAACAAATCTTTTGTACCGCTTCATCTCCACCTAAAGGTGTTGGCGGAGCATCATGATACTGTCCTGGCTGGCCACCCAGGGGTTAGAGGTACTTTGGAGTTGGTGTCACGTCGGTTTTGGTGGCCCAAAATCCGACAGGACGTGGTCTCATATGTGTCAGCTTGCACCACGTGCGCTAGGGCGAAGACGCCCCGCTCCCGTCCTGTTGGCACACTACTTCCTCTGGAGGTACCTAGTAAGCCATGGACGGAAATCTCCATGGATTTCATCACTGATTTGCCTCCCTCAGCTGGGAACACGATCATTTTGGTGATTGTGGATCGGTTTTCAAAAATGTCGCACTTTGTGTCTTTGCCTTCTTTACCTAACGCTAAGACTCTTGCTCAGGTGTTTGTGCAGGAGGTGGTCAGGCTTCATGGAGTTCCGTCTGACATCATGTCAGATAGGGGTACTCAGTTTGTAAAAAAATTTTGGAAAGCATTTTGCTCACGGCTGGGGATCAAGTTGTCTCATTCGTCTGCGTTTCATCCCCAGTCAAATGGTCAGACCGAGCGTATGAACCAAAATTTGGAGCAGTACTTGCGCTGCTTTGTCTCTGATAACCAGGAGGAGTGGTCTACCTTTCTTCCTTTGGCTGAGTTTGCCATCAATAATCACCGCCAGGAGTCGTCTGGGGAGTCTCCGTTTTTTTGTGTTTACGGGCTACATCCTCAGTTTTGTACGTTGAGTCAGAGAGGCTCTTCCGGCGTTCCGGAGGAAGACCAGTTAGGAACACAATTGTCATCAGTCTGGAGGAGAGTGAAACAGCACCTGTTGAGTGTGGGTGCTAGGTACAAAAGTGTGGCTGACAGTAGGCGTGTGCCAGGTCCGGACCTGAGTGTGGATGACTGGGTGTGGTTATCCACAAAAAACATAAGACTCAAGATACCATCCCTTAAATTGGGTCCAAGGTTTATTGGTCCATTTAGGGTCACCGCCGTCATTAACCCAGTAGCGCACCGACTGGAGCTCCCTACGGTGTATAAAATACACAACGTGTTCCACAGGTCTCTTCTTAAGAAGGTGGTGGGTTCTGTGGACGTGGCACCTATGCCACCTCCAGTCTTGGTGGATGGTAACCTAGAATTTGAAGTCTCCAGGGTGGTTGACTCTCGTGTGGTGCGCCGCACTTTACAATATTTGGTACACTGGCATGGTTATGGGCCTGAGGAGAGGTCCTGGGTACCAGCCTCGGACATTCATGCGGATCGGCTGGTCAGGTGTTTTCATCGTCGCCATCCAGACAAGCCGAGTCCTATAAGCCGTGAGGGCCCTGGGGTCCCTCGTAGAAGGCGGGGTACTGTCATGTCGGACACTGTTCAGACCAGGTCGTCTGACAGACAGCGATAATTCTGCGTTTGACTGTTTGCTCATTGGCGTCGGCTAGTTTTCGTCTGGCTGCTCCGGGGTTAATTTATCTGATCCTCGGATTGGAAGCTGGGCCATGCCCATTTCCTTTAAATGGTTCTCCTGATCTTTGGGCGTCGCCGATTATAGCTTCTGTCTTATCCGTAGTTATCTCGGTCCGGAGTGGAGAGCTGGTTGTTGGAGAATCGTTGCTGGTGGTGTATTTTCCTTTGTCTTATTTACTCCTTCCTATATTTGTATTTATTTTGCCCTGCACCTTTATAGTGTATTCCTGATTGACTGCGGCGTGGTGTATATTTTCCTTTATACTTGTTTGTTATAACTGTGGGTATTGGTCTATTGCATTCACTGGGTGGTGGGCCGTGGTGTTCAGTCTAGGGCTGAATCAGGAGTCAGGGTGAGGGTGGAGGCCTGAACATGCACACCTTCAGTGCAAACTTCAGGTAGAGGGTTAGACAGGGTTTCCCTAGTCTGAGGGAAATTGCAGGGGCCCGGGTTATTAGCTCTCGCCCTCCTTGTATCCCCGTGACAAAAGCCTTTTCAATGTCCAAGGCCAACAAGAATAGGGGCTTTTTGTGGTGGTTTGCTGAGTGAATAATATTTAGATTCCTCCTGATATTATCTGGTGCTTGTTTTTTCTATTTTTTAATGTTGATGATTATGGTTTACAGCCAATGAAAACCCAAAAGTCATTATCTCAGTAAATTAGAATAATTAGCAAAACACACCTGCAAAGGCTTCCTAAGCATTTAAAAAGGTCCCTTAGTCTGTTTCAGTAGGCTCCACAATCATGGGGAAAACTGCTGACTTGACAGATGTCCAGAAGGATGTCATTGACACACTCTACTATGAGGGTAAGCTACAAAAGGTCATTGCTAAAGAAGCCGGCTGTTCAGAGTGCTGTTTCCAGGCATACTAATGGAAAGTTGAGTGGAAGGAAAAAGTGTGGTAGAAAAAGGTGGAAAAGCAACCGGGATAACCACAGCCTTGAAAAGATTGTTAAGAAAAGACCACTCAAAAATTTGGGGGAGATTCACAAGGAGTGGGCTGCTTCTGGAGTCATTGTTTCAAGAGCCACCACACAGATGTATCCAGGACATGGGCTACCAGTGTCACATTCCTTGAGTCAAGCCACTCATGACCAATAGACAACGCCAGAAGCGTCTTACCTGGGTCAAGGAGAACTGGACTGTTGCTAAGTGGTCCAAGGTGTTGTTTTCACCATTTGGAAATCAAGGTCCCAGACTTTGGAGAGGTCACAATCCAAGCTGCTTGAAGTCTAGTGTGAAGTTTCCACAATCAATGATGGTTTTGGGAGCCATGTCACCTTCTGGTGTAGGTCCACTGTGTTTTCATCAAGATCAAAGTCAGCTCAGCAGTCTCCCAAGAAATTTAAGAGCACTTCATGCTTCCCTCTGCCGACAAGATTTTTGGAGATGGAAATTTCATTCTCCAGCAGGACTTGGCACCTGTCCACACTGCCAAAAGTATCAATGCCTGGTGTAAAAACAACAGTATCACTGAGCTTGATTGGCCAGAAAACTCTAGCCTGACCTTAACCCCATAGAGAATCTATGGGGTATTGTCAAGAGGAAGATGAGACACCAGACCCAACAATGCAGACTGGCTGAAGGCAGCTATCAAAGCATCATTGTCTCCAATAACTTCTCAGCAGTGCCACAGACTGATCGCCTCCATGCCACACCGCATTGATGCAGTAATTGATGCAAAAGGAGCCCCGATCAAGTATTGAGTGCATTTACTGAACATGATTTTCAGTAGGCCAACATTTTGGATTTTAAAATCCTTTTTCAAGCTGGTGTTATAAAGTATTGTAATTTACTGAGATAATGACTTTTGGGTTTTCATTGGCTGTAAGTCATAATCATCAACATTAACAAAAATAAACACGTGAAATAGATCACTCTGTGTGTAATGACTCTATATAATATACAAGTTCCACTTTTTGTATTGAAGAACTGAAATAAATTCACTTTTTGATGATATTCTAATTTTGTGAGAAGCACCTGTATGTAGCATGGAGTCACCTAACATCAGACCCCTGCGCATAGATATCCAGCCCATGCTGACTGGACGACATCACACAGCTCTTTGCTTTCTAGGATGTTGCTCCACAAATTCTCCATCGGCTTGAGGTCTGTGGATTGGGCGACTACTTCATAACATCAGTCTGGTTGGTCTGGAGCCACAATGTCACACTATTGCTGGTGTGTTTGGGGTCATTGTCCCATTTTAAGGGCATTTCTTCTTCAGCATAAGGCAACATGACCTCTTTCAGTATTATGATATATTCACACTAGTCCATGCAGCCTGGTCTGCGATAAATGGGCGCAACTCCATAGTATGAGAAAAATTCCCCAACCATTCTGCTTGTACCTCCATGCTTTGCAGTCTTCACCATGGACTTCATTTATGGGTCGTCTAAGAAACTGGGGCCTTTACACCCAATAAGAACAATCTTGCTCTCATCTGTCCATAGAACGTTCTGGCACTTCTCTTCAGGCCAGTCAAGATTATTATTATTTATTATTATAGGGCCATTTATTGCATGTCTCTTTACATGTGAGGATGGGTATACATAGTAAAAACAAGTTCAATAATCTTAAACGATACAAGTCATGACTGGTACAGAAGAGGAGAGGACCCTGCCCGTGAGGGCTCACAATGTACAAGGGATGGGTGAGGATACAGTAGATGAGGGTAGAGCTGGTCATGCAGCAGTTTGGTCGATTGGTGGTTACTGTAGGTTTTAGGCTTGTCGGAAGAGGTAGGTCTTCAGGTTCTTTTTGAAGGTTTCGATGGTAGGCGAGAAGATGTTCTTTGGCAAACTGTAACCTTTTCAACATATCCTTTTTCAGCAATGGTACTTTACAAGAGTTTCTTGCAGATAGTTTGGATTCTTGTAAGCATCTTCTGATGGCTGCAGGACTCATCGGTAGCTGAAGATCTTCTCTGATCTTACCTAGAGCTAATCACTGAATGCTTCTTTGCCATTCTTGTGATTCTATGATCTATGCAGATAGTAGTATTTCTATTCCTACCACATGTTTAAAGGTTTGTTTGTCATTTTAAGGTATTGGAAATATTTTTAGCTGAGCAGTCAATTATTTTCTGCATTTCGTATGTTTCCCCCTCTCCAATCAACTTCTTGATCAAAGTTTTTTTTTTCCTTTGATACAATGTCTGGAACAACCCATTTTAATCACTGAGCAAAGGCTTTAAATAAGGGCCATAATTGACACCTGTGTCTTCACAGAATGAATAACCTCACTTAGGGTATGTGTCCACGTTCAGGATTGCATCAGGATTTGGTCAGTATTTGTAAGCCAAAACCAGGAGTGGGTGATAAATGCAAAAGTGGTGCATATGTTTCTATTATACTTTTCCTCTAATTGTTCCACTCCTGGTTTTGGCTTACAAATACTGATGTAAAATACTGACCAATTCCTGATGCAATCCTGAACGTGGACACATACCCTAATTTAACTCCACACTGCTATTAATTTGAATGTCCCCTTTCATTAATTGAGTAAATGACACCCAATTAGAAGCTGCATGTCATGGCTGTTGATTCCCATTACTTGCCTACACCTAGTCTGTACTGTTTTACCATGTTGTATGATCTTGTCTAAAACAGTAATTAACCACATTACTGATGTTAGACTGCTATTATTTTGCACATAAGTGTAGGTCCTACTCCTATCATTTCATGTAACAATCTTTTGTCTGTTTCCTACAGATGGTCTCAGTGTAAGAAATCCTTCGGAGAGATGTCCGGCTCCTCTGTATTCCCAGGACCATCCGGAGATTCACCAGGTAGATGAAGCTCGGCCTCCACCACATCTATATGGGGCCGCACTCAGAGATTTGGGGTCTTCTGGTGATGTGTCTGCTGTATTGTACTGAGCTGTTATATATGTGATATCAGGGCAGAGATCTGACCATCATTAAAGTGGAGGATGAAGAAGAGCAAATGATGAGCAATCACCCGTGTATGAGCGATGTGAAGGAGGAGAGTCCAGGAGATGATACCACAGGTATATAATAATGGGGTCACTGGTTTCTTCTGGTTACGCTGCACCTTACAACTACTTGATAGTAACACATCCTCTAATAGTGATGAAATATGATACACTCCTCAGTATTGAAATTGTATGTATCACCAAGAAGCAGAAGTGGTGGATGATGGAAATCACAAGTTGGAGGCGCCACTGACCTGCATATGATAAAAAAACCTGAAACCTCCAGAACCTCTGGATTTCTGGAGTCTGAGCCTTGTGCAGAAATCCCGGCACTTCCAACCTCAGCTGCTGCCACTGAGGTTATTAATGGTTGTCTGAAGATGGTTCTGCCACTGATTGTAAAAATCATCAGGATCTGCTGCCAGCAGCTCCTGTGTAGTCACCGACCAATGATGTTGCCAATGTGCTCGATGGAGAAAAGTAAGGAGATGCTGCTGCTTCTTTTAATACATCTTAGAACTGTGTTTGCCTCTTTTGCTGCTGCATCACACTGTTGACTCATGTTCAGCCTGTGATCTATTTGTGTACCCAAGTCTTTTTCACACGTGCTGTTGCTTCATTCTATTCCTCCCATTCTGTAGATGTAATTTGTTTTTCTTGCCCAGATGTAGAATCTTGCATTTCTCCCTGTTAAATATCATTCTATTAGTCACTGCCCATTGCTCAAGCTTATCTAGTTCCTTCTGAATCCTTTCTCTGTCTTCTATAGTGTTAGCTATCCCTCCTAGCTTTGCATCGTCTGCACATTTGATTAAAGTTGCACTCTGTAGTGCTAAAGCATGTAAATATGAATAGCATTACTGCTCTAGATAAAAAGACAAAATGGAGATACTTAGCACATAATTTGGCCAATTCATGCATGCCCAGCAGCCGCGACAAGGCGATCTCTGGTTTCATTGGAAACCTGAGATCGCCTTGTCGCAGCTGCTGGGCAAGCATGAATTGGCTAAATTATGTGCTAGGTGTCTCCATTTTTATCTTATTATCTAGAGAAGTAATGCTATTCATATTTCATATATTTCATATTTACATCCTTTAACACTACAGAGTACAACTTTATTTGTTATGTATAGAGATGGATACTCTTAGTTTGCACCTGTGCACACCAGTTTCCTGATTTGGAAGTGCAAGTCAGTCTTTTGTTGTTTGCAAGTTTGATTAATTTACCTTCAGTTCTCTTATCTAGATCATTTATTAAAAATGTTGAACACTGGGGCAAGGATAGAACCTTGTGGCACCCCACTTAAAACACTTTTCCAATTGGATGTGCAATTATCACCACTCTTTGAGTACGATCAGTTATGAATCCACCTAACCGTAGCCTTGTCAATCCCATACTTGGTAATTTTTTCAATAAGGATGGTGTGAGATACTTTATCAAAAGCTTTGCTGTAGTCAAGATACACTATACCGCATTTCCCTGATCCACACAGTTTGTGATTCCATCATAGAAGGAAATTAGATTAGTTTGGCATGACTTGTTTGCTACAAACCCATGCTGGCTCTGGTTAATTACTGTATTATCCAAGTACTTACATACATGCTGTTTAATGATGTTCAAAGATCTTTCCAGGTATAGAAGCAAGACTCACTGGCCTGTAATTTCCTGACTCCATCCTCTTTCCTTTTTTGAAGATAGGAACAACATTTGCCCTCCTCCAATCTCCTGGGACTTCTCCTTTTATCCAGGATTTTTCAAAGATTCTGGCTAGTGGTTCTGCAATTTCCTCTGCTTACTCATTCAGTACCCCAGGATGTAATTCATCTGGACCAGGAGATGTAAATTCATTTAAATAAGCCTAGTGTTTCCTCACCATCTCTCTGTTTATAGATAGTGTAGATACCTTTGTTCCTTCAATGGCACCGTGAAGGTCAGTTGATGTTACAATTGCTTTCTTAGAAAACGCGGCCTTCTCAACATCCTTTTTGACCACTCTACCCTTTTCATTCTGCAAAAATTTTATAGCCTCTTTTGACTTTTCTTTTGCTCTTGACATACCCCCAAAATGCTTTTTTTTACTGCTTGTGGTCTCACTTGCAAGCCTTACTTCATTACTGGCTTTAGCTCTTCTAACTCTTGCCCTGCATTCCCTGCAAACCACATTATATTCTTCTTTAGATATGCCCTGTCTTTCCATTTAATATAGTTTTTTTTCTTTTTTTTACCTTTTTTAAGAAGTGATTAAGTTCTGTGCTTATCCATCCTGGTCTCTTTAAATGCTTCAAATGCTTCCTACTTTTAGAGATTGTTACCAATTGTGCTGTGAGAATTTTATTTATCAAAATTTCTCATCCTTCTTGGAGATTTCTGTCCTTTAGAACAACCAGCCTTTGGACCTTTCCTACCCTCTTTCTGTCCATTGAAATCTGCCTTTCTGAAGTCCAACCTTAAAGTCTGAGTCCTTGATGGTCTTCCTCCTCTTGTAATCCACAATTAATAGCACGATTGCTGCCTCCTAAATTCCCAGCCACCTTTACCTTCTCATCCATTTTCTCAATGTTGGTAAGAATTTGGTCCAAGATTGCAGATTCTCTTGTACTGTCTTCTACCTTTTGAAAGATAAAGATGTCAGCAAGAGAAGATAAGAAATTTCTGTACCCATTACTTTTGCCTGACAGAGATTCCCAACAAATATCTGGATAGTTAAAATCTCATATGATCACACTTTTGCACTTTTTTGAGAACTGAGACGTAAAAATAGTTAGTCCATATCTTCATTCTGTCCAGGTGGCCTATAGTAAACTCATACAATAGTGTCCTTTCTGTTTTTCTCTCCTTGTATTCTTACCGAAACAGTTTCTACAGAGCTACTAGTCTCTGATGTTGGGATCTCTGTGCAGATACACGTTTTCCTAACATATAATGCAACACCTCCTCCGCTCTTGTTAACCCTGTTTCTAATAAATAGGTTGTAGCCTTCAACGTTTCAATTCCAATCATGTATATCATCCTACCAAGTTGTATTGATGCCTATGACATCATATCTCTCTTCCTGTGTTAGCAGACCCAATTCTGCTTGTTTGTTTCCTATGCTTTGTGCATTTGTATAGACACATTTTATTTTGTAATTGGGTTCTCTTTCACCTTTATTTTCGTTTAGAGTTTGTTGTTTTTGTTCTTCCTTTCCACTTCTAATAGCGTTCTCAAAAGAATTCATTAGCTGCATATTTCTTCCTGGGTGTATATTTCCCATTCCACAATGTTCTAATTTAAAGCTCTCCTGATGAGTGTAGTAAGGCATCTACCAAATATGTGTTTTTCTGTTTTTGAAAGATGCAATCCATCTCTAGCAAGTGGTCCATCATACTGGTAATTCAATCCATGGTCAAGAAACACAAAACTTTGCTCACAGCACCATTGACATAGCCAGTTGTTCACCTGTAGAATCCTGCTCTATCTCCTTGGTCCATGTCCATCCACTGGGAAGATGGCTGAGAGGAAAACCTGCACCCCCAGTTCCTTCACCTTCCGGCCTAGGTCTTCAAAGTCTCTGCCTATAGTTTACAGGTCCTTTCTTGTTTTGTCATTTGTTCCTACATGCTTTAATAGACATGAGTAGTCGACTTTAGCTCTGAAGAGTCTTGATACCCTATCATACATCTTTGATTTGGGCACCTGAAAGACAGCACTCTTCTCGTGACGTAATGTCTGTTCGGCAGAAAGCAGCTTCTGTTCCTCTCAGTTGGGAATCACCCATGACCACCACTCTCCTTATCTTCACCTCAGCGCTTCTTTTTCTCTCTTCAAGAGGCTTCTGATTTCTTACTGGAGTGTTCTTTGTGGGCAAACCACTTTTTTTATGTACATCTTAGTAGTTCTCCTTCGTGACAGCCTGGTTTTGGTTCTTCAGCAGTATGGTTGCTGACTGCCTCCTCATCCTATTACTTCTTTTGGTCACATGCTTCCATTTCTCCTCTTCTGCAGGTACATTGAAAGGTGCTTCTCTTTGAACATTCTGAACAGTTGCTTCTACTCTGTCTTTAGCTTCTGTAGGAACACTGAAAAATTCTTCTATTGCCACACTCTGAAGAGATTTTCTTTGCTCTGTCAGGAAATCCTCATTTTCTTTGAACTTCAGTGCAGCTATTCTCTCCTGGAGACTTTGCACCTTTTCCTCTGACAGAGTCACAAGCTTGCATTTCTCGCATGTAAAGTTGGTCTTTTCATCTGGCAAGTCTGTAAACCTATAGCACACATTGCAGCACACCATAAGGGTAATCTCCTTGTTGAACAAAATGAATTTCTGTGGAATCGCCGTAAAGATTTGCACACCGACAGGTTATGTTATTTTATTGACAAGGGGGTTATATATTTCCACAGCTGCCAGAATTATTTTAAATAGCAAACAAACTAATAGAAAATAACACATAAGAATAAAAACAGAAAATAATAAAAAATTAAAAGATACAACAAATGAAATTTCATCAACAGAGACAAGAAAATCTGTTGAAAAGTCTATAGGAACATGTATCCACTCTTAGGCCTCTTTCACACTAGGGTCGTGCACTGCACGTCGCTATGCGTCATTCTGTAGAAAAAACGCATCCTGCAAAAATGCTTGCTAGTGTGAAAGTAGCCTTATTGTATTGGGGTTGATGTTTTTTGCTGGTGGAATATTTTATGTACAATCATTGTTCAGCTGGTGATTGTAGATGCCTCGTAGCATTCTTGTCGAAGCTTACGTGGGGTGGTTCCTTACCACACACTGGCACAGGTAAATGGGGGAATAGGGAATTTATTAATTAGTAAATATATTAATCAGTCCACCCCCTCCAATACTAGTGAAAGGTATAAATAAGTTTTATGGACCATGTTAGATATACATCAGATGATGGCTGGATAGCCAAAAGCGAGTTGTGTTTTTATAATGTTTTAAGCCTGTTTACATTCTCTAGTTATTCCATGCTAGAGTCTTTTTTACATCAATAGAAGATTTTCAGTCTGCCTACACCTTTTGATCCATAGTATCTTCAGGCCATGTGCACACGTTCAGTATTTTTCGTGTTTTTTTCGCGTTTTTTCGCTATAAAAACGTGATAAAAACGCGAAAAAAACGCTTACATATGCCTCCTATTATTTTAAGTGTATTCCGCATTTTTTGTGCAAATGTAGCCTTTTTTTCCGCGAAAAAATCGCATCGCGGAAAAAAAAGCAACATGTTCATTAAAATGCGGAATTGCAGGGGATTCCGCACACCTAGGGGTCCATTGATCTGCTTACTTCCCGCACGGGGCTGTGCACACCATGCGGGAAGTAAGCAGATTATGTGCGGTTGGTACCCAGGGTGGAGGAGAGGAGACTCTCCTCCACGCACTGGGCACCATATAAGTGGTCAAAAAATAAGAATTAAAATAAAAAACAGTCCTATACTCACCCTCGATGTCTTCCCGCCTCAACTGCACGCTGCTGTTCGGTTCCTGTAGCTGGTGTGCGGCGAAAGACCTGCCGATGACGTCACTGTCCTGTGATTGGTCGTGAGCGGTCATGTGACCGCTCACGTGACCGTGACGTCACGGAAGGTCCTGTGCGCACAGACCAGCTATAGGAAGAGGAGCCGGACGCCGGTGAGGAGATGTCTGGGTGAGTATAAGCATTTTTTTATTTTTTTTATTATTTTTAAACATTCTATCTTTTACTATAAATGCTGCATAAGCTGCATCTATAGTAAAAAGTTGGTCACACTTGTCAAACACTATGTTTGACAAGTGTGACCAACCTGTCAGTCAGTTTTCCAAGCGATGCTACAGATCGCTTGGAAAACTTTAGCATTCTGCAAGCTAATTACGCTTGCAGAATGCGAAAAAAACGCGAAAAAAACGAAAAAAAAACCGCAAAAAAAAAATGCGGATTTCTTGCAGAAAATTTCCGGTTTTCTTCAGGAAATTTCTGCAAGAAATCCTGAACGTGTGCACATACCCTCAAGTGTGTGGATGGATAAGTGTGTGAATGGATGGAAGTGTGTGCCTGTGTGGATGGATGGATGCGTGTGCATGTGTGAATGGATGAGTGTGCGTGTATGGATGGATGCGTGTATGGATGGATGGATGCGTGTGGATGGATGGATGCGTGTGTGGATGGATACAGGTAATACAATGATCTCTGGTGACATTATACACAGTAGCTCCATATATAGTGTATGGTGTACAGGTCAATAGTGATCACCAGTGACATTATACTCAGGAGCTCTGTATGTAGTGTCTGTGTACAGGTAATACAATGATCTCCAGTGACATTATACTGTACACAGTAGCTCTGTGTATAGTGTATGGTGTATAGGTCAATACAGTGATCACCAGTGACATTATACATAGGAGCTCTGTATGTAGTGTCAGTGTACAGGTAATGCAGTGATCACCAGTGACATTATACACAGGAGCTCTGTATATAGTATATACTGTACAGGTAATACAGTGATCACCAGTGACATTATACTCAGGAGCTCTGTATGTAGTGTCAGTGTACAGGTAATACAGGGATCACCAGTGACATTATACACAAGAGCTCTGTATATAGTGTCAGTGTACAGGTAATACAGTGATCACCGGTGACATTATACACAGGAGCTCTGTATATAGTGTCAGTGTACAGGTAATAGTGATCACCAGTGACATTATACACAAGAGCTCTGTATGTAGTGTCAGTGTACAGGTAATACAGTGATCACCAGTGACATTATACACAAGAGCTCTGTATATAGTGTCAGTGTACAGGTAATACAGTGATCACCAGTGACATTATACTCAGGAGCTCTGTATATATTGTCAGTGTACAGGTAACAAAGTGATCACCAGTGACATTATACACAGGAGCTCTCTATATAGTATACAGGTAATACAATGATCTCCAGTGACATTATACTGTACACAGTAGCTCTGTATATAGTCTATGGTGTACAGGTAATACAGTGATCACCAGTGACATTATACTCAGGAGCTCTGTATGTAGTGTCAGTGTACAGGTAATACAGTGATCACCAGTGACATTATACACAGGAGCTCTGTATGTAGTGTCAGTGTACAGGTAATACAGTGATCATCAGTGACATTATACTCTGGAGATCTGTATATAGTGTCAGGGTACAGGTAATACAGTGACCACCAGTGACATTACACACAAGAGCTCTGTACACAGTATACAATATATAGTGTAAGTGTGCAACTAATATGCAAATTGCCTCTTCAGAGAAAAAGAGGACTTAATCTCTATAGCGCCACCTGTTGGAAGTAGCGATCCTACAAGTCACAATCAACCCTTTAATGAGTCGTGCAATATGACTTAGGATAAAAGGCAAATCAGTATCTCAATTCACAGACACGGTGTTTCGGGCTGTTGGCCTTCGTCATTGCGAAGCATGAGAAGTAATTTGGCTAGGTGAGAGGCTCTGGACTGGGGTCTAAGGGGTAAGATTTCTCCTTGTGGAGAGTGACATTCCAGCTCTGGCTTGTCAAGGTAAGGAGGCTTATTCACCGTGCAATGCTCCTCTGGGAAATTTAATATGCAAATTGCCTCTTCAGATAAACAGAGGATGTCGTAGCTGTTTTCATTCTGACCCAATGTCAGTACGCCAGATCACCAGTGAGGCCAAATCAGGTAGTTACGCCCGTCATTTTACAAGCGCGCTTGGAGACAAAAAGACACCTCACACATCTCCTGTGAGCAAGTCACTTTTATCTGAAGTAATGCAGCAAGAAGCAATATTTTATACCATTTACAACAAATGTAACACACAATGTAATTCATGTAGCCCCCACCATCACCCAGGGTCACACTGGCCTTTATTCCTCACCACATACCAAAAACATGTTGTGACTGACTATTGAGAACATACATGATAAGAAGTGTAGTCTCCTTGAAGAGGAGACCATCAGACTACTACGTCAACAGATTCTAGTAATTCTAGCAATTAAAGGCAACCTATTAACCCTTCTATATCAATTTCCCCCATTTGTAAATGGTATAACCTTTGCTACGGGGTCAGCTGATGTCCACAGAGGAGCTACTGTCTCATGGGTCTAGTACCCACAAGGGGGTTTTCTACCTGCTTCGCCCATCCAGGTAATAGGTAATACATATATTAGCGCTTTTACGGCTACATAAAACAATAAGCAAAGCAACAAAATCTGCATACAAGTCTGTAAAATACCAAAAATAATCCATCCCTCTAGGCCGCTAAGCCAATCGGCTGGATTTAAAAAGGAGTCTCTATATTGTATTAGTCTCATTAAGAGCCTTAAGGAACCTAGAAAATATGAGTCCAAGTCTCATTGTGTATGCAGTGTGGTGTTAATACCTTCCTTGGTTCCAGGGGTAAGGCTAAGTACAGCATAGTCCTTGCAGATACTGGGCTGTGTATACAGATCCAACAGTCCAGCAGTTTTTGTCCTTCCGCGTCTTTTATAAGAAAAGCAAGATGTTGAACAAGTTTGTTGTCCTTGTCAACACTTAAAAGTTTATCCAGTGTCTCTGTAAGGTGCAGACATCCTACCACTGCCAGCAAGGTGATTAGGAGAACCGTCTTTCTGCTGGTGAAAAGATCTTTTTGCAGTGACTGGCATGGATCCAGGTGGGCTTTCCCTCAAGTTTCAGTGAGGTGAATGTGGTCAGCTGGACTTTACAACGGGCCGTCAAACCGTGGGTCTAGGCTCCTTCTCACGTGTCTGTGTATGACCACCAATCACCTGGATTCAGCTGATGCACGTCTGCACTGGCATTAGGATCTGGAATGGATGAAAACACATGTTTATGCGCCACATTAAGTCTTTTCTGCAGGGCCTGGACATGGGCTGTCAGCACCATGTTGCATTTGTAGCACCTGTGGGAAGTACAGACCAGTCTTTGGGGCACTACCAAACAGGACTTCAAAAGGAGACAAGCCTGTCTTTCTAGTTGGAGTGTGTCTGACTGAAGAGTGCAAGAGACAAGCACTCTACCCCGCTCTTTCCTGTGTCTGCCATGGCCTTTGAATTTTCAACTTAAGTGTCCCATTTAGTCTCTCCACTTTCCCACTACTTTGTGGTCTATATGGTGTATGAAATGCTTGCTGTAGTCCCAGGGGCTGCATGACTTCCCTCATTATTTCTCCCGTGAAGTGTGTACCTCTATCGCTTTCTATGGTTTCTGGGACACCATACCTGCAGATCAGTTCTTTCATCAGTTTGTCTGCAGTCGCTTTAGCATTTGCACATTTTACCAGATAGGCTTCCAGCCAACCAGAGAAGAGATCTACACATACTAGGACATTTTTCACACACTCCTACCTTGGGTAGCTGTATGTAGTCAGTCTGCAGTCTCTGAAATGATTAGAGAGGCCTGAGTGTCGCTTTCTTAGGGATTGTTTAAATTTTTTTTTACTGTTTTACCTGGGTTGTGCTGTGCACAGATGAGGCATGACTGTGCAAGCTCTACGGCTGCGTAACTGAAACCAGGAGCGATCCAGAAGGCATCTACCATGGACACATGTGACATTTTGAGGTGTGAGTGGGGCCAGGTGTTGCTTGCGCCATTATTAGGAACAGGGACCTTGGTATATACAATTTATCCTTATTCTCCCTTACTCCTTCTGAGTTCAGCTCAGCTCCCATTCTTCCACAGTGTTTCTTCTCTGTTTGGGCAGTTGGAGGGATTTCAGGACATCTAGGCTCAGTGTGGCTGGAATACGCTGACTCCCCGCCACTGTCCACTGCTCCCTAGGCCTACTTTAGCATCCTCGTCCGCCCTTCTGTTGCCCTCTACCTCCACAGAGTCACCGTTCGTGTGTGCTTTTACCTTGACGATGCCAACCTGGACTGGTAACATCAATGCCTCCATTAATTGTTTCACCAGCTCTGCATTTTAAATGGGCTTACCGGCTGATGTAAGAAACGTTCTGCTTCTCCAGATAGGGCAATAATCATGGGATATTCCCCATGCACAATTCGAATCTGTGTAAATATTAGCGACTTTACCTGCAGCCCCTCTACACGCCTCAGTGAGTGCCTTCAACTCTGCCTCCTGCACCGACATGTGAGGAGGGAGTGGTTCAGCTCGGATTACCTCATGTGAGGATACTACTGCATATCCAATGTAGAATCACCCATCCTGTGGTTGCTGGAGCCATCTAAAAAAATAAAAACCTTAAAATATGCATTAGGAACAGGGTTTTTTTCCATGAACATATGTAAAACCCACTGTCTCCTGACACATCAGTTCCTATGCAGTCATGTTCGTGCGTCATGTCAACGTACCAGAGTACTCTTTTTTTTTTTTTTTTCTCAGCGCTGTCACCAATTCCCCCTTTTCTGAATCCACAGGCAGATGAGTGGCTGGATTCAGAACATTGTATCTTTTGAGGTTGACATATTCATTAAATTAGTATTAGAGCACATTCAAGTCTGATCTGTCTAGCCATAGACAGGTGTTTTGGTTGAACTTGTACGAGTATGGCATTAATGTCATGTGGGGAACAACTTGTCAAAAGAAAAAGTCAATGTGAGCTCACATGCCTAGCAGTAATACAGCAGCTCTTACAACACGGACACACGTAGGAGACCCTCTAATCATTGGGTCTAATTGTGCTGAGTAGTAAGCTATTGGTCTCTGTTTCTCTCCATGTTGTTGTGTCAGTACTGCGGTAGCATGTCCTCCCTGTTCTGTGCAAAATAAGAAAAATGGCTGATCATAGTTTGGAATGCCTACGGCGGGGGCTGACACAATGAGCAGCTTGAGAGAATAGAAGGAATCAATTGCTTCTTGAGTGAGATTGTAGGAGTCTGATGACAACCTGTCATAGAGTGGTTGCATCATTTGTGAAGCAGACCTTATCCAAGGCCTACAGTAGGTCACCAAACCTAGGAAAATGTGTAGATGCTGGTGTGACCTGGGTAAAGGGAGATTTTGTATTGCCTGTTTTCTGTCTTTAGTCAGGTGTCTTGTACCTTCAGCAATACAATGTCCTAAAAATGTCACCTTTTGTTTGCAATACTGTAATTTGTCACATGAGACCTTGCAACCCTTCTCTGCCAAAAAACACAGCAAGGGAACTGTAGCTTCCTTGCAGGACGTCTGGTCCGGGCAGCAGAGCAGGAGGTCATCCACGTACTGCAATAGTACAGTCTGTGGATTAGGTGGTTGCCACTGCTCAAGACTCCCTGCCACCGCTGTTGAATAGATGGTTGGGGAGTTCTTTCCCCCTTTTGGGAGGACCGTCCAACAGTATTGTTTACCTTCGTGAGTAAAAGAGAAAAGATGCCGTCAGTCAGGGTGCAGGGGTACAGAGAAGAATGCATTTGCCAAATCAATGACTGTGAAACATTTCGTCGTCACTGGAATCTGTGACAGTAAGGTGTGTGGGTTAGGGACAATTGAAGTCATACTCTCTGTACCATCATTACTAGCCTGTAAGTCCTGAACTATTCTTTAAGTGTCAGGGGAACCCTTGGGTCCTTTTTCTTCTTAATGGGATACAAAGGGGTGTTGCAGGGGGAGGATCTTTGCACCAAAACCCCTGCCTTAACGTACTCTTTAATATCCCTGCTCAGGGCCATTGATTTGACTAGACTTAAGGGGTATTGTCTTAACCAAAAAGGAGTGGTTCCTTCTTTTAATTTAATCATGACAGGGGGAATGGGCAGCCGACCCACATCAGATTTTCCCCTTGCCCAAACGGTGTCTGGTACCTGACTCTTTTCCCTGTCCTCAGATATTCTGGTGTCAGGTGTGACTTTCACTATCTTGCCATATACACCATTTGTGAAATATTACACAAGTGTTTATATGAGTCACGCATTAATGTCCAAATATTGTTTATACCCGTATTTGATTGGGTAGAGTACCCCTTAAAGAACTAAATTTGATTCACAAAATATGTTACCAAAAGAAAATTGTATATATTAAAATATATATTTACGAAATGTGCTGAGTCATAAAATGGGGGAGCACAATGCCATAGGCCACAGCAAAGCACAAGCTTATTCTAAGAAAGTAGCAGCCCTATATAAATTCATAACTAACAGTTCCAAATACAAAAAGAAGGGATTTGAAATATACCAAATATCAATGCCAGTTCCTTGCGATAAGGTATAAGAAGTGGAAAAGACAAATAAACAGTGATTATGGTTTGAGCCAATATAATGAATGGCTAAAAAACTATATATCATATGAAGACAACCTAGAAATACACGGTAACTATACCATCTTGTGTAAGGAAACTACTAAACTGGCAATGAATGGAATTAAGTGTAACTATAATAGGGCATGATTTACCTGTGGTATAATGTGCACGTGGAAGACCCTGGCGTCCCTCTGCCCCAAGTGTTTATATGAAAGGGGACTTGTGACTGTAATACCCTCAGGAGAGTACTGTATGATGGCCTAGCCAGCACTCAACTCTGCTCCCAGCAAATTCATAGGGGTATTGTCACTAACAATAAGTTTGTAAGCACCTCTTGGCTGTCTCGTGATTCTAGTCTTATTTGTTTAGTCATAGGGGCTTCAGTCGCTTGTCCCTCTACACGCACGCATTCCACAGTCTCGTCAGTAATCATGTCTGGCATTATCAAGTCTTTGTGTACCACAGTCCCAGCTGCCCCAGTGTCAATCAAGAATTCTGTCTCTTTCCCTCCCGGCATTGGCATGGTGGCCATCAAGGCAGGACCAGGTCCGGAGGGGACAAGAACAGGCACACATCTGTCACTGGGTTGTCAGTTTCCTAGTCTGAAGGTGAAGGAGGTGGAAGATTGGTCTGAGTGTCCATTTTCTCCACAATTCCAACACTTCACTGTTTCTAAGTCCTTAGGTCCCTTACTACGTCTCTACTGTTTTCCTTGTACTCCAGCATACATGACACGTCGTCTTATTGTCCTAGTTTGTTCAACTCCTTGAGCAACCTTCAGGTCTTTTGGATCTACATTTCTCCATTCAGGTCTGGCTGTCTGTACTGCGTCTCGTAAGCCTTTTGTCATACCGTCAATGAATGTATTTACCAATATTTTAACATCAAGTGGGTTTACTGGACTGTACCCCATGTCTGCCCATTTCAGCTGTAACCGTCCAAAGTACATCTCTACACTCTCTCCTTTTGTCACATCGGTAAAAGTCTTAATTTGCATCCTAGTACGTCACCTGCTTTTGTGCTCACTAACTCCCTAGGTCTGACCAGGTGTACTTATACGTCCATCATACTGTTTTTATTTGTCTGTAAAATGGGAAAGGTTGGTTCTCAGGGTCAGCCAACTGTTTTAGCATAGCTAGCTAGTCAGAGGGCCTCCAGGGATAACACTTCTGTATCTGTCTTACCCTACCTGATGTGGTTGGTTCTCTGGTGGTGGGGGTGACATGACATGCTGGTCTACAGCTCCTTCCCAAAAGGATTACTGTTAGGTTACTCCCAAAAAGTCAATGTCCCCACTACCACTATCCTGTGTCAGCTTCTTATGTCACTACATGTGATCTTGTCTGGACAGGATTCAGTGCAATTCACTTAGGTCGGGTTGCAGCACAGATCATACAAGTATTTCTCCAGTCTGGGTTTGTCTGACCACAGTGTTTACAAGTCCATCTGTCTTGTCTGGGTCTCTGGTTATACAAAGGTATGACCATAGCAGTAATATGTCGGTCATAGTCGGACTTTTGAGCATCAAAACATTCATAATACACCTTTCTTCTGTCCTGCTGCACTCTCTCAGATGCCATTTATTCACTTGCTATTTTTCTCCCTTGTCTGTGCCTTTTTGTACATTCAAACATCCACACACTGGCATTTTTGCCTTTCTCAATATTGGTCCCACATCTTTCACTGCTTCCTTTTTCAATCTGTATAGCGGATCCCATTGGGGCACTGACTGCACACACAGAACAAGTTGCCCATGGCTTCAACTTATTCCTCAGACAGCTCACCTTCATTCTGCAAATGCCCTTTTTAGTGTGCCTTACCATCTACGGGCGGCCACACGTAGCAAGTCAGAGCGAGTGTCAAGATTTAGCGGGAAGGCTTTTCCTGCCTCTCACCCGGTAGACCTAAAGGATGTAACGGGAAGGCTAAAACTGCCTCTCACCTGTTAGATCAACTGGCTAGAAAAGGAAGGCCCAGGGGTGTTAGGCCTCTAACCTTTCAGCTCAGCTCCATGGAGCGGGAAGGCTTTTCTTGCCTCTCACCCACAACAAAAACCAGCTGACTGTAGCAAGAAGGCCCAGATGTGTTAGGCCTCTCACCTACTACATCAGCAGTGCAGTTGGCTACCTCCTCCGTTGATCCTCAATTTGCTATATCAATTACTCAACTTGAAGCAGATGAATCTTTTTACCAATCTTTCAATCACACAAATTTCCTCTAAAATAGGCACAGTTCTTTTACTTTTCAATACATACAGTACTATTGCTTTAAACTCAAATCTTACACTGTACAATACCAAGGACAGAGAAACTTAGAACGCAGCTACGTGCCCCCCTCCTCTGGCCCACAGCACAGAGGGGAGAAATTACAAGCAATTCACGCAGAGGTTCGACTCACTCCTCCCATCAGGTATTCAGTAGAGATAAGAAAGTCACAAGCAATTGCGGCTTAATTCCCGCTCCAATCAGAATTTCAGAATTTTTGGTGTCCCTTACACAGTAACAGCATGCAGCAGTTTTCAGACTTAATCTCTACAAAACATTCATCCTGGACTCTAAACAACAGTTAGATAAGTAATGATACTTATGTGATCACTCATTCATACATGCTCATTCACTGATTGTTTTTTTTTTTTCCTTTCACTTTTCAGTTGATTTTTACAAGAAGAAAATCCCTTATCTCAATCACTCCACCTAATTCAGCTCAAACTGAGTTGAATAATGTCTTCTGTCACATACAGAGGACCACACCTAATGGAACCCCTCATCAATCAGGGATTTATCTATTTATCCCTTCTACTCATTTGCTCACCTCTCATCTCATTCAGAGGTTCTCATAGACATACATACATACATACATATATACAAGGTTCACCCAGCCTGCCTATTTTGCGCTTTGGAATTAACACAACTCTATATACAGTAAATAAAACTGCAGCAGTGTTCACTGACACTCTGAAAGCACTTTAAGGCCAAAGAACAAAAACCACGGCCTTATACAAAATACAGCTTCATATAATTATGACATGGTGGGGATATCTGAAACATGGCTGGATGAGAGCCATAACTGGGCTGTTAACTTGCAGGGCTATAGCCTTTTCAGAAATGACCGTACAGATAAGCGAGGGGGAGGGGTGTGTCTGTATGTAACATCGTCCTTAAAACCCATCCTGCGTGATAATATAGGTGAATCTAATGAAAATGTAGAGTCCCTGTGGGTGGAGATAAGGGGAGGGGGAAAAATAATAAATTACTGATAGGGGTTTGTTATAAATCTCCAAAAATAATGGAAGCAATGGAGAATATCCTTGTAAAGCAAATAGATGAAGCTGCGACTCAAGGAGAAGTCATTATTATGGGGGACTTCAACTACCCTGAAATAGATTGGGGAACAGAAACCTGCAGTTCCAGTAAAGGTAATCGGTTTTTGACAACTATGAGAGACAATTACCTTTCACAACTGGTTCAGGACCCAACAAGAAGGGGGGCACTGCTAGACCTAATATTAACCAACAGGCCAGACCGCATATCAAATATAAGGGTTGGGGGTCACTTGGGGAATAGTGATCACAAAATAATAAGTTTTCATGTCTCCTTTAATAAGATGTGTAGTAGAGGGGTGACAAGGACACTAAACTTCAGGAGGGCAAATTTCCAACGGATGAGAGAGGATCTTGGTGCAATTAACTGGGACGATATCCTGAGACATAAAAGTACACAAAGAAAATGGGAGACGTTTATTAGCATCCTGGATAGGACCTGTGCACAGTATATACCGTATGGGAATAAACATACTAGAAATAGGAGGAAACCAATATGGCTAAATAGAGCTGTAAGGGGCGCAATAAGTGACAAAAAGAAAGCATTTAGAGAACTAAAGGAAGTAGGTAGTGAGGAGGCATTAAATAAATACAAAAAATTAAATAAATTATGTAAAAAGCAAATCAAGGCAGCAAAGATTGAGACAGAGAGACTCATTGCTAGAGAGAGCAAAAATAACCCCAAAATATTCTTTAACTACATAAATAGTAGGAAACTAAAAAATGATAGTGTTGGCCCCCTTAAAAATAGTCTGGGTGAAATGGTGGATGAGGATGAGGAAAAAGCCAACATGCTAAATGACTTTTTTTCATCAGTATTTACAAAAGGAAATCCCATGGCAGCCAATATGACTAGTGATAATAATTCCCAATTTAATGTTACCTGCTTAACCCAGCAGGAAGTACGGCGGCGTCTAAAAATCACAAAAATTGACAAATCTCCGGGCCCGGATGGGATACACCCCCGAGTACTGCAGGAATTAAGTACAGTCATTGATAGGCCATTATTTTTAATCTTTAAAGAGTCCATAATAACAGGGTCTGTACCACAGGACTGGCGTATAGCAAATGTGGTGCCAATATTCAAAAAGGGGACAAAAACTGAACTCGGAAATTATAGGCCAGTAAGTTTAACCTCTACTGTGGGTAAAATCCTGGAGGGCATTCTAAGGGATGCTATACTGGAGTATCTGAAGAGGAATAACCTCATGACCCAGTATCAGCACGGGTTTACTAGGGACCGTTCCTGTCAGACTAATTTGATCAGCTTCTATGAAGAGGTAAGTTCCGGTCTGGACCAAGGGAACCCAGTAGATGTAGTGTATATGGACTTTTCAAAAGCTTTTGATACGGTGCCACACAAAAGGTTGATACATAAAATGAGAATAATGGGGATAGGGGAAAATATGTGCAAGTGGGTTGAGAGTTGGCTCAGGGATAGGAAACAAAGGGTGGTTATTAATGGAGCACACTCGGACTGGGTCACGGTTAGTAGTGGGGTACCACAGGGGTCAGTATTGGGCCCTCTTCTTTTTAACATATTTATTAATGACCTTGTAGGGGGCATTCAGAGTAGAATTTCAATATTTGCAGATGAAACTAAACTCTGCAGGGTAATCAATACAGGGGAGGACAATTTTATATTACAGGCTGATTTATGTAAACTAGAAGCTTCGGCTGATAAATGGCAAATGAGCTTTAATGGGGATAAATGTAAGGTCATGCACTTGGGTAGAAGTAATAAGATGTATAACTATGTGCTTAATTCTAAAACTGGGTGGATGACAAACTCATATTCAGTGGCCAGTGTCAGGCAGCTGCTACAAAGGCAAATAAAATAATGGGATGCATTAAAAGAGGCATAGATGCTCATGAGGAGAACATCATTTTACCTCTATACAAGTCACTAGTGCGACCACACTTAGAATACTGTGCACAGTTCTGGTCTCCGGTGTATAAGAAAGACATAGCTGAACTGGAGCGGGTGCAGAGAAGAGCGACCAAGGTTATTAGAGGACTGGGGGGTCTGCCATACCAAGATAGGTTATTACACTTGGGGCTATTTAGTTTGGAAAAACGAAGACTAAGGGGTGATCTTATGTTAATGTATAAATATATGAGGGGACAGTACAAAGACCTTTCTGCTGATCTTTTTAATCATAGACCGGTGACAGGGACAAGGGGGCATCCTCTACGTCTGGAGGAAAAAAGGTTTAAGCATAATAACAGACGCGGATTCTTTACTGTAAGAGCAGTGAGACTATGGAACTCTCTGCCGTATGATGTTGTAATGAGTGACTCATTGCTTCAATTTAAGAGGGGACTGGATACCTTTCTGGAAAAGTATAATATTACAGGGTATATATATTAGATTCCTTGATAAGGCGTTGATCCAGGGAACTAGTCTGATTGCTGTATGTGGGGTCGGGAAGGAATTTTTTTCCCCATGATGGAGCTTACTCTTACCACATGGGTTTTTTTTTGCCTTCCCCTGGATCAACATGTTAGGGCATGCTAGGCTATGGGTTGAACTAGATGGACTAGATTTCTCCTTGTGGAGAATGACATACCAGCTCTGGCTTGTCAAGGTAAGGAGGCTTATTCACCGTGCAATGCTCCTCTGGGAAATTTAATATGCAAATTGCCTCTTCAGATAAACAGAGGATGTCGTAGCTGTTTTCATTCTGACCCAATGTCAGTACGCCAGATCACCAGTGAGGCCAAATCAGGTAGTTACGCCCGTCATTTTACAAGCGCGCTTGGAGACAAAAAGACACCTCACACATCTCCTGTGAGCAAGTCACTTTTATCTGAAGTAATGCAGCAAGAAGCAATATTTTATACCATTTACAACAAATGTAACACACAATGTAATTCATGTAGCCCCCACCATCACCCAGGGTCACACTGGCCTTTATTCCTCACCACGTACCAAAAACATGTTGTGACTGACTATTGAGAACATACATGATAAGAAGTGTAGTCTCCTTGAAGGGGAGACCATCAGACTACTGCGTCAACAGATTCTAGTAATTCTAGCAATTAAAGGCAAGAGGCACTTAAAGGCAACCTATTAACCCTTCTATATCAAGGACTTATACTCTATAGTGCCACCTGCTGGAAGTAGCGATCCTACAAGTCACAATCAACCCTTTAACGAGTCGTGCAATATGACTTAGGATAAAAGCCAAATCAGTATCTCAATTCGCAGACACTGTGTTTCGGGCTGTTGGCCCTCGTCAGTGCGAAGCATGAGAACTAATTTGGCTAGGTGAGAGGCTAGTTCTCATGCTTCGCACTGACGAGGGCCAACAGCCCAAAACACCATGTCTGCGAATTGTCATAGAGCAGAGCACCCTGTCACAGCTGCAGCCGGCATTCATCTTGATGTGCATCATCGCCAGGGTTGGCTCAAGTTTTCATGGGCCTCGGGCGAAAGATTATTAGTGTGCCCCTTTAACACATGCCACTTGCCTTGATATCGGCAAGGTTTCAAAGGAGCTCTGTAAGGACAAGCACAGACCTCCGGCTGTCATAGCAACCCATCAATGACCTGTGATCATATCACAGGCACGTTGATGGGCTCATGGAATGATGTGTCCCCATGCTGGAGTGCTGACTACTGCTGTCGGAGTTTAACAGCAGCATTTCATAGATTACCAAGCAAGGGCAGAGCTCCGCTCCACCTGCGAATGTTAGAGACAGGACCTGTAACACATAGTCATCACCTGCTGAGTAGGGGTCGGCCTCACCCCGTGAGCCCGCTCCATGCGCCCGTTTCTGACTTGTGCCGTACATGTATGGTCCATGTTGTGAATGGCTTAAAAGGGTAAAATACAATAATCCTCTCCAGTGTTATTCTTGTGTTAAATCTGAGATCATCTGTGGAGAGATACTGTAGTAGCTGAGGATCCCACACAATGTTTTGCACATGTTATTCAGAATGGGACTTGTGCCTTGGTGATTGAACTGCGTCTCTCAATGCCCGATGTCATATCTCAAATGTTACATTGGAGGAACATTTGTATTAAAGTGATGCCCCATTAGTATTGAAGGATCGCATACTGCAGAGGGTAGATGTAATTACTAGAGAAGGTTGTGCTGAGGCAAATCCAGGATTATGTCATGATATTGGCTGGTGAGCGTAAACTAGGTCATTGGTACATCAATATTTCGTCCATAATGCTAGAATCACACATGCAGCCTCTACACCATGTTTCTTAGCCAAATGCAAACACGGTTTCAAAGGTTATTAAAAATATAACGTTTGTGTTGTACTTCTTTTTGATAGTTCCACTTCTAGCTTTGGCTCAAAATAACTGCACCTCAAGCTGCATAGGTCTATTTAGTCCCACAGTAGCGTTATAAATATGTATACTTTTTGGTATTGCAAAAAAATGTAATCTATATTTTTAATCTCAACAGAGTATACCAACAATAACTGTCCAGGAAACCAAATGGTATCGCTAAGTTGTAAAGTAGAAGATGAAGATTTCATGCAGTACTATCCAGGGCAAACCATCAATACCCTTACTGTACATCCAGGACCTCAGTATCCAGATCTTTTATATTACCCCCCTAATAATGAGGAACCTTATCTTGACCAATCACAAATTGATACCACAAAAACAAGTCTGAAAGAGGGTAAAGAATTTCATTGTGGTGGAAAACAGTTTAGAAAAAACTCAGGTCTTCATCCACACAAAAGTCACAAAGGAGATAAATTGTATTCATGTTCAAAATGTGGCAAATGTTTTACAAAAAAGTCAAATCTTGTTACACATGAGAGAAGTCACACAGGGGAGAGGCCATATTCGTGTTCAGAATGTGGGAAATGTTTTATAGAAAAATCACATCTTGTTATACACCATAGAATTCACACAGGGGAGAAGCCATATTCATGTTCAGAATGTGGAAAATGTTTTACAAATAAATCAAGTCTTATTAGACATGAGCGAATTCACACAGGAGAAAGGCCATATTCATGTTCAGAATGTGGGAAATGTTTTACATGTAGATCACATCTTGTTACACATCAGAGAATTCATACAGGAGAGAAGCCGTATTCATGTTCACAGTGTGGAAAATATTGTACACATAAATCAAGTCTTGCTAAACATCATGGAATTCACATAGGAGAGAAACCATTCAAATGTTCCATATGTGGGAAACATTTTATGCAGAAATTGTATCTTGCCAGACATGAAAGAATTCACACAGGGGAAAAACCATATTCTTGTTCAGAATGTGGGAAATGTTTTATATATAAATCAGATCTTGTTACACATAAGAGAATTCATACAGGAGAAAAGCCGTATTCTTGTTCAGAGTGTGGGAAATGTTTTACGAATAAATCACAAATTGTTTCACATAGGAGAAGTCACACAGGAGAGAAGCCGTATACATGTTCAGAATGTGGGAAATGTTTTTCAGAAAAAGCAAATCTTGTTGTACATGAGAAAATTCATACAGGAGAGAAACCGTATTCATGTTCAGAATGTGGAAAATGTTTTCTGCAGAAATCCTGTCTTGTTACACATGAGAGAAGTCACACAAGGGAGAAGCCGTATTCGTGTTTTGAATGTGGAAAATGTTTTATGCAGATGGCACATCTTATTACGCATAAGAGAATTCACACAGGAGAGAAACCGTATTCATGTTCTCAGTGTGGTAAATCATTTATAGATAAATCAAATCTTGTTAAGCATGAGAGAATTCACACAGGGGAGAAGCCGTATTCATGTTCACCATGAAGAAAATGTTTTACTACTAAAGCAAAGCTGAGGGATTATCAGAGAAATTGCATAGCTCAGAAGGTATGATAATTCTTATTTTAATGGGTAGGAGACCTATAAACCTATGGCAATATTGATGTTTTACTTCACACCTAAAAATGTTTTAATGTGGTCATAGAACTGGTCTTTATGTGGTCATAGAACTGGTCTTACACGAAAAAAACAGTTGTGTGAAAAAGTGTTTGCCCCCTCTTGATTTCCTATTCTTTTGCTTGTTTGTCACGCTTAAATATTTCAGATCACCATATGACAACAATTATGCAAAGATGAGTGGGTCAAAATTCCTCCTGAGTGTTGCAAAAGACTCATTGCTGGTTATCACAAATGATTGATTGCAGTTATTGCTGCTAAGGGTGATCCAACCAGTTATTAGTTTAGGGGGCAATCGCTTTTTCACATAGGGCCTGGTGGGCTTGGATTTCTTTTTCCTCAACAATAAAGACCTTAATTTAAAACTGCCTGTGGTTACTTATGTTACCTTTGTCTAATATTTACATTTGTTTGGTGATCTGAAACATTTAAGTGTGACAGACATGCAAAAGAATTGGAAATCAGGAAGGGGCAAAGACTTTTTCACACAACTGTAAGTCAAAAGTCCTTGCATGGAAGGTTTGGCACACCAAGTTCAGTTGTTTTGGAAACCAATCTCATACCTCCTGCATGTCTTAAGACTCAAAAGAGTAATCAAACGTGTCAAGTTGTTAACAAGTCTGGGCAGTATCTGTAAACCACAACTCACTATTGTACAAATTTCCATGGTTATTTTCTAAAAACACCTATTATCACGAATCATAGAAGTGCTGTCACACCTTTTTCTGTCTTTGAAGAGTGTGGGTATCGCAGACTTCACTTATGTTCTTTTACTGGAGTCTCTCCTACTGGAAACTTCTTAGCCCTGTGTGTTATGAATTTACCTTGTACTAATTCCAGCTTATACCAATGTTTTATGTTACCGTAAGATTTATCTTTAACCACGGTTGCTCCACCCACCCCACAATCTGGCCTGGAACTACATGGCTGCTGTAGTATCAAAAGTCTCTTTGTGGAAACTGCTATAGTTGAAAGCATCATGTGGGGTTAGGGACACTTATTGAGAGTTAGGGCAATGGATGCAATTTTCATCAGCATAGTCCAGAGGGGCAGGATCATCATGTTTGTGTGGCACCCCAGGGTCCTGGTCGTCACAGTAGCATTGCTTTCCTCACAGGGAGAGTGATGTTACGTTTGGAAGCGATGAAGGAATATCTTTTATCAGGTAACCACAATGCATACAACATGTTCACACTCCAGACCAGAAGGGGGAGCTCTAAGCCTAGTTTAGGGTGAACTCCCCTATAAATACATCCTGGTCTGGAGGGAAAGAGGTCAGTTTCAGTTCAGAATGTGAGAGACACAGAAGAGAGAAGACCGACATAGAGTGTAAGAAGGTCTGAAGGGGCCTGTAGTCTGAAGCACTACAGCTCCTGGAAATAGACATACAGAAAGCCGAACATTGTTCAGTGAGTGTGCAGGAGAGCGAAGCACAGGAGAGTAACATCAGGGGAGACCAGCTAAGATCAGGCTGCCTCCCTCTGAAGCACAAATAACCGGTAGCCGGACCACCGAGGTTGCAAGGACTCTGCGACTTACATCAGAGACCGGCAGGACAGCTTAACTTCAAGTTACCTGTCCTCCTTAAAACCCAGGAGACACATTAACACCTTTAGAACCCGCGGCGTGCTAGAGTCCCTATAAACAGACTTAAGTCACCAGTCATACGGGTTATGTCCTATACTATACAGGGGACAGATAGTGAACATCTGTGAGGACCTTATCTGAAGCCATAGTGTCATGATTCCCAATGGCAAGGAAACATCAGAACACAAAAATAACGGACGAGCTCTGGGTGATGGAATCTCGAGCTGACCGTGAGCTAAATCTACCACACAACTAATAGTAGCCAGGGAGCATAGCTACGACTTCCTAAATGCCACGCGCCAGCCGGAGGACTAACTACGCCTGGTAGAGGAAGGAACAGACCTGGCTTACCTCTAGGGAAATACCCCAAAAGATGATAGCAGCCCCCCACATGTAATAACGGTGAGTTAAGAGGAAAAGACATACACAGTATGAAAGTGGATTTAGCAAAGAGAGGTCCACTTACTAGATAGCAGAAGGATACAAAAGAGGACTTCACGGTCAACTGAAAACCCTTTCAAAAAACCATCCTGAAATTACTTTAAGACTCCTGTGTCAACTCATGACACAGGAGTGGCAATTTCAGCCCGCAAGAGCTTCCAGCTACAGAGAATAACAAAAACTGCAAACTGGACAAAAGATACAAAACAAAAGGACAAAGTCCACTTAGCTGATCAGCAGACTAGTAGCAGGAACATGCAACCGAAGGCTCTGGTTACAATGATGACCGGCAAGGAAATGACTGGAGAGCAAGGCTAAATAGGAAACTCCCAAACACTGATGGGAGCAGGTGAACTGAGACAACAAAGCACACACAAGTCACCAGTACCACCAGCAACCACCAGGGGAGCCCAAAAAGCGGATTCACAACAGTACCGCCGCCTTAAGGAGGGGGCACCGAACCCTCACGAGAACCGCCAGGGCGATCTGGATGAGCCCTATGAAAGGCACGAACCAAATCCGAGGCATGAACATCAGAGGCAGTTACCCAAGAATTATCTTCCTGACCATAGCCCTTCCATTTAACCAGATATTGAAGTCTCCGTCTGGAAATACGGGAATCCAAGATCTTCTCTACAACGTACTCCAATTCACCCTCCACCAGCACAGGAGCAGGAGGTTCAGTAGAAGGAACCACCGGTACCTCATATCTCCGCAACAACGACCGATGGAATACATTATGGATAGCGAAAGATGCCGGGAGGTCCAAACGAAAGGACACAGGGTTAAGTATCTCCAAAATCCTATAAGGACCGATAAACCGAGGCTTAAATTTAGGAGAAGAAACCCTCATAGGGACAAAACGGGAAGACAACCACACCAAGTCCCCAACACGAAGGTGAGGACCAACACGACGACGGCGGTTAGCAAACTGCTGAGTCCTCTCCTGGGACAGTTCCAAATTATCCACCACTTGTCCCCAAATCCGATGCAACCGATCCACCACCGCATCCACTCCAGGACAATCCGAAGATTCAACCTGACCAGATGAAAAACGCGGATGAAACCCTGAATTGCAAAAGAAAGGAGAAACCAAAGTGGCAGAACTAGCCCGATTATTAAGAGCAAACTCTGCCAACGGCAGAAAGGCAACCCAATCATCCTGATCCGCAGACACAAAACACCTCAAATAAGTCTCCAAAGTTGGATTAGCTCGCTCCGTCTGGCCATTGGTCTGAGGATGGAATGCAGACGAAAAAGACAAATCAATGCCCAACCTGGCACAGACTGCCCGCCAAAATCTAGACACGAACTGGGTACCCCTGTCAGAAACGATGTTTTCCGGAATACCATGCAAGCGAACCACATTTTGAAAAAACAGAGGGACCAACTCAGATGAGGAAGGCAACTTAGGCAATGGCACCAAATGAACCATTTTAGAAAAACGGTCACACACCACCCAGATGACAGACATCTTCTGAGAAACAGGGAGATCCGAGATAAAGTCCATAGAGATGTGCGTCCAAGGCCTCTTCAGAATAGGCATGGGCAACAACAACCCACTAGCCCTAGAACAACAAGGCTTGGCCCGAGCACACACATCGCAAGACTGCACAAAAACACGCACATCTCGAGACAGGGAAGGCCACCAGAAGGATCTAGCCACCAAATCTCTGGTGCCAAAAATTCCCGGATGACCTGCCAGAGTAGAAGAATGAACTTCCGAGATGACTCTACTGGTCCAATCGTCAGGAACAAACAGTCTACCAGACGGACAACGATCAGGTCTATCCGCCTGAAATTCTTGCAAAGCACGTCGCAGATCTGGGGAGACAGCAGACAAAACTACCCCATCCTTAAGGACACCAGCAGGTTCAGAATTCCCAGGAGAGTCAGGCTCAAAACTCCTAGAAAGAGCATCTGCCTTCACATTCCTAGAACCCGGTAAGTACGAGACCACAAAATTAAACCGAGAAAAGAACAACGACCAACGTGCCTGTCTAGGATTCAGGCGCCTGGCAGACTCTAAATAAATCAGATTCTTGTGATCAGTCAAAACCACCACCTGATGTCTGGCACCCTCAAGCCAATGACGCCACTCCTCAAATGCCCACTTCATGGCCAAAAGCTCCCGATTACCAACATCATAGCTTCGCTCGGCGGCCGAAAATTTTCGAGAAAAGAACGCGCAAGGTCTCATCACCGAGCAGTCGGAACTTTTCTGCGACAAGACCGCCCCCGCTCCGATCTCAGAAGCATCGACCTCAACCTGAAAGGGAAGAGAAACATCAGGCTGGCGCAACACAGGGGCAGACAAAAAGCGGCGCTTAAGCTCCCGAAAGGCCTCCACAGCAGCAGGGGACCAATTGGCAACATCAGCACCCTTCTTAGTCAAATCCGTCAGAGGTTTAGCAACGCCAGAAAAACCAGCTAGAAATCGATGATAAAAATTAGCAAAGCCCAAGAATTTCTGAAGACTCTTCAGAGAAGTAGGCTGCGTCCAGTCATAAATAGCCCGAACCTTGACAGGGTCCATCTCAATAGAAGAAGGGGAAAAAATGTACCCCAAAAAGGAAATTTTTTGAACCCCAAAAACACACTTTGAACCCTTTACACACAAAGAATTCTCCCGCAAAACCTGAAAAACCCTCCTGACCTGCTGAACATGAGACTCCCAGTCATCAGAAAAAAATCAAAATATCATCCAAATACACAATCATAAATTTATCCAAATATTCACGGAAAATATCATGCATTAAGGACTGAAAGACCGAAGGTGCATTAGAAAGGCCGAAAGGCATTACTAAATACTCAAAATGGCCCTCAGGCGTATTAAATGCGGTTTTCCACTCATCCCCCTGCTTAATTCGCACCAAATTATACGCCCCACGAAGATCAATCTTAGAGAACCACTTAGCCCCCCTTATGCGAGCAAACAAATCAGTCAGCAAAGGCAACGGATACTGATATTTGACTGTAATTTTATTCAGGAGTCGATAATCAATACAAGGCCTCAGAGAGCCATCCTTTTTAGAGACAAAGAAAAAACCGGCTCCTAAAGGTGATGAAGAAGGACGAATATGTCCCTTTTCCAGGGACTCCTTAATATAGCATAGCAGCATGTTCAGGTACAGATAGGTTAAACAAACGACCCTTTGGAAATTTACTGCCAGGAATCAGATCTATGGCGCAATCACAATCCCTGTGGGGAGGGAGTGAACCAATTTTAGGCTCTTCAAAAATATCACGATAATCAGACAAAAATGCCGGAATCTCAGAGGGAGTAGATGACGAAATGGACACCAAAGGTATGTCCCCATGAACCCCCCGACATCCCCAGCTTAACACAGACATAGCTTTCCAGTCAAGGACTGGGTTATGAGATTGTAACCATGGTAATCCAAGCACCAAAACATCATGTAAATTGTACAACACAAGGAAGCGAATCACCTCCTGATGGTCTGGAGTCATACGCATAGTCACTTGAGTCCAGAACTGTGGTTTATTACAAGCCAAAGGTGTAGAATCAATACCCTTCAGAGGTATAGGGACTTCCAGAGGCTCTAAATCAAACCCACAGCGCCTGGCAAAGGACCAGTCCATAAGACTCAGAGCGGCGCCAGAGTCCACATAGGCATCCACGGTAATAACTGATAATGAACAAATCAAGGTTACAGACAAAATAAATTTGGACTGCAAAGTGCCAATTGAAATAGACTTGTCAACCTTCCTAGTACGCTTAGAGCATGCTGATATAACATGAGCAGAATCACCACAATAGAAGCATAACCCATTTTTACGCCTATAATTCTGCCGCTCGCTTCTGGACATAATTCTGTCACATTGCATTTTCTCTGGCGTCTCATCAGAAGATACCGCCAAATGGTGCACGGGTTTGCGCTCCCGCAAACGCCGATCAATCTGAATAGCCATTGTCATGGACTCATTCCACTGAGTAAGCACAGACCATTTACGAAATTTTTGGCAGTATATCTCAGCTTCATCTTGCCCTTGAGATAGGGCTATCAAAGCTTTTTCAGCTTGAATCTCCAAATTAGGTTATGCATAAAGCAACCCTAAAGCCAGGAAAAACGCATCCACATTGAGCAACGCAGGATCCCCTGGTGCCAATGAAAATGCCCAATTTTGAGGGTCACCTCGCAGCAAAGAGATTACAATCTTAACCTGCTGGACAGGATCTCCTGAGGAGTGAGGTCTGAGAGAAAGGAATAATTTACAATTATATTTGAAATTCAGAAACCGAGATCTATCACCGGAAAACACCTCTGGTGTAGGGATTTTAGGTTCAGAAATAGGAGCATGTATAACAAAATCTTGTAAATTTTGAACCTTCGTAGCAAGATTATTTAAACCTGCAGCCAAACTCTGAGGATCCATCTTTAAACATGTGAGCTCAGAGCCATTCAAGGATTATAAGGAGAGAAAGGCAAAGGCTGTAATTAGAGCTGAAATACAACTGATCCAACTATGGAGCAAGCATAGGGGGAAAAAAAAAAAAAATCTACAGACTTCTTTTTTCTCTCCTTTCTTCTGCCAATAACTTTAACACAGGCCGGTCATACTGTCATGATTCCCAATGGCAAGGAAACATCAGAACACAAAAATAACGGACGAGCTCTGGGTGATGGAATCTCGAGCTGACCGTGAGCTAAATCTACTGTGATATATGTGGTGGTGTAGTGACCCCTGTGGCAGCTAGGGGGCGCTCTGGGCGCTCTGCGTGATATGCATGGAGGCGTATCTGTTGTGGTGATATTCGTGGTGAACCTGTAATCGGCACTGTTGTGAATGGCCGATATGTGTCGCAGAGGGAGTCTGCGTAGTAAGTCTGATGTTTTGTGTTTATGCTGGGACCTGTAGTCCCTCAAGAGTTTCTGTAATGTGTATAGTTAAGTTTGGGTGACTTACTAGGCTAGTCATGAGAGACGGGAGGGTCAGACTAGCCACACATCCACACACACATCCAGGGGTGTGGTTTCAGGTATATAATGTGACCAGGATGTGGGTCACATGGGAGGTGTGTCCGGCAGGTCCTGTGTGGTTCCTGTGTATGGACCTGACCGATGAAGCTGCTGGACTGTCCTGGGAATGACTAGGGTCCTGCAGGCACCTGGGAACGGTGCGGGACTGTCCTAGGAACGACTAGGGTCCCGAAAGGTGCTGGATTGGCCTGGGAATGACCAGGGTCCTGCAAGCACCTGGGAACGGTGCGGGATTGTCCTAGGAATGACTAGGGTCCCAGGGACTGTCCTAGGAATGACTAGGGTCCCGAATGGTGCTGGATTGGCCTAGGAATGACTAGGGTCCGGAGAGCACCTGAGAACGTGGACTAGGCCACTGGCGTGATCCTGGTAACCTGAGGTAATGGGTGGAGGACGGGGTCCAGGACCTAAGCTGACAGGTGGAGGACGGGGTCCAGGACCTGTTGTGACAGGTGGAGGACGGGGTCCAGGACCTAAGCTGATAGGTGGAGGACGGGGTCCAGGACCTAAGCTGATAGGTGGAGGACGGGGTCCAGGACCTGTGGTAACGAGGTGACGACCAGGATCTGCGGAGCCAGTGTCCATTACGGTGTGGGGAAGCTGCAGTCCTTCGGTGAGGTCCGGACTGACTACTGTGTGCCGGACAGGCAAGTTGGGGACCCCCGTTAGGCAGCTTACCCAGAAGCGTGTTAACAGAGTGTGGGGTAGCTGGAGTCCTTCGGTGAGATCTGGACTGACTACTGTGTATTGACCAGGCGAGTTGGTGGTCCCCGTTAGGCAGCTTACCCAAAGGCTGTTGGAAGAGTCGGCAAGGTGGAGCAGGAGCTCCCGTCAGGTACCAAAGAGACTGTTGGTGCCTGTTGTATTCTATGTAATGAACTGTGCTTAACCCGGTTTGTGGCTTAATAAACCGTATGGACTGCTTTCTTTTATAAACCCGTGCTGTGTGCTTAAATATCGCGGTCAAGCGAGTGTCCCCCAACACTCTCAGTAAGAGAAACCTTACACTACCACACAACTAATAGTAGCCAGGGAGCATACCTACGACTTCCTAAATGCCACGCGCCAGCCGGAGGACTAACTACGCCTGGTAGAGGAAGGAACAGACCTGGCTTACCTCTAGGGAAATACCCCAAAAGATGATAGCAGCCCCCCACATGTAATAACGGTGAGTTAAGAGGAAAAGACATACACAGTATGAAAGTAGATTTAGCAAAGAGAGGTCCACTTACTAGATAGCAGAAGGATACAAAAGAGGACTTCACGGTCAACTGAAAACCCTTTCAAAAAACCATCCTGAAATTACTTTAAGACTCCTGTGTCAACTCATGACACAGGAGTGGCAATTTCAGCCCGCAAGAGCTTCCAGCTACAGAGAATAACAAAAACTGCAAACTGGACAAAAGATACAAAACAAAAGGACAAAGTCCACTTAGCTGATCAGCAGACTAGTAGCAGGAACATGCAACCGAAGGCTCTGGTTACAATGATGACCGGCAAGGAAATGACTGGAGAGCAAGGCTAAATAGGAAACTCCCAAACACTGATGGGAGCAGGTGAACTGAGACAACAAAGCACACACAAGTCACCAGTACCACCAGCAACCACCAGGGGAGCCCAAAAAGCGGATTCACAACACCATAGGCAGTAAGGGACTACAACACCACCACGCTAGAGGAAGACTTTTAACTCCGCTTGGTAAAAAGGACTCTGGATTCGCTTCCAAGCCAGCCGGACCCTGCCTGCCCTGTGATCTGGTGCCCTGGACTGTGGCTGCCTGAAGTCTTCAGTAAACAAGGTAAAGAGACTGCAAACCTGCATCCCATTCTTTATTGCACCATTCACCATCTTCCATCTACACACCGGGAGCCCTGGGGATACACTTCACCTGTGGGAAGTTATACCATCTAGCAGCCATAACATTATCCCAGAGGACCTCTTAAAGCAGCGTCGGTCCCCACTAACCGAATACCACCGAAGAACCATATCTAGCAAGCTTTGCTCATGGTAATTTATCCATCATCCATTTGTGTGCTGACTCCAAGTGTGAACAGAACCATATCTAGCAAGCTTTGCTCATGGTAATTTATCCATCACTCCTGTGTTGTTGTTTTTTTCTCGGTTTTTGGTTTCTGATTCAAAGTGTTCAAAGCTATCTTTTTTTTTTCCTTTTTTCTCACTATTTATGGCCTTGTTCATCATTGGTTGTTTACCCTGCATAGTAATGCCTGCTCTGGCCTTATGCTAATTGGTTAATTGCTGATTGTGGCCATTTGGTTCCTGATGCTAGCAGTCATTTAATTTCATATATATTTTGTCTGGCTGGGATAGCACGCACGCGGGGTTGCGTGTGCAACAGATATTAAGTGCAACAGTATAAAGTGCTTGGCAGTTAGACAATGGCAGTTGGACAGGTCAGGAGACAAGGTAAGGTGCTTAAGTTTTTCAAACAATCATGCTTCTTGGTCAGTCATACTACATTATGCATTGATCATATCAATCTGCTTCTTATTTGTTTTTACTTCTGCTTTCTCGCAACTCGCCCGCCCTTTAGCACATTCTGTGGACTCTCTCCATATCCACTTCTCCCCTCTCCCATGTATAACTCTGAAGCTCTACTGACATTTCTTACCCACTCCAAACCAGCCACTACCTCCATGCAGCACTCAAAGCGTTCATACAAATCATCCCACCACCTGCTCTTTCTGTTTTTTCTCCTTTTACTAGTTGCAGGCAACATCTCCCCCAATCCTGGGCCTCCCTCCACCAGCATATATTACTCTCCTCCAGCATATATTACTCTCCTCCAGCTGCATATAGAAACCCTGCAAATCTTATTAACATTCAGTGCATGCCTGTTATGACCTGGTGGTTAGGAGCACCCGAAGTGACCTGATGGTTAAAACAGAAAACCTGGGACAAGCTCTGAGGAAGTGGTAACTCTACTGACCGCAATCCCTAATCCTATCACACACACTAGAAATAGCCGTGGAGCGTACCTAACTCTCCCTAGACGCCTCTTCACAGCCTAAGAGCTAACTACCCCTAAAGATAGAAATAGCAGCCTACCTTGCCTCAGAGAAATTCCCCAAAGTAGAGGTAGCCCCCCACAAATATTAACTGTGAGTTAAGAGGGAAGTGACAAACACAGGAATGAAACAGATTTTAGCAAAGGAGGCCGAATCTTCTCTAGAAAGACAGGATAGGAAATGGAACTATGCAGTCAGTATAAAAAACTACAAAAACCACGCAGAGTGTGCAAAAAGACCTCCACACCGACTCACGGTGTGGAGGTGCAGCTCTGCACCCCCAGAGCTTCCAGCTAGCAAGGAAATATAATAGCAGGCTGGACTGAAACATAGCATGTACTGAAAAATATATTAAAAAACCAATAAACAGCAAATGACTAGAAAGGACATAGTTTCTGCTGGAGTAGTCAGGTCATCTGAGAATTCCAAGAGAGATCTGAACCAGTACTGAGACATTGACAGCTGGCATGAACTAACGACCTGGGCAGAGTTAAATAGGGAAGCCAGCAGCAGCAATAACGAGGGCAGCTGAGAAAGCCAACCTCAAAGATCAGCAGTTCCACTCAAAGCCACCAGAGGGTGTCCAAGGACAGAACTCACCAAAGTACCATTCACGACCACAGGAGGGAGCCCGAGAACGGAATTCACAACACATGCCTTCTATCGCTTTCCACATGCTCTCTGGAATGCACGGTCTGTGTGTAACAAACTAACTTACATTCGCGATCTTTTCCTCTCTAATTCCCTTAACCTTCTGGCTATTACAGAAACCTGGATCCAGCACTCAGACACCACCGCCGCTGCCGCTCTTTCGTTTGGTGGGCTGAAATTTTCACATACCACCAGACCTGAGAACAGACAGGGTGGAGGTGTTGGTTTGATCCTTTCATCACAATGTGCTTTCCAGGTCATCCCCCGGTTCCTTCACTTACATTTCCTTCCTTTGAAGTCCACACCATCAGACTCTTTAAGCCCTTCTCCTTGCGAGTGGTGGTTTATCGCCCTCCAGGCTCCTCCCGCCTGTTTCTAGACCACTTTGCCTCCTGGCTTACTCACTTTCTATCCTGTGACATCCCCACCCTCATCATGGGAGACTTTAACATCCCTATCAATGATCCCCTGTTAGGGCTAGTGGAACGCACCAAATAATTAGAAAGATAGAGTAAGGTGCGTTTTCAGCCCGGGGTCCACCGTGCAGAGATGGAACCTGCTGCTAAGTAATGACGGACTATATGGCGGTACAATGTGTATACACACACGGGTTAACTTCACCCTGTGTGAAGGAAGCGAACCCTGTTGCATCACAGGGCCATGGTACCGCACCAAGAGCGCAAGCAAGGAGTCTCAGAACTCAATCCCAAGACACAGGATTTGAGTTCAAATAGACCTCTTGCGCTCGACACCGCAACTGGGGTGTCAGAATTAAAGAAATAATATTAATAAAGATGCACGAGAGTGCGTGTGATGCTACACTGGCGAACGCCACTAACCACTCAGGCTTGGGTCAGGAAAGCGCTGTGAAAGCGCACGGCGCCGCACTGGCGGTCACAGCAATAGACGCTATTGTGTTACGTGCTGATGGCTCAGTCAGGCGCTAGATAGCAATCATCCACCTTACGTGAGCAGTCATACAATAGGGATGGGATATTTAAGGACGACTTGCACTCATCAACACACACACGAATACAAATGTACACTAGCGCATGGCCGTGCGGTCATGCAAACCTTTTATAGCTGCAGCATGTACAGGATCTTCCCAGAAGGACCAATGGGAGGCAGCCACAGAAGTTGAGCACCTTCAGGACCTTCCTGGAGGACCAATGGGATCTGCTGCAGTATCTAAGCATGTGACCCTCGATCTCCAATGGGAGATCTTGCCCGGGCATGCTCAGAAGGGGAAAAGCAGGACTTAGTCCCAAAAGCATCTGCTCGCCGCTGCCCAGCATTGGCTTCAATGGCAGAAGCTGGAAAAGCAGCAGTAACCCTATGCACAGAGTGAGACTGAGCAAGACGCTGGGACCGACGTCTCCTCTGAGCAGACTCCACTGTGGCTGGAGACGAATGGGAGACCGCAGCGGAGATGGTTCGAGATCCCCCTGTGCAGAGGTGGGAACTCGACACCCAACATCCCCTCTTCCAATCTGCCTCTCATCTTCTTTCTCTAACTTCTTCATTCAGCCTCTCACAGTTTACTAATTCTCCTACGCATATGGATGGGAATACTGTGGACCTGGTTTTCTCCCGTCCCAGATCGCTGCACGACTTTACTAACTCCCCTCTCCCGCTCTCGGACCACAACCTTCTTTCCTTCTCTGTCAAGAATTGTCTCCTCACTCGGGACACCCCCACTTACCACACTTATCGGAATACACGTTCCATTAATACCCAGCAGCTTATGGACAATCTCCACACATCTTTAGCTCCCATCTCCTCCCTCTCCTGTCCAGACTTAGCATTGTCACACTTCTATAATACACTGAAGAATCCCCTAGATGAAACAGCACCTTCTACACGCAGAAAGACCCGACACAGACAACGGCAGCCCTGGCACACTATGCAAACACGCTTTCTTCAGTGTTGCTCAAGGTGTGCAGAGCGGCAGTGGAGAAAATCTCTCTTAGCAGAAGACTTCATCCACTATAAGTTCATGCTCAAAACCTATAACTCTGCCCTTTATCTGGCCAAACAATCCTACTTCACCACCCTCATCACCTCACTATCCAACAACCCAAAACTTTTGAAACCTTAAACTCCCTCCTGAAACCTAAAGTACAGGCCCCCATCACCAATCTCAGTGGTGAGGATCTGGCCACTTAATTCCTAGAAAAAAAACACATCCATCAGGATATCTCAGCCCAATCTCCTCAGTGCCTGGATCCCCTTCCCTGCCGCACCTCACGCTCACTAGACATCTTTGAGCCTGTTTCAGAAGAAGTTTCCAAGCTCCTCGCTTCTGCTCAGCCTACAACCTACAACAGTGACCCCATTCCTTCACATCTGCAGTCTCTCTCACCAGTGGTCACCACTCACCTGACTAAAATATTTAACCTCTCTAATCTTCAGGTGTCTTTCCCTCCTCATTTAAACATGCCATCATAACCCCTTTACTTAAAAAGCCATGCCTGGACCAGAACTGCACTGCTAACTACAGACCTCAGAGCTCCCAACATAGAAACCCGAACCAATGAGAACATGACAGGGAATATTAGTAATATTAAATTATTTTATTTATTTATTTATTAGTAGCAATAGTGACAAACATTTATAAAAGGATATTAATTAAAAATAAATATAAAAATACATATATAAATAGATTCCAAAAAAGTACACAGTTCAAGCCGCAAAATCATAAGGCAAGCCAGATCCTCATCATATACTATCAAAAAAATGGCAATTTATCCCAATATGCACACTAGATAAAAAAATATTATAAAAAATATATATAGTATAAAAAATCCAAAAATCAATATGTGCCAGTGATAGAAAGATCACAAAAGACTCCAAAAAAAGTATCTCAAAATATCAATGTGGAGAAATAAAGTGCTATGTGCAACAGTTAGATTACCACCAAGAACACATCTAGTGCAAAGAAAACGGCCAAAAGGCCAGGAAAGTGCTATGTGCCAATGCAAAACATTTCTTGCCAATTACTCACAATAATAGATCAGGGGAATGACCCAGGGCTGCCAGCGGCTCGGTAATGTGTACCCCGACGCGCGTTTCAGACACGCAGTCCTTCGTCAGGGGGAGCTCTGGTTTCTGCTCTTTAGTGGGTCTCCACTATAACTGTTGCACAGCTGGTGATCCATTAATTATAGTATATTTTACTCTATTTTACTTACAATTATTATTTTGGTATCATTACTGTGTCCTTTTACTAACTACAGACCTGTCTAACCTTTCCTTCATCTCTAAACTCCTGGAACGCTTGGTCCACTCCTGTCTAATCCGCTATCTCTCGGATAACTCTCTTCTTGACCCCTTACAATCTTGTTTCCGCTCTTTACATTCCACTGAAACTGCCCTCACTAAAGTCTCTAATGATCTAATAACAGCTAAATCCAAAGGTCATTGCTCTCTGCTGATTCTCCTGGATCTCTCTGCCGCAATTGACACTGGATCACCAGCTCCTTCTCACTATGCTCCGCTCCATAGGCCTCAAGGACACAGCCCTCTACTGGTTCTCCTCCTACCTCTCTGACCGCTCCTTCACTGTATCTTTTGCCGGCTCCTCTTCCTCTCCTCGTCCCCTTACTATCGGGCTTCCGCAAGGCTCAGTCCTAGGCCCCCTCCTCTTCTCTCTTTACACGGCCCCTATTGGACAAACAATCAGCAGATTTGGGTTCCAGTATCATCTCTATGCTGATGACACCCAATTATACACTTCTTCCCCTGTCATCACCCCTACCCTAATTCAAAATACCAAGGATTGTCTGTCTGCTGTCTCTAACATCATGTCCTCCCTCTATCTGAAACTAAATCTCTCCAAAACGGAACTTCTTGTGTTTCTCCCTTCTACTAACCTCACTCTACCCAACATCAAATTACCCTGGAGGGTTCAACCATAACTCCCAAGTAGCATGCTCGCTGTCTTGGGGTCATATTTGACACCGAACTTTTCTTTACTCCCTATATCCGATCACTCACTCGCTCTTGTCACCTGCATCTTAAAAACATCTCCAGAATCCAACCTTTTCTCACCTGCTAAGACTCTTACTGTCGCTCTTATTCATTCTCGTCTGGACTACTGCAACTCACTTCTGATCTGTCTCCCTCTTACCAAACTTTCTCCTCTCCAATCCATCTTGAATACGGCAGCCAGGGTCATATTTCTGTCCAGCCGCTTCACCGATGCCTCCATCTTGTGCCAGTCATTACACTGGCTACCCATTCGCTACAGGGTCCAATATAAACTCATCTCTCTCACCCACAAAGCTCTCCACAGTTCTGCACCTCCTTATATCTCCTCTCTCATCTTTGTCTATCGCCCTACATGTGCCCTCCGTTCTACAAATTACCTAAGACTTACATCCCCGGTAATCCAAACCTCGCACCTCCATCTCCAAGACTTCTCTCGTGCTGCGCCAGCTCTCTGGAATGCACTTCCCCAGACGATCAGACTGATACCTAGCTCCGAACTATTCAAGCGTGCTTTAAAAACCCATCTCTTCAAACAAGCCTACCACGTAAACTAACTTTGCCCTGTTCCCTCCTTCCAAATATTATTCTGAATCTGCACCCTACTATTCATCTGTCTCCACACCCTCCATGCACACGACAACTGCACTTGATACTTGACTATTGCACTTAAACACACGGGCTGATGACCGGATCATGCAGCTTTGTATGAAAATCCTTATTTATTATTATTGCCAGACCTGAAATAACGAGCACTTTTCACCTATTGTGTCCCCCCCCCATTTCCTTGTAGATTGTAAGCTTGCGAGCAGGGACCTCACTCCTAATGTCACTGTTTAAATTGTCTTAACTTGTACTGAATTTATTGTCTGTACATGTCCCTGCTTAATTGTAAAATGCTATACACTGTGTTCCAAATTATTATGCAAATAATATTTCCTCATATTTTCCCTAAATTACCTATCTGAATTGCAGTCATTGTTATTTTCCAGTCATCTACTATTCTAGTATAATTGCAATGTTTTGGAAAAAACTGCCTATGAAAACTATCTTTTTAAAAAAATTAAACACTCAAAATGCATGTTCCAAATTATTATGCACAGCAGAGTTTTCAACCTTTTTTTTATTTTGAACAAAAAAATGGTCCATTGTGAAGTTATAAGCATTATCAGCTTATTATGAAATGAAATCAAACAGTTTTCAAGTGAAAACTTTATTCTAGGTGATGTTACAATTGCACGTAGGACCCCTTGTTCAAAAGAAGCTTCTCAACACTCTCGTCCATTGAATTTGTCAGTTTTTGGATGGTTTCTGCTTCAATTGTTTTGCATGTGGACAGAATACCCTCCCAGAGCTGTTGCTTAGATGTGAACTGCCTCCCGCCATCATAGACACTCCTTTTGATGATGCTCCAGAGGTTCTCAGTGGGGTTGAGGTCAGGGGAAGATGGTGGCCACACCATAATTTGTCCTCTTTTATGCCCATAGCAGCCAGAGATGCAGATGTGTTTTTTGCAGCATGAGACGGTGCATTATCATGCATGAAAATGATCTTGCTGCGGAAAGCACGGTTCTTCCTCTTGAACCATGGCAGGAAGTGTTGTTTTAGAAACTCCACATAGATTATGAGTAGTGTAGCATCGGGACCTCTCGTCAAACTCAATTTGACAGGTGGACACGCCCCTATCAAAGTGTATCAAAGTGTGTAACCCCGCCCCTCTCCTTGTCTTCTAACAGCAGCTGTGTGGCAGCTCCCCCGCCCTTTTTATATAGTTTAATATTATTATCAGTGTATTTGATACGGTGAATGTTATCCCCGTAATTGTTTTATATTAGAGTTTTATATTTATATGTGATTTATAATGCGCACATTATGTATGTGGGCATGTTACAACATGAATGTTATCCCCGGGGCATGTTACAACATGAATGTTATCCCCGTAATTGTTTTATATTAGAGTTTTATATTTATATGTGATTTATAATGGGCGCATTATGTGTGCGAGCATATTACAACAAGCGCCGGTATGAATCGTGGTGTTTTATACGTTTATAAAAAGCAAAAGACAGGGTATTGTAAAAGTAAAAGATATTTATTGTAAATAAACACATCTCAGAGACATTTCAACGATTCTTGCAGAGTATAAAAGCAGTCGCATTAAATAGCACGTTGGTTATACAACAACAAACTTCTTACAAAATAATGTGATTATTTATCCACTATAAGTTGTTGTTCATTCATTCTAACTGCAGAAACTCTGGCTGTCTAGTTAATGGCCACACATCTGCCTGCATTTAAGTAAGGAATACTGTCTCCTACTTAATTACCCTAACAGCTGTGATCACAGGGCTTGGAAAATGACTGCATATGATTCAAACCGGTGTTTGTGGGGCTCCCCGCAGCTGTTTCTCCGGTACCCCAAATAACTGCGCAAGCAGAGGGTGGCTAAAAATAGTTTACTGTGTGAAGTAAGGCATGGTAGAATTCCCACTAGCTGAGAAAACACAGAATGGTTTAAAGCAGCTGTCACACAAAGCAACTGGCACCTTGAACGTCTCTAACTAGGAGCTGGACAATTAGTTAGATCAGTGAAGACAAGTGCAGTTTTGATTAAATTGATAATTACAATTAGAACGAGTTAAATTTGAAAATGTTGACGAAATAAAAGCTGCTACGATTCTTTCGTTTCTTTGTACGGCGTTCGTGAAATGTTGTAAAACATTCTTGAATGGTAATCCGCGCACTAAATGATGTAAAACATATACGCAGTAATGGCCGCACGTGTGTGTATACAGGTCTTGGATTTGTGCGTTCTGGTAACAATAATCGTCACAATTCTTATTCAGGAATGTCACAAATTCGCGTGGGAAGATAATATTTTCAGGGCTGAGGCCGTAACTATCAAAAAACACACCCGTCTTATCATCGCAGAGTACGATTAATACCCAGTGTCGTCCGGGTTGATTCGCCGGGTCTGTATTCACGATATATGCCGCTGGTCTCTGAGTCACTCTCTCTTCCGGAAGCAAATCACACGGAAACACACCGACGAATATGCGGTTTGTATAATTGTCGGACTGCAGCAGCGTTGTAAGCTGCAGACTGTCCATCGTTAATTAAAATCGTACAAGATCTCTCTCCTATTATTAATTTCCAGAATGGTGTGATTGACTGCAAAAACAATCATATTTATCGTGTGGGGTGTCGCTAGCGCAAAGCGGACTTCAGCACGTAGGTTACCTGTGTTAATGAGCGAGAAATGTCCTCCAGGCTCTTGATCAGGCGATTGTTATGGTTCTCAATGGCAAGAGAACATAGCCCAGCAAACATAAGAACTAGCTCTTGGAAGGATGGAAACTAAACTGACCATGAACTAAACCTGCCGCACAATTAACAGTAGCCGGGTAGCGTTGCCTACGTTTTATCCCTAGACGCCCAGCGCCAGCCGGAGGACTAACTAATCCTGGCAGAGGAAAATATAGTCCTGGCTCACCTCTAGAGAAATTTCCCCGAAAGGCAGACAGAGGCCCCCACATATATTGGCGGTGATTTTAGAGGAAAATGACAAACGTATGAAAATAGGTTTAGCAAAATTGAGGTCCGCTTACTAGATAGCAGGAAGACAGAAAGGGCACTTTCATGGTCAGCTGAAATCCCTATCAAAACACCATCCTGAAATTACTTTAAGACTCTAGTATTAACTCATAACATCAGAGTGGCAATTTCAGATCACAAGAGCTTTCCAGACACAGAAACGAAACTACAGCTGTGAACTGGAACAAAATGCAAAAACAGACGAGGACAAAAGTCCAACTTAGCTGGGAGTTGTCTAGCAGCAGGAACATGCACAGAAAGGCTTCTGATTACAATGTTGACCGGCATGGAAGTGACAGAGGAGCAAGGCTAAATAGCGACTCCCACATCCTGATGGAAACAGGTGAACAGAGGGGATGATGCACACCAGTTCAATTCCACCAGTGGCCACCGGGGGAGCCCAAAATCCAATTTCACAACAGTACCCCCCCCTCAAGGAGGGGGCACCGAACCCTCACCAGAACCACCAGGGCGATCAGGATGAGCCCTATGAAAGGCACGGACCAGATCGGAGGCATGAACATCAGAGGCAGTCACCCAAGAATTATCCTCCTGACCGTATCCCTTCCATTTGACCAGATACTGGAGTTTCCGTCTGGAAACACGGGAGTCCAAGATTTTTTCCACAACGTACTCCAACTCGCCCTCAACCAACACCGGAGCAGGAGGCTCAACGGAAGGCACAACCGGTACCTCATACCTGCGCAATAATGACCGATGAAAAACATTATGAATAGAAAAAGATGCAGGGAGGTCCAAACGGAAGGACACAGGGTTAAGAATCTCCAATATCTTGTACGGGCCGATGAACCGAGGCTTAAACTTAGGAGAAGAAACCCTCATAGGGACAAAACGAGAAGACAACCACACCAAGTCCCCAACACAAAGCCGAGGACCAACCCGACGCCGGCGGTTGGCAAAAAGCTGAGTCTTCTCCTGGGACAACTTCAAATTGTCCACTACCTGCCCCCAAATCTGATGCAACCTCTCCACCACAGCATCCACTCCAGGACAATCAGAAGATTCCACCTGACCAGAAGAAAATCGAGGATGAAACCCCGAATTACAGAAAAAAGGAGACACCAAGGTGGCAGAGCTGGCCCGATTATTGAGGGCAAACTCCGCTAAAGGCAAAAAAGCAACCCAATCATCCTGATCTGCAGACACAAAACACCTCAAATATGTCTCCAAGGTCTGATTCGTCCGCTCGGTCTGGCCATTAGTCTGAGGATGGAAAGCAGACGAGAAAGACAAATCTATGCCCATCCTAGCACAGAATGCTTGCCAAAATCTAGACACGAATTGGGTTCCTCTGTCAGAAACGATATTCTCCGGAATACCATGCAAACGGACCACATTTTGAAAAAACAGAGGAACCAACTCGGAAGAAGAAGGCAACTTAGGCAGGGGAACCAAATGGACCATCTTAGAGAAACGGTCACACACCACCCAGATGACAGACATCTTCTGAGAAACAGGAAGATCCGAAATAAAATCCATCGAGATGTGCGTCCAGGGCCTCTTCGGGATAGGCAAGGGCAACAACAATCCACTAGCCCGAGAACAACAAGGCTTGGCCCGAGCACAAACATCACAAGACTGCACAAAGCCTCGCACATCTCGAGACAGGGAAGGCCACCAGAAGGACCTTGCCACTAAATCCCTGGTACCAAAGATTCCAGGATGACCTGCCAACGCAGAAGAATGAACCTCAGAAATGACTTTACTGGTCCAATCATCAGGAACAAACAGTCTACCAGGTGGGCAACGATCAGGTCTATCCGCCTGAAACTCCTGCAAGGCCCGCCGCAGGTCTGGAGAAACGGCAGACAATATCACTCCATCCTTAAGGATACCTGTAGGTTCAGAATTACCAGGGGAGTCAGGATCAAAACTCCTAGAAAGGGCATCCGCCTTAACATTCTTAGAACCCGGCAGGTAGGACACCACAAAATTAAACCGAGAGAAAAACAACGACCAGCGCGCCTGTCTAGGATTCAGGCGTCTGGCGGACTCAAGATAAATTAGATTTTTGTGGTCAGTCAATACCACCACCTGATGTCTAGCCCCCTCAAGCCAATGACGCCACTCCTCAAAAGCCCACTTCATGGCCAAAAGCTCCCGATTCCCAACATCATAATTCCGCTCGGCGGGCGAAAATTTACGCGAGAAAAAAGCACAAGGTCTCATCACGGAGCAATCGGAACTTCTCTGCGACAAAACCGCCCCAGCTCCGATTTCAGAAGCGTCGACCTCAACCTGAAAAGGAAGAGCAACATCAGGCTGACGCAACACAGGGGCGGAAGAAAAGCGGCGCTTAAGCTCCCGAAAGGCCTCCACAGCAGCAGGGGACCAATCAGCAACATCAGCACCCTTCTTAGTCAAATCAGTCAATGGTTTAACAACATCAGAAAAACCAGCAATAAATCGACGATAAAAGTTAGCAAAGCCCAAAAATTTCTGAAGACTCTTAAGAGAAGAGGGTTGCGTCCAATCACAAATAGCCTGAACCTTGACAGGATCCATCTCGATGGAAGAGGGGGAAAAAATATATCCCAAAAAGGAAATCTTTTGAACCCCAAAAACGCACTTAGAACCCTTCACACACAAGGAATTAGACCGCAAAACCTGAAAAACCCTCCTGACCTGCTGGACATGAGAGTCCCAGTCATCCGAAAAAATCAAAATATCATCCAGATACACAATCATAAATTTATCCAAATAATCACGGAAAATGTCATGCATAAAGGACTGAAAGACTGAAGGGGCATTTGAAAGACCAAAAGGCATCACCAAATACTCAAAGTGGCCCTCGGGCGTATTAAATGCGGTTTTCCACTCATCCCCCTGCTTAATTCGCACCAAATTATACGCCCCACGGAGATCTATCTTAGAGAACCACTTGGCCCCCTTTATGCGAGCAAACAAATCAGTCAGCAGTGGCAACGGATATTGATATTTAACCGTGATTTTATTCAAAAGCCGATAATCAATACACGGCCTCAAAGAGCCATCTTTCTTAGCCACAAAGAAAAAACCGGCTCCTAAGGGAGATGACGAAGGACGAATATGTCCCTTTTCCAAGGACTCCTTTATATATTCTCGCATAGCAGCATGTTCAGGCACAGACAGATTAAATAAACGACCCTTAGGGTATTTACTACCCGGAATCAAATCTATGGCACAATCGCACTCCCGGTGCGGAGGTAATGAACCAAGCTTAGGTTCTTCAAAAACATCACGATATTCAGTCAAGAATTCAGGAATCTCAGAGGGAATAGATGATGAAATGGAAACCACAGGTACGTCCCCATGCGTCCCCTTACATCCCCAGCTTAACACAGACATAGCTTTCCAGTCAAGGACTGGGTTATGAGATTGCAGCCATGGCAATCCAAGCACCAACACATCATGTAGGTTATACAGCACAAGAAAGCGAATAATCTCCTGGTGATCCGGATTAATCCGCATAGTTACTTGTGTCCAGTATTGTGGTTTATTACTAGCCAATGGGGTGGAGTCAATCCCCTTCAGGGGTATAGGAGCTTCAAGAGGCTCCAAATCATACCCACAGCGTTTGGCAAAGGACCAATCCATAAGACTCAAAGCGGCGCCAGAGTCGACATAGGCATCCGCGGTAATAGATGATAAAGAACAAATCAGGGTCACAGATAGAATAAACTTAGACTGTAAAGTGCCAATTGAAACAGACTTATCAAGCTTCTTAGTACGCTTAGAGCATGCTGATATAACATGAGTTGAATCACCGCAATAGAAGCACAACCCGTTTTTTCGTCTAAAATTCTGCCGTTCACTTCTGGACAGAATTCTATCACATTGCATATTCTCTGGCGTCTTCTCAGTAGACACCGCCAAATGGTGCACAGGTTTGCGCTCCCGCAGACGCCTATCGATCTGGATAGCCATTGTCATGGACTCATTCAGACCCGCAGGCACAGGGAACCCCACCATAACATCCTTAATGGCATCAGAGAGACCCTCTCTGAAATTCGCCGCCAGGGCGCACTCATTCCACTGAGTAAGCACAGCCCATTTACGGAATTTCTGGCAGTATATTTCAGCTTCGTCTTGCCCCTGAGATAGGGACATCAAGGCCTTTTCCGCCTGAAGCTCTAACTGAGGTTCCTCATAAAGCAACCCCAAGGCCAGAAAAAACGCATCCACATTGAGCAACGCAGGATCCCCTGGAGCCAATGCAAAAGCCCAATCCTGAGGGTCGCCCCGGAGCAAGGAAATCACAATCCTGACCTGCTGAGCAGGATCTCCAGCAGAGCGAGATTTCAGGGACAAAAACAACTTGCAATTATTTTTGAAATTTTGAAAGCAAGATCTATTCCCCGAGAAAAATTCAGGCAAAGGAATTCTAGGTTCAGATATAGGAACATGAACAACAAAATCTTGTAAATTTTGAACTTTTGTGGTGAGATTATTCAAACCTGCAGCTAAACTCTGAATATCCATTTTAAACAGGTGAACACAGAGCCATTCCAGGATTAGAAGGAGAGAGAGAGAGAAAGGCTGCAATATAGGCAGACTTGCAAGATATTCAATTACAAGCACACTCAGAACTGAAGGAAGAAAAAAAAAAAAAAAAAATCTTCAGCAGACTTCTCTCTTCTCTCCTTTCTCTGTCAATTAATTTAACCCTTTTCTGGCCGGTCAAACTGTTATGGTTCTCAATGGCAAGAGAACATAGCCCAGCAAACATAAGAACTAGCTCTTGGAAGGATGGAAACTAAACTGACCATGAACTAAACCTGCCGCACAATTAACAGTAGCCGGGTAGCGTTGCCTACGTTTTATCCCTAGACGCCCAGCGCCAGCCGGAGGACTAACTAATCCTGGCAGAGGAAAATATAGTCCTGGCTCACCGCTAGAGAAATTTCCCCGAAAGGCAGACAGAGGCCCCCACATATATTGGCGGTGATTTTAGAGGAAAATGACAAACGTAGTATGAAAATAGGTTTAGCAAAATTGAGGTCCGCTTACTAGATAGCAGGAAGACAGAAAGGGCACTTTCATGGTCAGCTGAAAACCCTATCAAAACACCATCCTGAAATTACTTTAAGACTCTAGTATTAACTCATAACATCAGAGTGGCAATTTCAGATCACAAGAGCTTTCCAGACACAGAAACGAAACTACAGCTGTGAACTGGAACAAAATGCAAAAACAGACGAGGACAAAAGTCCAACTTAGCTGGGAGTTGTCTAGCAGCAGGAACATGCACAGAAAGGCTTCTGATTACAATGTTGACCGGCATGGAAGTGACAGAGGAGCAAGGCTAAATAGCGACTCCCACATCCTGATGGAAACAGGTGAACAGAGGGGATGATGCACACCAGTTCAATTCCACCAGTGGCCACCGGGGGAGCCCAAAATCCAATTTCACAACAGGCGATAAATCAAAAGCAAATAGAGTGAATCCATCCATAAATTCTTCACGGTCTATCGCCATGGCACAATCAGCCTTTTGCTTGCCGGATATATGGGCAAGCGCCATATACTCTCTGATGGCTAATCCATCATTAAAATTAGGATTATAAGGCCTCGCGGGTATCTGCTGACCGTCCAGATATAAAGCGGCGTGGTTGATGTGGTAGTGGTGGAAGTGCAAAGGATTTTTTGCGTAAGCGCCACTGAACGCCTCATTATCCACAAAACCTAATATAACAGTCTTTGGTATCTGGCCTAGGAAGAGGTTCTCGTGGTTCGTGATCCGTGTCCCCGCGGCGATGCTGTACACTTTCAGACATGTTCGGTCAATAGCGTACTTGGCGGTTGCGGATAGGAGGGCCTGGCTGTGACCGATTCGGACAGCCGGAGACACCTGCACTCTTTTCACGTAGAGAACCGCTTGCGAGATTTGCACCTTCAACGGCTCGGCTTCTGCGGACATGAGGCAGAAAGCATCCTTATTTCTTGTTAGCTTAACCTTAAGGTCAAGTCCGTTCAATATTAACTTTGGCTGATTAAATATATCCCCAAAGATGGGGCCCAAGAGGTCGATGGGCCTTGAGCGAGAAGCTGCATTGGCTCTTTTGATAAATCCCGCATTTGCGCCATCCAAGCGCCGGTCATTATGATGACCAGCAGTGTCTTTATAGAACAAACCGGCTGTAAATTGCGAAGCCAGCGTCTGCGAGCTGTAATTTAAAAGGGTCTCTATGTACGCTCTATAGCTGTAGAGATTGTCCGATTGCGAGATAAGCCGGTCTCCCAGAGTAATGTCGACCTGGTTAAAAAGGGTGGCTAGAGGATAATTTATGAGGGCAACACGGGCATCATCGGCGATAGCCGTATTATCTTGCTTCACGATGCGGCAGCTTACGTACAACAGAGTATTGTTCAGATCATAATAATAATCGCCGCTCCCGGATATGAAAAACTCCAACGGGCCATTGTCTGACAGAGCCGCAACCGGCTGTACTTCTACAAATAGAGATTTCTCTATACTTGTTTGTGTCGGGGGCACGTCAAAAATATCCAGCTCAGATTTTGCGCACTCTACAGAAGCGTCATGCAGGAAAGCCATGATAACCGATTAGAAGATGTCGTCCGCAGAGCGTCTTACCCGTTTCTGGCGGCGCCGTCTCTTGGCGGTAGTTTTATTCATGAGCATCGGCGGTAAAGGCGGGCAAGCACGCCTCTTTCTTTTTTGCGCTTTTTTAGCGACATAAACTAATCCAGAGCCATCTTGCTGCGGTTGTGTATTTATCTGTTTCATAAGGGCCGTTGAGGCGGTCGTGACGGCATCCGTCGCAATGTTCCGGACAGCCGTCTTTATGTGCGGTTTTACTAATTCTAGACCTTTTCTGAAAAGCGGCACGGCGCGACGAAATAAACCTTTAAATATCCCGGCCAGGCCGGAGCCATACATGTACTCACTCCCGCGGAATCCCTCTAGCCCGTGCCCCGACTGGGCAGTATAGTAGCGGGCATAAACAGCGGGGTCTCCATACACCCTTTGAGACACCATTTTATCGTGTCAATACTGACGCGGTCTGAAATGTAATCGCACTATACACTTCCCGTATCTGAATTTAACAGGCGTAGCCTGGTCCGACATGACTGTAATGTTTATGGAGTCAAAGTGCTGTTTGCACAGCGGTATGTAATCGGGGCGTGTGTAGTGCACCGTGACAATATCATTATCATCGCCGCTAACTTCTACGGTTCGTAACAGCTGAACGTAACTGTCGCCTACAAGCTGGTGCTGAATTATATCGGTGTATACAAAAAGCGAATAAAAACCAGCCTTTGAATCGGGGTAAAAGCGGCGATTCCACGGCATTAAAGCAACGGGGGAGTCCTCGACGGTCTGTAGCCCGAAAATAAATTTTAGCTTAGTACCCAGAGCAAACTGTATAGGGGCCGGGTCGGGTAGGATCACCTCTCGGCGTACCTCATCATACCGTATTCTGTAGGCTGGCGTGGATAAATTCAGCGCTTCTATACGGGTATTGACCGTGGCAACCAGCTTATGAATGTTCGAGTAAAACCCTGATTTTATGTGATAATGTTCTAACGGATCGCCGTGTTTGGCGGCGTAGAAGTTCCCTTCAAAAGCCTCAAACGTGTTCCACGTATGGGGGTACTGTATTTCCGTTAACGCCACTTCATAAGCTTCTGAAAGATGAACGGCCCTCGCTAGCTTGGTGTTGTAATTCGATATGGTGTTATCGGGGTAGATATTAATTGAAGAATTACTGGGAAGAGTCACAAAAAAGGAGCGGGCTTCCATAGCTATATATCTGTCAACTCCGAAGCCGGGATCCAACTATTGAATTTTTCGGGGTACCTTAGCCATTTGACGAGGCAGTGGCTTACACCCCCGACACGTTTTTTTCTCAAAATCTTTTCCACTCTGTAGATGCGATTCTCATCCGTAGGTATTTTTTGCAGTTCTTCCTTATAAAATGACCCCTCTACAGGGTCGCCGGCTAAATCAGCAATTTTATAAAGAGGTTTATGAAATTTATTGGAGACCCCGGTAATTAAAAAAATCTCTTCGCTGTACGTTTTCTCATACCCCTTACAGAACGTATCTTTATAGCGGGAAATTCTCACATGATCACCGACCTTTAAAGTCGGTTTAATCGGTTTATTAGCAATAGTAGAACTGTAAATATTGCGCCAGATTTGCATGGCGTTTTTCTCTGTCACTTCAGCGGGACTACAGCGTATGGTAGAATGATACGTATGATTGTAGCTATGCACCAAATCCGGTAAAATATCAATATACCTAAAGGTATTATGCTTCGTGAGATAGCGCCACATACGAGTTTTTAATGTGCGATTAAAGCGCTCTACCATAGCTGCTTTCACGGCGTTGTTGGTAAAAAAGTGGTGTATATTATGTAAATTACACAGCCGCTTGACTGACGAATTTATAAATTCTTTGCCGCGATCCGTCTGCAATTTCTTCGGTATGCGCTTATCATTTTGAAATATTAATTCGAACGACCTAGCCACGCTAGGCCCCGTTTTGCACGACAAAGCAACACACCATGCGTATCTCGATAGAGTATCAATCACCGTCAGGATGTATTTGACATTATCATTTTCCCTTGAATAGTCGATTAAACTTACGAGGTCCGCCTGCCATTGTGCGTCAATATTCGAAACATAAATTTTATTTGTCACAAAATGTTTTCTGATGGGCTTATGCAGGGTATAAACGTCTTGTCGCTCCAGCCACGCAGTCACGTCAGATTTCTTTATTCCGCGGTCTCTCGTCGCTCTAAATAATTTGTCTATTCCGTAGAATGACCCGGAATTGCCTGCTGTGAAATACTGCTTTTCTAATATGCGATCCCGGGTATTAGAATCCATGACTGAATAAATGCATGTGTCTAATCAACAGACACTTGCCTCTTCAGCTGTATAAAATTTCGTATCAAACGGTGTATTTACCCCAAATATCACAGGCCAAGATAACTTGCTTAGATTTTTTTTTTTTTTTTTTTTTTTTTCTACACAACAGCTGCGAGTCACTAGTGTAATCCGATACTGACTGCTCGAAAACAGTGAAGAGTCGCCCGCAGCCTTTGTTTGTTTTTTCTTTAAATAGTGGTCACAATGAAGGCACTGAAGACAGCAGCGACACAGAAGCCGGCTCTTCTACGACTCTGAATAGCTGATATTTTAAAAGGTAAGTGTCAACTAATTTATTTGCGCTCCGGCATTATAATCCATGTACAGTATGTAATTGTTATATAGGCCCATAGAAAGTAAGTCCGCAAGGCCAGGGTCCACTCTGTACCAGTCTGTCACTGTAAACTTGATTACTGTAAACGGTATTTATAACCACACGTATGCAGCACATTTCTCATGTACACCACCATGGAATTAATGGCGCTATATAAATAATAATAATAGTTAAAAACTGAATCTTTTTAATTCATATATAGTATTATTTATACTTCTGATTGGTTATTTTTAGTTATACCCTTCAATCAGATATAAGTCTGACACGGGGGCTTCTAAAGAGTCGTTGGAGCTCCTATTTCTCCCAACACCCTGTCTTTTAAAGATATGTAATTTTTAAAATAATATGTCAATAAAGATATTTTTACTTTTATTTACTAATGTGTCACTTCATACCCTGTTAGGTAATTTTGCCACCCTACTCCACTCATCTTCAGGTAAATACCTCACGGCTCTGTGTTCGTTGCTTTTCTGTCTTCTCCAAGCAGCATCTGTCTTAGGAATTTAAGTTTCCTTCTGCGGTATCACACTGCCATCTAGTGGGCAACTCTTTAACTTCAGTATTTTTACTAACCTTTGCATAGCAGCAATTATTATACCAACATTTGTGTCATTATAGAATCTATCAACAGCAATACCATAGTCATTTTTGATGTGTGGGCGCTGCCGTGTATATAGTTATACTTCTGATTGGCTATTTTTAGTTATACCCTACAAGCAGATATAACCCTGACATGCGGCTCTTCTAAAGAGACGCTGGAGGGCCTATTTTTCCAGCACCCCGCCTTTTAAAGATATGTAATTTTTAAAATAATATGTCAATAAAGATATTTTTACTTTTATTTACTAGTGTGTCATCTCATACCATGTATTTTTGTCAGCGCTAATTCATATATAGTATATATATATATATATATATATATATATATATATATATAAATATAGATATATATTTGTTATATAGTTAAAATCTGTATTTATCGCCGGTATAAAGGCTTGTGACAGGGGCGTAACCGGGGTGTGTTTCTGGGCGTTAACACTCGGCTTGCTTTCTGACCCGCAGAATAAATACAGCTGTCTGTGCCTGTACACGCACCAGAAGTCAGTCGCAGTCTAATCTCTGACCTATTCGGAAATGTAAGTATATAAGACAGTTGTCTTATTATTCGCAAATGCTTAATTATGTTTTAGAGAGGCATAGGTAAATATATTTATTATTATGACATGATTTGTGTAATACAGTAGTTAACAGCTGTTAATACAGTCTAACTAGTGTATTCAGCGTGTACTTATTACCTATCTTGTTTAGTATAAATAATATTTGCGGTGTGAAATTAATATAGACGGTGCAAAAATTTACACGGGTAATTTATGTTTAGATGGAATCCCAAAATTTTTTGGATTTTCCCGATCAAGTTGAGGATTCGGTATTAGGTATGTTTCAAGCTTTATATAAATGCAGCTGCTAGTGTGCCATTCTATGTAAGCGCTGTTATGTATATTATATTTATATTCTTTCTTGATTAAGATGAATTTGTCAGGAGCCTTCCGGAGTCTGTTTTTAACACCTACAGCGTACCAACTCTGGACAACGTGCCTACTCTGGACAGCGCACCTACTCTGGATTGCGACACAGCCGGAGCTGAGTTTAATATCGCCGATGTGGCTGATGCATGGGCGTTTAATATCGCTGATGATGCTGGTGCATGGGATTCTGCCCAGGACATCATAGGTGTGTTGTGTGTATATATCTTTTAAGTATTTAGACGTGTAATCATATATTAATTCTTCACAGGTGGCGACATGAATCTCTTTTAAGTATTTAGTCGTGTAAATATATATTCACTCTCTACAGATGTCGACCTGATTCCAGAACCAGATACCTCGGAACACAATCAGATGCTCGTTGAAGACCTGTCGTACCAGGCCCCTACACCGAGAAACAGCCCTGTTTCTAGAGCCCCTAAAAAACCGAGAGGGCCTGCGAGCAAGAAAGGAAAAGGTAGCAATCGTATGAAAGCGTGTTTTTGCACAACCGCTCTGAGAAAAGCCCCCTCGACACTACTAAGGCCTATATCTTTATTTATAGCTTGTAAACTGAAGCCTAGAAGGGTTTTCACAAAGGAGAATATACACCTGCTAGCGGAGAACCCCACAGAAGCTCCAGAAGCCGCCACGGCAGTCATCCGCCCCATATCGCTAGGCCGTAAGTGTGTGTTTTGATATACGTGCACACTCTCTGTACAGTTAATGATGCACATGTTTCTCCAATGAGATCCTGATCACGCACATATCTGACACATATCTGGCACATATCTGACACATATCTGGCACATATCTGACGCATATCTGACGCATATCTGACACATGTATAATCTTTCCTGCAGCTAAAAGCAAAGTCATGAGAAAAATACCTCCAACACCTCTACAGCCGCTACAGCTCTCCGAGAATGGCGCAGTACCAGTGTGGCCGGCAATACAGCCATCGATCACCCGTGTGAATGACCCCACGCTACTATATCCAGAAGTGGTAGAGGTACACCGAAAACATAACCGAAAAACAAAACATATTACAGATCCAGTAAACACAACAAGCGCTGTGGGTGCCACAGCATCGCTCCCTCGTGAAGAACTTGATCGTGAGATTGATCAGCTCGCTGATGGTAAGCGATCAGCCGTGGAACCGATCATTATACGTATGTCACACACTATGCATCCGCCAGCGGCATATCTAACTGCACCTGCTAACACCTCTGGCGCTGCCCCCACAGGCGCCTCTAATTTGGGTAGTACATCTCATGCTTGTGTATCTAACTCTGTTAATGCTAAGAAGGGGTTAAAGAGGGCATTACCAGCGAGTGTTAAGTTGTGTAAAAAGCCGAGGATTCAAGCGTCAGCTACAAATCTGCCGCATGAACCCCGCAGTTGGGGGCTCGCTGAAATGTCTGTGTTTCAGGAGCTGTTCACGCGCTACTTACGCTACAAACTCTGGGGTTCCAACATAATGTTTTTTTGTGATACTTTTGAAAAATTATTATCAACACAAACCCCAACACACGCTAATAAGATCGAACTATATGCACTCCGGAGTCTGCAGCTGGATGGCGAGACAGCAGCTGCCGCTCCCCCATTATGACTGAATATGGTCGGCCACGGTATGCATAAACCACCTAAATCGTCAACACCCGGCTATAATAGGGCTAGAGTTATAAAGAGGGCTCTAAAATTGTTGGTCAGCGCCAGACGCTCGCTATGCGCTAGGAGGCGTCGTGGCGGCGTGTGTCCTGCAATACCTCTACAGACGTCACAGTTGCAGCCACACGCGGCAGACCCGCATTCACATAGCCGTGGCCACTCTGCAGATACCATGCACGCATCTACACAAAATTCACAAGCCTCAGACGTTGACACAGCCGGTGGTGGTGATGTGCTGTACAACGATCATACAGTATTTTTACAACGCATCTATCATCATCATAGACCTCTCCGCAATTTCAACGGGCATATACATACAAATCATTTTAGATTTGTAAATTTGGAGCGTGTACGATCATTTGTAGAGGGTGTGAATATTGTTCATGACGGCATTCAGTCATTACTGGATAGAATCATCAGGGACATTGAACCTGGTGACTTTGTACAGTTAAGGCTTGAAGGTGACGATACTCTAGACCCTATTTTCGCTACAAAACAGACCAGGGAAGATTTTAATGCCGAATCTTTTTTAAAAGCCGTTGCCCGTACACTTCAGAGTAACGCTGAATGCATAGCAACCAATTCGCTAAAGCTAGTCGTCACCATCATTAAAAACCGCCGCGGTGGTGTAAAACAAAGGCGCTTGAAATCTATAGCGAGTAGTCAGGTCATTAAACAAAAGAGGCGGTGGCTGTATGATTTTAACAACTACACGACAAACCTGTGTTTGGCTGCTAGTGTGTGCGCCCTGATGGCCGACACGGATCTCGCTGATGCCGATTTGTTGAGCCGCTCTAAAAACATACACACAGCCCTGGGCATCCCTGATGGTCAGTTAGTGAGCTTTAGCGACATCCCTGCATTTGAAAAATATTTGGGGGTTACCATTAAAGTGCTGTACTATAGTCAGGGTGACTGGCGCTACTTTCAGAGCGGCAATGCAGCTAATGCTAAAACCGTATTCCTATTGTTCCATGATGATCACTACTACGGTATCAAAAATATGAAGGGTTTTATCGGTGCTGATTACTTTTGTGGGCTCTGCAATTCAGTGTTTCACCACAAGAACAACCATTCCTGTCAGTATTTTTGTAAAGCCTGTCAGAGAGAGGATTGTGTAAAAAGCAGTGCCGACCAACAGCCCAGGTGCCCTGTTTGTAGAGTTTATTGTCGCTCGAGCGAGTGCTTAGATTATCACACACAATTAGCTGTAGGCGACCCAGCATTCTGCAGGCTTAAAACATTTTGTGATAAATGCAACCATTTTGTTCTCAGAAATAGCGAGACTGAGCATAAATGTAATGGTTTGCGCTGTCCTGTATGTCGCAGACATATAAATAAATTCGATGCCCATCTTTGTTACATGCGGAGGTATGTAGCACAGGACGAGTCAGACTGTTATATCTTTTATGATTTTGAATGTATGCAGGAGACAGGCACACCCATCCCGAATTACATTTATGCTACGACGCTGTGTGGTCACCCCTCCTGGGAGTTTGAGGGGGATACCTGTACACATGACTTTGTACAGTTCTTTACAAGCGGCAAATTTTCAGATCACACATTTATTGCCCACAATGGCGGTAGATACAACTCATACTTTATTGTTAAGGAACTGATTTCTGAAAAACTAGATGTACAGTTGATAACCCAAGGTGGCCGTCTCTTGTGTGTGACGCTGCCCGATCTGTCTATAAGGTTCATAGACTCTCTAAATTTTATCCCCATGAAACTCAGTAAATTACCACAGGCCATGGGCTTTTCAGGAGGCAAGGGCCATTTTCCACACTTTTTTAATACCAGAGAAAATCAAAATTATGTAGGCCCCATACCCGATGTAAAATATTATGGGACGGAGTACATGTCAGCTGAGGAGAAGTCAGAGTTCCTGGTGTGGTATGAGACACAGGTAAATACAACTTTTGACTTCAAGGCCGAGCTAAAATCTTATTGCAAACAAGATGTTGAAATTCTGAGACACGCCTGCGAGATCTATAGAGAGCGTATTATGCAAATGACACAGAAAAATGTCAAAAAAATACTGTAAGCGTCAAAAGCAAACGATTGTAGTGAGCAGATGTGTTGATCCTTTTCAGCTCATCACCCTGGCCTCGGTGTGTATGGCAATGTACAGGTTTAAATTTCTTCCAAAAAAGACAATTGCCATTTTACCTGGTGATAATTATCACAAGGCAAAAAAGCGCTACTCGTCACCCGCTATACAGTGGCTCATGTATGTAGCCCACTCCGAGAACATCGACATACAGCACGCTTTGAGAGGCGGTGAAAAACAAGTCGGGAAATATTTTCTAGATGGCTATGCCTATGTTAACGGCCAACACATAGCCTTTGAATTTCAGGGGTGTTTTTATCACGGTTGTCCCGTGTGCTATAATGAAAATGACAAGAATATGGTCACAAACACGTCCTACGGTCAGTTATATTACACCTTTTTAGCTAAAAAGCGCTACTTACAGTGCTGCGGGTACACAATGAGGCTGATGTGGGAGCATGAGTGGTATGAAATGGTTGAAAATGATTCTAACCTTCAAACATTTCTCCGCCAGATGGAATTTCCCGTTCCTTTAGATCCCCGTGATGCGCTTTATGGCGGCCGAACTAACGCCATTAAGCTCTATCACCATCTGGAAGAAGGGGAGACGTTACATTACTATGATTTCACCAGTCTGTACCCCTTTGTAAACAAAACTAAAACATACCCTGTAGGTCATCCAGACATCATCTATGACAATTTTGGATTCATTAAAAAATACTTTGGCATTGCTAAAGTCAAGGTCTACCCGCCGAGAGATTTATTTTTTCCAGTTCTACCGGTAAAACTCAACAAAAAATTAATGTTTCCCCTATGCTACACATGCGCTGTAAATTCCCAGGCAGATATTTGTGCTCATAGTGATGAGGAACGTGCCCTGACAGGTACCTGGTGCACTATAGAGCTCGAGATGGCGATAGAAAAAGGGTATCGGATCGCCCACATCTATGAAATATGGCATTTTCCTAAAACCACTGATGAGCTGTTTGCTCCCTACATTAAATTACACCTTAGGGATAAGCAGGAAGCCTCTGGTTACCCTAGCTGGTGCACTGATGATGCCAAGAAAAGGCAGTACATTGACTCCTTTCTTGAAAAAGAAGGTGTGCAATTACGCCCTGAAAATATAGCGGTCAACCCTGCTAAGAGACAGACCTCCAAGCTTTTCTTAAATTCTTTATGGGGGAAGTTTGCTCAGAGATCTAATCTATCATGTACCAGCATTGTTAGGGATCCTGATGAGCTTTTTAAGTATTTGTTCCTGCCTTACTACGACATCTCGATGTTACACTTCCTTGATGATGACACCGCAGCCATTAACTGGAAATACGCAAAAGGTCACCACACAGTCAACAAAAGCACAAACATTTTTATAGCGTGTTTTACAACAGCGTATGCTCGACTAGAGCTCTATTCGCTGCTGGACCGGCTGCAGGAGAGGTGCCTTTATCACGACACAGATTCTGTTATTTTTGTACAGAGAGACGGTGAGTGGCAGCCGCCTTTAGGCGATTACCTGGGGGAGCTGACCAGTGAAATACCCGATGGTACACACATCACAGAATTTGTATCCGCGGGTCCCAAAACTTACGGGTACAAACTCAACACGGGTAAAACTGTCTTAAAAGTTAAGGGTATAACACTAAATGTTGGTAACTCTCAATCTATTAATTTCAACAGTCTAAAAGATCTAGTTCTGGACTACCCGAGCAATTCTGACACAGATACGCAGAAACGTATTGTCGTACAACAACCGTCCATTGTAAGAAATAAAAAGTACTGGGAGATTGAAACGAGGCCGTTACGCAAAACACAAAAGTGCGTTTATACAAAGCGGCGACTAATTGACGGTTTCACAACCCTGCCTTTTGGGTATTAGCAGAGTATTGTGCTGATGGATACACGCTTGCAACACCCATTCTCATGCATTCTAGCAGGACCGTCTAATTCTGGAAAGAGCTATTTTGTAAAACAATTGCTGTATAATATTGAAACTAATTTTTCTCAGAAACCTGATAATATTGTTTGGTTTTATTCGTGTTGGCAAAAACTATATGATGAAATCTCTCTCTCTTTTCCCCACGCCAGATTTGTGGAGGGTCTGCCGAATACATTCGTAGATGATGAATTATTCCCGCCGGAGAAGGTGAATTTGGCTATTGTTGATGACCTCATGGAGAGTGCTAGTGAAAATTGTGAGATAGAAAAAGCCTTTACCAAGTATGTGCACCACAGAAATCTCAGCATTTTCTACCTGGTTCAAAACATATTTTGCCAGGGCAAGAAAAGCCGTACGATAAATTTAAACACAAAATACATGGTGCTTTTTAATAACCCCCGAGATAAATTACAAATTTTAACTCTAGCTCGCCAGATGTATCCCGGAAAAACACGTTTTTTCCTAGAAGCTTTTGAGGATGCCACGCGGGAACCTTACGGGTATTTGCTTGTAGATTTGAGAGCCAATACCCCTGAGGAACATCGTTTAAGGACCGGCTTGTTTCCACCAGCGTTGCCCGCTGTTTATGTTCAAAAGAAAAACACTTCTAAAAAGTGAATTTTACCCAGGTATCAGACATTCTACGCTGTGTGCGTTGTGCTGTAAAGATGTCTGAGAGACTCCGCCGTAACTGGGCTCTCTTAAAAACTCTGGTGAAGGCAACCCCGGCTGTCCGAAAGTCTATTTTGCGCAATGCGAGCAATGATTTAATTACAGCCATAGGCGAGATTGCTTTAAACATCTTAAAAGGCAGGATTCCACTGAAAGAGCTTCAAAAAGGCATATTAAAGAAGTGGCGTAAAGCTATAAGAACCCTGAGCGACAGATCTCAGCCCATAAAGAAAAAGAAGCGGCTACTAAAGCAGGCCGGCGGGTTTATCGGCCCTCTTTTAGCTTTTGCAATCCCTATAATAACAAGCCTGCTCGCAGGAAGGTAATGGAGCATACAGAGAAAATGTATCTAGTCCCCAAACAGGAGCTAGACAAACTAAGACCCGGCGCTACAGCTAACATACGCGACAGCGTTATTCAACGCCTTGATGGCGAAATTAGCGACATTTTACAACGTCGTGACATTCCCGATGATGTGAAAATTAAAATGTATAGCGCGGCGCTACAACGGTACTTGGTGCATACGCGCCACAGCTCAAAAGAAGTAACGGCTTTAAATCTCGTTAGCACTCCTGATCCTGGTCAGCAACAATTGTCAAATACCGGCTCTGATAAAAATCAAGAGATCGCTGAAATTGTCAGTCACATAAATCAAAGATATAAAAAGAATGCTGAATTTTTACTAAACAGGTTACTACAGAATAAAAATGTTACAGACTGGAATAATAAAGCTGAATTTATTTTCAAAGGATCTGTAATACCGGGGTCTAACTTACTGGATTTGGTACGTAGTACTACGCAGAGTCACGCTCTGACCGGCAGAAATTTACCGCCGGGTTGGGAAGCATTTATGCAGGCTATGGCCGAGCTAAATATACCGTCTACAGTTGTTGGTAATCCCAATACTAGGAAGCTTTTAGATGAACTAAAAATTTCCAGCAGCGAGCCACACGCTGTATCTACGCCACAGAAACTCGCTCTGACGCAGCGTACAACCCAATCTTTACATTCCCCGTCATTAGGTACCACACGTGGAACTCTGCTACCTAAAAGAAGGTCTCTACCGATGCTACAAACCATGTGGCTCACGATGTAAAGAATGTATTTGATAAATATGTCGTACATGACTTGTGTCACCATATTATTTTGTAAGAAGTGAAATGATGTATATTCAAGCGATACTATTTATTTTGTAAGAAATTTGTTGCTGTATAACCAACGTGCTATTTAATGCGACTGCTTTTATACCCTGCAAGAATCGTTGAAATGTCTCTGAGTTGTGCTTATTTTACAATAAATATCTTTTACTTTTACAATACCCTGTCTTTTGCTTTTTTTATAAACGTATAAAACACCACGATTCATACCTGCGCTTGTTGTAATATGCTCGCACACATAATGTGCCCATTATAAATCACATATAAATATAAAACTCTAATATAAAACAATTACGGGGATAACATTCATGTTGTAACATGCCCCGGGGATAACATTCATGTTGTAACATGCCCACATACATAATGTGCGCATTATAAATCACATATAAATATAAAACTCTAATATAAAACAATTACGGGGACACGATTCATACCTGCGCTTGTTGTAATATGCTCGCACACATAATGTGCCCATTATAAATCACATATAAATATAAAACTCTAATATAAAACAATTACGGAGATAACATTCATGTTGTAACATGCCCCGGGGATAACATTCATGTTGTAACATGCCCCGGGGATAACATTCATGTTGTAACATGCCCACATACATAATGTGCGCATTATAAATCACATATAAATATAAAACTCTAATATAAAACAATTACGGGGATAACATTCACCGTATCAAATACACTGATAATAATATTAAACTATATAAAAAGGGCGGGGGAGCTGCCACACAGCTGCTGTTAGAAGACAAGGAGAGGGGCGGGGTTACACACTTTGATACACTTTGATAGGGGCGTGTCCACCTGTCAAATTGAGTTTGACGAGAGGTCCCGATGCTACACTACTATTATGGAGTTCATCTTTACCCCTTCAGGGATCATAAAGGGGCCCACAATCTCTCTCCCCATGATTCCAGCCCAAAACATTACTCCACCTCCTCCTTGTTGGTGCCTTAGCCGTGTTTTCATGGGGTGTCCATCAACCAGCCATCCTCCACTCCATCCATCTGGACCATCGAGCGTTGCACGGCACTCATCGGTGAACAAAACAGTTTGGAAGTCAGTCTTCATGTATCGTTTGGCCCACTGGAGACGTTTCTGCTTGTTGCTGTGGATAGAGGTGGTCGACAGGATGGCTTATGCAGAGCTGCAAACCTCTGAAGGACCCTGCATCTTGGTGTTCTGGGGACGTTGGAGGCACCAGCAGCTTCAAAAACTTGTCTGCTGCTATGACAAGGCATTTTATCAGCTGCTCTTTTAACCTTACGCAATTGCCTGTTGGAAAGAGTCCTCAATTTTTCCTTATCAGCACGCACACGTGTGTGCTGGAAATCAGCTACATACTTCTTGATTGTGCGATGATCACGATGAAGTGTCTTGGCAATGTTGATTGTAGTCATGCTTTGACCTAAATACTCCACAATTTGTGGCTTCTCAGCAGCCGACACATCCTTTTTCTTTTCCATTTTGGCAAAAAATGTAGGCTGCTTAATAATGTGGACCAGCCTTCTTAAGTAGTCTTGCCTTTATTTGAACACACCTGCCAAACTAATTTGCACAGGTATCTGCAATTGCTTTCAGTGATATAAAGAGCCCTGACACACATCACCATCAATGAGTTTAAATGACAAACAAAAAAATTCTAACCTTATCACTCCTAAACTCTATGTGCATAATAATTTGGAACACAGTGTATAAATAAAAAATTATTATAGAAATTATTATTACCACAGGTGGCGTCACGAACATAAACTTTATTCCCTTTAAAGACCTTTCCCTTTTACATGGGCACCCAGGGCCACAGACCGGGTCACCACCGTGACCGAGTACCCCACGGCCCTGGCAGGGTGACTTATCTGCTGCTGCCAGGGTTCAGGACCTTTTTTCAGTGACTAGCATGGATCCAATTGTCCTTGTCTTGCAGCTTGATGGAAGTTTTAGTGGTCAGTAACAGTTGAAATGGCTCACTGTATCTGGGTTCCAGTAAACTCCTCATATGTCTCTTGACCATGACCCAGTCTCTTGGTTCCAATGTGTGTGCCGCTTATGTAGGGGTCTGGGACAGAGGAAAGAACATAGTTATGAGCAACAGGGAAATGTTTGTGTAACTCCAAGACATATTTAGTGAGGGAACTGTTGGAGACCTGCAGCTTCTGTGGTAAATGCAACCATGTCTTAGGGTATGTTTCCACAGTCAGGAATGGCTCAGGATTTGATGCAGGTGAAATCTGCACCAAATATGCATCTGAGGTCACTGGCAGGTCACCTGCGTTTTTGATGCTTTTTTCCATGGCATGTTTTTTTTGTCACTTGAAATAAAGCTAATTGAAAGTTGGCTTCTGGGAAGAAAAAAAAAAGAAATAAGTGATTTCCTGTTTGTAGATACTGTAAAATTGGGATATGTTCGCACGGTCAGTAAACGCTGCGGGTTGGACGCTGTGTACATCCTCAATGTCCAACCTGCAGCAAGAAATCCCATTCGCACTTTGTGTTGCACCGATGCAGCTCACCTGCAGAGACAGACATGTGACGTGTCTTTCCAGACCACAGCATGTCAATTTATATAGTGGAGATGCTCCATCTCCACTCCGTAAACTACTCATAATCTTTCATTAGATGTGGTAAAACCGCATTATCTTCCTAGTCACATGCGTATTAAGTGCGGGACCGCAGCTTACTACGCATGTGTACTGTCACGGATTGAAGTGACCTTTTGCCAGCACACGGCTATCACATGTGCAGGGAGGCTTATCTTAGTTATCCCACCGCTGCTACAATGTGGTGAAAACACAAACAAGGCTATTGACCTATCAATTTACCGCAGGGGCTAATTTTAGTTATCCAACTGCTGCTGCAATATATCACACACTGCAGGGATTGATGTGTATCCCGCTTTCCAGTTCCGCTTTGGAACTTGCAGCTCTCCGGCGCTCCTTTACCCTCAGGTCAGTCAGGGAACTACACCTAGGATAATTAGTCGCCGGACGGGCCACTTCACTATGGCCTGGCTAGCAGGCACGCAGCAGTGAGGGAATTATAAATGCTCAGGCCCCAGCCAGACAATGGCTTATAAAACCCCGCTCGGTTGCTGCCAGCTGTCAGCACCTAGCCCAGAACACACTTCGCTGCCACCAGCTCAGATTTCTCCTCAGAGAGGATCGAGCCAACCCAAATTAGTAGCGTAATTTACTTCAGGCATATGAAAAATTTGCATAGAACATAGAGAAGACGAACTAGTAGTTTTATAGTTTACTCCAAAAAAATTAGGCAGTGTTTATAAAAGGTATATACAGATTTTACAATATGAGATAATTTATGTACAGCAATTATAAAAAAACAAGGATTAAAGAAAGATAAAAACTCACATTTGGCTTAAGTCATTGCAGGCTAACCATGCTGGTGGGTGGAGCCAAATGTCCCAATTCATCAGAGGGTCCTGCTGTAACAGCTCCTCAGGCAAGACTGAGGGTTGGGCTCACTGGCAGTAACTTATAACTCTGGGCTTGTGACACCACTAAAGGGGTTGAGTTACCACACCCTCCCCTTTCCTCCAAATTACAGATTTGCCAGCCATACCTATAATTCTCATAACTTGGCTCGAGAATCTAGCAGAGTCACAACACACACATCATTCATCTTATATTGAAATTAGCTATTCAAAGAGTCTAGACTCGGGCTAGCTGTTCCACACAGTTCAGGAGAAATCCATTTCTCAGGTTCTGTTGTAGCTAACGTTCAGCATCCGGTGTTGCAGTGAAGCTCTATTAACACCTGTCCTGAATGTTTCTGGCATATCTATCATACACAGGCGGCGCGTTATGGCTTATTATTATTATTATTTATATAGCACCATTAATTCCATGGTGCTGTACATGAGAAAGGAGTTACATACAGGGTTATAGATATCATTTACAGTAAACAGGCTTACAGTGACACACTGGTACAGAGGGGAGAGGACCCTCTCTGTCATGATTCTCAATGGCGAGAGAACATAGCCCAGCATATATGAGAACTAGCTCTTGGAAGATGGAAACTATACTGACCATGAACTAAACCTGCCGCACAACTAGAAGTGGCCGGGTAGCATGCCTACGTTTTTTTATCCCTAGATGCCCAGCGCCAGCCGGAGAACTACCTAATCCTAGCAGAGGAAAAGACAGTCCTGGCTCACCTCTAGAGAAATTTTCCCAAAAGGCAGACAGAGGCCCCCACATATATTGGCGGTGATTTAAGATGAAATGACAAATGTAGTATGAAAATAGTTTTAGCAAAATCGAGGTCCGCTTACTAGATAGCAGGAAGACAGAAAGGGCACTTTCATGGTCAGCAGAAAACCCTATCAAAACTCCATCCAGAAATTACTTTAAGACTCTAGCATTAACTCATAACACCAGAGTGGCAATTTCCGATCACAAGAGCTTTCCAGACACAGTAACGAAACAGCAGCTGTGAACAGGAACAAAATGCAAAAACACACAAGGACAAAAGTCCAACTTAGCTGGGGGTTGTCTAGTAGCAGGAACAAGCACAGAAGGCTTCTGATTACATTGTTGACCGGCATGAAACTGACAGAGGAGCAAGGTTATATAGCGACTCCCACATCCTGATAGGAGCAGGTGAACAGAGGGGATGATGCACACAAGTTCAATTCCACAAGTGGCCACCGGGGGAGCCCAGAATCCAATTTCACAACAGTACCCCCCCCCTCAAGGAGGGGGCACCAAACCCTCACCAGAACCACCAGGGCGATCAGGATGAGCCCTATGAAAGGCACGGACAAGATCGGAGGCATGAACATCAGAGGCAGTGACCCAAGAATTATCCTCCTGACCGTATCCCTTCCATTTGACCAGATACTGGAGTTTCCGTCTGGAAACACGAGAGTCTAAGATCTTTTCCACAACGTACTCCAACTCACCCTCAACCAACACCGGAGCAGGAGGCTCAACGGAAGGCACAGCCGGTACCTCATACCTGCGCAACAATGACCGATGAAAAACATTATGAATCGAAAAGGATGCAGGGAGGTCCAAACGGAAGGACACAGGGTTAAGAATCTCCAATATCTTGTACGGGCCGATGAACCGAGGCTTAAATTTAGGAGAAGAAACCCTCATAGGGACAAAACGAGAAGACAACCACACCAAGTCCCCAACACAAAGCCGAGGACCAACACGACGACGGCGGTTGGCAAAAAGCTGAGTCTTCTCCTGGGACAACTTCAAATTGTCCACCACCTGCCCCCAAATCTGATGCAACCTCTCCACCACAGCATCCACTCCAGGACAATCCGAAGATTCCACTTGACCGGAGGAAAATCGAGGATGAAACCCCGAATTACAGAAAAACGGGGACACCAAGGTGGCAGAGCTGGCCCGATTATTGAGGGCGAACTCCGCCAAAGGCAAAAAAGCAACCCAATCATCCTGATCCGCAGACACAAAACACCTCAAATATGTCTCCAAGGTCTGATTAGTCCGCTCGGTCTGGCCATTAGTCTGAGGATGGAAAGCAGACGAAAAAGACAAATCTATGCCCATCCTAGCACAGAATGCCCGCCAAAATCTAGACACGAATTGGGTCCCTCTGTCAGAAACGATATTCTCCGGAATACCATGCAAACGAACAACATTTTGAAAAAACAGAGGAACCAACTCGGAAGAAGAAGGCAACTTAGGCAAGGGAACCAGATGGACCATCTTAGAGAAACGGTCACACACCACCCAGATGACAGACATCACCTGAGAAACAGGCAGATCCGAAATAAAATCCATCGAGATGTGCGTCCAAGGCCTCTTCGGGATAGGCAAGGGTAACAACAATCCACTAGCCCGAGAGCAACAAGGCTTGGCCCGAGCACAAACGTCACAAGACTGCACAAAGCCTCGCACATCTCGTGACAGGGAAGGCCACCAGAAGGACCTTGCCACCAAATCCCTGGTACCAAAGATTCCAGGATGACCTGCCAACGCAGAAGAATGAACCTCAGAGATGACTCTACTGGTCCAATCATCAGGAACAAACAGTCTACCAGGTGGGCAACGATCAGGTCTATCCGCCTGAAACTCCTGCAAGGCCCGCCGCAGGTCTGGAGAAACGGCAGACAATATCATTCCATCTTTAAGGATACCTGTGGGCTCAGAATTACCAGGGGAGTCAGGCTCAAAACTCCTAGAAAGGGCATCCGCCTTAACATTCTTAGAACCCGGTAGGTAAGACACCACAAAATTAAACCGAGAGAAAAACAACGACCAGCGCGCCTGTCTAGGATTCAGGCGCCTGGCAGACTCAAGGTAAATTAAATTTTTGTGGTCAGTCAATACCACCACCTGATGTCTGGCCCCCTCAAGCCAGTGACGCCACTCCTCAAAAGCCCACTTCATGGCCAAAAGCTCCCGATTCCCAATATCATAATTCCGCTCGGCGGGCGAAAATTTATGGGAAAAAAAAAGCACAAGGTCTCATCACGGAGCAGTCGGAACTTCTCTGCGACAACACCGCCCCAGCTCCGATTTCAGAAGCGTCGACCTCAACCTGAAAAGGAAGAGCAACATCAGGCTGACGCAACACTGGGGCGGAAGAAAAGCGGCGCTTGAGCTCCCGAAAGGCCTCCACAGCATCAGGGGACCAATCAGCAACATCAGCACCCTTCTTAGTCAAATCAGTCAATGGTTTTACAACATCAGAAAAACCAGCAATAAATCGACGATAAAAGTTAGCAAAGCCCAAAAATTTCTGAAGACTCTTAAGAGAAGAGGGTTGCGTCCAATCACCAATAGCCTGAACCTTGACAGGATCCATCTCGATGGAAGAGGGGGAAAAAATGTATCCCAAGAAGGAAATCTTCTGAACCCCAAAAACACACTTAGAACCCTTCACACACAAGGAATTAGACCGCAAAACCTGAAAAACCCTCCTGACCTGCTGGACATGAGAGTCCCAGTCATCCGAAAAAATCAGAATATCATCCAGATACACAATCATAAATTTATCCAAATAATCGCGGAAAATGTCATGCATAAAGGACTGGAAGACTGAAGGGGCATTTGAAAGACCAAAAGGCATCACCAAATACTCAAAATGGCCCTCGGGCGTATTAAATGCGGTTTTCCACTCATCCCCCTGCTTGATTCGCACCAAATTATACGCCCCACGGAGATCAATCTTAGAGAACCACTTGGCCCCCTTTATACGAGCAAACAAATCAGTAAGCAGTGGTAACGGATATTGATATTTAACCGTGATTTTATTCAAAAGTCGATAATCAATACACGGCCTCAAAGAGCCGTCTTTCTTAGACACAAAGAAAAAACCGGCTCCTAAGGGAGATGACGAAGGACGAATATGTCCCTTTTCCAAGGACTCCTTTATATATTCTCGCATAGCAGCGTGTTCAGGCACAGACAGATTAAATAAACGCCCCTTAGGGTATTTACTACCCGGGATCAAGTCTATGGCACAATCGCACTCCCGGTGCGGAGGTAGTGAACCAACCTTGGGTTCTTCAAAAACGTCACGAAAGTCAGACAAGAATTCAGGAATCTCAGAGGGAATAGATGATGAAATGGAAACCAAAGGTACGTCCCCATGAGTTCCTTTACATCCCCAGCTTAACACAGACATAGCTCTCCAGTCGAGGACTGGGTTATGAGATTGCAGCCATGGCAATCCCAGCACCAAAACATCATGTAGATTATACAGCACCAGAAAGCGAATAACCTCTTGGTGATCCGGATTAACACGCATAGTCACTTGTGTCCAGTATTGTGGTTTATTACTAGCCAATGGGGTGGAGTCAATCCCTTTCAGAGGTATCGGAGCCTCCAATGGCTCCAAATCATACCCACAGCGTTTGGCAAAGGACCAATCCATAAGACTCAAAGCAGCGCCAGAGTCGACATAAGCGTCCGCGGTAATAGATGACAAAGAACAAATCAGGGTCACAGATAGAATAAACTTAGACTGTAAAGTGCCAATTGAAACAGACTTGTCAGGCTTCTTAGTACGCTTAAAGCATGCTGATATAACATGAGTTGAATCACCGCAATAGAAGCACAACCCATTTTTTCGTCTAAAATTCTGCCGCTCGCTTCTGGACAGAATTCTATCACATTGCATATTTTCTGGCGTTTTCTCAGTAGACACCGCCAAATGGTGCACAGGTTTGCGCTCCCGCAGACGCCTATCGATCTGAATAGCCATCGTCATGGACTCATTCAGACTTGCAGGCACAGGGAACCCCACCATAACATCCTTAATGGCATCAGAGAGACCTTCTCTGAAAATCGCCGCCAGGGCGCACTCATTCCACTGAGTAAGCACAGACCATTTGCGGAATTTTTGGCAGTATATTTCAGCTTCCTCTTGCCCCTGAGACAAGGACATCAAGGCCTTTTCCGCCTGAAGCTCTAAATGAGGTTCCTCATAAAGCAACCCCAAGGCCAGAAAAAACGCATCCACATTGAGCAACGCAGGATCCCCTGGTGCCAATGCAAAAGCCCAGTCTTGAGGGTCGCCCCGGAGCAAGGAAATTACAATCCTGACCTGCTGTGCAGGGTCTCCGGCAGAGCGAGACTTCAGGGACAAAAACAATTTGCAATTATTTTTAAAATTTTGAAAGTGAGATCTATTCCCCGAGAAGAACTCAGGCAAAGGAATTCTAGGCTCAGACATAGGTGCATGAACAACAAAATCTTGCAAATTTTGTACCTTTGTGGCGAGATTATTCAAACCTGTAGCTACACTCTGAAGATCCATTTGAAACAGGTGAACACAGAGCCATTCAAGGATTAGAAGGAGAGAAAGAGAGGAAGGCTGCAGTATAGGCAGACTAGCAAGTGATTCAAATAAGAGCACACTCAGAACTAGAGGGGAAAAAAAAAAAAAAAAAATTGTAGCAGACTTCTTTTTTCTCTCCTTTCTCAGCCAGTAATTTAACCCTTTTTTGGGCCGGTCAAACTGTCATGATTCTCAATGGCGAGAGAACATAGCCCAGCATATATGAGAACTAGCTCTTGGAAGATGGAAACTATACTGACCATGAACTAAACCTGCCGCACAACTAGAAGTGGCCGGGTAGCATGCCTACGTTTTTTTATCCCTAGATGCCCAGCGCCAGCCGGAGAACTACCTAATCCTAGCAGAGGAAAAGACAGTCCTGGCTCACCTCTAGAGAAATTTTCCCAAAAGGCAGACAGAGGCCCCCACATATATTGGCGGTGATTTAAGATGAAATGACAAACGTAGTATGAAAATAGTTTTAGCAAAATCGAGGTCCGCTTACTAGATAGCAGGAAGACAGAAAGGGCACTTTCATGGTCAGCAGAAAACCCTATCAAAACTCCATCCAGAAATTACTTTAAGACTCTAGCATTAACTCATAACACCAGAGTGGCAATTTCCGATCACAAGAGCTTTCCAGACACAGTAACGAAACAGCAGCTGTGAACAGGAACAAAATGCAAAAACACACAAGGACAAAAGTCCAACTTAGCTGGGGGTTGTCTAGTAGCAGGAACAAGCACAGAAGGCTTCTGATTACATTGTTGACCGGCATGAAACTGACAGAGGAGCAAGGTTATATAGCGACTCCCACATCCTGATAGGAGCAGGTGAACAGAGGGGATGATGCACACAAGTTCAATTCCACAAGTGGCCACCGGGGGAGCCCAGAATCCAATTTCACAACACCTGTCCTTGCGGACTTACATTGTATGGGATAGTGGGGAAGAGACAGAAGGTAGGGGTGAGGCGGCGGCGGCTCTGACAGTGGTGAGGCAGCGGCTTGGTTATTGTAGGCTGTAGGCTTTCCTGAAGAGATGGGTTTTCAGGTTCCGTCTGAAGGATCCGAGGGTGGTGGATAATCGGACGTGTTGAGGCATGGAATTCCAGAGGATGGGGGATATTCGGGAGAAATCTTGGAGGCGATTGTGTGAGGAACGAATAAGTGCGGAGGAGAGTAGGAGGTCTTGGGATGAGCGAAGATTACGTGAGGGAAAATAGTGGGAGATTAGTTCAGAGATATAGGGAGGGGACAGGTTTTGGATGGTTTTGTAGATCAGTGTTAGTAGTTTGAACTGGATTCGTTGGGGGATTGGGAGCAAGTGGAGGCATTTGCAGAGGGGAGAAGCAGGGGAGTAGTGAGGAAAGAGGTGGATTAGGCGGGCAGCAGAGTTGAGGACAGACTAGAGTGGTGCAAGAGAGTTAGCTGGGAGGCCACAGAGGAGGGTGATGCAGTAATCGAGGCGGGAGATGATGAGAGCATGCACATGAGTTTTGGTAGATTGTGGGCTGAGGAAGGAACGGATTCTGGCAATATTTTTGAGTTGGAGGCGACAGGAGGTGGCAAGAGCTTGGACGTGAGGTTTGAAGGACAGGGCAGAGTCAAGAGTTACCCCGAGGCAGTGGATTTCAGGAGCGAGAGAGAGCGTGATGCCGTTTACCATAATAGATAGATTGGGTAGGCAGGATACGTGAGGTGGGGGAAAGATGATGAATTCGATTTTGTCTACATTGAGTTTTAGGAAGCGAGAGGTGAAGAAGGAGGATATGGCTGACAGACACTTCGGGATTCTGGACAGCAGGGAGGTGACATCTGGGCCAGAGAGGTAGATCTGAGTGTCGTCTGCATACAGGTGGTACTGGAAGCCATGGGACTTTATGAGTTGTCCTAGGCCAAGGGTATAGATGGAAAAAAGTAGGGGTCCTAGGACAGAGCCTTGAGGGACTCCAACAGAGAGAGGGCGGGATGAGGAGGTAGTGTGGGAGTGGGAAACGCTAAATGTGCGGTTGGATAGGTATGAGGCAATCCAGGACAGGGCGAGGTCTTTGATGCCAAGGGAAGAAAGAATATGTAGCAGTAGGCAGTGATCGACTGTGTCGAAAGCAGAGGACATGTCAAGAAGGAGGAGGACGGAGAACTGTCTGTTAGCTTTGGCTGTGACTAGGTCATTAGTAATTTTTGTCAGGGCAGTTTCGGTGGAGTGGTGGGGGCGGAAGCCAGATTGGAGGTTGTCAAGGAGAGAGTTAGATGAGAGGTGGGAGGAAAGTTGACCATGGACATGCTGCTCAAGGAGTTTTGAAGCAAACGGGAGCAGTGATATGGGGCGATAGCTGGGCATAGCAGTTGGATCAAGGTTAGTTGGCTTATTGAATATCTCCTGTTATGGTTCTCAATGGCAAGAGAACATAGCCCAGCAAACATAAGAACTAGCTCTTGGAAGGATGGAAACTAAACTGACCATGAACTAAACCTGCCGCACAACTAACAGTAGCCGGGTAGCGTTTGCCTACGTTTTATCCCTAGACGCCCAGCGCCGGCCGGAGGACTAACTAATCCTGGCAGAGGAAAATATAGTCCTGGCTCACCTCTAGAGAAATTTCCCCGAAAGGCAGACAGAGGCCCCCACATATATTGGCGGTGATTTTAGATGAAAATGACAAACGTAGTATGAAAATAGGTTTAGCAAAATTGAGGTCCGCTTACTAGATAGCAGGAAGACAGAAAGGGCACTTTCATGGTCAGCTGAAAACCCTATCAAAACACCATCCTGAAATTACTTTAAGACTCTAGTATTAACTCATAACATCAGAGTGGCAATTTCAGATCACAAGAGCTTTCCAGACACAGAAACGAAACTACAGCTGTGAACTGGAACAAAATGCAAAACAAACGAGGACTAAAGTCCAACTTAGCTGGAAGTTGTCTAGCAGCAGGAACATGCACAGAAAGGCTTCTGATTACAATGTTGACCGGCATGGAAGTGACAGAGGAGGAAGGTTAAATAGCGACTCCCACATCCTGATGGGAACAGGTGAACAGAGGGGATGATGCACACAAGTTCAATTCCACCAGTGGCCACCGGGGGAGCCCAAAATCCAATTTCACAACAGTACCCCCCCCTCAAGGAGGGGGCACCGATCCCTCACCAGAACCACCAGGGCGATCAGGATGAGCCCTATGAAAGGCACGGACCAGATCGGAGGCATGAACATCAGAGGCAGTCACCCAAGAATTATCCTCCCGACCGTATCCCTTCCACTTGACCAGATACTGGAGTTTCTGTCTGGAAACACGGGAGTCCAAGATTTTTTCCACAACGTACTCCAACTCGCCCTCAACCAACACCGGAGCAGGAGGCTCAACGGAAGGCACAACCGGTACCTCATACCTGCGCAATAATGACCGATGAAAAACATTATGAATAGAAAAAGATGCAGGGAGGTCCAAACGGAAGGACACAGGGTTAAGAATCTCCAATATCTTGTACGGGCCGATGAACCGAGGCTTAAACTTAGGAGAAGAAACCCTCATAGGGACAAAACGAGAAGACAACCACACCAAGTCCCCAACACAAAGCCGAGGACCAACCCGACGCCGGCGGTTGGCAAAAAGCTGAGTCTTCTCCTGGGACAACTTCAAATTGTCCACTACCTGCCCCCAAATCTGATGCAACCTCTCCACCACAGCATCCACTCCAGGACAATCCGAAGATTCCACCTGACCAGAAGAAAATCGAGGATGAAACCCCGAATTACAGAAAAAAGGAGACACCAAGGTGGCAGAGCTGGCCCGATTATTGAGGGCAAACTCCGCTAAAGGCAAAAAAGCAACCCAATCATCCTGATCTGCAGACACAAAACACCTCAAATATGTCTCCAAGGTCTGATTCGTCCGCTCGGTCTGGCCATTAGTCTGAGGATGGAAAGCAGACGAGAAAGACAAATCTATGCCCATCCTAGCACAGAATGCTCGCCAAAATCTAGACACGAATTGGGTTCCTCTGTCAGAAACGATATTCTCCGGAATACCATGCAAACGAACCACATTTTGAAAAAACAGAGGGACCAACTCGGAAGAAGAAGGCAACTTAGGCAGGGGAACCAAATGGACCATCTTAGAGAAACGGTCACACACCACCCAGATGACAGACATCTTCTGAGAAACAGGAAGATCCGAAATAAAATCCATCGAGATGTGCGTCCAAGGCCTCTTCGGGATAGGCAAGGGCAACAACAATCCACTAGCCCGAGAACAACAAGGCTTGGCCCGAGCACAAACGTCACAAGACTGCACAAAGCCTCGTACATCTCGTGACAGGGAAGGCCACCAGAAGGACCTTGCCACCAAATCCCTGGTACCAAAGATTCCAGGATGACCTGCCAACGCAGAAGAATGAACCTCAGAAATGACTTTACTGGTCCAATCATCAGGAACAAACAGTCTACCAGGTGGGCAACGATCAGGTCTATCCGCCTGAAACTCCTGCAAGGCCCGCCGCAGGTCTGGAGAAACGGCAGACAATATCACTCCATCCTTAAGGATACCTGTAGGTTCAGAATTACCAGGGGAGTCAGACTCAAAACTCCTAGAGAGGGCATCCGCCTTAACATTCTTAGAACCCGGCAGGTAGGACACCACAAAATTAAACCGAGAGAAAAACAACGACCAGCGCGCCTGTCTAGGATTCAGGCGTCTGGCGGACTCAAGATAAATTAGATTTTTGTGGTCAGTCAATACCACCACCTGATGTCTAGCCCCCTCAAGCCAATGACGCCACTCCTCAAAAGCCCACTTCATGGCCAAAAGCTCCCGATTCCCAACATCATAATTCCGCTCGGCGGGCGAAAATTTACGCGAGAAAAAAGCACAAGGTCTCATCACGGAGCAATCGGAACTTCTCTGCGACAAAACCGCCCCAGCTCCGATTTCAGAAGCGTCGACCTCAACCTGAAAAGGAAGAGCAACATCAGGCTGACGCAACACAGGGGCGGAAGAAAAGCGGCGCTTAAGCTCCCGAAAGGCCTCCACAGCAGCAGGGGACCAATCAGCAACATCAGCACCCTTCTTAGTCAAATCAGTCAATGGTTTAACAACATCAGAAAAACCAGCAATAAATCGACGATAAAAGTTAGCAAAGCCCAAAAATTTCTGAAGACTCTTAAGAGAAGAGGGTTGCGTCCAATCACAAATAGCCTGAACCTTGACAGGATCCATCTCGATGGAAGAGGGGGAAAAAATATATCCCAAAAAGGAAATCCTTTGAACCCCAAAAACGCACTTAGAACCCTTCACACACAAGGAATTAGACCGCAAAACCTGAAAAACCCTCCTGACCTGCTGGACATGAGAGTCCCAGTCATCCGAAAAAATCAAAATATCATCCAGATACACAATCATAAATTTATCCAAATAATCACGGAAAATGTCATGCATAAAGGACTGAAAGACTGAAGGGGCATTTGAAAGACCAAAAGGCATCACCAAATACTCAAAGTGGCCCTCGGGCGTATTAAATGCGGTTTTCCACTCATCCCCCTGCTTAATTCGCACCAAATTATACGCCCCACGGAGATCTATCTTAGAGAACCACTTGGCCCCCTTTATGCGAGCAAACAAATCAGTCAGCAGTGGCAACGGATATTGATATTTAACCGTGATTTTATTCAAAAGCCGATAATCAATACACGGCCTCAAAGAGCCATCTTTCTTAGCCACAAAGAAAAAACCGGCTCCTAAGGGAGATGACGAAGGACGAATATGTCCCTTTTCCAAGGACTCCTTTATATATTCTCGCATAGCAGCATGTTCAGGCACAGACAGATTAAATAAACGACCCTTAGGGTATTTACTACCCGGAATCAAATCTATGGCACAATCGCACTCCCGGTGCGGAGGTAATGAACCAAGCTTAGGTTCTTCAAAAACGTCACGATATTCAGTCAAGAATTCAGGAATCTCAGAGGGAATAGATGATGAAATGGAAACCACAGATACGTCCCCATGCGTCCCCTTACATCCCCAGCTTAACACAGACATAGCTTTCCAGTCAAGGACTGGGTTATGAGATTGCAGCCATGGCAATCCAAGCACCAACACATCATGTAGGTTATACAGCACAAGAAAGCGAATAATCTCCTGGTGATCCGGATTAATCCGCATAGTTACTTGTGTCCAGTATTGTGGTTTATTGCTAGCCAATGGGGTGGAGTCAATCCCCTTCAGGGGTATAGGAGTTTCAAGAGGCTCCAAATCATACCCACAGCGTTTGGCAAAGGACCAATCCATAAGACTCAAAGCGGCGCCAGAGTCGACATAGGCATCCGCGGTAATAGATGATAAAGAACAAATCAGGGTCACAGATAGAATAAACTTAGACTGTAAAGTGCAAATTGAAACAGACTTATCAAGCTTCTTAGTACGCTTAGAGCATGCTGATATAACATGAGTTGAATCACCGCAATAGAAGCACAACCCATTTTTTCGTCTAAAATTCTGCCGTTCACTTCTGGACAGAATTCTATCACATTGCATATTCTCTGGCATCTCAGTAGACACCGCCAAATGGTGCACAGGTTTGCGCTCCCGCAGACGCCTATCGATCTGGATAGCCATTGTCATGGACTCATTCAGACCCGCAGGCACAGGGAACCCCACCATAACATCCTTAATGGCATCAGAGAGACCCTCTCTGAAATTCGCCGCCAGGGCGCACTCATTCCACTGAGTAAGCACAGCCCATTTACGGAATTTCTGGCAGTATATTTCAGCTTCGTCTTGCCCCTGAGATAGGGACATCAAGGCCTTTTCCGCCTGAAGCTCTAACTGAGGTTCCTCATAAAGCAACCCCAAGGCCAGAAAAAACGCATCCACATTGAGCAACGCAGGATCCCCTGGAGCCAATGCAAAAGCCCAATCCTGAGGGTCGCCCCGGAGCAAGGAAATCACAATCCTGACCTGCTGAGCAGGATCTCCAGCAGAGCGAGATTTCAGGGACAAAAACAACTTGCAATTATTTTTGAAATTTTGAAAGCAAGATCTATTCCCCGAGAAAAATTCAGGCAAAGGAATTCTAGGTTCAGATATAGGAACATGAATAACAAAATCTTGTAAATTTTGAACTTTCGTGGTGAGATTATTCAAACCTGCAGCTAAACTCTGAATATCCATTTTAAACAGGTGAACACAAAGCCATTCCAGGATTAGAAGGAGAGAGAGAGAGAAAGGCTGCAATATAGGCAGACTTGCAAGAGATTCAATTACAAGCACACTCAGAACTGAAGGAAAAAAAAAAAAAAATCTTCAGCAGACTTCTCCTTTCTCTCCTTTCTCTGTCAATTAATTTAACCCTTTTTTATGGCCGGTCAAACTGTTATGGTTCTCAATGGCAAGAGAACATAGCCCAGCAAACATAAGAACTAGCTCTTGGAAGGATGGAAACTAAACTGACCATGAACTAAACCTGCCGCACAACTAACAGTAGCCGGGTAGCGTTTGCCTACGTTTTATCCCTAGACGCCCAGCGCCGGCCGGAGGACTAACTAATCCTGGCAGAGGAAAATATAGTCCTGGCTCACCTCTAGAGAAATTTCCCCGAAAGGCAGACAGAGGCCCCCACATATATTGGCGGTGATTTTAGATGAAAATGACAAACGTAGTATGAAAATAGGTTTAGCAAAATTGAGGTCCGCTTACTAGATAGCAGGAAGACAGAAAGGGCACTTTCATGGTCAGCTGAAAACCCTATCAAAACACCATCCTGAAATTACTTTAAGACTCTAGTATTAACTCATAACATCAGAGTGGCAATTTCAGATCACAAGAGCTTTCCAGACACAGAAACGAAACTACAGCTGTGAACTGGAACAAAATGCAAAACAAACGAGGACTAAAGTCCAACTTAGCTGGAAGTTGTCTAGCAGCAGGAACATGCACAGAAAGGCTTCTGATTACAATGTTGACCGGCATGGAAGTGACAAAGGAGGAAGGTTAAATAGCGACTCCCACATCCTGATGGGAACAGGTGAACAGAGGGGATGATGCACACAAGTTCAATTCCACCAGTGGCCACCGGGGGAGCCCAAAATCCAATTTCACAACAATCTCCCCCCTTTTCAGCAAACACATGGACTTAGACAAAGAAGTTTGCACACGCTCCTGGCTAATTAAAATTAATGGCATGGAGAAGGAGGAGGTTGGAGGACAGCAGTGGGAGTTTCAAGTTACACAGGGATGGTGCCTAGATCAGTGAAGCAGTGGGAAGGTGTTGTGAATTAGACTTTTTTGGCTCCCTCTTGTGGTCACTAGTGATATGACTCTGGGATTGTCTTTCCTCAGTTTGGCACCCACCTGGGTCGTTAGTCCAGGGGTGTTGCTATATGAACTTCCTGAATTCTCAGTCTGGTGCCTGGCATCGTTGTAATCAGTCCTTTCTGTTTGCTCCTGTCTGCTGGTCCTGGTTCTTGCAAAATTAAGCTAAGTCTTGCTTCCTTGTTTTTTGGTTATTTGCATTGCTCTTATTTTTTTTCCAGCTTGTACTAAATGTGATTCCTGATTTTGCTGGAAGCTCTAGGGGGCTGGTATTCTCCCCCCGGGCCGTTAGACGGTTCGGGGGTTCTTGAATATCCAGCGTGGAAATTTTGATAGGGTTTTTGCTGACCGTATAAGTCATCTTACTATATTCTGCTATTAGTCAGTGGGCCTCTCTTTGCTAAATACCTAGTTCATTCTTACGTTTGTCTTTTCTTCTTACCTCACCGTTATTATTTGTTGGGGGCTTGTATCCAACTTTTGGGGTCTTTTCTCTGGAGGCAAGAAAGGTCTATCTTTTCCCTTCTAGGGTTAGTTAGTTCTCCGGCTGGCGCGAGACGTCTAGAACCAACGTAGGCACGTTCCCCGGCTGCTGCTATTTGTGGTGCTAGGATTAGATATACGGTCAGCCCAGTTACCACTGCCCTATGAGCTGTTTTTTTTGTGTTTGCAGACTTGGTATTTATTTCTGAGACCCTCTGCCATTGGGGTCATAACAGGAAGGGGAAGGGGGTCGGAGCCCACAGCATGTGTGATATCAAGGGAGAATGAAGAATCATACGCGATGTTATACATTAACATGACACCTCCCCTTTTGGACTGTGCTATGGAGGCAGAACCACTCGGTATGCCTCCATGCGCACCTCAGCAGGCTCACCCCGGTGGGATAACCCATCTGCATAGCCATGCTCCCTGCCTGTTTTGTGATTGATTGCTAAATCGTACTGCTGGAGGGCAAGGGTCCAGCGCAGCAACCTTCCGTTGGTCCCACACATGGCTTGTAGCCAGCGCAGTGGGTTGTGGTCAGTCACCACAGTAAAGGTTCGACAGTGCAAGAGGGCTGCAAGTGTTGCAGGGCCCAGACTATGGCCAGGCACTCCTTCTCGATGGTAGAGTAGGCCACTTCCCTCAGCAGAAGTTTCTGGCTCAGGTACAACACGGGGTGCTCTTGGTCCTCCGAGTCAACCTGGCTGAGCACAGCACTGAGGCCAAACTCGCTGACGTCTGTCTGCACCAAGAATGGTCGACTGCTGTCAACTGCTTTCAACACAGGGGCGTTGCACAGTTCTGTTTTCAATGCCTGGAAGGCTCCCTCACTGCCGTTGGTCCAGTTGACGATGTGAGGTATGTCATGATCTCTGCAGGCAGAGATCATAGCAAGCCTATAGAGGGACAAGCTCTCGGAAGATGGAACTATACTGACCATGAACTAAGCCTGCCGCGCAACTAGAAATAGCCAGGTAGCATTTCCTATTTATCGCTAGATGCCCAGCTCTGGCCTAAGACCTAAATAGCTAGCAGAGGGAAATATAAGACCTGGCTCACCTCTAGAGAAATATTCCAAAGAAGACAGTAGCCCCCCACATATAATGACGGTGAGTTCAGATGAAACAACAAACGCAGCAGGAAAATAGTCTTAGCAAATTTGAGGTCCGCTTACTAGATAGCAGAAGACAGATAGTATACTTTCATGATCAGCAGAAAAACACTAACAAAACACCATCCAGAGATTACCTTAAACTCTGGCATTAACTCATAACGCCAGAGTAGCAATCCCTGATCAACGAGAGCTTTCCAGACACAGTAACAAAACTTCAGCTGTGAACTGGAACAAATAGGCAAAACAAAACATGGACAAAAGTCCAACTTATCTAGTAGTAGTCTAGAAGCAGGAACAAGCACTGAGAGGCATCAGATAACATTGTTGACCGGCAAGAAACCACCAGAGAAATGAGCTTAAATAGCGACACCCACTACTGATGGAATCAGGTGAAACAGGAAAGAGGATGACAAGTCCAATTCCACAAGCGGCCACCGGGGGAGCCCAGAATCCAAATTCACAACAGTACCCCCCCCTCAAGGAGGGGGCACCGAACCCTCACCAGATCCACCAGGGCGACCAGGATGAGCCCTATGGAAGGCACGAACAAGATCAGAAGCATGAACATCAGATGCATTGACCCAAGAATTATCCTCCTGGCCGTAACCCTTCCAGTTGACCAGATACTGGAGTTTCCGTCTGGAAACACGAGAGTCCAAAATTTTCTCCACAACGTACTCCAACTCACCCTCAACCAACACCGGAGCAGGAGGCTCAACTGAAGGTACAACAGGTACCTCATACCTGCGCAATAACGACCGATGAAAAACGTTATGAATGGAAAAGGACGCAGGGAGGTCCAAACGGAAAGAAACAGGATTAAGAATCTCCAATATTCTATAAGGGCCGATGAACCGAGGTTTAAACTTAGGAGAAGAGACCCTCATAGGGACAAAACGAGAAGACAACCACACTAAATCTCCAACACAAAGCCGAGAACCAACACGACGATGACGGTTGGCAAAACGCTGAGTCTTCTCCTGGGACAACTTCAAATTGTCCATAACCTGCCCCCAAATGTGATGCAATCTCTCTACCACCGCATCCACTCCAGGACAATCCGAGGATTCCACCTGACCGGAGGAAAATCGAGGGTGAAACCCCGAATTACAGAAAAACGGGGACACCAAGGTGGAAGAACTGGCCCGATTATTGAGGGCGAACTCTGCCAATGGCAAAAAAGCAACCCAATCATCCTGGTCAGCAGAGACAAAACACCTCAGATATGTCTCAAGGGTCTGATTAGTCCGCTCGGTCTGGCCATTAGTCTGAGGGTGAAAAGCAGACGAAAAAGACAAATCTATGCCCATCCTAGCACAGAATGCCCGCCAAAATCTAGACACAAATTGGGTACCTCTGTCAGAAACAATATTCTCAGGAATACCGTGCAATCGGACAACATTCTGAAAAAACAGAGGAACCAACTCAGAAGAAGAAGGCAACTTGGGCAGAGGAACCAAATGGACCATTTTAGAGAAACGGTCACAGACCACCCAGATGACAGACATCTTCTGGGAAACAGGCAGATCTGAAATAAAATCCATCGAGATGTGTGTCCAAGGCCTCTTAGGAATAGGCAAGGGCAACAGCAGTCCGCTAGCCCGAGAACTACAAGACTTGGCCCGAGCACAAACGTCACATGACTGCACAAAGACTCGCACATCTCGTGACAGAGAAGGCCACCAGAAGGATCTTGCCACCAAATCCCTGGTACCAAAAATTCCGGGATGACCTGCCAATGCAGAAGAATGTACCTCAGAGATGACTCTGCTGGTCCAATCATCCGGAACAAACAGTCTATCAGGCGGACAACGATCCGGTCTATCCGCCTGAAACTCTTGCAAGGACCGCCGCAGATCAGGAGAAACGGCCGACAAAATTACTCCCTCCCTAAGGATACCTGTGGGTTCAGAATTACCAGGAGAGTCCGGGTCAAAACTCCTAGAAAGGGCATCTGCCTTAACATTCTTAGAACCCGGTAGGTATGACACCACAAAATTAAAGCGAGAAAAAAATAAAGACCAGCGCGCCTGTCTAGGATTCAGGCGTCTGGCAGTCTCAAGATAAATCAAATTTTTGTGGTCAGTCAATACCACCACCTGATGTCTAGCCCCCTCGAGCCAATGGCGCCACTCCTCAAACGCCCACTTCATGGCCAAAAGCTCCCGATTCCCAACATCATAATTCCGCTCTGCGGGCGAAAATTTGCGAGAAAAGAAGGCACAAGGCCTAATGACGGAGCAGTCGGAACCTTTCTGCGACAACACTGCCCCAGCTCCGATCTCCGAAGCGTCAACCTCAACCTGAAAAGGCAGATTCACATCAGGCTGACGCAACACAGGGGCAGAGGCAAAACGGCGCTTAAGCTCCTGAAAGGCCTCTACAGCATGAGGGGACCAATTAGCAACATCAGCGCCTTGTCTGGTCAAATCAGTCAGTGGTTTAACGACATCCGAAAAACCAGCAATAAATCGGCGGTAAAAGTTGGCAAAGCCCAAAAATCTCTGAAGACCCTTAAGAGAGGAGGGCTGAGTCCAGTCACAAATAGCTTGCACCTTGACGGGATCCATCTCAATGGAAGAGGGAGAAAAAATATACCCCAAAAAGGAAATTTTCTGGACCCCAAAAACGCACTTAGACCCCTTCACACATAAAGAATTAGACCGCAGAACCTGAAAAACTCTCCTGACCTGCTGGACATGAGAGTCCCAGTCATCAGAAAAAATCAGAATATCATCCAGATATATTATCATAAATTTATCCAGAAAATCGCGGAAAATATCATGCATAAAAGACTGGAAAACTGAAGGGGCATTAGAAAGACCAAAAGGCATGACCAAATACTCAAAGTGGCCCTCGGGCGTATTAAATGCGGTCTTCCACTCATCCCCCTGCCTGATCCGCACCAAATTATACGCCCCACGAAGATCAATTTTAGAGAACCACTTAGCACCCTCTATACGAGCAAACAAATCAGTAAGCAATGGCAATGGGTATTGATACTTAACAGTGATCTTATTCAGAAGCCGATAATCAATACATGGTCTCAAAGAGCCGTCTTTTTTTGAGACAAAGAAAAACCCAGCTCCCAAGGGAGAAGAGGATGGACGAATATGTCCCTTTTCCAAAGACTCCTTTATATATTCCCGCATAGCAGCATGTTCCGGCACAGACAAATTAAACAAACGACCCTTTGGATATTTACAACCCGGTATCAAATCTATGGCACAATCGCACTCACGGTGCGGAGGTAACGACCCAAGCTTGGGTTCGTCAAAGACGTCTTGATAATCAGAGAGGAACTCAGGGACTTCAGAGGGAATGGACGACGAAATAGAAACCAAAGGTACGTCCCCATGAATACCCTTACATCCCCAGCTCAACACAGACATTGCTCTCCAGTCCAAGACTGGGTTGTGAGACTGCAACCATGGCAATCCCAGTACCAAATCGTCATGTAAATTATACAGCACCAGGAAACGAATAATCTCCTGGTGATCCGGATTGATACGCATGGTTACTTGTGTCCAGTATTGTGGTTTATTATTAGCCAATGGGGTGGAGTCAATCCCCTTCAGAGGAATAAGAGTCTCCAAAGGCTCTAAATCAAAACCACAACGATTGGCAAAGGACCAATCCATAAGACTCAGAGCGGCGCCAGAGTCAACATAGGCGTCCGTGGCAATGGATGACAAAGAGCAAATCAGGGTTACAGACAAAATAAACTTAGACTGAATGGTGCTAATGGAAACAGACTTATCAAGCTTCTTTGTACGCCTAGAGCATGCTGATATAACATGAGTAGAATCCCCACAATAGAAACACAATCCATTCTTCCGTCTAAAATTCTGTCGCTCGCTCCTGGACAGAATTCTATCACACTGCATACTTTCTGGCGTCTTTTCCATAGACACCGCCAGATGGTGCACCGGTTTGCGCTCCCGCAGACGCCTATCAATCTGAATAGCCATTGTCATGGACTCATTCAGACCTGCAGGCAAAGGGAACCCCACCATAACATCCTTAACGGCATCAGAGAGACCTTCTCTGAAAGTTGCCGCCAAGGCGCACTCATTCCACTGAGTAAGCACAGACCATTTACGGAATTTTTGGCAGAAAACTTCAGCTTCGTCTTGCCCCTGAGATAGTGCCATCAAAGTTTTTTCTGCCTGAAGTTCCAAATGAGGTTCCTCATAAAGCAAGCCCAAGGCCAGAAAAAACGCATCCACATCGCGTAACGCAGGATCCCCTGCTGGCAATGAGAAGGCCCAATCTTGAGGGTCACCCCTGAGCAAGGAAATCACAATCCTAACCTGCTGAGCAGGGTCTCCAGCTGAACGAGACTTCAGGGACAAATAAAGCTTACAATTATTTCGGAAATTCTGGAAGCTAGCTCTATTCCCTGTGAAGAACTCCGGCAAAGGAATTCTCGGCTCAGATACCGGAGCATGTACCACAAAATCTTGTAAATTTTGTACTTTCGTGATGAGATTATTCAAACCCGCAGTTACACTCTGGAGATCCATTATTGTCAGGTGCACACAGAGCATACAGAGATTAGGAGGAGAGAGAGAGAAAAGACTGCAGCAAGGCAGACTGGAGGAAAAAAAAAAAAAAAAATTTCAGCAGACTTCTTATAACTCTCCTTTCTCAACCTGGGTCTTTAACACTTTACTGGCCGGTCAAACTGTCATGATCTCTGCAGGCAGAGATCATAGCAAGCCTATAGAGGGACAAGCTCTCGGAAGATGGAACTATACTGACCATGAACTAAGCCTGCCGCGCAACTAGAAATAGCCAGGTAGCATTTCCTATTTATCGCTAGATGCCCAGCTCTGGCCTAAGACCTAAATAGCTAGCAGAGGGAAATATAAGACCTGGCTCACCTCTAGAGAAATATTCCAAAGAAGACAGTAGCCCCCCACATATAATGACGGTGAGTTCAGATGAAACAACAAACGCAGCAGGAAAATAGTCTTAGCAAATTTGAGGTCCGCTTACTAGATAGCAGAAGACAGATAGTATACTTTCATGATCAGCAGAAAAACACTAACAAAACACCATCCAGAGATTACCTTAAACTCTGGCATTAACTCATAACGCCAGAGTAGCAATCCCTGATCAACGAGAGCTTTCCAGACACAGTAACAAAACTTCAGCTGTGAACTGGAACAAATAGGCAAAACAAAACATGGACAAAAGTCCAACTTATCTAGTAGTAGTCTAGAAGCAGGAACAAGCACTGAGAGGCATCAGATAACATTGTTGACCGGCAAGAAACCACCAGAGAAATGAGCTTAAATAGCGACACCCACTACTGATGGAATCAGGTGAAACAGGAAAGAGGATGACAAGTCCAATTCCACAAGCGGCCACCGGGGGAGCCCAGAATCCAAATTCACAACAGAGGTAGCTTCTTCCTGGTCAGATCTATCAAGGGTTTTGCCAGGCTACCATAATTCTGTACGAAGCGCCTATAGTACCCTGCAGTGCCCAGGAAGGACATCACCTGTTTCTTGGTCCTGGGGGTGAGCCAGGACATGATCGTATCCACTTTCCCAGGTTTTGGCTTTATTGTCTTCTCACCTACCCTGTGTCCCAGGTAGTGGACCTCTCTCATGCCCATCTGGCACTTTCCTGGCTTGATGGTCAGACCGGCTCCGTGAAGTCACCTGAGCACCTCCTCAAGATGCTGCAGGTGTTCACTGTTGTGAACTCTATTTTTGGGCTCCCTCTAGTGGTCACAAGCGGTACTGTGTAGTGTTGTCTTTCTGCAGGTTGCAGCATCAGCTGGTTCGTTATCCTGGTTAGTTTCCTATTTAGCTCACCTGGATACTCAGTTCCTTGCCTGCTATCAATGTATTCAGTGCTCTTCAGATTCCTTGTGTCTACCTTGCTCCCAGTTTCTCCAAGACAAGCTAAGTTTTTGTTTGATCATTTTTTGATTATCAGCGTTCATTATGTTTTTAGTCCAGCTCGCTAAAATGTGATTTCCTCACTTGCTGGTTGCTCTAGGGGTCTGAGTTTCTCCCCCCACACTGTTAGTTGGTGGGGGGGTTCTTGAAATCTCAGAGTGGATATTTTGTAAGGGTTTTTTACTGACCGCATAGATTCCCTTTTCTATTTTCTGCTATCTAGTATTAGCGGGCCTCATTTGCTGAATCTGCTTTCACCCCTGTGTATGTGCCTTCCTCTTACTTCACCGTTATTATTTGTTGGGGGCTTCTATATCTTTGGGGATTATTTCTCTGGAGGCAAGAGAGGTCTTTCTTTCTCTCTAGGGGCAGTTAGTTCCTCAGGCTGGCTTGAGACGTCTAGGATTTTTAGGCACGTTCACCGGCTACTTCTAGTGTGTTTGGATAGGTTCAGATTTGCGGTCAGTCCAGTTTGCCACCTCCCTAGAGCTTGTCCTATGTTTGTTACTTAGCTGGAGTAATTTGTGATCCTCAACCACTAAGGATCATAACAGTATAGCAGGCCAAAAAGTGTTTAATGCATCGCAGAAGTGGGATAAAAAGAAGACCTGAGTACATTTTTTTTTTTCCTCCCGCTTTTCCTTTGCTGCAGTCTGTTTAGCTTCTTTCATCCCCTTGAAGTCTGGGTGGTTTTGAGCTCAGCTGCAGACATGAATGTTCAGACTCTGACTTCTAGTGTGGATCATCTTACTGCACGGGTGCAAAGTATTCAGGATTTTGTTATTCATAGCCCTATGTCAGAACCAAAGATACCCATTCCTGAATTGTTTTCTGGAGATAGATCTAGGTTTCTAAATTTTAAGAATAATTGTAAGTTATTTCTATCTCTGAGACCTCGTTCCTCTGGTGATTCCGCTCAGCAAGTTAAAATTGTTATCTCCTTGTTGCGTGGCGACCCTCAAGATTGGGCCTTCTCTCTGGCACCAGGAGATCCTGCATTGCTTAATGTAGATGCATTTTTTCTGGCTCTTGGACTGCTTTATGAGGAGCCTAATCTTGAGAATCAGGCAGAAAAAGCGTTGCTGGCTATCTCTCAAGGTCAGGATGAAGCAGAGGTGTATTGTCAAAAATTTCAGAAATGGTCGGTGCTTACTCAATGGAATGAGTGTGCCCTGGCTGCAAATTTCAGAGAAGGTCTTTCTGAGGCCATTAAGAATGTTATGGTGGGGTTTCCCACCCCTACAAGTCTGCGTGATTCTATGGCTTTAGCCATTCAGGTTGATCGGCGTTTGCGGGAGCGCAAATCTGCTCATCCTTTGGCGGTATTTTCTGGACAGAGACCTGAGTCTATGCAATGTGACCGAACTCTGACCAGAATTGAGCGACAAAGTCATAGACGTCAAAATGGGTTGTGCTTTTACTGTGGTGATTCTACTCATGTTATCTCAGCATGCTCTAAACGCTTAAAAAAAATTCGCTAAACCTGTCACCATTGATACTATACAGCCTAAATTTATTTTGTCTGTTACTTTGATTTGTTCTTTGTTGTCCTACCCGGTTATGGCTTTTGTGGATTCGGGTGCTGCCCTGAATCTGATGGATTTGTCGTTTGCCAGGCGCTGTGGTTTTGTCCTGGAGCCTTTGGAATTTCCTATTCCTCTGAGGGGAATTGATGCTACGCCATTGGCTGAGAATAAGCCTCAGTATTGGACGCAAATGACCATGTGCATGACTCCCGTACATCAGGAGGTGATTCGCTTTCTTGTTCTGCATAATTTGCATGATGTTGTCGTTTTGGGTCTGCCATGGCTGCAAGCTCATAATCCAGTTTTAGATTGGAAAGCTATGTCTATGTCAAGTTGGGGTTGTCAGGGAATTCATGGCGATACTCTGTTGGTGTCTATTGCTTCTTCCACTCCTTCTGAGGTCCCTGAGTTTTTGTCTGACTACCAGGATGTATTTGATGAGCCCAGGTCCAGTGCCCTGCCCCCTCATAGGGATTGTGACTGTGCTATAAATTTAATTCCTGGTAGTAAATTCCCTAAGGGATGACTTTTTAATTTGTCTATACCAGAGCATGCCGCGGTGTGGGTCCCCGACTTCGTGTTGGGGATTTGGTGTGGCTGTCTTCTTGGTATGTTCCTATGAAGGTCTCCTCTCCTAAATTCAAGCCTCGCTTCATCGGTCCTTATAAGATCTTGGAAATCCTTAACCCGGTGTCATTTTGTTTGGATCTCCCAGCATCGTTTGCCATTCATAATGTGTTCCATAGGTCTTTGTTGCGGAGGTATGTGGTACCTGTGGTTCCTTCTGTTGAGCCTCCTGCTCCGGTGCTGGTCGAGGGCGAATTGGAGTACGTGGTGGAGAAGATTTTGGATTCTCGTATCTCTAGACAGAGGCTTCAGTATTTGGTTAAGTGGAAGGGCTATGGTCAGGAGGATAATTCCTGGGTTGTCACCTCTGATGTTCATGCGGCCGATTTGGTTCGTGCCTTCCACGCGGCTCATCCTGATCACCCTGGGGGTCTTGATGAGGGTTCGGTGACCCCTCTTCAAGGGGGGGGGGTACTGTTATGAACTCTATTTTTGGGCTCCCTCTAGTGGTCACAAGCGGTACTGTGTAGTGTTGTCTTTCTGCAGGTTGCAGCATCAGCTGGTTCGTTATCCTGGTTGGTTTCCTATTTAGCTCACCTGGATACTCAGTTCCTTGCCTGCTATCAATGTATTCAGTGCTCTTCAGATTCCTTGTGTCTACCTTGCTCCCAGTTTCTCCAAGACAAGCTAAGTTTTTGTTTGATCATTTTTTGATTATCAGCGTTCATTATGTTTTTAGTCCAGCTCGCTAAAATGTGATTTCCTCGCTTGCTGGTTGCTCTAGAGGTCTGAGTTTCTCCCCCCACACCGTTAGTTGGTGGGGGGGTTCTTGAAATCTCAGAGTGGATATTTTGTAAGGGTTTTTTACTGACCGCATAGATTCCCTTTTCTATTTTCTGCTATCTAGTATTAGTGGGCCTCATTTGCTGAATCTGCTTTCACCCCTGTGTATGTGCCTTCCTCTTACTTCACCGTTATTATTTGTTGGGGGCTTCTATATCTTTGGGGATTATTTCTCTGGAGGCAAGAGAGGTCTTTCTTTCTCTCTATTTGAGAGATTTGCAGTCAGTCCAGTTTTCCACCTCCCTAGAGCTTGTCCTATGTTTGTTACTTAGCTGGAGTAATTTGTGATCCTCAACCACTAAGGATCATAACAGTTCACCCCAGGAGGAACTGGAGATGGCAATGTGATCCAAGTACGCAACCGCATACTTCTCCAGTCCCTGAAGCAGTCCAAAGGGTGTGATAAAGGCGGACTTCTGTGCCTCGGGGCTCAGGGGAATCTGCCAGTATCCTCGACTCAGATCCATTATGGTCAGGTATTTTGCACTGGCTAACTTCTCAAGCAGCTCCTGTCATGGGGGTACTGGGTAGACTACAGCTGATTACCCGGGCCCCTGCAATATCCCTCAGACTAGGGAAACCCTGTCTGTCCCTCTCCCAGAGTTTACACTGAAGGTGTGCATGTCTGGGCCACCAGGCCTGACCCTGACTCCTGTTTCAGTACTAAGCTGAAACCTCCACCCGCAACCCAGTGATAAAACCTCACACCAACCCCTACGGAAAGCACAGACAGGGAAAACTAAAAACGCACCCCACCGCAGACACACAGGAAAATACTATAATGTGCACAGGGCAAAACAAATACAAATATAGGAAGGAGAAATAAGACGAAGGATAATACACCACCAGATATGATATTTCCTCTCCTAGCCCACCACTCCAGACCGAGATCACCAGGCACAAGACACAAGCTATAATCGGCGATGCCCAAAGTTCAGCAGAACTATTTAAAGGCAGTGGGCGAGACCCAGCCTCCAATCCGAGTACTAGCTAGATTAACCCCGGACAACCTAGAAGAAATCTAGCCGGCGCCACTGAGTGCATAGTGGACGAATGCGGAATTACCGCTGTCTGTCGGACGCCCTAGTGTGAATAGCATCCGACATGACAGTACCCCGCCTTCTACGAGAGACCCCAGGGCCCTCATGACTTATAGGACCCGGCTTGTCCGGATGGTGGCGGTGAAACATACTGACCAGCCGGTCCGCATGAATGTCCGAGGCTGGTACCCAAGACCTCTCCTCCGGCCCATAACCACGCCAGTGTACCAGGTACTGTAATGTGCGGCGCACTACTCCAGAGTCAACCACATTGGAAACTTCAAATTGCCATCCACCAAGACTGGAGATGGCGTCGGCATCGTGTCCACGGAACCCACCACCTTTTTTAACAATGATCTGTGGAACACGTTGTGTATCTTATAAACCGTAGGAAGCTCCAATCGGTAGGCTACTGGGTTAATGATGGCGGCGACCCAAAATGGACCAATAAACCTAGGACCTAATTTCAGGGATGGTATTTTGAGTTTGATGTTTTTTGTGGACAACCACACCCAGTCACCCACACTCAGGTCCGGACCTGGCACACGTCTACTGTCAGCCACACGTTTGTACCTAGCACCCACACTCAGCAAGCGCTGTTTAACTCTCCTCCAGACAGATGACAGTTGTGCTCCTAGCTGGTCCTCCTCCGGGATGCCAGCAGAGCCCCCCTGACGTAGAGTAGAAAATTGAGGATGATGCCCGTAAACACAAAAGAACGGGGACTCCCCAGACGATTCCTGGCGGTGATTAATTATCGCAAACTCCGCCAAAGGAAGGAACTTCGACCACTCCTCCTGATTGTCAGAAACAAAGCAGCGTAAATACTGCTCTAAATTCTAGTTCATACGCTCGGTCCGGCAATTTGACTGAGGATGAAACGCCGAAGAATGTGATAACTTGATCCCCAGCCGTGAGCAAAATGCTTTCCAAAATTTTGCCACAAACTGAGTACCTCTATTAGACACGATGTCAGACAGAACCCCGTGAAGTCTGACCACCTCCTGTACAAATACCTGAGCCAGATTCTTAGCGTTAGGCAGCGAAGGTAAGGACACAAAGTGCGACATTTTTGAGAATCGATCAACAACCACCAAGATGACCGTGTTTCCAGCTGAAGAGGGCAAATCTGTAATAAAATCCATGGAGATCTCCGTCCATGGCCTACTGGGTACCCCTAGCAGATGTAAAGTGCCAGCAGGATGGGAGCGAGGCGTCTTAGCCCTAGCACACGTGGTACATGCTGACACGTACGAGACCACATCCTGTCGGATTTTGGGTCACCAAAACCGATGCGACACCAACTCCAAGGTACCCCCAACCCCTGGATGGCCAGCCAGGACAGCATCATGATGCTCATCCTACACCTTTAGGCGAAGATGGAGCGGTACAAACGATTTGTTAATGGGAAGCTCTGGTGGTAGTTCCTCCTGAGCCTCGGCAATCTCAGCCTCAACCTCTGTCGTGAGAGCCGAGACCACTACACCTTTTTGGAGGATGGGTACCGGATCTTCCCGAGGCTCTCCCCCTGGAAAACACCTGGATAAAGCATCCGCTTTAGTGTTCTTAGACCCCAGTCGGTAAGTAACAAAAAAGTTAAGCTGAGTGAAAAACAATGCCCAGCGAGCCTGAATGGGGGACTGACGCTTGGCTGACTCCAGATAAAGCAGGTTTTTATGGTCGGTGATAACTGTAACCTGGTGGACCGACCCCTCCAGGAAGTGTCGCCATTCCTCAAAAGCCAACTTGATAGCCAACAATTCCCTGTTGCCGATATCGTAGTTATGTTCGGTGGGCGACAGATTCTTGGAAAAGTAGGCGCATGGACGCAACTCGTCCAAAGACGAGCCTTGTGACAGCACCGCCCCCACTCCAAGCTCAGACGCATCGACTTCCATGGTAAATGGTTTTGATACGTCCGGCTGCACCAGAATGGGGGCCGAAGTAAAACTGTTCTTAAGAAATTCAAATGCGCGCACAGCAGCCTCAGGCCAGGCGTAGAAATTGGTACCCTTTTTCGTCATGTCAGTAAGCGGTTTAGCAATGGTAGAAAAATCTTTGATAAACTTCCTATAGTAGTTAGAAAACCCAAGGAACCGCTGAAGCGCTTTTAGGTTATCAGGCCGTTCCCAACTCAGCACCGCTTGCACCTTAGCGGCGTCCATTTTAAACCCTGAAACGGACACAATATAACCCAAGAAAGGCAACTCCTGAACCGAAAATACACATTTCTCAAGTTTAGCATAGAGCTTATTCTCTCTGAGAAGCTGTAACACCTGCCTGACATTATCTAAATGAGTATCACGGTCGCAAGAATATATGAGAATGTCATCTAGGTACACGATAACGAATTTCCCCAAAACATGCGAGAACACATCATTAATGAAATGTTGGAACACTGCAGGTGCGTTAGTCAACCCAAATGGCATCACCAAATTTTCAAAATGACCCTCAGGGGTATTAAAAGCCGTCTTCCACTCATCACCTTGACGGACTCTTATGAGGTTGTACGCCCCCCTGAGGTCAAGCTTGGAGAACCACTTAGCACCAGCCACCTGGTTGAACAAATCAGGTATAAGTGGCATAGGGTATGGATCACGAACCATAATCTGGTTTAACTCCCTGAAATCCAGACACGGGCATAATCCGCCATCTTTCTCTTTAACAAAGAAGAACCCCGCTGCCACAGGCGAGGACGAAGGCCTGATGTGCCCTTTGCTCAAACTCTCAGCAATATAGTCCTTTAAAGCTTGCCTCTCAGGACCAGAGATGTTAAACATCCTAGCTTTAGGCAATTAAACCTGACAGTACAGTCATAGGGGCGATGTGGTGGCAATTCTGAGCAACCCTTCTCTGAGAACACATCCGTGAAATCCAGCAGTTACTCAGGAATGCTAGGAGTCACGGCGGACACACATGTGGCCAGGCAATTCTCCTGGCAAAATCCGCTCCACTGAATTATGTCCTGAGTTTTCCAGTCAATCACCGGGTTATGCAAAGATAACCATGGAAAACCCAAAACCATTTGTGCAGGAAGATTACTGAGCACCCTACATGTAACCTGCTCGAAATGTAGTACCCCAATGTGGAGTTTCACTTCAGCCACAAACTCAGTAATTTCCCCCTGTGGGAGAGGAGCAGCATTGATGGTGACCACCTGGATAGGATGAGGCAGTTTTTCGACCGTGAACCCGGCCGTGCGCGCAAACTCCTCATCAATGAGATTAGTGGCCGAACCACTATCCACAAAAACAGTGATAGGCAGCTCTCTGCCAGGGACCATAACCCTGGCAGGGAGCATACATTGAGAGACCACAATGGAAGATATGCATAAACTCAGATTAGTCTCCTCCAAACCCTCTGAGCTTAGTAGTTTTCCGCCGATGCGCTTTTTCTTAGGTAACAGAGGACAAGCATTTACATAATGCCCATCTTTACCACAGCAAAAACAGGCTCCCTGCTTCCTGAGCGAGGGGACTCGAGGATGTGACACCCCTGCGATTTGCATAGGCTCCGTGGGCTCACCTGCAGCAACCTCACGTGCACCTACGCCTTCACCCAAAGGCGGTGTCTCTTGCACCCCCTGACGCAAACAGCGATCAATGCGAACAACAAGACTCATAGCAGACTCTAGAGAAGCAGGAGTCTCATACATCAGAAGGGCTTGTTTAACCCTTCTCGAAACCCCATGAACAACTTGACTCCGCAGCGCAAGGTCATTCCACTGCGTGTCCACCGCCCAGCGGCGAAATTCAGAACAGTAATCCTCAGCCATTCGCTCCCCCTGGTTGAGAGCGCGAATTTTAGATTCTGCTAAAGCCAATCTGTCAGGATCATCATGAGTCCAAGAGCAGAAAAAAAAACTCTCCACTGAGTTAAATGCAGCTGAATCAGATGGTAAAGAAAACGCCCATGCTTGGGGATCTCCGTTCAGCAATGACAACACCAGGCCCACACGCTGAGCCTCATTACCTGAGGAAAGCGGGCACATACGAAAATACAATTTGCAAGCTTCATGAAACAAATTTACTGCATTCCCCAGCAAACCTCTCAGGCAAAGGTATCTTTGGCTCTGCAACTCTACCTGCATTTTCAGCTTGCATATTAGATACTACAAGACCCTGCTGCTGGACTGCCCCTTTCAACTCAGTGACCTGTAAGGACAGCGCCTCCAGCTGGCGGGTTATGGAAGTCATGGGATCCATGGAATACAAAATTTTGGGGCCAATTATAATGTCACGGGGGTACTGGGTAGACTACTGCTGATTACCCGGGCCCCTGCAATATCCCTCAGACTAGGGAAACCCTGTCTGTCCCTCTCCCAGAGTTTACACTGATGGTGTGCATGTCTGGGCTGCCAGGCCTGACCCTGACTCCTGTTGTGAATTCCGCTCTTGGGCTCCCTCCGGTGGTTATAAGTAGCATTTTTGTGAATTCTGCTCTTGGGCTCCCTCCTGTGGTTTTGAGTGGTATGGCTGCTTCTTGGATTTAGCATCAGCAGCTGTTCTCACTGATCGTCTTTCTGGCTCGGCTATATTAGTCTGGCCTTATCCCTAATTCAATGCCAGTTGCCAATTGTTGAGCTTGGAGTCATGGCTCTCTGAGGATTTCCCTGCCACTCTGACCATTTCAGCAAAGCTAAGTCCTTGCTTGTCTTTTTGCAGTTCACTTGTTGTGGACTTTGTTGTTTGGCATTTTCTATGTTTTGCTCATTTGTCCAGCTTATCAGTATGAATCTATTTAGCTAAGCTGGAAGCTCTGGGCAGCAGAGTTTGCCCTCCACACCTTGAGGTGTCCAGGGAGTGTCAGGAACATCCCACGGCTACTGCTAGTGTCTGTGTTAAGATTAGGAACTGCGGTCGGTATAGTTACCACCTGCTCAGAGCTAGTCGCATGTCGCTCCTTAATCACCAGACCACAACAGTGCAACTGGCCAAAAATGAGCTGAATGCATCTCAAAAGAAGGAAAAGAAAAAGAGTTCTGAGCCATTTTTTTTCTTTAGTCTGTTTTGTCTTTTTCCTTCCTCTTAATCTCTGGGTGATTCAGGATTCGGATGCGGGCATGGATGTTCAGGGGTTGTTTTCTCGTGTGGATCAGCTTGCTGCAAGAGTACAGAGTATTCAAGATTATGTTGTTCAGACTCCGGCCTTAGAGCCTAGAATTCCTACTCTGGATTTGTTTTACGGGGATAGAGCTAAGTTTTTGAACTTTAAAAATAACTGCAAATTGTTTTTTGCTCTGAAACCCCGTTCCTCTGGTGACCCCATTCAGCAAGTAAAAATAGTTATTTCTCTGCTGCGTGGTGACCCTCAGGACTGGGCATTCTCCCTTGAGTCAGGGGATCCGGCATTGCTTAATGTAGATGCAATTTTTCAATTGCTCGGATTATTGTATGACGAACCTAACTCTGTAGAGCATGCTGACAAAACACTTTTGGCCCTGTGTCAGGGTCAGGAAGCGGCAGAATTATACTGCCAGAAATTTAGAAAATGGTCTGTGCTCACTAAATGGAATGAGGATGCTCTGGCAGCAATTTTCAGAAAGGGTCTTTCTGAAGCCCTTAAGGATGTTATGGTGGGGTTTCCCACGCCTGTTGGTTTGAGCGAGTCTATGTCTCTGGCCATTCAGATTGATCGGCGCCTGCGCGAACGCAAAGTGGTGCACCATATGGCAGCGTCCTCTAAGCAGAGTCCTGAGCCTATGCAATGTGATAGGATTTTGACTACAGCGGAACAGAGGGGATACAGACGTCAGAATGGGCTGTGTTTTTACTGTGGGGATTCTGCTCATGCTATTTCTGATTGCCCTAAGCGTATTAAGAGGGTCGCTAGATCTGTTACCATTAGTACTGTGCCCTTTATGCATGATATTTTCCGCAATTATCTTGACAAATTCTTGATTGTGTATTTGGATGATATTTTGATTTTTTCCAATGATTGGGAGTCTCATGTGAAGCAGGTCAGGATGGTATTCCAGATCCTTTGTGATAATGCTCTATTTGTGAAGGGGTCTAAGTGCCTATTTGGAGTTCAGAAGGTCTCTTTTTGGGGGTTTATTTTTTCTCCTTCGTCTATAGAAATGGATCCTGTTAAGGTCCAAGCCAGTCATGACTGGATTCAACCCACATCTGTGAAGAGCCTTCAGAAATTTTTGGGCTTTGCTAATTTTTATCGCCGTTTCATTGCCAACTTCTCTAGTGTGGTTAAACCCCTGACCGATTTGACGAAGAAAGGCGCTGATGTGACTAATTGGTCCTCTGAGGCTGTTGAGGCCTTTCAGGAGCTTAAACGACGATTTACTTATGCCCCTGTCTTGCGTCAGCCGGATGTTTCTCTTCCTTTTCAGGTTGAGGTTGACGCTTCTGAGATTGGGGCAGGGGCCGTTTTGTCACAGAGGAATTCTGATGGTTCCTTGATGAAGCCATGTGCCTTCTTTTCCCGAAAGTTTTCACCTGCGGAACGCAATTATGATGTCGGCAATCGGGAGTTGTTGGCTATGAAGTGGGCATTTGAGGAATGGCGACATTGGCTTGAGGGAGCCAAGCACCGCATTGTGGTCTTGACCGATCATAAGAATCTGATTTACCTCGAGTCGGCCAAGCGGCTGAACCCTAGACAGGCTCGGTGGTCCCTGTTTTTCTCCCGTTTTGATTTTGTGGTCTCATATCTTCCAGGATCTAAGAATGTTAAGGCGGATACCCTCTCTAGGAGTTTTTTGCCTGATTCTCCTGGAGTCCTTGAGCCGGTTGGCATTCTTAGGGAAGGGGTGATTCTGTCTGCCATCTCCCCTGAATTGCGGCGGGCGCTTCAGGAATTTCAGGCTGATAAACCTGACCGCTGTCCTGTGGGGTAGCTGTTTGTTCCTGATAGATGGACAAGTAAGGTAATTTCTGAGGTCCATTGTTCTGTGTTGGCCGGTCATTCTGGGATTTTTGGTACCAGAGATTTGGTTGCTAGGTCCTTTTGGTGGCCTTCCTTGTCGCGGGATGTGCGTTCTTTTGTGCAGTCCTGTGGGACTTATGCCCGGGCTAAGCCTTACTGTTCCCGCGCTAGTGGGTTGCTTTTGCCTTTGCCTGTCCCGGAGAGGCCTTGGACGCATATTTCCATGGATTTTATTTCGGATCTTCCTGTGTCCCAGAGGATGTCTGTTATCTGGGTGGTTTGTGACCGGTTCTCTAAAATGGTCCATTTGGTACCTTTGCCTAAATTGCCTTCCTCCTCTGATTTGGTTCCATTATTTTTTCAGCATGTGGTTCGTTTGCATGGCATTCCAGAGAATATTGTGTCTGACAGAGGTTCCCAGTTTGTTCCCAGGTTTTGGCGGGCCTTTTGTGCTAAGATGGGCATTAATTTGTCTTTTTCTTCAGCGTTCCATCCTCAGACAAATGGCCAAACTGAGCGAACTAATCAAACCTTGGAAACCTATTTGAGATGCTTTGTGTCTGCTGATCAGGATGATTGGGTGGCTTTCTTGCCGTTGGCCGAGTTTGCCCTTAATAATCGAGCCAGTTCGGCTACTTTGGTTTCGCCTTTCTTTTGTAATTTTGGTTTCCATCCTCGTTTTTCTTCAGGGCAGGTTGAGCCTTCTGATTGTCCTGGTGTGGATTCTGTGATGGACAGGTTGCAGCAGATTTGGACTCATGTGGTAGACAGTTTGACATTGTCCCAGGAAAAGGCTCAGCGTTTTGCTAACCGCCGTCGGTGTGTTGGTCCTCGGCTTCGTGTGGGGGATTTGGTCTGGTTATCCTCTCGTCATGTTCCTATGAAGGTTTCTTCCCCTAAGTTCAAGCCTCGGTTTATTGGTCCTTATAAGATTTCTGAGATTATCAATCCAGTGTCTTTTCGTTTGGCCCTTCCAGCCTCTTTTGCCATCCACAATGTTTTCCATAGATCTTTGTTGCGGAGATATGTGGTACCCGTTGTTCCATCTGTTGATCCTCCTGCCCCGGTGTTGGTTGAGGGGGAGTTGGAATATGTGGTTGAGAAAATTTTGGATTCTCGTTTTTCGAGGCGGAGGCTTCAGTATCTTGTCAAGTGGAAGGGTTATGGCCAGGAGGATAATTCTTGGGTGGTTGCCTCTGATGTCCATGCCACCGATTTGGTTCATGCTTTCCATTTGGCTCGTCATGATCGGCCTGGGGGCTCTGGTGAGGGTTCGGTGACCCCTCCGCAAGGGGGGGTACTGTTGTGAATTCCGCTCTTGGGCTCCCTCCGGTGGTTATAAGTAGCATTTTTGTGAATTCTGCTCTTGGGCTCCCTCCTGTGGTTTTGAGTGGTATGGCTGCTTCTTGGATTTAGCATCAGCAGCTGTTCTCACTGATCGTCTTTCTGGCTCGGCTATATTAGTCTGGCTTTATCCCTAATTCAATGCCAGTTGCCAATTGTTGAGCTTGGAGTCATGGCTCTCTGAGGATTTCCCTGCCACTCTGACCATTTCAGCAAAGCTAAGTCCTTGCTTGTCTTTTTGCAGTTCACTTGTTGTGGACTTTGTTGTTTGGCATTTTCTATGTTTTGCTCATTTGTCCAGCTTATCAGTATGGATCTATTTAGCTAAGCTGGAAGCTCTGGACAGCAGAGTTTGCCCTCCACACCTTTAGTCAGGTGTGGAGATTTTTGTATTTTTCTGCGGTGGACTTTTTCTAGTTTTTATTACTGACCGCACAGTTTTCTGTTCTGTACTAATTCTGTCTAGCTAGTAGTGGCCTCCTTTGCTAAATCTTGTTTCATACTACGTATGTCATTTCCTTCTCCTCTCACAGTCATTATTTGTGGGGGGCTGTCCTATCCTTTGGGGATTTTCTCTGAGGCAAGATAACTTTCCTGTTTCTACCTTTAGGGGTAGCTAGTTCTCCGGCTGTGACGAGGTGTCCAGGGAGTGTCAGGAACATCCCACGGCTACTGCTAGTGTCTGTGTTAAGATTAGGAACTGTGGTCGGTATAGTTACCTGTTATGATCCTGGTGGTAGGATCTCAAACTGACCTGACAAATATACCCTGAGTATATAGGACAAGTTCTGGGGATGTGGAAGCTATACTGACCGCAATCCTGATCCTATCCAAACACACTAAAGGCAGCTGTGGAACGTTACCTGAAAACCTAGACGTCTCGTCACAGCCTGAGAAACTGACTGCCCCTAGAGAGAAAGCAAAGACCTCACTTGCCTCAGAGAAATGTACCCCAAAGTTTTAGATAGCCCCCCACAAATAATAACGGTGAGTCAAGGGGAAAACACAAACGTAGAGATGAAACAGATTTAGCAAATGAGGCCCGCTAATACTAGATAGGCAGAAAATAGATAGGTGTCTGTGCGGTCAGTACAAAAACTATCAAAAGTAAACCACGCAGAGAATACAAGAACCCCCACACCGACTCACGATGTGAGGGGCGCACTCTGCACCCCAGAACTGACCAGCAAGCAAAAAATCACATAAAAGCAAGCTGGGCTGAACTCATTATATAATGAGAAACGTTTTCAAGGAAATAATGAGAAACTGAACAAGCAAACTTAGCTTCTCATAGCAGGAGACTGGTCACAAGGAATATTCAGGAGAGCACGGGATCAGGACTGAATACACCGACAGCAGGCGACATCTAAAGGTCCAGGTGAGTTAAATAGGCCCAGCCTAGCAGGAGATGAAACAGCTGAGCCCAGCCAAGACCAGCCATATCGCTAAAGGCCACCAGAGGGAGCCCAAGAACAAACTCACACAGAGCCACTCATGACCACAGGAGGGAGCCCGAGAACGGAATTCACAACAGTTACCACCTGCTCAGAGCTAGTCGCATGTCGCTCCTTAATCACCAGACCATAACAGACTCCTGTTTCAGTACTAAGCTGAAACCTCCACCTGCCACCCAGTGATAAAACCTCACACCAACCCCTACAGAAAGCACAGACAGGGAAAACTAAAAACGCACCCCACCGCAGACACACATTAAAACACTATAATGTGCACAGGGCAAAACAAATACAAATATAGGAAGGAGAAATAAGATGAAGGATAATACACCACGAGATACAATATTTCCTCTCCTAGACCACCACTCCAGACCGAGATCACCAGGCACAAGACACAAGCTATAATCGGCGACGCCCAAAGTTCAGCAGAACTATTTAAAGGCAGTGGGCGAGACCCAGCCTCCAATCCAAGTACCAGCTAGATTAACCCCGGACAACCTAGAAGAAATCTAGCCGGCGCCACTGAGCGCATAGTGGGCGAATGCGAAATTACCGCTGTCTGTCGGATGCCCTAGTGTGAATAGCGTCCGTCATGACAGCTCCTCGATGCATTGGGTGCGCGTCAGAGGCTGTGATGGCATTGAGCCCCCTTTAGTCCACGCAGAACCGGGTGCGCACGATAACTACAGGTGAGGCCCACATGCTCTTTGACCGTTGAATCACCCCCCCCCCCCACATCTCATCGATCTCCTGGCACATAGCCTGCTGCACCTCGTCAGAGATCCGATAGGGTGTTCGTCGTAGTGGGTCATGATTCCTGGTGTCCACCTCGTCAACCGCTAAATCAGTCCTTCCAGGTCGGTTGGAGAACACGGCCCGGAAGGGTTCCAGCTTGGTCCGCAACTGCTGGGGTTCGGTTAGCGAGGCGCTCAATGGACCCACCGGCCTTGGCTTGGGCCAGCATGTCCAGGACGGGGTCTTCCTCCCCATCTTCGGGCAGGCTGGAGACTTGTAGGATGAAAGGTTCACGTTCGTGATGAGCCTTCATCATTTTGACGTGAAAGGCCTTTCGCCTACCCCGAGCGTAGTCAAGCGTGACCACGTAGGTGACCGGGTTGAGCTGTTGGTAGACAACGTATGGGCCTTTCCAGGCTGCCTGAAGCGTTCTGGTCGTACCAGTGCTTCTGATCAGCCTGAGCCTGCTTCATGTTGTCATGCACCAACTGCGTCAAGGTCTGCATCTTGTCACGGAAGTGCATGACATACTCCACTATGGACACTTCAGAAGGGTTCGGCTCCTCTTCCCAGGATTCCCTTACCAACCCAAGGGGTCCTTGGACTCATCTGCCATACAGGAGCTTGAAGGAGGAGAACCCCGTTGAGGCCTGTGGAACCTCTCGGTAAGCGAACAGCAGGTGTGGGAGGTGCCGCTCCCAGTCGCATCCTTGGGTCTCAACCAGCATGTGTAGCATCTGTTTGAGGGTACCATTGAAGCATTCACACAAGCCATTGGTCTGTGAGTGATACGCACTCGATACCAGACGCTTCACCTGCATTCTCTTACACAGAGCCTCGATTAGGCGAGACATGAATTGGGAAATCCTACACGTGAAAAGATAGACAACAGGGCATCCGCCTTATCTGCCCTAGTTGATGACAGAGTCACTGCCTCTGGGTACCAGGTAGCGTAGTCTACCACAGGAAGGATGTATTGCTTTCCAGAGCTGCTGGGGACAGTCAGCGGACCCACAATATCCACCGCGATCCTCTGGAAAGGCTCCTCTATCACTGGCAAAGGGATCAGAGGAGCCTTAAGAGCAGGCCCCGCCTTCCCACTCTTTGACAGGTGACACAGGAGCGGCAGTAGTTTGACACATCTGTCCCCATCTTGACCCAATAGAAGTGTTAAGACAGTCAGGCCTAAGTTTTGCTGATCCCCAAGGGTCCAGCGAGTGGGATCTCATGGGCAATCTGCAACTCACTCCGGCATTGCTGCGGGACGATCAGCTGTCTTTCCCTCAACCACTTCTTTTGCGATTTTCCGGGTACTGTATCCCGGTACAACCTCCCTCGTTCCCAGAACACCCTCTCCTTATCAGTCACGGATGTGGGCGTCTCGGCAAGTTGTCTCAAATTCTCTAGGCTCGCATCTGCGTGCAGAGCGGCCTAAAACTCCTGGCTTAGGGAAGCCAGAAGCGACATCAGGGTCCCGTCCCCACAGGAACCCTCTGGGACCTGCTCTGAGTCCATCTCTGGCCCTTACAACGGTGACTGAGGAGGGTCCAGAAGGCAGAACTAAATTATCTGCCCTCCAACCTGACACATATCATGATATTTTGTGAGATTTTTCTTGGTTTTTTATGTCTTTTGTTAAATCACTTTGTTATGTACTTATACTTATTATTGTTTTGTTATACTTTTATAATGCAGTCTACTGAGGAAGGTCTCATTGTTTTGACCGAAACGTTTATGCTGGACTGCTATTCAAGTAATAAATATTCAAATTCTAAAAATCATCACCGTACACAAGTTGAGTGCCAAGTTATTTACTTCTTACGTTTACTGGTGTGGGCAACCTATCTTGAGCACCAACACAGCTGTGCCACGATATACTTCACTACTGCTTGTAACTGATGACTTGGGTTGTCCAGAACCAGGTGTCTGCCAGTTAAATGAGGGAGACCACGAGTAAAAAGTTTATTTTTGACTGAACAATAAGTTGGTAGGGAATATAAACAGTAGGTAGTGGGTACACAACTTGATGAACTCTTCCTTTACAATATGGAGCATTTTTAACACACACAGTTTTACTTCCTTCCTCTTCACTCACTTATCCTCTCTCTTCAACGTTTCTCTCTACTTTACCACAACCCAGCTCAGTACTTCAGTCCAGTCTGTAAGAGTCTTATTATCAACCCGCGGTTTCAAATTTTCTTCCCCTCTAGGGAACTATATTGCCAGTATGGCCAGGACTTGTCTCTTCTGTCTCTGACACTCTGTAACCTCCGCCTGTGGCTCTTGTTTCATCTACGCACTATGTCCGTTCAGTGAGCTACAAACTCTAGGCTGTACTGCTAGGTTTCCTGACCATGGACCCGTCTCTGACCGATTTGCTCTGTTCCTTCAGTCACTTCCCTTCTACTTCTCTGCTCAGGATCTCACTATCCTCTATCTCTATCTCCTCTCTCGTCAGGGATACCCCCATCATGCGGCACTGCTCACATTAGACCCTAGGTCTTTCTCTATGCACACTGGGCCTTTTCTAATTCTCTGACAGGAAACTGTCTCTCTTTAGGTTAGCAACTCCTGCTCTGGGCTAGTTCCAACTGTTAACTCTTGCTTTCCCTACTGTTTAACAACACATCATTAGCGTATAGCACAATTCACATTGAAGAACAAATGTTATTGTAGAGGGGAAGTGTGGGTAATATTTCCATCTCCTTAATACCTGACAAAAGCTTAGTATTTTCCCTTAGCCTATTACGACTCCTCTTGTTACTAATCCCAGACCTCTTGACTATCCTGCCTCATGGTAAGTCCGTGAGTAGTGTCTAGTGTCACGTTGTGTAGTGACTAGCTACAGTCTCTGACGACACTCTTTGGGAACCCCAGTACAGTTTCAAGCACAGAGTGTCTTCTGGCCCAATTCCTTGGAGCTTTTGACTTTCCTTGTGTGGCACCCGAGGGTCCAGTTGCCACAGAGATACTGCACCTCAGCCAGGGGTGTGGTACCCCACTCTCGGGTAAGGAGGGGGCACTACTCGGTATCTGCACACTAGCATCCAACACCACACCACTCCAGGCCAGGGGATCTGGGCGGACCCTATTTAGGGAGGGCCCCAACTCAGGCTGGAGGGGGAACTAGGTAGAGCGTGTGGGTGGAGGAAGTAGATAAAGGTAGAGTGACAGTTGGGAGTGAGGTAGTTGCCATGGAAACAGGAGGGAGGAGGAGTTAGTGAGTGAGACGAGTGTGAGGAATTAGAGAGGAGCCATGGAGTGTGTCACGGGGATACAAGTAGGGCGAGAGCTAATAACCCGGGCCCCTGCAATTTCCCTCAGACTAGGGAAACCCTGTCTGACCCTCTACCTGAAGTTTACACTGAAGGTGTGCATGTTCAGGCCTCCACCCTCACCCTGACTCCTGATTCAGCCCTAGACTGAACACCACCGCCCACCACCCAGTGAATGCAATAGACCAATACCCACAGTTATAACAAACAAGGATAAAGGAAAATATACACCACGCCGCAGTCAATCAGGAATACACTATAAAGGTGCAGGGCAAAATAAATACAAATATAGGAAGGAGTAAATAAGACAAAGGAAAATACACCACCAGCAACGATTCTCCAACAACCAGCTCTCCACTCCGGACCGAGATAACTACGGATAAGACAGAAGCTATAATCGGCGACGCCCAAAGATCAGGAGAACCATTTAAAGGAAATGGGCATGGCCCAGCTTCCAATCCGGGGATCAGATAAATTAACCCCGGAGCAGCCAGACGAAAACTAGCCGACGCCAATGAGCAAACAGTGGTCAAACGCGGAATTACCGCTGTCTGTCAGACGACCTGGTCTGAACAGTGTCCGACATGACAGTGTGAGAGGAGCTTGACAGAGAAGGGGTTCTAGGGGCCAGGAAAGTGAAGAATGCACCTGTGGCACCCGAATCCACACAGGTGGAGGGACCAGGGCGCAGTGGGGACCAGCCCCAGACTAGTGGAGAAACTGTAGGATTCAGCTAGCCAACCGGAGGCTATGGTGTCTGTATGTGCCACAGCCAAATCTACACACATTCGCTAAAAAGGCAGCCACATAGGGTCAAGGGGACCAGGAGGATGTCGTCTGACAGGACCTGAGGCTGCTGGATTGGGAAACTGTGTGTAAGGCACAGGGCAGGAGGGCGCGAGCCAGCAGAGGGAGAGAAAACCCGGAAAGGTACACAAGAAGGGGGTCCCAGAAAAGTGCACCCCAGACTACCCGAGAGCTGGTAGGACCACAGACCCAGAGAACACAGCACCCGGCTGGTGATCGTAACCTGGAAACTGAGAGTAAAGTGTGAAGACTGCACCCTGCTGTGTCCTCAGAATTATTTTCTGCATCACCTGACCAGTACTGTAACAGTACCCATTGTCTAATCTACACTATATCTGCCCTGGGGCCCAGCTCTACCCGTGGAGAGCTGAAGCATCCTTGCTACATCACCATCGGCCCCTGTGGACCTTAGTTGCAGCGTCGGCCAACCCTTGTCGAACACCACGGGTGGCGTCATGAATCAATCCCATATAAATTTTCCCCTTGCATCATATTTATTGCACGCCCAGGGCCACGGAGTTGGGTCACGGCCCGTGAATTCCTCAAAGAAACTGTCCGACCCGGTTCAGAGTACCCCACAGCCCTGGTGGGCGTTGCACTTGTGCTGAGGTACAAATTATTTTATGGCCAAGGTCTAGGAAGCTATAGCTGCTCTTTGTATGTATGGCTATACATAATTTTCTATGGCCTAGTAACATTATCAGCCATCTATTTCTTGTACATGGCGCTCTAGGATCCTGTTATGAGCTGGTGGTTTAGGAGCAACATGGGACGAGCTCTGGAGGAGGTGGTACCTGTACTAACCGCAGTTCCTGAGCTTAGCACAACACTAGAAGTAGCCGTGGGATGTTCCTGTCACTCCCTAGACACCTCGTCACAGCCGGAGGACTAACTACCCCTAAAGATGGAAACAGGAAAGCTATCTTGCCTCAGAGAAAATTCCCAAAGGATAGGCAGCCCCCCACAGTGGAGAGGGAAATGACATACGCAGAATGAAACCAGGATGTAGCAAAAGAGGCCAATCTAGCTAGATAGATAGAACAGGACAGAATACTGTGTGGTCAGTATTAAAAACTAGAAAAATCCACCACAGAGTTTACAAAAATCTCCACACCTGACTAAAGGTGTGGAGGGTAAATCTGCTACCCAGAGCTTCCAGCTTAACTGAATAAATCCATAGTGACAAGCTGGACAAGAAAAAACATAGAATGTGCAGAACGATTAAGTCCACAATATGTGGACAACAAAGAACAAGCAAGGACTTATCTTTGCTGAACTGGTCAGAATATCAGGGAAATCCAAGCAGAGATGTGAATCCAAGCAGGAACCATTGACAACTGGCACTGGCTGAAGGACAGAGCCAGGATAAATAGCCAAGCCAGAATAGACGATCAGTGGAAGCAGCTGCTGACTGCTAAATCCAAGAAGCAGCAGTTCCACTTAAATCCACCAGAGGGAGCCCAAGAGCAGAACTCACAAAAGTGTCACAACCACCGGAGGGAGCCAAAGAGCGGAATTCACAACAGTACCCCCCCTTGAGGAGGGGTCACCAAACCCTCACCAGAGCCCCCAGGCCGATCAGGATGAGCCAAGTGAAAGGCACGAACCAAATCGGCGGCATGGACATCGGAGGCAACAACCCAAGAATTATCCTCCTGGCCATAACCCTTCCACTTGACAAGATACTGAAGCCTCCGCCTCGAAAAATGAGAATCCAAAATTTTCTCCACCACATAATCCAACTCCCCCTCAACCAACACCGGGGCAGGAGGATCAACCGAGGGGACAACGGGCACCACATATCTCCGCAACAAAGATCTATGGAAAACATAATGGATGGCAAAAGAGGCTGGAAGGGCCAAACGAAAAGACACCGGATTGATAATCTCAGAAATCTTATAGGGACCAATAAACCGAGGCTTGAACTTAAGGGAAGAAACCTTCATAGGAACATGACGAGAAGATAACCAGACTAAATCCCCCACCCGAAGCCGGGGACCAACACACCGACGGCGGTTAGCAAAACATTGAGCCTTTTCCTGAGACAACGTCAAATTGTCTACCACATGAGTCCAAATCTGCTGTAACCTGTCCACCACAGAATCCACACCAGGACAATCAGTAGGCTCAACCTGCCCCGAAGAAAAATGACGATGAAAACCAAAATTACAAAAGAAAGGCGAAACCAAAGTAGCCGAACTAGCCCGATTATTAAGGGTAAACTCGGCCAATGGCAAGAAAGCCACCCAATCATCCTGATCAGCAGACACAAAGCATCTCAAATAGGTTTCCAAGGTCTGATTAGTTCGCTCAGTTTGGCCATTTGTCTGAGGATGGAACGCCGAAGAAAAAGACAAATCAATGCCCATCCTAGCACAAAAGGCCCGCCAAAACCTAGAAACAAACTGGGAACCTCTGTCAGACACAATATTCTCCGGAATGCCATGCAAACGAACCACATGCTGAAAAAACAATGGAACCAAATCAGAGGAGGAAGGCAATTTAGGCAAAGGTACCAAATGAACCATTTTAGAGAACCTGTCACAAACCACCCAGATAACAGACATCTTCTGGGAAACAGGAAGATCCAAATAAAATCCATGGAAATATGCGTCCAGGGCCTCTCAGGGACCGGCAAAGGCAAAAGCAACCCACTAGCGCGGGAACAGCAAGGCTTGGCCCGGGCACAAGTCCTGTTATGGACCTGGTGGTTAGGAGCACCCGAAATGACCTAGTGGTTAAAATGGAAAACCTGGGACAAGCTCTGAGGAAGTGGTAACTCTACTGACCACAATCCCTAATCCTATCACACACACTAGAAATAGCCGTGGAGCGTACCTAACTCTCCCTAGACGCCTCTTCACAGCCTAAGAGCTAACTACCCCTAAAGATAGAAATAGCAGCCTACCTTGCCTCAGAGAAATTCCCCAAAGTAAAGGTAGCCCCCACAAATATTGAGTGTGAGTTAAGAGGAAAGTAACAAACACAGGAATGAAACAGATTTTAGCAAAGGAGGCCGAATCTTCTCTAGAAAGACAGAGGATAGGAAAGGGAACTATGCGGTCAGTATTAAAAACTACAAAAACCACGCAGAGTGTGCAAAAAGGCCTCCACACCGACTCACGGTGTGGAGGTGCAGCTCTGCACCCCCAGAGCTTCCAGCTAGCAAGGAAATATCATAATAGCAAGCTGGACTGGAAACATAACATGTACTGAGAAATATATTCAAAAACCAATGAACAGCAAATGAACTAGCGAGGACTTAGCTTCTGCTGGAGTAGACAGGTCATCTGAGAAATCCAAGAGACATCTGAACCAGTACTGAGACATTGACAGCTGGCATGAACTAACGACCTGGGCAGAGTTAAATAGGGAAGCCAGCAGCAGCAATAACGAGGGCAGCTGAGAAAGCCAAGCTCAAAGATCAGCAGTTCCACTCAAAGCCACCAGAGGGTGTCCAAGGACAGAACTCACCAAAGTACCATTCACGACCACAGGAGGGAGCCCGAGAACGGAATTCACAACAAAGTCCCACAGGACTGCACAAAAGAACGCACATCCCGCGACAAGGAAGGCCACCAAAAGGACCTAGCAACCAAATCTCTGGTACCAAAAATCCCAGGATGACCAGCCAACACTGAACAATGAACCTCAGAAATTACCTTACTAGTCCATCTATCAGGAACAAACAGCTTCCCCACAGGACAGCGGTCAGGTTTATCAGCCTGAAATTCCTGAAGCACCCACCGCAAATCAGGGGAGATGGCAGATAGAATCACCCCTTCTATTAGAATGCCAACCGGCTCAAGGACTCCAGGAGAATCAGGCAAAAAACTCCTAGAGAGGGCATCAGCCTTCACATTCTTAGATCCCGGAAGATACGAGACCACAAAATCAAAACGGGAGAAAAACAGGGACCATCGAGCCTGTCTAGGGTTCAGCCGCTTGGCCGACTCGAGGTAAATCAGATTCTTATGATCGGTCAAGACCACAACGCGGTGCTTGGCTCCCTCAAGCCAATGTCGCCACTCCTCAAATGCCCACTTCATAGCCAACAACTCCCGATTGCCAACGTCATAATTGCGCTCCGCAGGAGAAAACTTTCTGGAAAAAAAGGCACACGGTTTCATCAAAGAACCATCAGAATTCCTCTGAGACAAAACGGCCCCTGCCCCAATCTCAGAAGCGTCAACCTCAACCTGAAAAGGAAGAGAAACATCCGGCTGACGCAACACAGGGGCAGAAGTAAATCGGCGTTTAAGCTCCTGAAAGGCCTCAACAGCCGCAGAGGACCAATTCGTCACATCAGCGCCTTTCTTCGTCAAATCGGTCAGGGGCTTAACCACACTGGAAAAGTTGGCAATGAAACGGCGATAAAAATTAGCAAAGCCCAAAAATTTCTGAAGGCTCTTCACCGATGTGGGTTGAATCCAGTCATGAATGGCTTGGACCTTAACAGGATCCATTTCTATAGACGAGGGAGAAAAAATAAACTCCAAAAAAGAGACCTTCTGAACTCCAAATAGGCACTTAGACCCCTTCACAAATAAAGCATTATCACGAAGGATCTGGAATACCATCCTGACCTGCTTCACATGAGACTCCCAATCATCGGGAAAAATCAAAATATCATCCAAATACACAATCATGAATTTATCAAGATAAATGCGGAAAATATCATGCATGAAGGACTGAAATACAGAAGGAGCATTAGAAAGCCCGAAAGGCATCACAAGGTATTCAAAATGGCCTTCGGGCGTATTAAATGCAGTTTTCCATTCGTCACCCTGTTTAATACGAACAAGATTATATGCCTCTCGAAGGTCAATCTTAGTAAACCAACTAGCCCCCTTAATCCGAGCAAATAAATCAGAAAGCAAAGGTAAAGGGTATTGGAATTTGACCGTGATCTTATTAAGAAGGCGATAATCAATGCAGGGTCTCAAGGAGCCATCCTTCTTGGCAACAAAAAAGAATCCCGCTCCCAATGGTGACGAAGATGGCCGAATATGCCCCTTCTCCAAAGACTCCTTAACTTAACTCCGCATGGCGGCATGCTCTGGCACAGACAGATTGAAAAGTCGGCCCTTAGGGAACTTACTGCCAGGAATCAAGTTAATAGCACAATCACAGTCCCTATGTGGAGGAAGGGAACTGGACTTGGGCTCATCAAATACATCCTGGAAATCCGACAAAAACTCAGGGACTTCAGAAGAGGGGGAAGAGGAAATTGACATCAACGGAACGTCACAATGTACCCCTTGACAACCCCAACTAGTCACAGACATAGATTTCCAATCCAGCACCGGATTATGTTCCTGTAACCATGGAAAACCCACCTGTGCATTTGCTATTTTTTTTGGGTCCGCTGCACCCTGCTTCTGCATTTGTATTGAGGCCTATTCAGACAGGTAAGCATCTCTGCCTGTTTTTGGTGTGTTTTCTTGAATTTTTCCTTTTTTGGTGTTAACCATGGAAAACCCAGTACAACAACATCATGCAAGTTATGCAACACCAGAAAACGGCAATCTTCCTGATGTGCTGGAGCCATGCACATGTTCAGCTGAGTCCAATACTGAGGTTTATTCTTGGCCAACGGTGTAGCATCAATGCCCCTAAAAGGAATAGGGCTCTGCAAAGGCTGCAAGGAAAAACCACAGCGCCTGGCGAATTCCAAGTCCATTAAGTTCAGGGCAGCGCCTGAATCCACAAATGCCATGACAGAAAAGGACAATAATGAGCAAATCAGGGTCACAGATAAGAGAAATTTAGGCTGTACAGTACTGATGGTAACAGACCTAGCGACCCTCTTAGTATGCTTAGGGCAATCAGAAATAACATGAGCAGAATCACCACAGTAAAAACACAGCCTATTCTGATGTCAAAATCCTATCACATTGCATAGGCTCAGGACTCTGCTCAGAGGACACTGCCATATGGTGCACCTAAGGTGCCGATCATTCTGAATGGCTAGAGACATAGATTCGCTCAAACCAGCAGGCGTGGGGAACCCCACCATAACATCTTTAAGGGCTTCAGAAAGACTCTTTCTGAAAATTGCTGCCAGAGCATCCTCATTCCATTTAGTGAGCACAGACCATTTTCTAAATTTCTGGCAGTATAATTCTGCCGCTTCCTGACCCTGACATAGGGCCAACAAGGTTTTTTCTGCATGATCCACAGAATTAGGTTCGTCATACAATAATCCGAGCGCTTGAAAAAATGCGTCAACATTAAGCAGTGCCGGATCCCCTGATTCAAGGAAGAATGCCCAGTCCTGAGGGTCACCACGCAGCAGAGAGATGACAATTTTAACCTGCTGAATGGAATCACCAGAGGAACGGGGTTTCAAGGCAAAAAACAATTTGCAGTTATTTTTGAAGTTCAAAAACTTGGATCTATCCCCAAAAAACAAATCAGGAGTAGGAATTTTAGGCTCTAAAGCCGGAGTCTGGACAACATAATCTTGGATACTCTGTACTCTTGCAGCAAGTTGATCCAAACGAGAAAACAAACCCTGAACATCCATGCCAGCGCCAAAATCCTGAACCACCCAGAGATTAAGAGGAAAAAAAAGACAAAAGACTACAGAAAAAAAATGGTTCAGAACTTTTTTTTCCTTCTTTTGAGATGCATTTAATTCATTTTTGGCCAGTTGTACTGTTATGAGCTGGTGGTTTAGGAGCAACATGGGACGAGCTCTGGAGGAGGTGGTACCTGTACTAACCGCAGTTCCTGAGCTTAGCACAACACTAGAAGTAGCCGTGGGATGTTCCTGTCACTCCCTAGACACCTCGTCACAGCCGGAGGACTAACTACCCCTAAAGATGGAAACAGGAAAGCTATCTTGCCTCAGAGAAAATTCCCAAAGGATAGGCAGCCCCCCACAAATATTGACTGTGAGTGGAGAGGGAAATGACATACGCAGAATGAAACCAGGATGTAGCAAAGGAGGCCAATCTAGCTAGATAGAACAGGACAGAATACTGTGTGGTCAGTATTAAAAACTAGAAAAATCCACCACAGAGTTTACAAAAATCTCCACACCTGACTAAAGGTGTGGAGGGTAAATCTGCTACCCAGAGCTTCCAGCTTAACTGAATAAATCCATAGTGACAAGCTGGACAAGAAAAAACAGAATGTGCAGAACGATTAAGTCCACAATATGTGGACAACAAAGAACAAGCAAGGACTTATCTTTGCTGAACTGGTCAGAATATCAGGGAAAGCCAAGCAGAGATGTAAATCCAAGCAGGAACCATTGACAACTGGCACTGGCTGAAGGACAGAGCCAGGATAAATAGCCAAGCCAGAATAGACGATCAGTGGAAGCCGCTGCTGACTGCTAAATCCAAGAAGCAGCAGTTCCACTTAAATCCACCGGAGGGAGCCCAAGAGCAGAACTCACAAAAGTGTCACTTACAACCACCGGAGGGAGCCAAAGAGCGGAATTCACAACAGGATCCACACAGTCTCCTATAGCCCAGTATCAGGGGGCTGTATATATTCCTTGTACATAGGTTGTATGTGGCGTCCAATGCAATCCAGTACTACCGAGCTATAGACGTCCCTTGTATCTGAGGCTGTAATTGGGTACACAATCTTCTACTGCCGAGTACTATTGGTCACATCTGTACAAGGAATGTCCGTAGCTCCAAAGTTTTGATACTGAAGCTGCAAAATATAAAAATAAACTTGTGTCAGTATCTTTTGGTCTTAGAAAATTTTTGTCGGATGTTTCTATGATTTATGTCAGTAAACATTTCAGAACATTTCAGATCCTGACTGATGGCCACCCCTTCTTTTCTCATCAGAACCCATAGTTATCACAATTTCTGTTTGTCGCTTTTTGAGGATTGACCACAGGTTCAATACGGGACTGATGTATGGGATATTTCCAACTGTGGACCCAAAACGTCAATGTATTGTTCCTCGAGGCATTTAGTTCTCAATTTTGCCTTATGACACGATCTCCATCATGGGGGAAAAAGCATCACCGCATTATTCTGGGTGATGGGAGAATTTGTTCTCAGAGGAGGTTTGGATCCTGGTCTTTATTCAGTGGATGTGTTCTTACTCATAATTGTGAGTGAGCCCCCTCTATAGATGAGAAGCCCCCGCACATTGTGAGTGAGCCCTGACCATATTTACTGCTGGCAGACGCAGGACTCATGGCAGTGCTTTCTTCTCTGGGACATCTAGTAGAATGATTAGACTGGACAGGGGGCTTCATCACAGAAACTCCATGCGGGCTGCCGATGGCATAGCAGCTGTGCTACAGCATGTTATAGAGTGTGTGCTACTTTTTGTACCGGTTCTAATCTACAGATCAAGGTCACTATGACTTTGTAGCAATCACCTCAGATCATGGAGTGTAGATCATACAAAACACTTCTCTCCACCTACATCTTTGCTGAGACAAATGGTGCACTTCCTTTATGAAATATACCACAAAGTCATCATCCTCCTGTTACATTTATTGGCATGTGTCAGGTGCAAGTGCTTCCTGCACGGTAACCACTTAAGAAGCAGAGAGAAGGAGCTATCAGCAGAAGAATGATGGCTAAGACCTTGCGCGCATTCTGCATTTATATGCTTTGTTTCTCCTCAGCGGTCCCTGAAGATATCGGTAAGTAATATTCACATTAACGAAAGCTACAAATGAGGAGTATAACTAGAATTATTTTTTGTACTGGACACATTCTGTGTACCGCAAAACTGCCTATGTCACAGCCATATAAATCTGGCTCAATTTTTTGTTACAAAACAATTATTATACATACTTTTGTATACATTGTCCTCACTTCTATAAATTTAAAACTAATTAAACCCCCGAGACAAAAACACAAAGAGGTCTGTTTGAGGGCAGAAAGGTCTGTAGGAAATTGTAAGGATCTGTAAGAGGACAGAGGGGTCTGTAGGAGGGTGGAGGAGTTTGTAGGAGGGCACAATCATCTATAGGAGGGCAGAAGGTTCTGTAGGAGTGGAAGAAAGATGGGTTTCTAGGAAGGCAGAATGGTCTTTAGGAGGGCAGAAGGGTCTATAGTAAAACAGATGTGTCTGTAGAAGGGCAGAAGAGTCTGTAGGAGAGTGGAGGAGTTTGTAAGAGGGAAGAATAATCTATAGGAGGGCAGAAGGTTATGTAGGAGTGGAAGACAGATGGGTTTCTAGGAAGGCAGAATGGTCTTTAGGAGGGCAGAAGAGTCTGTAGGAGGGCAGAAGGTTCCATAGGAGAGTGGAGGAGTTTGTAGGAGGGCACAATGATCTATAGGAGGGCAGAAGGTTCTGTAGGAGGACAGAGGAGTCTGTAGGGAGGCATTGTTGTCTGGAGGAGAAAGAGTAATCTGTGCAGGAGAAGACTTCAGAAAAAAATAGGTTCGGAGAACAGAGAATTTGAGATAATATGGACCCCAGAGCACTAGCTCAGACTGGAAAATATTACATTTCATTGTTTTCTGAGACCCTGTAGAGTGTCTGCGCTGTGATTTGTTGGATTTTCCTACGTCAGTTCATACCCTGGAATTGGAATTTTCCATTAACATCTTACATAAATGGATTACACAGCCATTGACTAATCTCACAAGGGTAGAAATCATTGAAGCGAATGCAATGGGCATGTAGGTTAGTTTCTTAGTGATCCTTTCCAGATCCTCAGGAAGTGTCGCTGCTTGGTATCACTTTATTAATACTTTACTTGCTCCAGCAGATCCTCCGTTATTCCGTTTGGCCGGATTAAACAGCAAATGCCAGGGAGTGGTGCAAATGTGGATAGAAAAGACGTGGCATTCCTTATGTGACGCTGCTCTAAACATCGACTTATCTGTGCACATATGTAGAATGCAAAAATGTGGAAAACCAAACCTACAGGTGACTGAGCAAGAAGGGAATGCCTCATCTTCATTCCTAAATTTTACCTGTGGACTAATGGAGAATTGGAGGAACTGCAGCTTCTCTCACGTGGCAGAAGATGGATGTAGTAATGCTGCTTTCCTAAACTGCACAGGTAAGAACCTGAACATATCTCATCTTCTAAGAGTAGGGATTAAATGCATTCAGTCTTTTCTATAGGACTTCAAACAAAAGAGGAACCAGAAACAACCCAATTAATAGCACAGGATCATGAGAGCCATAATCTGCAGTGATGGGGGAAGCAGGATGCTGCTCATCTCCTCATATCCCACTCAGGATTCCATAGTCTCAGGACAGCAGCCACTCTGCTGGGGTACAGCGTGAGTTATTGCAGGAGTCAGGACGACTGAAATCTGCATCAAAGATCAATCAGTGCGGAAAGTTCAGTTCAGTGCAATAAATCACACAGAGTCCCAGCAGAGACCACAGACCTCACCATTAGGGTACTTTGCATGGTCAGGATTGGCTCAGTGTTTGCTCAGGATTTGACGCAGTTGAAATCTGCATCTGAGGTCACTGGCAGGTCACTTGTGTTTTTGAAGCATTCAAGAAATCCCATCTCCACTATGCGTTCAGAGATGCAGGCGGCAGATCTGCGTAACCGGACATGCGTCGCATCTTTCCAGACCGCAGCATGTCTATTTAGGATGCGGAGATGCTCCATCCCCGCAGCGTAAATTTCACATAGAATATCATTAGGGTATATTTCCACGTTCAGTATTTGCTGCGGATTGGATGCTGCGTACATCCGCTCCGTCCAGATGTTACAGCATAGTGGAGGAGATTTTATGAAATCCCATCTCCACTATGCGTGTACGGATGCGTCCGGCTTCCCTGCATATATGCACATGCGGCGCATCATTAAAGACACTACTCTGTCCTCCTCTTGGACCTATCCTCTGCCTTTGACACAGTGGACCATTCCCTATTATTACAGACCCTTTCATCCCTTGGTATTACAGACTTGGCCCTATCCTGGAGCTCATCATACCTAACAGACCAGACTTTCAGCGACTCCCACTTACACACCACCTCACCCCCTATCTGTCGGAGTCCCGCAAGGTTCAGTTCTAGGGCCCTGCTCTTCCCCATTTACACCTTTGGCCTGGGACAGCTCATAGAATCTCACGGTTTTCAGTATCACCTCTATGCTGATGACACACAGATCTACATCTCTGGGCCAGATATCACCACCCTACTAACCAGAATCCTTCAATGTCTGTCCGCTATTTCATCCTTCTTCTCCGCTAGATTTCTGAAACTTAGCATGGACAAAACCATACCTCACAACTTTTGAAGATGGGAAAGAGGGATAAAGAGGGCAAATTTTAGGCCACACCTCTGACCACACCCATTCATAATTAGTCACACCCATATGCACGTCCCAACCACACCCATTTAGCACTGCTGATCACACTGTTTCACATACAATAATTATAAACAAAAATATATGGCCACACAGTGCTCCATACTGTATAATGGCCACACATGATGCTCCATACTGTATAATGGCCACACATGACGCTCCATACTGTATAATGGCCACACATGATGCTCCATACTGTATACTGGCTGCACATGATGCTCCATACTGTATAATGACCGCACATGATGCTCCATACTGTATAATGACAGCACATGATGCTCCATACTGTATAATGACCGCACATGATGCTCCATACTGTATACTGGCAGCACATGATGCTCCATACTGTATAATGACAGCACATGATGCTCCATACTGTATAATGACCACACATGATGCTCCATACTGTATAATGACCGCACATGATGCTCCATACTGTATAATGACCGCACATGATGCTCAATACTGTATAATGACAGCACATGATACTATGGTACAAAGTAATGATGGCCACACATAGCTACTCCTACACACGCGGCTGCGCTCCGTACACTTTGCACACACGGCTCCGCTCCGTACACACGCGCTCCGCTCCATACACCTCGTACACATTTAGCTCCGCTCCGTACACATTTAGCTCCGCTCCATACACCTTGCACACACACGGCTCCGTACACCTCGCACACACACGGCTCCGTACACCTCGCACACACACGGCTCCGTACACCTCGTACACACACGGCTCCGTACACCTCGTACACACACGGCTCCGTACACCTTGTACACACACGGCTCCGTACACCTCGTACACACATGGCTCCGTACACATCGTACACACACGGCTCCGTACACCTCGTACACACACGGCTCCGTACACACACGGCTCCGCACACCTCGTACACACACGGCTCCGTACACCTCGTACACACACGGCTCCGTACACATCGTACACACACGGCTCCGCACACCTCGTACACACACGGCTCCGTACACCTCGTACACACACGGCTCCGTACACATCGTACACACACGGCTCCGCACACCTCGTACACACACGGCTCCGTACACATCGTACACACACGGCTCCGCACACCTCGTACACACACGGCTCCGCACACCTCGTACACACACGGCTCCGCACACATCGTACACACACGGCTCCACACACTTCGTACACACACGGCTCCGTACACATCGTACACACACGGCTCCGCACACCTCATACACACGGCTCCGCACACCTCGTACACACACGGCTCCGCACACATCGTACACACACGGCTCCGCACACTTCGTACACACACGGCTCCGTACACATCGTACACACATGGCTCCGCACACCTCGTACACACACGGCTCCGCACACATCGTACACACACGGCTCCGCACACCTCGTACACACACGGCTCCGTACACATCGTACACACACGGCTCCGCACACATCGTACACACACGGCTCCGCACACATCGTACACACACGGCTCCGCACACCTCGTACACACACGGCTCCGCACACATCGTACACACACGGCTCCGCACACATCGTACACACACGGCTCCGCACATATCGTACACACACGGCTCCGCACACCTCGTACACACACGGCTCTGCTACATCCACACTGTACACCTCCTGACCCCACACACAGCATTACTTACCTCAACCTGCAGCGGCAAGTTGGCAACCAGCACAACTTCGGAGGTCCCGACTCCCGATCATGTGACCTCTGACTCCTCCCCTCCTGTGACCTCATCACAGGCCCTGTGTGCAGAAAGCAGGTAGCCATACGGGAAGGGTAAGGGCCCGGGGCATGGCTTGAGACAAGGGGGCGTGTCGGTCCTGCTGTCTGCGGGTGCGGGATCAGCGCGTCCTGCGCTGGACAGCGGGGCACAGGCTCCAAACCAAGACAGTCCCGCACAATGCGGGACGGTTGGGAGCTATGACAAAACAGAATTCATCATCTTTCCCCCATCTCACGCGACCCCCCCCAACGAACCTATCCATTACAGTAAACGGCAGCCCACTCTCCCCAGTCCCACAAGCTCGCTGCCTCAGGGTAATCCTTGGACACTGATATCTCCTTCAAACCACATATCCAAGCCCTTTCCACTTCCTGTCGCCTTCAACTCAAGAATATTTCACGGATCCGTGCATTCCTAAACCAAGAATCTGTAAAAGCCCTCATCATCTCCCACCTCGACTACTGTAACCTCCTGCTCTGTGGCCTCCCCTCTAACACTCTCGCACCACTCCAATCTATTCTAAACTCAGCTGCCCGACTGATCCACCTGTCCCCCCGCTATTCCCCGGCCTCTCCCCTCTGTCAATCCCTTCACTGGCTCCCCATTGCCCAGAGACTCCAGTACAAAACCCTAACCATGACATACAAAGCCATCCACAGCCTGTCTCCTCCATACATCTGTGACCTCGTCTCCCAGTACTTTCCAGCACGCAACCTCCTATCCTCACAAGATCTCCTTCTCTACTCCCCTCTTATCTCCTCTTCCCACAATGGCATACAAGATTTCTCTCGCGTATCACCCCTACTCTGGAACTCTCTACCACAACATATCAGACTCTCACCTACCATCAAAACCTTCAAAAAGAGCCTGAAAAGACCCACCTCTTCTGACAAGCCTACAACCTGCAGTAACCACCGATCGACCAAACCGCTGCACGACCAGCTCTACCCTCACCTACTGTATTCTCACCCATCCCTTGTAGATTGTGAGCCTTCGCGGTCAGGGTCCTCTCTCCTCCTATACCAGTTGTGACTTGTATTGTTTAAGATTATTGTACCTGTTTTTATTATGTATACCCCTCCTCACACGTAAAGCGCCATGGAATAAATGGCGCTATAATAATAAATAATAATAATATTTATCTTGCGGAGACGCTCAGTCTCCACAAGATAAATATCACCGTCCTATGTATAGGATGTGGTGATTCCACAAGTGTTCAATGAACACATGCGGAATCACCATGCAAACAAAAGCCGACAGCGCTTTGAACGGAGCGGGTATCTGCTGTGTTCAAAGTGCTGCCATTCTGGACCGTGGAGACATACATGCGGTAAAACCGCATCTAATTATTAGTCACATGCGTATTAACTGTGGAAACGCTTACTATGCATGTGTACTAATTTACATATGTTGAATCTTGTGTCACATCCGGAAGTACGTGACAGGCTGAGGTCACAGTTGTGAATGTGATGCGAGAAACTTTCGCGAGTCTCTCGCATCAACATCTGGCATTTTGACCGGCATGTGCGGCTGCATAGAAATACATGCAACCGCACACTCCGGTCCCAAACGCCGGCGTCAGTGCCGGGTGTTGATGCAAGAGACTCGCGAGTTTCTCGCATCACACTTGCAAGTGTAACACCAGTCACACAAGAAGTTCATGAAAGCAGAGAGGTCAGTAATATGTAATGTCCTTGCCTTTTTTTTTTTTACAAAATAATTTAAAAAAAAACATAGCATGGGGTACCCCTTTATTTGTTAACCAGCCAGATTAAAGCAGATTACTGGGACTGGTATTTCAGGCTGGTAGGGATCCAATATCCATGAACCTTACCAGTCGGATAATACCAGGCGGCAGCAGTCTGTTTACCTTGGGTGGTTAGCAAAAATAGAGGGATCCCCTCCAAAAAAAATAGCGTGGGGTCCCCTGTATTTTTGTTTACCAGCCAAGAAAAAAGCAGACAGCTGTGTTCTGGTATTCTCAGACTGGCGAGGCCCATGGATTTTGGCCCTCATCAGCCTACCTAAAAATAACAGCCCACAGCCGCCCCACAATTGTGGCAATTTACCCGGCTCTTCCCACTTGCCTTGTAGCAGTGGCAAGCGGGGTAATAGTTGTGGGGTTGATGTGACCTGTGTATTGTCAGGTGACATCAAGCCCGGCTTAGTAATGGAGAAGCATCAATAAGATACCTATCCATTACTAATCCTGTAGTTGTTACAGGTTAAATAAAGACACAAAAGAGCACAGTAAGACCAAAAACACTCTGTTGCAAAACAAAATCACAGTAATAAGCAAGTGCTAGTAAAAAGATGAAAAAAACAGGGTATTTGGTTGATATGTTTTTTGCAAAAAATGTATACTAAGCTGCTCCACCAAACGTCAAGGTATACCCATATATAGCAGTGCTAACTGATGTATGCAATCCCTAACTGATGTATTTAAAAACCTGATCATCTGTATATTACCTTTATAAGCAGGGTTCAGAGAGGGAATGTCCATGTGGACACACTGAATGGAACAGCTTTTGTGAAAATGGTCCACAGGGAGTGGTACATAACTCCCCAGTCTTATAGACACAAGAGAACAATTATGGAAACAGAAACACATGGGCTACTTGCACAAGGAACAAGTCTGTAGGAACATGTTCACACACCACCAAGAAACTTGAAGACACAAAAGAGCACAGTAAGACCAAAAATCACAGTAATAAGCAAGTGCTAGTAAAAAGATGGAAAAAAAAGGGTATTTGATTGAGACGTTTTTTGCAAAAAATGTATACTAAGCTGCTCCACCAAACATCAAGGTATACCTAAATAGAGCAGTCCTAACTAGTGTTGAGCGATACCTTCCGATATCGGAAAGTATCGGTATCGGAAAGTATCGGCCGATACCGTCAAAGTATCGGATCTCGCCGATTCCGATACCCGATACCAATGCAAGTCAATGGGACGAAAATATCGGAATTAAAATAAACCCTTTCTTTCCTTGTAGGTTCATTCTACATGAAGGACAACAACTAAGAATAATGTAGGATGTATTGGGGGAGGTGGCGGAGACATTAAAGGCATAGAGGTTTAGCCCAATCAAATAGAATAGCAGGAATTTTAAAAAAAATTTAAGACGTTCGGAGTTACAAAGATATTGACTATGTTAAGATTTTTTTATTTTGTCAGATATTGATGTTTCACTACTTCCACGCCCTTCACCCTCTTTTTTACTTCTCCCACACTTTCTTCTTCATCATCATCAGCATCTTTGACATCAAGTTCTTCTTCACCTTATTCATCTTCTTCTTCATCTTCTACCTATAATTGTTTTTTGTTACATTGTTCATATTCTTTTTATTTAACTATTATTCTTCTTCATATTCAAGTTCTTCATCATATTCTTATTTGTGACAGGCATTCCCGTAATTGTTATCTATAAAAGTTTGAAGATTACACCTTCCGTTCTGCCTGTCACAAAAGAGTTACATTTGTCTGCGTTCAGTTTGGCCTGCAGCATCAGGCTTTATCCAGGGGCACCACGAGGAGGAACGGGCTCACCCCCATACACTGCTTAGTCTTCTTCTGCTTATAATTTAGATAATATCTTTTGCTCTGATATTTTGTGTTATGCTTAATGTTCTTCTGCTCTTTGTTCTGCAGCCTCTTGTTCTTCTGCTTCTCGGTCTCCCATGTCGTTGTCGTCGTCTCCAGGGTCGTCGTCTCCGGGGTCGTCGTCATCGGGGTGGTCTTCAGGGTCATCGTCTCCAGGGTCGTCGTCATCTCAGTGGTTGTCGTCTCTGGTGTCGTCGTCATCTTAGGGGTGGTCTTCCGGGTCATCGTCTTTAGGGTCTTGAACTTGGAAATGTAGCAGAAGATACTAGAAGGCTGAGAAAATTCCGAGAAACAGCTGATGGAACTGGAACTCAGATGGCTACCCGAAGGTCCAAGAGCCAATGGAACTACCGAAGACCAGCTGACGTTACTGGAACCCGGTTACTAAGCGGGAGGAACCCGTGCCTGAAAGCACTACCAAGGACCACCTGACGTTGGTGGAACTCGGATACCCAGAGGGAGGCACCTAAGCCAAAGGCTCTGCCCAGAACCAGCTGACGGTACTGGAACCAGGATGGGGAGCAGAAGGTACAAGAGCAAAAGACACTGCCGAGAACCAGCTGACGGTACTGGAACCCAGATGGGTAGCCGAAGGTCCAAGAGCCAATGGAACTACCGAGGACCAGCTGACGTTACTGGAACCCGGTTACTAAGCAGGAGGTACCCGTGCCTGAAAGCACTACCAAGGACCACCTGACGTTGGTGGAACTCGGATACCCAGAGGGAGGCACCTAAGCCAAAGGCTCTGCCCGGAACCAGCTGACGGTACTGGAACCCGGATGGGTAGCCGAAGGTCCAAGAGCCAATGGAACTACCGAGGACCAGCTGACGTTACTGGAACCCGGTTACTAAGCAGGAGGTACCCGTGCCTGAAAGCACTACCAAGGATCACCTGACGTTGGTGGAACTCGGATACCCAGAGGGAGGCACCTAAGCCAAAGGCTCTGCCCGGAACCAGCTGACGGTACCGGAACCAGGATGGGGACCTATTCAAGCTTGTCTTCTTACAGCCCCAACTAGTGGGTGTTGGAGCAAAGGGTCAGCAGGGGGAGCAGAGTGTAGGCCGAAGCCTGCACTGGAGGCATTTGGAGGTCTGTTGTGTCTGCGTGGCATTTGCAGGACACGTTGCCAGCTACACAGCAGGGGAACAGCTGGCGGTGCTGAACCCCACTGACACATTGGCGGGTGTTTTGCTCTGTGCAGCTAGCACTTCTGGTGCCAACTGGCGGTGTTAGAGCCCAGGCTCTGCAGGAGGAGCAGAGTGTAGGCCGAAGCCTAATTGAACCAATTTTAAAGGAAACCTTTAACCCCCCCTCAGGTGTTTCAAACTAGAAGAGCCACGCCTTATGCAGCAGTAGTGCTGCACAAGTCAAAGGTTGCTCTTTTAATTTTGTTCCTTGCACAAGCTGAATGAAACACGTACAACATTTTGGCCCTTATACAGTCAATCTGTCTTGGAGGCGGGAGTTCCCTTCGTAATGAGACGCAGCACAGCTGGCAAAAATACCAACTTGGTGCTTGGCGCGGCCTCCTGAGCATCGCATTTTGCTGTACAAGAGTCTGCGCTGTTGCGTTATACCTTGGCCATGCGCTGCCCGTCTTCTGACATAATTTCATGTCGGCTGGTGCAGTTCACGATGCCCATGAATCCCAGCCCAGCAGTGTCTTTACATTGTTTCACACTGCGGGGCTGGGATTCATGGCCTTGCGCAGTACATATGTTCGCCTCTCACTCGGGTCCTTACACCTGCTTCAGACTGTGCGGCGTCAGCTGATCCCTTATCGCATGCCACGGCCATGAAGCCGCACAGTCTGAAGAAGGCGGAAGGAGATAAGTGCCAGGCGAAGATAGGCACTGCTCATGCCCATCAATCACACCCTCGCAGTCAAAATAAATAAGACACCGAGGGGCGTTGTGTCAGGCAGGGCGGCCGCAGAGGCGCAGCCAGCCAAACAATGATGTCAGAAGACGGGCAGCGCTACCAAGGGGGGTGCAGCGTGTCATTACAAAGGAAAGTCACACCTCAGGGACGGTTTAATGGTCTCAGGGGACACATTTTAGACGTGTTGCGTTCGGCGTGTGCTAGGAGAATAACTTAGTGAGCTACCTTGTACAAATGCAGCATTACTGCTGTACAAGGTGGCTGTTATACATACAAACGCCTGGGGGGGGCAGGTTCCCTTTAATTTCAGTTCTTGTGTCTGCGTGGCTTTTGCATGACACGATGCCGGCTACACAGCAGGGGAACAGCTGGCGGTGCTGAACCCCACTGACACATTGGCGGGTGTTTTTCTCTGTGCAGCCAGCACTTCCGGGCACCAACTGGCATTGTTAGAGCCCAGGGTCAGCAGGAGCAGAGTGTAGGCCGAAGCCTGCACTGGCGGCAGCTTTGTGTCTGCGTGGTGTTTGCAGGACACGTTGCCAGCTACACAGCAGGGGAACAGCTGGCGGTGCTGAACCCCACTGACACATTGGCGGGTGTTTTTCTCTGTGCAGCCAGCATTTCCGGGCACCAACTGGCATTGTTAGAGCCCAGGGTCAGCAGGAGCAGAGTGTAGGACGAAGCCTAATTGAACCAATTTTAAAGGTAACCTTTAACCCCCCCTCAGGTGTTACAAACTAGAAGAGCCACACCTTATGCAGCAGCAGTGCTGCACAAGTCAAAGGTTGCTCTTTTAATTTTGTTCCTTGCACAAGCTGAATGAAACACGTACAACATTTTGGCCCTTATACAGTCAATCTGTCTTGGAGGCGGGAGTTCCCTTCGTAATGAGACACAGCACAGCTGGCAAAAATACCAACTTGGTGCTTGGCGCGGCCTCCTGAGCATCACATCTTGCTGTACAGGAGTCTGCGCTGTTGCGTTATCCCTTGGCCATGCGCTGCCCGTCTTCTGACATCATTTCATGTCAGCTGGTGCGGTTCGCGATGCCCATGAATCCCAGCCCAGCAGTGTCTTTACATTGTTTCACACTGCGGGGCTATGATTCATGGCCTTGCGCAGTACATATGTTCGCCTCTCACTCGGGTCCTTACACCTGCTTCAGACTGTGCGGCGTCAGCTGATCCCTTATCGCATGCCACGGCCATGAAGCCGCACAATCTGAAGAAGGCGGAAGGAGATGAGGGACTGGCGAAGATATGCACTGCTCATGCCCATCAATCACACCCTCGCAGTCAAAATAAATAAGACACCGAGGGGCGTTGTGTCGGGCAGGGCGGCAGCAGAGGCGCAGCCAGCCAACCAAGGATGCCAGAAGACAGGCAGCGCTACCAAGGGGGTTGCAGCGTGTCATTACAAAGGAAAGTCACACCTCAGGGACGGTTTAATGGTATCAGAGGACACATTTTAGACGTGTTTCGTTCGGCGTGTGCAAGGAGAGTAACTTAATGAGCCACGTTGTACAAATGCAGCATTACTGCTGTACAAGGTGGCTGTTATACTGTACATACAAACGCCTGGGGGGGGGGACAGGTTACCTTAAATTTCAGTTCTTGTGTCTGTGTGGCTGTTGCAGGACACGATGCCGGCTACACAGCAGGGGAACAGCTGGCGTTGCTGAACCCCACTGACACATTGGCGGGTGTTTTTCTCTGTGCAGCTAGCACTTCCGGGCGCCAACTGGCGGTGTTAGAGCCCAGGGTCAGCAGGAGGAGCAGAGTGTAGGCCGAAGCCTGCACTGGAGGCAGCTTTGTGTCTGCGTGGTTTTGCAGGACACGATGCCGGCTACACAGCAGGGGAACAGCTGGCGTTGCTGAACCCCACTGACACATTGGCGGGTGTTTTTCTCTGTGCAGCTAGCACTTCCGGGTGCCAACTGGCGGTGTTAGAGCCCAGGGTCAGCAGGAGGAGCAGAGTGTAGGCCGAAGCCTGTACTGGAGCAAGTTGAAAGGGAACCTTTAACCCCCCCCCCAAGGCGTTTGTAGCTGGAAGAGCCATCTTGTACAGCACTAATGCTGGAAAAGGTAAACTTAGCTCTTTTAATTATGGTCCTTGCAAACGCTGAACTTGACACTTATGAAATGTGTCCCCTCACACCGCTAAACCGTCCGGTAGGTGGAACTTTCATTTGTCATGTGACGCAGCACAGCCGTCATTCTTACCCCCTTGGCGCCGTGCCCCGCCTCCTCAGCGTTGTTTGAATCTGTCCAGGAGCCTGCGCTGTTAAGTTAGCCCTTGGCCATGCACACATTTTGCGCTGCCCGTCTTCTGACATCATTTGGTGTCAGGCTGGCTGCGCCTGTGCGGCCGCGCTGGCCAAGATCCCGCCTCGCTGTGTCATCTAATGTAATCACTCTGCGGACCTGTGATCCATAGGCATGAGCAGTGCATATCCTCGCCTCTCACTCCCCTCCCTACGGCTTCTTCAGACTGTGCGGCGTAACGGCCGTGGCATGCTATTAGGGATCAGCTGACGTTGCACAGTCTGAAGAAAGCGTAGGGAGATGAGTGAGAGGCGGAGGTTAAGATATGCACTGCGCATGTCCATGGATCACAGGCCCGCAGTGGGATTAAATCAGAAGACACTACGAGGCGGGATCTCGGCCAGCGCGGCCGCACAGGCGCAGCCAGCCTGACACCAAATAATGTCAGAAGACGGGCAGCGCTAAGTGTGCATGGCCAAGGGCTAACATAACAGCGCAGGCTCCGGGACAGATTCAAACAACGCTGAGGAGGCGGCGCACGGCGCCAAGGGGGTAAGAATGACGGCTGTGCTGCGTCACATGACAAATGAAAGTTCCACCTACCGGACGGTTGAACGGTGGGAGGGGACACATTTCATAAGTGTTAGGTTCAGCATGTGCAAAGAGCACCACGAAAAGAGGCACTTTTTCCTTTTGCATCATTACTGCTGCACAAGGTGGCTCTTTCAGTAACAAACGCCTGGGGGGGGACAGGTTCCCTTAAATTTAAGTTGTTGTGCCTGCGTGGAGGTCGCATGACACGTTGCCGTATACACAGCAGGGGAGCAGCAGGCATTACTGAACCCCACTAACACATTGGCGAGGTGTTTGGCTCTGTGCGGACAGCACTTCCGGACAACAACTAGCGGTGTTGGAGCCCAGGGACAGCAGGAGGAGGAGGTGGAGGAGATAGGAGGGATTGCCACACACACAGCTGGGGAACAGCTGACGTTACTGAACCCCAATAACAGAGGAGCGACTGTTGACTGTGCGGACAGCACTTCCAGGCAACAACTAGCGGTGTTGGAGCCCAGGGACAGCAGGAGGAGGTGGAGGAGATAGGAGAGATTGCCACACACACAGCTGGGGAACAGCTGACGTTACTGAACCCCAATAACAGAGGAGCGACTGTTGACTGTGCGGACAGCACTTCCAGGCAACAACTAGCGGTGTTGGAGCCCAGGGACAGCAGGAGGAGGAGGTGGAGGAGATAGGAGGGATTGCCACACACACAGCTGGGGAACAGCTGACGTTACTGAATCCCAATAACAGAGGAGCGACTGTTGACTGTGTGGACAGCACTTCCAGGCAACAACTAGCGGTGTTGGAGCCCAGGGACAGCAGGAGGAGGAGGTGGAGGAGATTGGAGGGATTGCCATACACACAGCTGGGGAACAGCTGACGTTACTGAACCCCAATAACAGAGGAGCAACTGTTGACTGTGCGGACAGCACTTCCAGGCAACAACTAGCGGTGTTGGAGCCCAGGGACAGCAGGAGGAGGAGGTGGAGGAGATAGGAGGGATTGCCACACACACAGCTGGGGAACAGCTGACGTTACTGAACCCCAATAACAGAGGAGTGACTGTTGACTGTGCGGACAGCAATTCCAGGCAACAACTAGTGGTGTTGGAGCCCAGGGACAGCAGGAGGAGGAGGTGGAGGAGATAGGAGGGATTGCCACACACACAGCTGGGGAACAGCTGACATTACTGAACCCCAGTAACAGAGGAGCGACTGTTGACTGTGCGGACAGCACTTCCAGGCAACAACTAGCGGTGTTGGAGCCCAGGGACAGCAGGAGGAGGAGGTGGAGGAGATAGGAGTGATTGCCACACACACAGCTGGGGAACAGCTGACGTTACTGAACCCCAATAACAGAGGAGCGACTGTTGACTGTGCGGACAGCACTTCCAGGCAACAACTAGCGGTGTTGGAGCCTAGGGACAGCAGGAGGAGCAGAGGAACACAGTGTAGGCCGAAGCCTGATTGGAGAAAGTCGAAAGGGAACCTTTAAACCCCCCCCAAGGCGTTTGTAGCTGAAAGAGCCAGCTTGTGCAGCACAAAGGATGCAAAAGGAAAAGGTGGCTGTTTTCATTATGCTCCTTGCAAACACAGAACTAAACACTTATAAAATGTGTCCCCTGATACCGTGAGACCGTCCCGGAGGTGGGACTTTCCTCCGTAATATGACGCAGCCCAGCCGTCATTCCTACCCCCTTGGCGCCGTGCCTCGGCTCCTCAGCGTTGTTTGATTCCGTCCCGGAGCCTGCGCTGTTATGTTATCCCTTGGCCAGGCACACTTAGCGCTGCCCATCTTCTGACATCATTTGGTGTCAGTCTGGCTGCGCCTGTGCGGCCATGCTGGCCAAGAGCCCGCCTCGCAGTGTCGTCTAATGTAATCCCACCGTGGGCCTGGGATCCGTGGCCATGCGCAGTGCATATCCTCGCATCTCACTCCCCTCCCTCCGGCTTCTTCAGACTGTGCGGTGTCACGGCCGTGGCATGCTATTAGGGATCAGCTTATGGCGCACAGTCTGAAGAAGGCGAAGGGAGATGAGTGAGAGGCGGAGGTGAAGATATGCACTGTGTAGCGCCCCCACTGCCGCAGGGCCGAGGGGTAACCGGTACCGGGCCTCTGAGTCTCTGCTCTGGGGTTGTCACGGTGGCTAGACCCGGTCCGTGACCCTGCTGAGGGGCGTACAGTGATAGATGTGGATAGTGGTGGTGGTGCGGTGCAGTAAATAACGAGGACACCAGGTTGCAGTCTCTTTACCTCTTTACTGAAGGTCTCTGGGTCCTCAGTCCGGAATACGGTTCACCAGGCTGCGCAAGTCTGGCCGGTCCGATGGCGCCTCCAGAGTTCCCTTTGCAGGTGGAAATATGTGCCTTCCTGCTAGCGCTATGTGTTGTGGTCCTCCCCTGCTGTGCTTAAGGGATAGTCCCCACAACTGTTGTGTCTGTTTCTCGTGTTCCCTCACAACTACTCGATTAGATGATGTTCTGCTAATCCTCCGTCCCTCCCGGTGTTATGGTTGGGACGCACACGTATGATGGGTAGGCTCGGAGCTCTTCTGGGACCCTAGAGTCGCCCCTCTCCACAGGTTGCCCCCTATGTCTGCATAGGTGATTTAGGTGAGACAGCCCGCCTGTGACTGACTGTCCTGCCGTTGGTTTGAAGTATTGCTTGGAGCTAGATATATGAATACTTCCTCGGCGTTCCGGCCGCCGGTTGTGCGCCTCAGTAGGATGTTGCCTCGGTCTTACAGCACGACTCCTACTGGTATTCTCCTTCTTGCTTTGATCTCGTTTCTCACTCAGCACAATATATCTCGCTTCTGATCCTTTCTTAGGGCACCGCCGCTATGCTGAGCAGGCACGGTCCCGTGACGTTCTTTCTTGTTGCCAGGCCACTGTCAGGGTCCCAAACCTGACAGGGACCCTACCAAATCTTCCCCCACAACACCCTCTGCCACCAGGTGTTGCTTGGTTCCAACCCAGTCAGCTTTCTGTCTAACTTCCTGCCTGACCCCCAGTTTACCCACATGGTGAGGAGTGGCCTAATAAATAGCACCCTTAGCTCCCCTGGAGGCCCGACTGTGAAATGTATTGGTGTATGTGATACCTGGTCAGATGAACTCCTTCAGTGCCATCAGACGTACCATAGCCCCCCTTAGAGGCGGAGCCACAGTACTGCAATGACCAGGACACTGGGGCGCTGCACACTGCGCATGCCCATGGATCCCAGGCCCGCAGTGTGATTAAATCAGAAGACACTGCGAGGCGGGATCTCAGCCAGCGAGGACACACAGACGCAGCCAGCCTGACACCAAATGATGTCAGAAGAGGGGCAGCGCTAAGTGTGCCTGGCCAAGGGATAACATAACAGCGCAGGCTTCGGGACAGAATCAAACAACGCTGAGGAGCCGGCGCACGGCGCCAAGGGGGTAAGAATGACGGCTGTGCTGCGTCACTTTACGAAGGAAAGTCCCACCTCCGGGACGGTTTTACGGTATCAGTGGACACATTTTATAAGTGTTAAGTTCTGCGTGCGCAAGGAGCTAAACAAAAATAGCTACCTTTTCCTTGTGCTGCATTACTGCTGCACAAGGTGGCTCTTTCAGTAACAAACGCCTGGGGGGGGGGACAGGTTCCCTTACATTTCAGTTGTTGTGTCAGCGTGGCGGTCGCAGGACACATTGCCGGCTACACAGCTGGGGATCAGCCGACGTTACTGACACCCAATAACACTGGGTCGTATGTTTTGACTGTGCAGACGGCACTTCTGAACCTCAACTGGCGGTGTTGGAGCCCAGGAATTAAAGTTCAGGTGGTAGAAAGATGAACACAACAGGAGACCTGGATACTGTAGACAGTGACCTAATTATTTAATCAGGAAGAGGAGTGGCAAATTCCTGCGAGATCTAGGCCTGCTTCATTTTCAGGAAAGTAAGCCGGTCAACGTTATCGGAGGATAGTCGCATGCGACGGTCAGTTAGTACACCACCTGCAGCACTAAAGACGCATTCCGATAATACACTAGCCGCAGGGCAAGCCAGCACCTCCAATGCATACTGGCTTAGCTCTGGCCATGTATCCAGCTTTGAGACCCAAAACTTGAAAGGGCAAGAGCCGTCTGGGAGTACAGCAAGAGGGCAAGACATGTAGTCTGTCACCATGTGACGGAACCGTTGCCTCCTGCTGACTGTAGCTGTCTGTGATGGTGTAGACTTTTGTGGCGGGCACACAAAACTGTGCCACAGTTGGGCCATACTGGTCTTGCCTTGGGCAGAGGCACTGCTTCTGCTCCCTCTTTATGCAGAGCCTCCTCCACTGCCTGGACGCACTGAGCTGCTTTGTAATGCACTATCAGCACTTCTCTCAGTTGGACTGGAGAAGATGATGGAATTCACCAGTGTGTCTTGGTACTCCCGCATTTTTCGCTCCCGGTTCAACGGTGTGATGAGTCTTTCTACGTTGTCCCGGTAGCGAGGATCGAGGAGGGTGAACACCCAATAATCAGACATGTTGAGAATGTGGGCGATGCGGCGGTCGTTTCTCAGGCACTGCAGCATGTAATCCACCATGTGCTGCAGACTGCCAACTGCCCAAGAAACGCTGTCCCCTGCTTGAGGCGTGATCTCTGCCCGCTCGTCATCACCCCACCCTCGCTGTACACACTGACTACTGGACAATTGTGTAACTCCCTCCTCTGGACGGATGTCTTCCTCCTCCATTGACTCCTCCTCATCCTCCTCACAAAGTGTCCCCTGCCTATGCGTTTGTGAGGAACCACGTGGCGCTGACTGTCCAGAAGATGATGGAAATGGTGAATCCTCATCCTCCACCTCTTCCACAACATCATCCCTTAGCGCTTGCAGTGATTTTTCAAGCAGGCAGATAAGGGGGACAGTCATGCTGACTAGTGCATCATCTGCACTCGCCATCCGCGTGGAATAATCGAAGGGACGCAAAACCTGGCAGACGTCCTTCATAGTGGCCCACTCTGTGGTTGTGAAGTCTGAACGGCGCGGAGTGCGACTTCTTTGCGCCTCATGCAGCTGGTACTCCATTACTGCTTGCTGCTGCTCACACAACCGCTCCAACATATGTAACGTGGAATTCCACCTGGTAGGTAGGTCACATATGATGCGATGTTCCGGAAGGCGGAATCGGCGCTGCAGAGCTGTAGTGCGCGATTTTGCCGTGCTGGAACGCCGCAAGTGAGCACACTCTAGGCGGGCCTTGTGCAGCAGTGCATCAAGATCCGGATAGTCCCTCAAAAAACTCTGCACGACCAAATTGAGCACATGTGCCAGACATGGGATGTGAGTGAGGTTGCCGAGGCCCAGAGCTGCCACCAGATTTCGGCCATTATCACACACTACCATGCCTGGCTGGAGATTCACTGCCACAAACCACACATCGCTCTCCTGCTTGATGGCATTCCAGAGCTCCTGCGCTGTGTGGCTTCGATTCCCCAAAGAAATTAATTTCAAAACGGCCTGTTGACGTTTGGCCACGGCTGTGCTCATGTCGGTCGTAACAGGTAAACGTTCACGGGTCCATGTGGAGGTGGACTGTGAGGGCTCCTGCAGCGATGATTCTGAGGAACTTGTGTAAGAGGAGGAGTCAATGCGTACAGACTGGATTCCTGCAATCCTTGGAGTGGGCAGGATACGTCCTGCACCACTCGCACGATCTGTACCCGGCTCAATAACATTAACCCAATGGGCAGTGAGGGAAAGGTATCGCCCCTGTCCATGTTGACTGGTCCATGCATCGGTGGTGAGGTGGACCTTGCTACTGACGGCGTTCAGTAGCACATGTTTTATGTGTCCCTCCACATGCTTGTGCAGGGCAGGAACGGCTTGCCTGCTGAAATAAAAGCGGCTGGGCACATTGTACTGTGGGACTGCCAATGACATCAAGTCACGGAAGCTGTCAGTCTGCACCAGCCTGAATGACAGCATTTCCAGTGACAGAAGTTTGGCAATGCCTGCAGTCAGAGCCTGTGCTCATGGGTGGTTTGCCGAGAAAGGCCGCCTTTTCTCCCATGCCTGTACTACCGATGGCTGTAGAATGGCCTGGGAGTGTGAGGATAACTGGGAACGTGGTGCTGCGGGTGGAATTACAGTGGGTCTCTGGACAACAGTGCCAGAGGTTCTTCCACGGCAATCCTGGGAGGAAGCCGAACCAGCTGTGTGTGAGCTGGAGGAAGAGGCAACACGAGCTGAAGAGTTGGTAGCTGCCGCTGTTGGTTGGCCTAGCTCTTCAGTGTGTTTTTGTAACTCCGCCGCGTGCCTGGTCCGCACATGTTTCCACATGTTGGAGGTATTGAGGTTGCTGACATTTCTCCCTCTTTTGACTTTGTGATGACACACCTTGCATTTGACATAGCAAATGTCATCTGCAACTGTGTCAAAAAAGGACCAGGCACTGCAAGTCTTGGGAGCGCCCTTTTTGGCTTTTGGAAGAGACACGCTCCTAACGGGTGCCAAAGTGGAGGCTGCAGGATCCGCAGTCTTCCCCCTCCCTCTCCCTCTTTGGCCCGTTCGGGGAATCTCTTACTCAGAGCTGCTCCCACCACCTTCCTGTCCCTCACGCCAAGATGGGTCAAGGACCTCATCATCTACACTACCCTCTGCCACCAACTGCTCCTCCTGGGTACTCTCAGCAGCAGAGCACGCACCAGAAAGTGGCACCTGAGTGTCATCAGCGGATGCGTCCTGCGATGTTGTGACCGGAGGCACTGGCCCACTCGCCTCTTCAGACTCAGAGAGAAAAAGCTGTTGGGCATCACTGCACACTGCCTCTTCTTCCATTTCTCCAATGCTGCTTGGCTGGCCCCCTGTTTCCAAGCCAAGAGATTCAGAGAACAGAAGTAGAGACAGCTCCTGTCCTGGGCTCTCTGTCTGCCTGGGCAATTTGGCAGGTGGTGAAGAGACAGATGGGTGCTCTCCAGTGCTCTGTGTCTGAGAGGATGTGGCACTAATTGAAGTCGATGCTTTAGCTGCCATCCATCCGACAACGACTCCAATTTGGTCTTCACGCAGCAGCGGTGTACGGCGCTCTACGACAAAGCTGCGCATGAAGGACTGTTCCCTGGTGAAACTGGGTGATGATGAGTCACCGGTGCCCGCAGCAGGCACAGAATCCCCACGTCCTCTCCCTGCTCTGCGCCCATGCCCACGTGCCTTACTCCCTGCCTTCTTCATCTTGGTTGACTGATAAAGATAAGCAGAAAAGTACTAACGGCTTTGTGTGCTTATTCCTGAACAGCTCCTAACAGGTATAAGAAACACTAATTTTCTAAAGTGTGGACTAGACTTTAATATGAGCTAATGTGGCCTACACAACTGTAAAGTGGTGTGTTTTGTGAACTTTATTATTTATTTATTTTGTGGGGGCTGAACTGACAACAGGGAGAGCTGCAGTCACACGGAGACCGTGCAGACAGCCGTAAACGGCGCTGCAAGGCCCAAAAACACTCCTCTACGTTATCCTATGTAGTGTTTTTCCACAATTTAGCTGGATACGGGTGGAAAGACACTAATAGGAATTTTTTGAAAAAATGTGCAGCAGCCTGCACTACTTAAAAAAAAGGAAAATGGATTTTACGATATGACGCAGTGACGCACCCTGAGCTGGATACAACCGGCTATGGCTGCTGTTGTGAACTCTGTGTTCAGGCTCCCCCTTGTGGTCACTGGTGGTATGGTGTGACTTTTGCTTTGGGCTCCCCCTGGTGGCTTTGTCTGTTATCCTGCTGGTCTCTGGCTATCAGCTGGTTCGTTATCCTCTGGGAGGTTCCTATATAGCTCTGTTTTACTTCCACTTGTTGCCGGCTGTCGATGTAATCAATGCTACTCAGATTCCTTCTGACTACCTTGCTCCCAGTCCAGCCAGGATAAGCTAAGTTTTGTTTGCTCATTTTTTGATCAGCAGTGTTTATCATGTTTTCTGTTCCAGCTTGCTAAAATGTAATTCCCTCGCTTGCTGGTTGCTCTAGTGGGCTGAGTTTCTCCCCACACACCGTTAGTTGGTGTGTGGGTTCTTGAAATCTCAGGATGGATATTTTGTAAGGGTTTTTTATTGATCGCATAGACCCCTGCTCTATTTTCTGCTTTCTAGTACTAGTGGGCCTCTTTTGCTGAGTCTGATTTCATCCCTGTGTATTTGCCTTCTTCTTACTTCACCGTTAATATTTGTTGGGGGCTTCTGTATCTTTGGGGATTATTTCTCTGGAGGCAAGCGAGGTCTATCTTTCTCTTTAGGGGTAGCTAGTTCCTCAGGCTGGCTTGAGACGTCTAGGAATTTTTTAGGCACATTCACCGGCTACCTCTAGTTGTGTTGGATAGGTTCAGATTTGCGATCAGTCCAGTTACCATCTCCCTAGAGCTTGTCCTTAGTTTAATCACTTGCTGATCTATTTGTGATCCTCAGCCACTAGGGATCATAACAGGCTGCACACAGACTACAGGGCGAGCTGCAGTCACACGGAGACCGTGCAGACAGCCGTAAATGGCGCTGCAAGGCCCCAAAAACACTCCTCTACGTTATCCTATGTAGTGTTTTTCCACAATTTAGCTGGATACAGGTGGAAAGACACTAATAGGAATTTTTTGAAAAAATGTGCAGCAGCCTGCACTACTTAAAGAAAAGGAAAATGGATTTTACGGTATGACGCAGTGACGCAGTGACGCACCCTGAGCTGGATACAACTGGCTATGGCTGCACACAGACTACAGGGCGAGCTGCAGTCACACGGAGACCGTGCAGACAGCCGTAAATGGCGCTGCAAGGCCCCAAAAACACTCCTCTACGTTATCCTATGTAGTGTTTTTCCACAATTTAGCTGGATACGGGTGGAAAGACACTAATAGGAATTTTTTGAAAAAATGTGCAGCAGCCTGCACTACATAAAGAAAAGGAAAATGGATTTTACGGTATGACGCAGTGACGCACCCTGAGCTGGATACAACCGGCTATGGCTGCACACAGACTACAGGGCGAGCTGCAGTCACACGGAGACCGTGCAGACAGCCGTAAACGGCGCTGTAAGGCCCAAAAACACTCCTCTACGTTATCCTATCTAGTGTTTTTCCACAATTTAGCTGGATATGGGTGGAAAGTCACTAATAGGAATTATTAGAAAAAATGTGCAGCAGCCTGCACTACTTGAAAAAAAAAAAAAAAAGAAAATAGAACAGTATGAGGCAGTGAACCACCCTCCCTGAACTGAATACAACCAGCTATGGCCTATGGCTGCACACAGACTAGAGAGTGGGCTGCACACACACACACACACACACACACACAGACCTTGCAGATCGCTGTGAAAACAGCGCTGCAAGGCAAAAGCAAGGTGATTAGTAGGTGAACACAGCGGTTGCTAAATTAGCCTTGGAAAAGAACAATGAAGCAAATCGCTATCTCAACTGGCCCTCAGTCAGCACACAGCGTCCTGTCACTAACTGAATTCACAGCAGAGTGAGCGCAAAATGGCGCCAGCGACTTTTAAACTGCAGCATGACATCATTTCAGCAGCCAATCACAGCCTTGCCAGTAGTTTCATGCCCACCATGCTGAACAGGATGTGCCCACACTCAGAATCATTCCTCATTGGCTGAATTCGTGCAGTTTGAATCCTGGGAACTTCCGATTCCGGTGTCCAATATGCGGCAAGTATCGGATCTCGGTATCGGAATTCCGATACCGCAAGTATCGGCTGATACCCGATACTTGAGGTATCGGAATGCTCAACACTAGTCCTAACTGATGTATGCAATCCCTAACTGATGTATTTAAAAACCTGATCATCTGACGTTTGGTGGAGCAGCTTAGTATACATTTTTTGCAAAAAAAAGTATCAACCAAATACCCTGTTTTTTCCATCTTTTTACTAGCACTTGCTTGGTCTTACTGTGCTCTTTGTGTCAAGAGTGCTTACTGTGCTCTCTTGTGTCAAGTTTCTTGGTGGTGTGTGAACATGTTCCTACAGACTTGTTCACTGTGCAAGTAGCCCATGTGTTTCTGTTTCCATAAATAAAGACACAGCCAGAATAAAGTATTTTATTGAAATATAACACAACACCGTTTCCCATCTTCGATCTCCTGTAATAAACATAAAATAATGAACCAACACAAATACTCCCTGTTCCGACATAGTCCTAGAGATAATGAGTGTCCCACGACGAGTGCAGCTCTTCTACATCTGAATGCCTGACATCCAGGCATAGCAGAGCTTGTAGAAGACCACCGGAGATAGCTCTCTGGCGGTCACCTGCACTGCAGGTCTCACGATCAGCTGATCAGCTGACTGTGAGAACTTACTTGCCTAGTGACCAGAGATAACCCCGGCAGTCACGTGCACAGCAGTTCTTGTGGTTAGCTCACTCATCGCGAGAACTGCAATGGATGCAAACTTCTGGCGGTGTCACAAGGTAAGACATTATTTAAATTAGTACACATGCGTAATAAGTTGCTACCACATCTAATGATCATTTATGGGAAATTTACACTGCAAGGACGGAGCATCTCCGCATCGTAAATAGACATGCTGCAGTCTATAAAGACGCGCCGCATGTGCGTGTACTCAGGTCTACCACCTGCATCTCTGAACGCATAGGGGAGATGGGATTTCATGAAATCCCCTCCACTATGCTGTAACATCTGGACGCTGTGGGTTTGACGCTGTAGATGAACGCAGCGTCAAACCTGCAGCGTATACTGATCGTGGAAACATACCCTTAGTGATGGGCATGCACAAAAATGCTCGGGTCGAGCATATTGGAATTCTTGGGTGCTCTATATAGAGTGACTATAAACTGCGGAAATCAATGGGAACAGTGCTCAAATGACATGGGAACAGCATGCAGCAAGCCCCTGAATGCATTTCTGACTTCACAGCTGTAAGCAATGTTGTCAGAGTTTCATGCCACTTTTACAGACTCACAATAAAACATACAAAAACTAAACCAAAATGGATTTTCCTGGGAAATATGTTAAGGAACATCCTTTCCAGAGTAATGATTTGAATATAATGCAAAATAAATAACCAAAAACAAAAATTCTCCTCCACCACTTGGGCTATGTTCACACGTAGCGTTTTTGATGCGTTTTTGAACTTTAGCATTGCTTTCAACCAAGACAAATGCATTCACTGGGAAATATCATTTTACAACCTTATCTGGCCATGTGGTGTAGGACACATCATCAGACACCTGCTTCATTTATGAAGGAGGACTCTGAAAGTCACAAAGCCTATTTTTATAGGGCGAGCAGTCAGCTCTCGCTATTCTTAGAGAGCCATCAGCCGGCTATGCTTTGTTGTTCCCTTTATTAAACAGTGGGTCTCCTATACTGTAGTTGTGTATGCAGTGAGCGGCAGGGCTGCTCAAAATTTCGACACACACCAGTACCCCTTTAAAGAAACGTACAGGAGGACCTCATGAAATCAATGTTCCCATTATTAGGAATTTGGTACTGCCATAGTGTTTCTATATGCATTGAATGCAAGGCCTGCCCTGTACCAAATTTAGACACACCCCAATAACCCTTTAAACAGACGTACAGGATGGCCACCTGAAAGCAATGATCACATTATCAGGAATTTGGTACTCCCATACTGTTTACCCATGAAGTGAATGCAAGGCCTTCCCCAAATGTGGACGCACCCCAATAAACCTTTGAACAGATATACAGGATGGCCATCTGAAAGCAATGTTCCCATTATTACAAAGTTGGTCCTCCCATACTGTTTGCCCATTAAGTGAATACAAGGCTTGCCCTGCCCCAAGTTTTAACGTACCCCAATAACCCTTTGAATAGACGTACAGGAGGGCCACCTTGAAAGCAATGTTCCCATTATTACTAAGTTGGTACTCCCATACTGTTTGCCCATTAACTGAATGCAAGGCCTGCCCCAAATGTGGACGAACCCCAATAACCCTTTGAATAGACGTACAGGAGGGCCACCTGAAAGCAATGTTCCCTTTATTATGAAGTTGGTATTCTCATACTGTTTGCCTATGCAGTGAATTGCAGTGTTGACGCTGAAGAATTGGCAGCAGAGAATTGCAGTGTTGAGGCTGAAGACCCAGCAGCGGAGAATTGCAATGTTGAAGCTGAAGAACCTGCAGTCAATTGATGTGTTGAGGCTGAAGACTCTGCAGTGAAGAATTGCAATATTGAAGCTGAAGAAGCTGCAGTGGAGAATTGCATTGTTGAAGCTGAAGAATCTACAATGGAGAAATGCAATGTTGATGCTTTTCTGAAGGTGTTTGAAAGGGTTGCCGAGAGGGCGAAACTCCAGCCAGAGCAGTGGACACAGGTAGTGGTGCCATACTTGACAGGGAACCCCAGAAAGCATTCTATGATTTAGCTTTGCAGGGCGCTAATGAGTATGGCAAGCTAAAAATGGACATTTTTGCATGCTAGGGGGTAACAATGACTCATAGTGCCTAGCGGGTTCACTGTTGGGCGTATCACCGCGACAAACCATCACACTCCCAAATGTTTGACCTGTTACACCTAGTCCAGAAGTGGCTGCAGACAGAGTCCTCTACGCTTGTGCAGATTGTAGAACGGGTGGTGATGGACCGGTTTGTGCACTCCCTGCCGAGGCCCGTACAGACTTGGGTTGCCCAGGGTGATCCCAGAATGCCGCTGAACTAGTCAGACTGGTTGAGAGATAACAGGGGATGGAAGGTTCCGTGGGAAAGCATCCCACTCCATACTGGGGGTCCCAACAGGGGGTGGAGGCCCAAAAGGGTGTGGGTCTCCCATAATGTTTGCCTATGCAGTGAAAGCTTGAGCTGGCCCAAATTTGGACGCACCCCAATATCCCTTGGAAGAGACGTGGAGGAGGGCAATGTGGCGCCCCTAGGGGTACTTGCCACAAAAATAGTTATTGACACCAAATACAAATATTAAAATAGCAAGACTGCACTACCATCTCTGGCCAGAAGGGGGAGCTCCAGAGACTCCCCTTGATCTATTCTGGTCTGAGAAAAGGACTGGCAGTTGGGTTGAGGAGTTGAAAGTGAGAGGTCGTATAACTGAACTAACAGCCCTATGACGGATTATAGGCCCGTGATACCCATAGTAGGAAAAGAGGAATAGAGAAAAAGGACATTGTGAGAACCGGGTAGCAATAACCTCTACCCAGAATAGGCGCAGAGACGGATACCGGATCCGTGGCTATATTCATTATATATAATACAGCAACCGGAAGAAAGTGAGGTGATATCAGCTTCACCAGGGTAATCCTGGAAATCCTGACAGGGTCAAAGTAATTCAGAGTTCTTAAACAGACTCCGGTGACAGTATTGGTTGCAAATCCCTTTTTGTTGAAGTAAACTGGTTAAACGTTTCAGCGCCTCAGTCTTTCATTTGGACAATAGCCATCGATCCAGGATCGGGGTCATCACAGCTGAGAGGACCTGCTGCTGATCAAGTAAGTGTCTGTTCCTTCATGATATCCCTTACATTGTGCATCGCCTGAGGCCACAGCACCGGGTCAAGCCACTAGTGACATCCCCCTCAAGAGACGGACCTCATTGATCTGGTGCTGGGTACCTCGGTCTCCCGGGCGTCTCAACTGGAGTCACGAACAGGATTGGGCCAGCCCATACACCGGGTATTGTGTGCTGTAATTGGAGTCTGAAACTGTGAAAATTTGGATGAAAAATCTTGGAGATTGACTTTGTTAAAGAAAATCCCGTTCCCCATTGAAAACTATTGAAAGTGACTTTTCTCCATTGGTTATAATGGGGTAAAAATGGCCGCCATTCCCTGATGTGATCATCTCATAACCGTTAGGCACAAAACTATTAATCGAGCTACGTCATTACCCAAGCCCCAGTCTAACTGAAAAACTTCAAAATCCACCATCACAGAGCGTTCGGCAGTTAGAGGCAGCAGGGGGCCGTGTCATTGTCATCCTGCTGCACAGAGGAACGAATCTACATTATCTAGACGGAAGCTGGGACCGGAGGGGTCTGGATTAACTAAGGGGGTACAGTATGTCGCAGCACGGAGACACCGCAGCACCCGGCGACGCTAATGCAGCTGAAAGACAGAGTGTCGATAGAGAGCCTGGCAGCGCAGCAGTGCAAGGAGTGCCCATCATGCCAGTGTTGATGCCATATACCCCGGGTGGCCCGTGGCTTCCAATGTATGAAGGTGAACCTAATACCCTTGACGGTTTCAGGGAAAAGATGCTGGCTCACTTTGATATGTTCCCCGTGGGTGAAGCTCAGCGTGTTAGTCTCCTGATGATGCAGTTAAGTGGCCATGCTAAGCGAGAAGTCACGGCATGGGCAACTGATCTAAAAGGTACTGTTGAAGGCATATTTGCTGGATTAAAAGCTACTTTTGAAACCACTGCCAGCAGCAAAGCTAAAGTGCGATTCTTTAATTGCAAACAAAAAGCTAATGAGGGCGTGAGAGATTTTGCCTTAAACCTGCAGGAAGCCCTTAAATCACTTATACTGGCTGAACCCATTTTTAACACAGGAGCCGATAAACTGCTAAGAGATCAATTTATTGAGGGACTCTACACCCCTTCTCACCGGGGGCATGTGAGCATGCTTGTTTTTAAGAACCCTGAATTGACATTTGCCCAATTAAAGGAGAGCGCTATACGTCTCCAGCTGGCAGAGGCACCTCGGGATCAGGATCTCACACAACCCATGGCAGATGCACTTCAGCAACGGGGAATGCCAGTGACATCAGCTACGTCCGGTGCCAGTGCTAAGTCCCTGGGGCCCATTACTAATGAGGCTCTTCAGCAAAAGCTTGACTCTTTAACTGATGTTGTTGCTTCAATGGCTAAAACCATGCAGGAGATGAGAGAACCCAAGATGGAGTTGGCAAACCGTAGAGAGGATGTTCTATGGATGAGGTCCCGGAGATACCCGACATGGAGAGGACGACCCAGTGACCGCTACCAACCGGATGGACAGCCCATTTGCCGCCGTTGCCAGCAGCCAGGCCACTTTGCACGAAATTGTGATTTAAACAGGAATCCCCTGGGAATGCGGGCCGCTTCGCAGGAATGAATTTTCAAGGCCCAACACCCTGGCACGACAGGTACATCGGAGGACGACCCATCATCCCTATCGTGCTGGACGGAATTCCCCTCAACGCTTTGCTGGATACAGGTTCCCAGATTTCGTCTATACCATATATCCTTTATAAGAGGTACTGGGCTGAGGTAGATATTGATAAAGGACCCTCTGATGTTGAACTAGATATATGGGCCAGTAATGGTAAGTTGGTACCGAAACTAGGATTCAGGGAGATGACCATAAAGATTGGTAAAGCAGAATTGAAGAAACAGGGTATAATTGTCATTGATGTTGACCGACAGAACTGTGAACCAACTGTATTGATAGGAATGAATGTGTTAGAGAACTGCTTTTCCGAAGTTATTTCTGTCTTACAACAAATTGCTGAAACTGCCAGATCCTGCCAGCAGAGAGTTCTCCGGAGGGAAATAAAAGTATTAATGTTAAGGCAACAGATAGAAGTTGCAGGTGGAGAAATCGGCAGTGTGAGGGTGAGTGATCCAACGTCTATTGTAATCCCACCAAAAACAGAAATGCTGGTATGGTGTAGAGCGGCCATTCGTACTAAAGGACGAGACTATCAAGCCTTAATAGAACCAGCGTACAGCGACAGCAGGCCCACTATACTCACGGCACGAGGGGTGGTCGAGGTACACCGGGGACGGGTGCCGGTACGACTTTTGAACTGTGGAGAGGAAGAGGTCACTTTGCCAAGGTACGCTACAGTGGCAAAGTTATATACTGTTGACAACAATGCCATCACAACCGTTGAGCCCTTAGAATCGACCTGTCAGGTGGAAAATAACGGCTCAGATGGAAAATTGGAGGATTGGTGCCAACAGCTAGACGTAGGTGTAGATTCAACACCTACCCATCAAAGACAAGGGGTGTATAGATTAGTGACGGAATATGAACAGGTCTTCAGTAAACACCCATTGGACTTCGGACGGATAGAAGGGGTGGAACATACAATCCCCACCGGTGACCATCCCCCGATAAAAGAAAGATATAGACCCATACCGCCCGCTCACTATCAATGCGCGAAGGACATGCTGAGAGAGATGAAACAGGCCGGGGTAATAAGATATAGTTGTAGCCCTTGGGCGGCCCCTCTGGTGATTGTCAAAAAAAAGGACGGAACCATGAGAATGTGCGTAGACTACCGGCGGATTAATAACATCACCCATAAAGACGCCTATCCCTTGCCTAGGATAGAAGAGTCCTTGACTGCTTTGAAATCTGCTAATTATTTTTCCACCTTAGACTTAACAAGCGGTTATTGGCAAGTCCCTGTGGCTGAGAGAGATAAAGAAAAAACGGCATTCACCACACCAATGGGTCTAAGTGAATTTAATCGCATGCAGTTCGGACTCTGCAACGCATCCGGTACTTTCCAGCGACTGATGGAATGTTGCCTCGGACACAAGAACTTCGAGACCGTCCTCCTGTACCTAGATGATGTGATCGTCTACTCAAAGACTTACGAACAGCACTTAACAGACCTGGCAGAGGTGTTCGAAGCCTTATCCAAGTATGGTATGAAAATCAAACCATCCAAATGTCACCTTCTCAAGACAAAGGTACAATACTTAGGGCACATCGTGAGTTCGGAGGGAGTAGCACCGGATCCTGAGAAAATAACTGCCATAAGGGATTGGCCAAGACCTACCAACGCAAAAGAAGTGAGGCAATTCTTGGGATTAGTGGGTTACTATCGTAGATTTATAAAAGGATTTACCAAATTGGCAGCGCCCTTGCAAGATGCTTTGATAGGGCAGACGAAGAAACCTTCAAACCGAAACCCTCCTTTTCAGTGGAACGACGAAAAAGAAGACTCCTTTGAACAACTAAAGAAGGCACTAACCGGAGAAGAAGTTCTGGCGTACCCGGATTACCATCAACCTTTCATCCTCTACACCGATGCCAGTAATGTGGGATTGGGAGCAGTGCTGTCACAAAAGCAAGAAGGTCGGGAGAAAGTCATCACCTTTGCAAGTAGAAAACTCCGGCCTACTGAAAGAAATTCTGAAAATTATAGCTCCTTCAAATTGGAGCTACTGGCAGTAGTTTGGGCTGTGACTGAACATTTCAAACACTATTTGACCGGTGCAGAATTTATTGTCTATACTGACAACAATCCATTGACCCACCTAGACACGGCTAAATTAGGTGCGTTAGAACAGCGATGGATAGCCCGGTTATCTAATTACAACTTCGTGATCAAGTATCGAGCAGGTCGCAAGAATGGAAATGCCGATGCCCTATCCCGGATGCCACACTTGAGAGATGTAGAAGAAGAAACGGGGGAGCTTGAAGAAATTGAACTACCAGCCTATCATCAGCCCAAGGTAAAACATCGTCAGTCAAATACCTATCAGAAACAACAAGAAGTAAATTTTAATACGTTAGCACACCATAGATGGGCTGACACCCAAGATAGCAATCCGGCTGTGAAGCTAGTGAAGGAACTATTGACTGAGCAAAGTGCATATCCCGATGAGGATGCCCCAGAAGAGACACATCAACTCTGGAAAGAGAGAGGCAAAATGTTCCTGTATCAAGGGAAACTCTGTAGAAGATACACCAATCCGAAAACACATGAATTGGTTTGGCAGATTATCGTGCCTAAACAAGATGTGAGGATGGTCCTCGAGGCTTACCACAATGGTGCTGGTCACTTTGGTTGGAAAAAGCTAGAAGTACTTCTGAGAGAAAGATTTTATTGGGTCGAGATGAGAAAATCAATCGAACAGTGGTGTAGAAACTGTGGCCCGTGCAACCTCAGAAGGAATGATCAAAAGAGCCAAAGAGCACCACTGCAGCCCATAATCACCAAACAACCACTTGAACTGGTACCCATGGACCACGTGAAGTTGACACCGAGCCGGTCCGGTTACGTCTATGCCTTGACCATCGTGGATCATTATTCACGCTTCTTGGTAGTAGTACCTGTAAAAGATCTGACTGCAAAAACAGCAGCCAAAGCGTTCCAAACGTACTTTTGTAGACCCCATGGATATCCGGAACAGGTTCTCACTGACCAGGGTACAGCCTTTGAATCAGAGATCTTCAGAGAATTCTGTAATATGTATGGTTGCAAAAAGATCCGGACGACGGCCTATCATCCGCAAACAAACGGCTTATGTGAGAAGATGAACCATATTGTGATAGACCTACTAAAGACTTTACCTGAAACGGAAAGGAATCAATGGCCAGAGAAATTGCCTGACTTGGTGGATCTGTATAATCATGTCCCGGTGAGCTCTACCAACTGCACCCCAGCTTATCTTATGCGTGCAAGACCCGGCCAATTGCCAATCGATCTAGAAATGGGAATTTTGAAACCAGACGCAGAAGTTCAAGACTCCAATTGGGATGTCGTACGGCAAAAGCAGTATCGCCAAGTGCAAGAGAGTGTGGAAAGAAGCCTCCAGCAAACCAGAGAAAGACAAGAGCGAACTTTCAACCAGAATGCTCTAGCAACTCCATTAAGACCGGGTGATCAAGTACTCAAGAGGAATCGTCGAACCAATAAACTGGATAATCAATGGGAAGCCGTACCCTACACAGTTTTACCAACAAGAATGGATAATCCTAAAATGTGTCTCATTAGCAAAAACGGAGGTTTAACATCTGTACTAGTGTCAAGAGACAATGTGAAATTATGTCCGGAAACGTTGAAAGAGCCAGAAGTTGTCCAGCCAGAATCAGAAGTTATTCAACCTATACAGGTTCAACCAGTAAAGGAAAAAGAGGAGGAAATGTATCACACCTGTATAGGAGACTTTCCCAAAACCCTACTAACATACCATGGTGCAGTAGTGGTTCCCATGGTGGCCTTTTATCCAACACCGAATCCAATATTAGAAGTCCCAAGACAGGAAGAGGTTAACCCCGTATTACAAGAGGTTCCAGGTCAGGAAGAACAGATTCCTGATCAGAGTGATCCCATTCACGGTGGACTTGACAACCCCTTAGTGGTGGAATTATCTTTAGCAGAGAAGGCAGATACTATATCCGCAGTAGACAGAAGTACACCACATAAAGAGACACCGCTATTACGTAGATCCCAGCGTAGTACCCAGGGTCAATTACCGGCCAGGTATGCGGATTACCAACTATAAGACTATAGTCATTGTTATCGTTCTGTAACGTTTAAGCCCAGTACCTACAGAGACTTACCTGTATGAACTTTTTGCATATTCTTGAACTTTTTATCAGCCCGGAAACACTAAATCAAAGCTCCGGAAAGACTGCTTTGTGAACTTTGCTTCCTAGTACCTTCAAGGATAGAGCTGTATTAATGGACGCTATTTGAAGTGACTCTTTACAGAATTCCATTTTTTTTTGTTTCTTTGAGTGGTTTTTGTAACTTTTCATTTTTAAGACTCTGTACATATCAATTGTTATTTCAAAATGTTATCATCCCACAGTCCCGGAGTACTGTTCTTAACTAAGGGGGAATGTGGCGCCCCTAGGGGTATTTGCCACAAAAATAGTTATTGACACCAAATACAAATATTAAAATAGCAAGACTGCACTACCATCTCCGGCCAGAAGGGGGAGCTCCAGAGACTCCCCTTGATCTATTCTGGTCTGAGAAAAGGACTGGCAGTTGGGTTGAGGAGTTGAAAGTGAGAGGTCATATAACTGAACTCCTAACAGCCCTATGACGGATTATAGGCCCGTGATACCCATAGTAGGAAAAGAGGAATAGAGAAAAAGGACATTGTGAGAACCGGGTAGCAATAACCTCTACCCAGAATAGGTGCAGAGACGGATACCGGATCCGTGGCTATATTCATTATATATAATACAGCAACCGGAAGAAAGTGAGGTGATATCAGCTTCACCAGGGTAAGATGCAGCAACAGACGCAGAGTTCAGCGGTACTCCCAGAGGGGGGTAAGCCGACAAAAAGGACTCGGGTTGTCCGTCGAACCAGCGCACAGAAGAGACAGATTGGGTCGGCAGCCAGTTCACAAACAGCAGCAGGGCCATACAGAAACTGCGCATAATAAGAGGTGGAAATCCTGACAGGGTCAAAGTAATTCAGAGTTCTTAAACAGACTCCGGTGACAGTATTGGTTGCAAATCCCTTTTTGTTGAAGTAAACTGGTTAAACGTTTCAGCGCCTCAGTCTTTCATTTGGACAATAGCCATCGATCCAGGATCGGGGTCATCACAGCTGAGAGGACCTGCTGCTGATCAAGTAAGTGTCTGTTCCTTCATGATATCCCTTACATTGTGCATCGCCTGAGGCCACAGCACCGGGTCAAGCCACTAGGGACATCCCCCTCAAGAGATGGACCTCATTGATCTGGTGCTGGGTACCTCGGTCTCCCGGGCGTCTCAGCCGCATAAAACAAGTTTCCCATTATTAGGAAGTGGGTCTCCCATACTGTTTGCCTATTCAGTGAATGAAAGGGCTGACGTGGATGAGGGCCTCAAAAAAAATGTTCCCATTACAAAGGAGCTGGTCCTCTATACTTGTAATTCCTATACACTTATTGTATGGGCTGACAAACATTTACCCTTGGGGGGTATACATGAACTTACGTTATAACCATTTTTTTTGGTATGGGCATCATAAACACCCTTTAAAAAAATTATGTGGGTGTTGCATCACGGACCACGGTCACTTTGGTGACCTAATGATGTAGGATAAGGATGAGGAGAAGGAGGAGAAGGACAACAGCAAATAGCCAAAATCAGGAAGCGTATACCCATGTGTGGGTGTGAAGAGTTGCATGGGAATAGACCTCCCAAAAAAGACATTGAATTTGATTTTGTTACGCTGCTATCATTCGGTGGTGTTGAGAAGTCTGGCCCAATCCAGCCCTTGTTCTTTTTTTATAAGAGTCAGCCTGTCAGCATTTTCAGTTGTCAGGCTAATCAGTTATAATTCCACCAGCGGCACTAAAAACCCACTCTGACAAAACACTAGTGGGAGGGCAGGCAAGGACCTCCAAGGCATACAGAGCCAGTTAATGCCACGTGTCCAGCTTGGATACCCAATAATTATGCGATGGGAGGGTCTGAGAAAACTCTCCCAGAACTTTGCCAGTGTTCCCCTGCCTCTGCTGGATTGGAGTTGTGTCTCTCTTGCCTGTACTCCTTGGTTGTCCAATGTACTGTGACGTCTGCCACCAGCGTTTTCAGGGAATTTTTTAATAGTTCCGCAACAAGGGCCCTCTGGTACTGCACCATTTTAGTAGACCTGTCTGCCTCTGGAATAGGAGTTACAAAGTTCAAATTCAAATTGCAAATATCAATATTTTACTGTGTAAACCTTCTACCAGATCATTAATGAATATGTTGAAGAGAACAGGCCCCAATACCGACCCCTGCGGTCCCCACTGGTCACAGCGACCCAGTTAGAGACTATACCATTTATAACCACCCTCTGCTTTCTATCACTAAGCCAGTTACTAACCCATTTACACACATTTTCCCCCAGACCCATCATTCTCATTTTGTGTACCAACCTCTTGTGTGGCACGGTATCAAACGCTTTGGAAAAATCGAGATATACCACGTCCAATGACTCACCGTGGTCCAGCCTATAGCTTACCTCTTCATAAAAACTGATTAGATTGGTTTGACAGGAGCGATTTCTCATAAACCCATGCTGATATGGAGTTAAACAGTTATTCTCATTGAGATAATCCAGAATAACATCCTTCAGAAACCCTTCAAATATTTTACCAACAGTAGAGGTTAGACTTACTGGCCTATAATTTCCAGGTTTACTTTTAGAGCCCTTTATGAATATTGGAACCACATTTGCTATGCGCCAGTCCTGCGGAACAGACCCCGTCGCTATAGAGTCCCTAAAAATAAGAAATAATGGTTTATCTATTACATTACATGGGGTTTTTTTGCCTTCCCCTGGATCAACATGTTAGGGCATGTTAGGTTAGGCTATGGGTTGAACTAGATGGACTTAAAGTCTTCCTTCAACCTTAATAACTATGTAACTATGTAATTACTTAGTTCTCTTAGTACTCGTGGGTGTATGCCATCCGGACCCGGAGATTTATCTATTTTTATCTTATTTAGCCGGTTTCGCACCTCTCCTTGGGTTAGATTGGTGACCCTTAATATAGGGTTTTCATTGTTTCTTGGGATTTCACCTAGCATTTCATTTTCCACCGTGAATACCGTGGAGAAGAAGGTGTTTAATATGTTAGCCTTTTCCTCGTCATCTACAACCATTCTTTCCTCACTATTTTTTAAGGGGCCTACATTTTCAGTTTTTATTCTTTTACTATTGATATAGTTGAAGAACAGTTTGGGATTAGTTTTACTCTCCTTAGCAATGTGCTTCTCTGTTTCCTTTTTGGCAGCTTTAATTAGTTTTTTAGATAAAGTATTTTTCTCCCTATAGTTTTTTAGAGCTTCAATGGTGCCATCCTGCTTTAGTAGTGCAAATGCTTTCTTTTTACTGTTAATTGCCTGTCTTACTTCTTTGTTTAGCCACATTGGGTTTTTACTATTTCTAGTCATTTTATTCCCACAAGGTATAAACCGCTTACAGTGCCTATTTAGGATGTTCTTAAACATTTTCCATTTATTATCTGTATTCTTATTTCTGAGGATATTGTCCCAGTCTACCAGATTATGAAATTGTGAAAGATAATTTTTCTTGGTTATTAGCAGAAACCTGTTGCCTTTATGGGTTTCACAGGTTTCTGTTTCCCAGTTAATATCCGGGTAGTTAAAGTCCCCCATAACCAGGACCTCATTATGGGTTGCAGCTTCATCTATCTGCTTTAGTAGTAGACTTTCCATGATTTCTGTTATATTTGGGGGTTTGTAACAGACCCCAATGAGAATTTTGTTACCATTTTTCCCTCCATGAATTTCGACCCATATGGACTCGACATCCTCATTCCCTTCACTAATATCCTCCCTTAAAGTGGACTTTAGACAAGACTTTACATAGAGACAAACCCCTCCTCCTCTCCGATTTTTATGATCCTTTCTAAACAGACTGTAATCCTGTAAGTTGACTGCCCAGTCATAGCTTTCATCTAACCATGTCTCGGTTATTCCCACTATGTCAAAGTTACCTGTAGATATTTCTGCTTCTAGTTCTTCCATCTTGTTTGTCAGGCTTCTGGCGTTTGCGAGCATGCAGTTTAGAGGATTTTGTTTTGTTCCAATCTCCTCGCTGTGGATTGTTTTAGAAATGTTCTTACCTCCCTTCTGAGTATGTTTTCCTGGGTCTTCTTTGTCCGAGTCTAATATTTTTCTTCCCGTCCCCTCTTCTTCTAGTTTAACGCCCTCCTGATGAGTGTAGCGAGTCTTCTGGCGAATGTGTGTTTCCCAGGTTTTTTGAGGTGTAGTCTGTCTCTGGCGAGGAGTCCATCATACAAGTAATTCACACCGTGGTCCAGGAATCCGAATCCTTGTTGTCTGCACCATCGTCTTAGCCAGTTGTTCGCATCAAGGATCCTGTTCCATCTCCTGGTGCCATGCCCGTCTACTGGAAGGATAGAAGAAAAAACTACCTGTGCATCCAGTTCCTTTACTTTCTTCCCCAGCTCTTCAAAGTCCTTGCAGATTGTCGGTAGGTCCTTCCTTGCCGTGTCATTGGTGCCAACATGAATCAGAAGAAATGGGTGGACGTCCTTGGAGCTGAAGAGCTTTAGTATCCTATCGGTCACATCCTTGATCATCGCACCTGGAAGGCAGAATACTTCTCTTGCGGTTATGTCCGGTCTGCAGATGGCTGCTTCTGTGCCTCTCAGTAGTGAGTCTCCTGTCATGATTCTCAATGGCGAGAGAACATAGCCCAGCATATATGAGAACTAGCTCTTGGAAGATGGAAACTATACTGACCATGAACTAAACCTGCCGCACAACTAGAAGTGGCCGGGTAGCATGCCTACGTTTTTTTATCCCTAGATGCCCAGCGCCAGCCGGAGAACTACCTAATCCTAGCAGAGGAAAAGACAGTCCTGGCTCACCTCTAGAGAAATTTTCCCAAAAGGCAGACAGAGGCCCCCACATATATTGGCGGTGATTTTAGATGAAATGACAAACGTAGTATGAATATAGGTTTAGCAAAATCGAGGTCCGCTTACTAGATAGCAGGAAGACAGAAAGGGCACTTTCATGGTCAGCAGAAAACCCTATCAAAACTCCATCCAGAAATTACTTTAAGACTCTAGCATTAACTCATAACACCAGAGTGGCAATTTCCGATCACAAGAGCTTTCCAGACACAGTAACGAAACAGCAGCTGTGAACAGGAACAAAATGCAAAAACACACAAGGACAAAAGTCCAACTTAGCTGGGGGTTGTCTAGTAGCAGGAACAAGCACAGAAGGCTTCTGATTACATTGTTGACCGGCATGAAACTGACAGAGGAGCAAGGTTATATAGCGACTCCCACATCCTGATAGGAGCAGGTGAACAGAGGGGATGATGCACACAAGTTCAATTCCACAAGTGGCCACCGGGGGAGCCCAGAATCCAATTTCACAACAGTACCCCCCCCTCAAGGAGGGGGCACCGAACCCTCACCAGAACCACCAGGGCGATCAGGATGAGCCCTATGAAAGGCACGGACAAGATCGGAGGCATGAACATCAGAGGCAGTGACCCAAGAATTATCCTCCTGACCGTATCCCTTCCATTTGACCAGATACTGGAGTTTCCGTCTGGAAACACGAGAGTCTAAGATCTTTTCCACAACGTACTCCAACTCACCCTCAACCAACACCGGAGCAGGAGGCTCAACGGAAGGCACAGCCGGTACCTCATACCTGCGCAACAATGACCGATGAAAAACATTATGAATCGAAAAGGATGCAGGGAGGTCCAAACGGAAGGACACAGGGTTAAGAATCTCCAATATCTTGTACGGGCCGATGAACCGAGGCTTAAATTTAGGAGAAGAAACCCTCATAGGGACAAAACGAGAAGACAACCACACCAAGTCCCCAACACAAAGCCGAGGACCAACACGACGACGGCGGTTGGCAAAAAGCTGAGTCTTCTCCTGGGACAACTTCAAATTGTCCACCACCTGCCCCCAAATCTGATGCAACCTCTCCACCACAGCATCCACTCCAGGACAATCCGAAGATTCCACTTGACCGGAGGAAAATCGAGGATGAAACCCCGAATTACAGAAAAACGGGGACACCAAGGTGGCAGAGCTGGCCCGATTATTGAGGGCGAACTCCGCCAAAGGCAAAAAAGCAACCCAATCATCCTGATCCGCAGACACAAAACACCTCAAATATGTCTCCAAGGTCTGATTAGTCCGCTCGGTCTGGCCATTAGTCTGAGGATGGAAAGCAGACGAAAAAGACAAATCTATGCCCATCCTAGCACAGAATGCCCGCCAAAATCTAGACACGAATTGGGTCCCTCTGTCAGAAATGATATTCTCCGGAATACCATGCAAACGAACAACATTTTGAAAAAACAGAGGAACCAACTCGGAAGAAGAAGGCAACTTAGGCAAGGGAACCAGATGGACCATCTTAGAGAAACGGTCACACACCACCCAGATGACAGACATCTTCTGAGAAACAGGCAGATCCGAAATAAAATCCATCGAGATGTGCGTCCAAGGCCTCTTCGGGATAGGCAAGGGTAACAACAATCCACTAGCCCGAGAGCAACAAGGCTTGGCCCGAGCACAAACGTCACAAGACTGCACAAAGCCTCGCACATCTCGTGACAGGGAAGGCCACCAGAAGGACCTTGCCACCAAATCCCTGGTACCAAAGATTCCAGGATGACCTGCCAACGCAGAAGAATGAACCTCAGAGATGACTCTACTGGTCCAATCATCAGGAACAAACAGTCTACCAGGTGGGCAACGATCAGGTCTATCCGCCTGAAACTCCTGCAAGGCCCGCCGCAGGTCTGGAGAAACGACAGACAATATCACTCCATCTTTAAGGATACCTGTGGGCTCAGAATTACCAGGGGAGTCAGGCTCAAAACTCCTAGAAAGGGCATCCGCCTTAACATTCTTAGAACCCGGTAGGTAAGACACCACAAAATTAAACCGAGAGAAAAACAACGACCAGCGCGCCTGTCTAGGATTCAGGCGCCTGGCAGACTCAAGGTAAATTAAATTTTTGTGGTCAGTCAATACCACCACCTGATGTCTGGCCCCCTCAAGCCAGTGACGCCACTCCTCAAAAGCCCACTTCATGGCCAAAAGCTCCCGATTCCCAATATCATAATTCCGCTCGGCGGGCGAAAATTTACGGGAAAAAAAAGCACAAGGTCTCATCACGGAGCAGTCGGAACTTCTCTGCGACAACACCGCCCCAGCTCCGATTTCAGAAGCGTCGACCTCAACCTGAAAAGGAAGAGCAACATCAGGCTGACGCAACACTGGGGCGGAAGAAAAGCGGCGCTTGAGCTCCCGAAAGGCCTCCACAGCATCAGGGGACCAATCAGCAACATCAGCACCCTTCTTAGTCAAATCAGTCAATGGTTTTACAACATCAGAAAAACCAGCAATAAATCGACGATAAAAGTTAGCAAAGCCCAAAAATTTCTGAAGACTCTTAAGAGAAGAGGGTTGCGTCCAATCACCAATAGCCTGAACCTTGACAGGATCCATCTCGATGGAAGAGGGGGAAAAAATGTATCCCAAGAAGGAAATCTTCTGAACCCCAAAAACACACTTAGAACCCTTCACACACAAGGAATTAGACCGCAAAACCTGAAAAACCCTCCTGACCTGCTGGACATGAGAGTCCCAGTCATCCGAAAAAATCAGAATATCATCCAGATACACAATCATAAATTTATCCAAATAATCGCGGAAAATGTCATGCATAAAGGACTGGAAGACTGAAGGGGCATTTGAAAGACCAAAAGGCATCACCAAATACTCAAAATGGCCCTCGGGCGTATTAAATGCGGTTTTCCACTCATCCCCCTGCTTGATTCGCACCAAATTATACGCCCCACGGAGATCAATCTTAGAGAACCACTTGGCCCCCTTTATACGAGCAAACAAATCAGTAAGCAGTGGTAACGGATATTGATATTTAACCGTGATTTTATTCAAAAGTCGATAATCAATACACGGCCTCAAAGAGCCGTCTTTCTTAGACACAAAGAAAAAACCGGCTCCTAAGGGAGATGACGAAGGACGAATATGTCCCTTTTCCAAGGACTCCTTTATATATTCTCGCATAGCAGCGTGTTCAGGCACAGACAGATTAAATAAACGCCCCTTAGGGTATTTACTACCCGGGATCAAGTCTATGGCACAATCGCACTCCCGGTGCGGAGGTAGTGAACCAACCTTGGGTTCTTCAAAAACGTCACGAAAGTCAGACAAGAATTCAGGAATCTCAGAGGGAATAGATGATGAAATGGAAACCAAAGGTACGTCCCCATGAGTTCCTTTACATCCCCAGCTTAACACAGACATAGCTCTCCAGCCGAGGACTGGGTTATGAGATTGCAGCCATGGCAATCCCAGCACCAAAACATCATGTAGATTATACAGCACCAGAAAGCGAATAACCTCCTGGTGATCCGGATTAACACGCATAGTCACTTGTGTCCAGTATTGTGGTTTATTACTAGCCAATGGGGTGGAGTCAATCCCTTTCAGAGGTATCGGAGCCTCCAATGGCTCCAAATCATACCCACAGCGTTTGGCAAAGGACCAATCCATAAGACTCAAAGCAGCGCCAGAGTCGACATAGGCGTCCGCGGTAATAGATGACAAAGAACAAATCAGGGTCACAGATAGAATAAACTTAGACTGTAAAGTGCTAATTGAAACAGACTTGTCAGGCTTCTTAGTACGCTTAAAGCATGCTGATATAACATGAGTTGAATCACCACAATAGAAGCACAACCCATTTTTTCGTCTAAAATTCTGCCGCTCGCTTCTGGACAGAATTCTATCACATTGCATATTTTCTGGCGTTTTCTCAGTAGACACCGCCAAATGGTGCACAGGTTTGCGCTCCCGCAGACGCCTATCGATCTGAATAGCCATCGTCATGGACTCATTCAGACTTGCAGGCACAGGGAACCCCACCATAACATCCTTAATGGCATCAGAGAGACCTTCTCTGAAAATCGCCGCCAGGGCGCACTCATTCCACTGAGTAAGCACAGACCATTTGCGGAATTTTTGGCAGTATATTTCAGCTTCATCTTGCCCCTGAGACAAGGACATCAAGGCCTTTTCCGCCTGAAGCTCTAAATGAGGTTCCTCATAAAGCAACCCCAAGGCCAGAAAAAACGCATCCACATTGAGCAACGCAGGATCCCCTGGTGCCAATGCAAAAGCCCAGTCTTGAGGGTCGCCCCGGAGCAAGGAAATTACAATCCTGACCTGCTGTGCAGGGTCTCCGGCAGAGCGAGACTTCAGGGACAAAAACAATTTGCAATTATTTTTAAAATTTTGAAAGTGAGATCTATTCCCCGAGAAGAACTCAGGCAAAGGAATTCTAGGCTCAGACATAGGTGCATGAACAACAAAATCTTGCAAATTTTGTACCTTTGTGGCGAGATTATTCAAACCTGTAGCTACACTCTGAAGATCCATTTGAAACAGGTGAACACAGAGCCATTCAAGGATTAGAAGGAGAGAAAGAGAGGAAGGCTGCAGTATAGGCAGACTAGCAAGTGATTCAATTAAGAGCACACTCAGAACTAGAGGAGAAAAAAAAAAAAAAAAAAAAAAAATTGTAGCAGACTTCTTTTTTCTCTCCTTTCTCAGCCAGTAATTTAACCCTTTTTTGGGCCGGTCAAACTGTCATGATTCTCAATGGCGAGAGAACATAGCCCAGCATATATGAGAACTAGCTCTTGGAAGATGGAAACTATACTGACCATGAACTAAACCTGCCGCACAACTAGAAGTGGCCGGGTAGCATGCCTACGTTTTTTTATCCCTAGATGCCCAGCGCCAGCCGGAGAACTACCTAATCCTAGCAGAGGAAAAGACAGTCCTGGCTCACCTCTAGAGAAATTTTCCCAAAAGGCAGACAGAGGCCCCCACATATATTGGCGGTGATTTTAGATGAAATGACAAACGTAGTATGAATATAGGTTTAGCAAAATCGAGGTCCGCTTACTAGATAGCAGGAAGACAGAAAGGGCACTTTCATGGTCAGCAGAAAACCCTATCAAAACACCATCCAGAAATTACTTTAAGACTCTAGCATTAACTCATAACACCAGAGTGGCAATTTCCGCTCACAAGAGCTTTCCAGACACAGTAACGAAACAGCAGCTGTGAACAGGAACAAAATGCAAAAACACACAAGGACAAAAGTCCAACTTAGCTGGGGGTTGTCTAGTAGCAGGAACAAGCACAGAAGGCTTCTGATTACATTGTTGACCGGCATGAAACTGACAGAGGAGCAAGGTTATATAGCGACTCCCACATCCTGATAGGAGCAGGTGAACAGAGGGGATGATGCACACAAGTTCAATTCCACAAGTGGCCACCGGGGGAGCCCAGAATCCAATTTCACAACAGTCTCCCACCACCACCACCACTCTTCGTTGCTTCTTGGCTGTACTGTTTGCTGTCACTTGTTGCTGTGTGCCCTGTTCTTTTTTGCTTGCTGGTATTGCTTCATCCTTAGGTGTGCCATCTTCATCCTCTACAAAGATTTGATATCGGTTCTTCAGTTGTGTGGTTGGTGATTTCTCCATGGTCTTCTTGCTTCTTTTGGTCACATGCTTCCACTCATCTGCTTTTGGAGGTTCTCTGACACTTTTTTCACCTTCTGTGACCAGTAGAGATGCTTCTGTTCTGTCTAGGAAGTCTTCATTCTCTTTGATGAGTTTCAAAGTTGCTATTCTTTCTTCCAGACCCCACACCTTTTCTTCTAAAAGGGCCACTAGTCTACACTTCTGACAGGTGAAATTGGATTCTTCTTCCGGTCGATCTGTGAACATGTAGCACATGCTGCAGCTCACCATGTAGGTTGTCACATCTGCCATGTTGCTCCTAGATCCTGCTGACTTGCTGTGTGTTTTCCTTCTTCTGTAATCTATCTACTCAGCCAAGCTTTCTTGCAATAATGTCCTACAGGCAAAAATTCGGTTTGGTGATGCTTTCCAAGCAGCTGGTCCCGGCTGTACCCAACGATCTTCTTGCTGAGGGAGACTCTTCGCTTTTCCCAGAAGGCACCTGGAATATGCAAATTATCCTCCTCAAGCTTGAATCCCTGGTTTGGTGATGCTTTCCAAGCAGCTGGTCCCGGCTGTACCCAACGATCTTCTTGCTGAGGGAGACTCTTCGCTTTTCCCAGAAGGCACCTGGAATATGCAAATTATCCGCCTCAAGCTAGAATCCCTGGTTTGGTGATTCTTTCCATGCAGCTGGTCCCAGCTGTACCCAACAATCTTCTTGCTGAGGGAGACTCTTCGCTTTTCCCAGAAGGCACCTGGAATATGCAAATTATCCGCCTCAAGCTTGAATCCCTGGTTTGGTGATGCTTTCCAAGCAGCTGGTCCCGGCTGTACCCAACGATCTTCTTGCTGAGGGAGACTCTTCGCTTTTCCCAGAAGGCACCTGGAATATGCAAATTATCCTCCTCAAGCTTGAATCCCTGGTTTGGTGATGCTTTCCAAGCAGCTGGTCCTGGCTGTACCCAACGATCTTCTTGCTGAGGGAGACTCTTCGCTTTTCCCAGAAGGCACCTGGAATATGCAAATTATCCTCCTCAAGCTTGAATCCCTGGTTTGGTGATGCTTTCCAAGCAGTTGGTCCCGGCTGTACCCAATGATCTTCTTGCTGAGGGAGACTCTTCGCTTTTCCCAGAAGGCACCTGGAATATGCAAATTATCCTCATCAAGCTTGAATCCCTGGTTTGGTGATGCTTTCCAAGCAGCTGGACCCGGCTGTACCCAACGATCTTCTTGCTGAGAGAGACACTTCGCTTTTCCCAGAAGGCACCTGGAATATGCAAATTATCCTCCTAAAGCTTGAATCCCTTTGTGTTCTGAAACGCTCTCTGCTCACAATCAGAGAAGCGGGATGGTGATGCTAATTATGGTGTCATGGACGCTCACAATCTTTGTGGAGTACTCAAAGTTTTGGAGGATTTTTACATATGTCTGACATCCATGTCCACTCCTGATGTCTTATGTGTGGAGTCTGAACTGAATACTGAAGGCCTTGTTGATGCTGGTAGTCAACAACTGCCCTCTTCTGCTCACAAATCCTTTCCAACATCTGCAGTGTAGAGTTCCAGCACATGAGGACATCACACAACAGTCATTGAGCCGTAAGCTGCAAATGCTGCTGAAGCACGGCAAGGGTGGCAGACTGTAGCTCACTTTCTAAAATGAACAAAAAAAGAAGAGAAAAGATATGCACACTAGTGGGATCAATCGCACATAATAATCTTTATTAGAAATAAATGTACAACAACAAGAGCAAAGTAAAGTACACAGTGTTAAAAACATTTAAAAAGGCCAAAAGGGCCATACAGAGCAACTAGGATCCCCCAGGACAGAACAGCTTAGACATAAAGCATACACATAGAAATAAGTAAACATATCTGGACACATAACACTGAGCGTGGTTAGATGTGGAGTAAGCTGACATACACAAAAATCAAAAAGTCCACATGTGTAAATAACAATAGCCTGTGCTGCCAGCTGACCTCAAAGAAATACCATCAGCCCTAAAATGAGCCAATAACGCGTTAGTGATATGTAACAATAAACAAAATATCAAAATGTCAATTAGTAAGCTAATGCACCGTTGCCTAAATTCTGCCACAACCGGATGAACCCATAATACAGTGTGGCCCACCAAACAGGCTATATCCAGAAAGGCACTATAATGTGTTTAGTCAGGTAAAAGGGTTGTCTATCAGCATTACCCTGGGCAATCACCACCCAGTAAGTGCCTGGTCCGTATTCAAGGTGCTAAACGTGCAGAGTAGAGTTGGTAACAAGTCCTGGGGGAGGAATAGAGGCCCCACGCGTATCGACGCTGCTAGAGCGTCTTCATCAGGGGAAGTCGATACAATCAGTCCCAACAATGCCCTATTATATACAAGTAGTAATACATGATATAAATCACCTGTGACTCTGTGAGAATGCCGCGGCGTGTGAAATCACCTCATGGGATGGAAAGCCGGATGGGTATCCGGCTCAAGATCAGAGAGGGTTTTGCGCCTGCGCACAAAGGTATCCAGCGTCAGCCAAGCCCGACTGCGCCGGCGCCTAGGTAACCATAGTGATGCGCTGTCTGCGCACGCGCTGAACTGTCGCTCGACCCCCTGATGTTAAAAAGATTGCTAAGTCTCCAAAACAGTGCAGCGTAATGTGCCGACACTGCAGCACTCTTAGTGCGCCTATGAACATGCCTGCCCTGCCAAAAAGGCCTGGCCTCACGTAGATACTAAAAGTCACAACAAACAAGCTGTGTATACCTCTGAAACTCTTTTATTCAATAGGCCATGATTGTAGAAAAGGATGTGCAAAGCGTAAGAACATATGTACATAAATAACCAATATCCGCTGCATCAAACTGCTCAGGCACTAAAAGTAGCCAAAGTGATGGAACTAAAAAAGTTACTGCATGTGCATGCGCCAACAAATAAAGCAGCCCCTCAACGTCAAAGTGGCTTTAAGAGAAGACTTATCCCTTTGATACAATTTTATAATTTGGCGATACGGCGCTGGTATAGATGGCAAGTATATGCCTGCACATATGAGCACCCAGAGAACTGGTCAGACCTCATTACATAAAACGCAAAAGAATTTTTATCAAATGATACGAAATACAAGTGGTTTATACGAATCTACAGTTTGCATACCCGCAAAATTGTTATAAAAGACAGTCTAGGGAGCCCAGATACTACAAATGCGCCGGTAGTCGCTATCCCAAGTGGTTTGCAGTAAAAGCTGCAATGTACTGCATGTGAGCGCACCGCGACAAACCTGTCCCAGACGCTATAGCTAAATAGATTAGGTATGCAGCTACTTTCAGTAATAGCATGCACACCAAAATGAGAGAAAGTTACACAAAATACCTAGAGGAGAATGATATGGGAGTCACAGTAAGTTCTAAGGGGTATATTGGATGCAGCCGATTCAAAAAAAAAAAAATAAAAAATATATATATATATACTAGCTATTGAACCCGTTCTACGCCCGGGTGGCGAGCATTTATATTGGTATATGGTCACCATCCTGGTATGTGCTGCTCCCATCTTGCTCTCCCATCCTGTCATGTGCTGCTCCATCCTGCGGCCCCATCCTGTCATGTGCTGCTCCATCCTGCGGCCCCATCCTGTCATGTGCTGCTCCATCCTGCGCCCCCATCCTGTCATGTGTGTGCCCCCATTCTGTCATGTGCTGCTCCCATCCTGTCATGTGCTCCCATCCTGCGCCCCATCCTGTCATGTGCTCCCATCCTGCACCCCCATCCTGTCATCTGTGTGCCCCCATTCTGTCATGTGCTGCTCCCATCGTGCGCAATCATTCTGTCATGTGCTGCTCCCATCCCGCGCCCCCATTCTGCCTGTTCCTGTTTCCATTCTGCCATATGTTGCTCCCATCTTTCTCTCTCCGGCTCTACTGCCCGAGTGCAGCTGTGCTGAGTGCGGGCGGCTGTGGTGAGTGTGGGCGGCTGTGCGTGGCTGTGGTGAGTGCGGGCGGCTGTGCGTGGCTGTGCTGAGTGCGGGCGGCTGTGCGTGGCTGTGCTGAGTGCGGGCGGCTGTGCGTGACTCTGGTGAGTGCGGGCGGCTGTGCGTGGCTCTGGTGAGTGCGGGCGGCTGTGCGTGGCTGTGCTGAGTGCGGGCGGCTGTGCGTGGCCGTGCTGAGTGCGGGCGGCTGTGCTGAGTGTGGGCGGCTGTGCGTGGCTGTGCTGAGTGCGGGTGGCTGTGCGTGGCTGTGCTGAGTGCGGGCGGCTCTGCGTGGCTCTGGTGAGTGCGGGCGGCTGTGCGTGGCTCTGGTGAGTGCGGGCGGCTGTGCGTGGCTCTGGTGAGTGCGGGCGGCTGTGCGTGGCTGTGCTGAGTGCGGGCGGCTGTGCGTGGCCGTGCTGAGTGCGGGCGGCTGTGCTGAGTGTGGGCGGCTGTGCGTGGCTCTGGTGAGTGCGGGTGGCTGTGCGTGGCTGTGCTGAGTGCGGGCGGCTCTGCGTGGCTCTGGTGAGTGCGGGCGGCTGTGCGTGGCTCTGGTGAGTGCGGGCGGCTGTGCGTGGCTCTGGTGAGTGCGGGCGGCTGTGCGTGGCTGTGCTGAGTGCGGGCGGCTGTGCGTGGCCGTGCTGAGTGCGGGCGGCTGTGCGTGGCTGTGCTGAGTGTTGGCGGCTGTGCGTGGCTGTGCTGAGTGCGGGTGGCTGTGCGTGGCTGTGCTGAGTGCGGGCGGCTGTGCATGGCTCTGCTGAGTGCGGGCGGCTGTGCGTGGCTCTGGTGAGTGCGGGCGGCTGTGCGTGACTCTGGTGAGTGCGGGCGGCTGTGCGTGGCTCTGGTGAGTGCGGACGGCTGTGCATGGCTCTGGTGAGTGCGGGCGGCTGTGCGTGGCTCTGGTGAGTGCGGGCGGCTGTGCGTGGCTCTGGTGAGTGCGGGCGGCTGTGCGTGGCTCTGGTGAGTGCGGGCGGCTGTGTGGCTCTGGTGAGTGCGGGCGGCTGTGCGTGGCTCTGGTGAGTGCGGGCGGCTGTGCGTGGCTCTGGTGAGTGCGGGCGGCTGTGCGAGGCTGTGCTGAGTGCGGGCGGCTGTGCGTGGCTGTGCTGAGTGCGGGCGGCTGTGCATGGCTCTGCTGAGTGCGGGCGGCTGTGCTGAGTGCGGGCGGCTGTGCGTGGCTGTGCTGAGTGCGGGCGGCTGTGCGTGGCTGTGCTGAGTGCGGGCGGCTGTGCGTGGCTGTGCTGAGTGTGGGCGGCTGTGCTGAGTGTGGGCGGGCGGCTGTGCGTGGCTGTGCTGGGCGCCGAGTGCTGGGGGCCTGAGCAGGCGGGGTCACCGGCGCGCTGTGGGGGTCAGGTGCCGGAGTCGCCGCTAGCTCAGGCCCCCGGCACTTGCTATATTTACCTGTCCCCCCGTTCCACTGCTGCGCGCGGCTCCATCTTCCGGGTCCTGTCCTCTGGCTGTGACTGTTCAGTCAGAGGGCGGCGCGCATTAAGCGCGTCATCGTGCCCTCTGAACTGAACGTCTCAGGCAGAGGATGTGGAGGACGGAGGCTCGCGCAGCGGTGGAACGGAGGACAGGTAAATATGCTCACCCTCCTGGCTCCGTAGCTCGTCCCTGCTTCTCCGTTGGAGATCGCGGTGTGCGTTCAGTGCTTACGCATACCACGATCTCCTGGGAGCGTCACTCTGTGGGGTCCAGACTGCGCCGGCGCTTGCGCAGTCTATAAAGGCTTCGGACAGAGTGACGCTCCCAGCGTTATATTATAGATATATATACTGTATATATATACATACATTTGTCCAAGCAATCCTCAAAAGGAAACCAGAGAAACAGCCCCGACCCAAAGGTCAAACGGTACTCGGACTCAAGGTCAAATATCTAGATCTATGACGTCTCATAAGGAGCGGGAGAGAGAACGAATAGTCCAGCTGAAGTCTGGGAATGCCTATATTTATTAAGGCACAGAAGACATGTTACCCAAAGGGGGGGGGGGGGGAAAGAATAAATTTCACCCCAGGACTTGGAAAAATGGGGGGGAGCTACCAACCGGGGCCCAATGGATATGGCACTACAGTCAAAGGGGATGTACCAATGTGCACCACAGGAGGGTATGTATGTGTCTTGACACTAAGTCAACCCGGACTCTATATAGGGGAGCATAATACAGTTATTACATTCTATAATCTTGACACAAAAATGGGTGCAGCTGGCAGCAAACAGGCAATATACAAGATGTCCTTAATGATGGTCCAGGGGGTCCAAGAGGGGTTATCCATTAATTCAAATAATGTTTCTGTAGAGGAGAGTTTGATATGGTCACGTCTAGCAGGCCTGAAAGAACAAAATGACATAAACATAGATTAAACATGCCATCATTAGATCTGCTTGTAAAAGCCCGTATAGAGGAGCTCCTCATTGATCCCTACCGGAGCCCGACTATTAAGGTTATAGATCCATTTGGATTCCATCCTTAGTAAGTCCAAGGTGATGTTACCACCCCTAATACTAGGCTTGACCCCCTCAAGGCCTATAACTCTAAGTCCCCTCACAGAACCCCCATGTACCTGTGAAAAGTGTGCTGCCACTGAGGAGATCTTCTTTCCCCTCTCCAAATCCTTCTGGGCCGTGTTGATGTTAGATACATGTTGCTGCACCCGGCGTCGCAGCTCCTGTGTAGTATAGCCTATATAGAGTTTCGGGCAATCACACACCAAGGCATATACCAAGTTTCTAGTGCGACAATTAAAGTATGCTGTTGGTTGGATCTTCCTAGCCAAATGCGGAAGGGAGATCCCCTGTTCCGAAATCGTAAATCCACAGACATTACATCCCCCACAGGGGTAAGATCCATAAATACGACTCCCGGTTCCACTCCCTGTGGCAGCCCTTTTGAAGTGGCTGGATACCAGTTCATCCTTTAAATTACGAGATCTTCTGGCTATCATCCTAGGAGTAGTAGAAAGCCAAGGCAAAAGCTTGGGTTCTGTTAATAGGATATTCCAATTTTTCTTCAGGATCTCATGGACATCCCCCCACTGATTATGGTAGGTAGTAATTAGATCAATTGATCTTGCAGAGTTCTTCAGTCTTGGTCTTAGTGTGTCCTCCCGTTCACACTGCTGGGAGTATTGGAATCATGGCCTATTGAATAAAAGAGTTTCAGAGGTATACACAGCTTGTTTGTTGTGACTTTTAGTATCTACGTGAGGCCAGGCCTTTTTGGCAGGGCAGGCATGTTCATAGGCGCACTAAGAGTGCTGCAGTGTCGGCACATTACGCTGCACTGTTTTGGAGACTTAGCAATCTTTTTAACATCAGGGGGTCGAGCGACAGTTCAGCGCGTGCGCAGACAGCGCATCACTATGGTTACCTAGGCGACGGCGCAGTCGGGCTTGGCTGACGCTGGATACCTTTGTGCGCAGGCGCATAACCCTCTCTGATCTTGAGCCGGATACCCATCCGGCTTTCCATCCCATGAGGTGATTTCACACGCCGCGGCATTCTCACAGAGTCACAGGTGATTTATATCATGTATTACTACTTGTATATAATAGGGCATTGTTGGGACTGATTGTATCTACTTCCCCTGATGAAGACGCTCTAGCAGCGTCGATACGCGTGGGGCCTCTATTCCTCCCCCAGGACTTGTTACCAACTCTACTCTGCACGTTTAGCACCTTGAATACGGACCAGGCACTTACTGGGTGGTGATTGCCCAGGGTAATGCTGATAGACAACCCTTTTACCTGACTAAACACATTATAGTGCCTTTCTGGATATAGCCTGTTTGGTGGGCCACACTGTATTATGTGTTCATCCGGTTGTGGCAGAATTTAGGCAACGGTGCATTAGTTTACTAATTGACATTTTGATATTTTGTTTATTGTTACATATCACTAACGCGTTGTTGGCTCATTTTAGGGCTGATGGTATTTCTTTGAGGTCAGCTGGCAGCACAGGCTATTGTTATTTACACATGTGGACTTTTTGATTTTTGTGTATGTCAGCTTACTCCACATCTAACCACGCTCAGTGTTATGTGTCCAGATATGTTTACTTATTTCTATGTGTATGCTTTATGTCTAAGCTGTTCTGTCCTGGGGGATCCTAGTTGCTCTGTATGGCCCTTTTGGCCTTTTTAAATGTTTTTAACACTGTGTCCTTTTCTTTGCTCTTGTTGTTGTACATTTATTTCTAATAAAGATTATTATATGCGGTTGATCCCACTAGTGTGCATATCTTTTCTCTTCTTTTTTTGTTTATGATGTTCTATATGCACGTGGTTGATCCCCTTTAAATTGATCAGCTGCGGTGCCCGCTCTTTCTGTGTTTATATGCTTTGACTTTCTAAAATGGGCACACAGGTGGCATACTTTGACAAGCAGATCTCGCAGCTCCGGGTAGGTTTTGAGAAACCGCTGAACCACGAAATTAAGCACATGGGCCAGGCATGGTACGTTTGTGAGCTTGCCTTGCCTGAGAGCCGCCACCAGGTTCTGGCCATTGTCACACACGACCAATCCTGGCTTCAGTGGTGTCAGCCACAGATCTGCCTGCTCTTTCAGAGCTGTCCACAATTCTTCAGCATTGTGCGGTTTGTCATCTAAGCATATTAGCTTCAGCACAGCTTGGTGCTGCTTGGCTGAAGCAGTGCTGCAGTGCTTCCAGCTTGTGACTGATGTGGTCATTTTGGAGCTGGAGGCTGAAGAGTTGGAAATGCAGGAGCTGTAGACTGTGTGGGCAATCCTGACTGACGTAGGGTCCGCAATCCTTGGCGTTGGGAGGACATGTTCCATGCCAAGGTCCGACTGGGTCCCGGCTTCCACTATGTTAGCCCAGTGCTCTGTCAGCGAGATGTATTGTCCCTGCCCACAAGCACTTGTCCAAGTGTCCATAGATAGGTGCACTTTCCCAGTAACTGCATTGTTGAGGGCACGGCTAATGTTGTGGGACATGTGCTTGTGTAATGGGGGGACGGCACACCGGGAGAAATAGTGGTGGCTGGGAACCGAGTATCGAGGAATGGCCGCCGCCATCAGGTTGCGGAAAGCTTCCATCTCCACAAGCCTAAAGGTACCGTTACACTTAAAGATTTACCAACGATCACGACCAGCGATACGACCTGGCCGTGATCGTTGGTAAGTCGTTGTGTGGTCGCTGGAGAGCTGTCACACAGACCGCTCTCCAGCGACCAACGATGTCGAAGTCCCCGGGTAACCATGGTAAACATCGGGTTACTAAGCGCAGGGCCGCGCTTAGTAACCCGATGTTTACCCTGGTTACCATTGTAAATGTAAAAAAAAAAACCACTACATACTTACATTCCTGTGTCTGTCACGTCCCTCGCCGTCAGCTTCCCGCACTGACTGTGTCAGCGCCGGCCGTAAAGCACAGCACAGCAGTGACGTCACCGCTGTGCTTTACGGCCGGCGCTCACAGTCAGTGCGGGAAGCTGACGGCGAGGGACGTGACAGACACAGGAATGTAAGTATGTAGTGTTTTGGTTTTTTACATTTACAATGGTAATCAGGGTAAACATCGGGTTACTAAGCGCAGCCCTGCGCTTAGTAACCCGATATTTACCCTGGTTACCAGTGAAGACATCGCTGGATCGGCGTCACACACGCCGATGCAGCGATGACAGCGGGTGATCAGCGACCAAAAAAAGGTCCTGATCATTCGCAGTGACCAACGATCTCCCAGCAGGGGCCTGATCGTTGGTCGCTGTCACGCATAACGATTTCGTTAATGATATCGTTGCTACATCACAAAAAGCAACTATATCGTTAACGAAATCATTATGTGTGACGGTACCTTAAAAGGCAACATTTTGAGCGCAAGCAGTCGAGAAATGTGTGGCCTGTAGGGGCGTTGGATGAGTATTTGCACTTGCATTACAAGGACTGGGGTATGGACAATTGAATGCTGCGCAGGGACAAAGACGTTTATGTGATTGCTGATGGTGCTAGTTGAGTGTGTGCAACAGGTGCAGGGCAGGAGGCATCTTTGCATGCACCATGAATAGGGGATTGGCTTGCATGCACAACAGCAGAAGAAGCAGTGGTGTCACCCGCAGACACTCTTACTGGACCATGAGGTTCGGCCCACAAAGTCGGGTGCTTTGCTGACGTGCCTGATCATACTGTTGGTGGTCAGGCTGGTAGTTTTGCTACCCCTGCTGATTCTGGCCTGGCATGTGGTGCAAATGGCCTTTTTGGGGTTATCAGCAGACTCTTTAAAAAACAGCCAGACTTAGGAAGACCTAACAGTTGTACTGGCAACTTCCGTCGTATTGGTGTTATGGGGAACGGTTTCCTGCCTTCTGTCTGCGGCCACCACACTGCTTCTTCCTGCCTGTTGGGGTGCTACACCTCTCTCCCCCTGTTTGCTCCTGTCCTCATTCTGCATGTCCTGCCAGGCCGGGTCAGTTATTAGATCATCCACTACCTCATCTTCCACTTCCGCACCCTGGTCCTCCTCCTGACTTTTTGGCAATAGTCTCATCATCGTCCACCTCTTGTGACACCATCCCACCGTCGCCTTCGTGTGACCGTGGCTGCTCAAATATTTGGGCATCACTACATGCAATTTCCATAAATGGAAAAGTGAACAGCTCTTCGGAGTGTCCAAGTGTGGGATCAGTTGTCTCCGGGCACTCGGCATGTTGAGAGGAAGGAGGGTCAGGGTGAGGAATATGCGTCCAGAATCACGGCTACTGAGACTTGACCGTGTGGAAGACAGTGTGGTGATGGTGGTGGCAAAGTGGCTGGAAGCATTTTCCGCTATCCAACCAACAACCATTTCACACTGCTCTGGGTTCAATAGTGGTGTGCTGTGGTCTCCTAGTAATTGGGACAGGGAGGTCGGGCAAGAAGATGTGGGTGTTTGTTGTGGCACAATTTCAGTTTGCCCACGACCTCGGCCTCTGCATGCACCATCACCATCACGTCCATTTCCTCGTCCCTTGACATGCGCCTTGCCCATTTTAAATGGAGGACAATAATTTCCACGTTCACTGCAAATGGCTGAATTTAGAGCGAACTTATATGTGATCCATGTGACGGAAAACCACTATTTTAAATAGTTACCTACAGACCAGCTATTTAAAACAGCACACTGGTGTCAATAACTTCGCTAATACACTGCAACAAAATTGAAATGGAAGGCAGAAAGGGCAGAATTTTGAGCGCAGTTATATGTGATCCGTGCGATGGACAATCCACAGTTTTAAATAGTTGGCCTGTAGGTAACTATTTTAACAGCAATCTGGTGTCAATAACTTGGCTGACACACTGCAACAAAATTGAATTGGAGGGCAGAAATGGCAGAATTTTGGACGGATAGATTTTTAGTGCTGTAATATGGAAAGGATCTGGCTGTATTCTGCAGTGCCAACAAGCAAGTAGAACAGAAAAACGGTGTTCTCTGGATTGCTTTTAATTTTTAAGCAAATAATCAGGATTAAGATAATAAAAAAAAATATTCCTGGCCCCTGATACCTGGGGCTATGTCTAGAGTATCTGTAAAAGCAGCAGCAGACGGAACTGGAATGGACCCTCTTGTTATATGCACTGCAGTCTGCCACATACACTGCGTACCTAGCACTGATATCTATGCAATATATTATACACATATCCATCTCATCTAAGTAAGAACTAAGAAAATCTCTCCCTAGCTCAGCAGCACCTCTTCCTACACTGCCTGATTCCAGAGTAGACTGTGACGAGCATGGTGGCGCCCGGTCTGATATAGACCTGATGATGCTGTGCGGCCAGCCAATCACTGTAATACCACAACCAACATGGCTGCGGCATTACAGTGTGTGGCAGACAATCCCTACAGATTTATTGGCTCTCTAAACATGCAGGGTGGGGACCCGAGCTCCCGCTGAGCAACCCCGGAAATACTCATCGAGCTCTGAGCATTTCGAGCAGTGAGATGCTCGGGCGAGTACCAAGTAATGGTGAGCATGCTCGCTCATCACTATTCAGCACTTCAGTAATATTGTTTTTCGAGAATTCTTGGATCAATTTATTGTTGTTTCGACCATGATTAAGGTACTCTGTCTGTGACCTCCTTTTTTGTTAATACAGGTCCTTCTCAAAAAATTAGCATATAGTGTTAAATTTCATTATTTACCATAATGTAATGATTACAATTAAACTTTCATATATTATGGATTCATTATCCACCAACTGAAATTTGTCAGGTCTTTTATTGTTTTAATACTGATGATTTTGGCATACAACTCCTGATAACCCAAAAAACCTGTCTCAATAAATTAGCATATTTCACCCGTCCAATCAAATAAAAGTGTTTTTTAATAACAAACAAAAAAACCATCAAATAATAATGTTCAGTTATGCACTCAATACTTTGTCGGGAATCCTTTGGCAGAAATGACTGCTTCAATGCGGCGTGGCATGGAGGCAATCAGCCTGTGACACTGCTGAGATGTTATGGAGGCCCAGGATGCTTCAATAGCGGCCTTAAGCTCATCCAGAGTGTTGGGTCTTGCGTCTCTCAACTTTCTCTTCACAATATCCCACAGATTCTCTATGGGGTTCAGGTCAGGAGAGTTGGCAGGCCAATTGAGCACAGTAATACCATGGTCAGTAAACCATTTACCAGTGGTTTTGGCACTGTGAGCAGGTGCCAGGTCGTGCTGAAAAATGAAATCTTCATCTCCATAAAGCATTTCAGCCGATGGAAGCATGAAGTGCTCCAAAATCTCCTGATAGCTAGCTGCATTGACCCTGCCCTTGATGAAACACAGTGGACCAACACCAGCAGCTGACATGGCACCCCACACCATCACTGACTGTGGGTACTTGACACTGGACTTCAGGCATTTTGGCATTTCCTTCTCCCCAGTCTTCCTCCAGACTCTGGCACCTTGATTTCCGAATGACATGCAAAATTTGCTTTCATCAGAAAAAAGTACTTGGGACCACTTAGCAACAGTCCAGTGCTGCTTCTCTGTAGCCCAGGTCAGGCGCTTCTGCCGCTGTTTATGGTTCAAAAGTGGCTTTACCTGGGGAATGCGGCACCTGTAGCCCATTTCCTGCACACGCCTGTGCACGGTGGCTCTGGATGTTTCCACACCAGACTCAGTCCACTGCTTCCTCAGGTTCCGGTCACCTCTTCTCGTTGTACAGCGTTTTCTGCCACATTGTTTCCTTCCAACAGACTTACCATTGAGGTGCCTTGATACAGCACTCTGGGAACAGCCTATTTGTTGAGAAATTTCTTTCTGGGTCTTACCCTCTTGCTTGAGGGTGTCAATGATGGCCTTCTTGACATCTGTCAGGTCGCTAGTCTTACCCATGATGGGGGTTTTGAGTAATGAACCAGGCAGGGAGTTTTTAAAAGCCTCAGGTATCTTTTGCATGTGTTTAGAGTTAATTAGTTGATTCAGAAGATTAGGGTAATAGGTCATTTAGAGAACCTTTTCTTGATATGCTAATTTATTGAGACAGGTTTTTTGGGTTATCAGGAGTTGTATGCCAAAATCATCAGTATTAAAACAATAAAAGACCTGACAAATTTCAGTTGGTGGATAATGAATCTATAGTATATGAAAGTTTAATTGTAATCATTACATTATGGTAAATAATGAAATTTAACACTATATGCTAATTTTTTGAGAAGGACCTGTAGTCTACTGGTTCTTAAACGGAGCTTTTATATGGCTTAATTAAAAGCTAAGTTGTAAATATTTTAAAAAGTGTCCTCTCTGAATTCTTCCTTTCTTTTTCTTATCTGGATATTTGTTGAAAAACTTTCTCAGGCAAAAGTACTGGGTCCAGAAAATGCTTATCTTATCTTTATGACAACTTTATCTTTCAAAAGGAAGAAAAAAGAACAAGCGGATCTGCAATTTGGACCTAATTCTTACCGACAGGAGGAAATGGTTGAGGAAGTAAAGTTGTCTTGGAATTTAGGGGGCAGCAATCATGAATTTTGGATTAGAAGAGGAGGAAGATCAGCGAGGACTCAGACTTTAAGGTTGGACTTCAGAAAAGCAGATTTTAATGGACTCAGAAAGAGGGTAGGAAAAGTCAAATGGCTGGATTTTCTAAAGGACAAAAATGTCCAAGAAGATGGTAGATTTTGCTAAATGAAATTCTCACTACACAATCTGTAACAATTGCAAAAAGAAGGAAGAATTGGAAGCATTTAAAGAGACCAGGATGGTAATGTAAACTAATCAATTGTTAAAAAGGAAAAAAGAAATGTACAATAAATGGAAAGAGGTCGGCATATCTAAAGAAGAATATAATGGTGTCTGCAGGGAATGCAGGGCAAGAGTTAGAAGTGCTAAAGCCAGTAATGAAGTGAGGCTTGCAAGTTAGACCAAAAGCAGCAAAAAAAGGATTTTGGAGGAATGTCAAAAGCAAAAGAAAAGTCAAATATGCTTTAGGATTTTTACATGATGAAAAGGGTGAAGTGGTCAATAATGATGTTGAGAAAACGAACCTTTAAATTCCTAATTTGCATCTATGTTCTCTAAGAAAGCAAATGTAACATCAACTGATCTTCACAGGGCCATCGAAGGAATAAAAGAATCCACTCTATCCAAAAATAGTGAGATGGTGAGGGAACACTTATATTCATTTAGATTAGCTAAATCACCTGGTCCAGATGAATTACATCCTAGGGTATCGCAAGAGTTAGCAGAGGAAATTGCAGAACCATTAGCCCGAATCTTTGAAAAATCCTGGAAAACAGGAGAAGTCCCAGAAGATTGGAGAAGGGCAAATGTTGTCCCTATCTTCAAAAAAGGAAGCCAGGAAATTACAGGCCAGTGAGTTTTACTTCTATACCAGGAAAGATCTGTGAACAAATTATTAAACAGCATGTATGTAAGTACTTGGATGAGAATACGGTAATTAACCAGAGCCAGCATGGGTTAGTAGCAAATAAGTCATCCCAGACTCATCTAATTTCCTTCTATGATGGAATCACTGACTGGGTGGATCAGGGAAATGCAGTAGATGTAGTATATCTTGACTTCAGCAAAGCATTTGATAAAGTATGTCATACTATCTGTAGCGCCCACATCTGTGTCTGCAGTCCCTCTCTCCCTGCAAAGAAACTAGCATACTCACCGCCGAGACTCCCGTCCTGCTCCTTCCGAGCTTGCTATTGTCCAGGGTGGGTGCACTCCTAGCAGGTCTGCAGGCACTGTGCATGCACCCTTCCTCTTTCTTAAAGGGGCCACACGTGTTCCTCTAAAGTGTCCCCAGCCAATAGCTGGAGATCTCTTACAATTTAAAGCGCCTCCAACATGGAGGTGCCTGTGCAATGTTGTGCATTTGTTCCTAAAACGCTCGTCAGTTATCAGGTCACTGTACTTGCATCTCAGCCTGCTGCACCAGCCAGTGCTCACCTCAACGGCAGCCAAGACAACTGCACCCGCCAGTGCTTACCTCAACGGCATCTGAGCCAGCTGCACCCGCCAGTGCTCATCTCAACTGCAGCCGAGCCAGCTGCACCTACCAGTGCTCACCTCAAAGGCAGCTGAGCCAGCTGGATCCCTCAGTGTTCATCTCTCCGCCAGACTGTCCTGTCATCTTCCTGCATCTGTTGGACATTCCCCGGGCCATCCCAGCTATCCTTTCCTAGGGGTCAGCAGCCATCTTCCCAAGGTCAGTCCTGGAGTAGCACCTGGATCACCTCCCTTGTCTCTCCTCTGACCGCAGTGTCATTAGCTGCTGCATGTCCGTGGTCAAATTGGGTGAGGCTCCTAGTCACGCCCCTCCATGTCTTCCTTGGGCTTTGAAACAGTGGTTCCACCACCCAGCCTATTACACAATCCTTATTGAGAAAATGACCAAGTATGGGATTGAAAACGCTACGGTTAGGTGAATTCATAACTGGCTCAGTGATCATACTCAAAGAGTGGTAATAAATGGTTGCACATCCAATTGAAAAAGTGTTTTAAGTGGGGTACCACAAGGCTCTGTCCTGGCCCCAGTGCGGTTCAACATTTTTATAAATGACTAAGGCTAGGTTCACATTGCGTTAACAGAAGCCCATTCACCACATGCGTTAACCGGCTGTTGTTAACACAAGTGCCAATTTGTCATCGCTCTAGCGCAGATAGAGCATCTGCTAGCTCTATCTGCGCTAGCAGTAACGGACCCGGAAATGCTGCAGCCCGCGTCTTAGGGTCCGTCACTCAATGACGGCACATAGCTAGCGCACACCCATTGTGGGCGTGCGCTAGCGATGCGTCTGTCATAGGAATTAATGGCGGCGTTAACGGACTACGTTCCACCAAAGTTATGCCGCGGTGTAACGTAGTCCGTCTAACGAACGCCTATAACGCAGTGTGAACCCAGCCTTAGATTAGTTTACCTTCAGTTTTATGATCTGGTGGCCTAGGAGCAGCATGGGACGTACTCTGGAGAAGGTGGTACTTGTACTGACCGCAGACCCTGAACTTAACACCGCAACTAGAAGTAGCCGTGGAATGTACCTAGCGCTCCCTGGACATCTCGACACAGCCGGAGGACTAATTACCCCTAGAGATAGAAAAGGGAAAACTATCTTGCCTCAGAGAAAATTCCCAAAGGATAGGCAGCCCCCACAAATATTGACTGTGAGAGGAGAGGGAAATAACATACGCAGACTGAAAACAGATTTTAGCAAAGGAGGCCACTTCTAGCTAAATAGAAAGGATAGGACAGAGTACTATGCGGTCAGTATAAAAAACACTAGAAAATCCACCACAGAAAATACAAAATCTCCACAGCTAACTAAAGATATGGAGGGTATATCTGCATCTCCAGAGATACCAGCTGGCTAATCAAATCCATATACAGACCAAGCTGGACAAGACAAAAACATGGAAAAGAACTGAACAATAGACCACAGCATGTGGACAGCAAAATAGGCCAGAACTTAACTTTGTTGAAAAGAACAGCAAAGCAGGAGAGACCAGGAAAGGATGTGAATCCTCCAGGAACAATGGACAACTGGCACTGACTAAAGGGTCAAGCAAGACTAAATAGCCCAGTCCGAATTGCAGAAAGTGAACACACCTGATAACTGCTGTGATTCAGAGACAGCAGCGCTACCACTTACAACCACCGGAGGGAGCCCAAGAGCAGAATTCACAACAGTACCCCCCCTTGAAGAGGGGTCACCGAACCCTCACCAGAGCCCCCAGGCCGATCCGGACGAGCCAAATGAAAGGCACGAACCAAATGCTCAGCATGAACATTGGAGGCAACAACCCAAGAATTATCCTCCTGGCCATAACCCTTCCATTTGACAAGATACTGAAGCTTCCGCCTCGAAAAACGAGAATCCAAAATCTTCTCAACCACATACCCCAACTCCCCATCAATCAACACCGGGGCAGGAGGATCAACAGAGGGAACAACGGGCACCACATATTTCCGCAACAAAAATCTATGAAAAACATTATGGATGGAAAAAGAGGCTGGAAGGGCCAAACGAAAAGACACTGGATTGATAATCTCAGAAATCCTATAAGGGCCAATAAACCGAGGCTTAAACTTAGGGCAAGAAACCTTCATAGGAACATGACGGGAAGACAACCAGACCAAATCCCCAACCCGAAGCCGGGAACCAACACACCGACGACGGTTAGCAAAACTCTGAGCCCCCTCCTGAGACAACACCAAATTGTCAACAACATGAGCCCAAATTTGCTGCAACCTATCAACCACAGAGTCCACCCCAGGACAATCAGAAGGCTCAACCTGCCCCGAAGAAAAACGAGGATGAAAACCAGAGTTACAAAAGAAGGGTGAAACCAAGGTAGCAGAACTAGCCCGATTATTAAGGGCAAACTCGGCCAATGGCAAGAAAGCCACCCAATCATCCTGATCAGCAGACACAAAGCATCTCAAATAAGTTTCCAAAGTCTGATTAGTTCGCTCGGTTTGGCCATTTGTCTGAGGATGAAATGCGGAAGAAAAAGACAAATCAATGCCCAGCCTAGCACAAAAGGCCCGCCAAAACCTAGAAACAAACTGGGAACATCTATCAGACACAATATTCTCTGGAATGCCTTGCAAACGAACCACATGCTGAAAAAACAACGGAACCAAATCGGAAGAGGAAGGCAACTTAGGCAAAGGTACCAAATGAACCATCTTAGAAAACCGGTCACAAACCACCCAGATAACTGACATCCTCTGGGAAACCGGAAGATCCGAAATAAAATCCATAGAAATATGCATCCAAGGCCTCTCAGGGACAGGCAAAGGCAAAAGCAACCCACTAGCGCGGGAACAGCAAGGCTTGGCCCGCGCACAAGTCCCACAGGACTGCACAAAAGAACGCACATCCCGTGACAAAGAAGGCCACCAAAAGGACCTACCAACCAAATCTCTGGTACCAAAAATCCCAGGATGACCAGCCAACACAGAACAATGAACCTCCGAAATCACTTTACTAGTCCATCTGTGAGGAACAAACAGTTTCCCCACTGGACAGCGGTCAGGTTTTTCAGCCTGAAATTCCTGAAGAACCCGTCGTAAATCAGGGGAGATGGCAGAAAGAATCACCTCATCCTTCAGAATACCGACCGGCTCAAGGACCCCAGGAGAATCAGGCAAAAAGCTCCTAGAGAGGGCATCAGCCTTAACATTCTAAGAACCCGGAAGATACGAGACCACAAAATCAAAACGGGAGAAAAACAGGGACCATCGGGCCTGTCTAGGATTCAGCCGTTTGGCAGACTCGAGGTAAATCAGATTCTTATGATCGGTCAAGACCACAATACAGTGCTTGGCCCCCTCAAGCCAATGTCGCCACTCCTCAAATGCCCACTTCATAGCCAACAACTCACGATTGCCAACATCATAATTGCGTTCCGCAGGGGAAAACTTTCGATAAAAGAAGGCACATGGTTTCATCAAGGAACCATCAGAATTCCTCTGAGACAAAACGGCCCCTGCCCCAATCTCAGAAGCGTCAACCTCAACCTGAAAAGGAAGAGAAACATCTGGCTGACGCAACACAGGGGCAGAAGTAAATTGGCGTTTAAGCTCCTGAAAGGCAGAAACAGCCGCAAAGGACCAATTCGTCACATCAGCGCCCTTCTTCGTCAAATCGGTCAGGGGTTTAACCACACTGGAGAAGTTGGCAATGAAACGGCGATAAAAATTAGCAAAACCCAAAAATTTCTGAAGGCTCTTCACGGATGTGGGCTGGATCCAATCATGAATGGCCTGAACCTTAACCGGATCCATCTCTATAGATGAAGGAGAGAAAATGAAGCCCAAAAAAGAAATCTTCTGTACTCCAAAGAGGCACTTAGACCCCTTCACAAACAAGGCATTATCACAAAGGATCTGAAATACCATCCTGACTTGTTTCACATGAGACTCCCAATCATCTGAAAAAATCAAAATATCATCCAAATATACAATCATGAATTTATCAAGATAATTCCGAAATATATCATGCATGAAGGACTGAAACACAGATGGAGCATTAGAGAGTCCAAATGGCATCACAAGGTATTCAAAATGGCCTTCGGGCGTATTAAACGCAGTTTTCCATTCGTCACCCTGCTTAATACGAACAAGATTATATGCCCCTCGAAGGTCAATTTTAGTAAACCAACTAGCCCCCTTAATCCTAGCAAACAAATCAGAAAGCAAAGGCAAAGGGTATTGGAATTTGACCGTGATCTTATTCAAGAGGCGATAATCAATACAGGGTCTCAAAGAGCCATCTTTTTTGGCAACAAAGAAAAAACCTGCTCCCAATGGTGAAGAAGATGGCCGAATATGCCCCTTCTCCAAGGACTCCTTAACATAGCTCTGCATGGCGGTATGTTCTGGCACAGACAGGTTGAAAAGTCGGCCTTTAGGGAACTTACAGCCTGGAATCAAGTCAATAGCACAATCACAGTCCCTATGCGGTGGAAGGGAACTGGATTTGGGCTCATTGAATACATCCTGGAAATCTGACAAAAACTCAGGAATTTCAGAAGAGGGGGAGGAGGCAATTGACATCAAGGGAACGTCACCATGAACCCCCTGACAACCCCAACTAGTCACAGACATAGATTTCCAATCCAACACCGGATTATGCACCTGTAACCATGGGAAACCCAGCACAATAGCATCATGCAAATTATGCAACACCAGAAAACGATAATCTTCCTGATGGGCTGGTGCCATGCACATGGTCAGCTGTGTCCAAAACTGAGGTTTATTTTTAGCCAACGGTGTAGCATCAATGCCCCTCAAAGGAATAGGACTCTGCAAAGGCTGCAAGGGGAAACCACAATGTCTGACAAATTCTAAGTTCATTAAGTTTAGAGCGGCGCCTGAATCCACAAATGCCATGACAGAAAATGACGATAATGAGCAGATCAGGGTCACAGATAAGAGAAATTTAGGTTGTACAGTACTGATAGTAACTGAACTAGCGATTCTCTTGGTACACTTAGGGCAATCAGAAATAACATGAGCAGAATCGCCGCAGTAAAAACACAACCTATTCTGACGTCTAAATCCTTGTCGTTCAGCTCTAGACACAATCCTATCACACTGCATAGGCTCAGGACTCCGCTCGGAAGACAATGTCATATTGTGCACAATTCTGCGCTCGCGCAAGCGCCGATCAATCTGAATAGCCTGAGACATAGAATCACTCAGACCAGCAGGCGTGGGGAACCCCACCATAACATCTTTAACGGATTCAGAAATACCCTTTCTGAAAATTGCAGCCAAGGCATCCTCATTCCATTTAGTCAGTACAGACCATTTTCTAAACCTCTGGCAATATGACTCTGCCGCTTCTTGACCTTGACACAGGGCCAACAAGGTCTTCTCAGCATGATCCACTGAATTAGGTTCGTCATACAATAACCCAAGCACCTGAAAAAAGGTGTCAACATTAAGCAACGCCGGATTCCCAGGTTCCAGGGTAAATGCCCAATCCTGGGGGTCACCACGCAGCAGAGATATAACAATTTTAACCTGCTGGATGGGATCACCAGAGGAACGGGTTTCAGAGCAAAAAACAGTTTACAGTTATTTTTAAAGCTCAAAAATTTGGACCTATCCCCAAAAAACAAATCAGGAGTTGGAATTCTAGGCTCTAAAACTGGAGTCTGAACGATATAATCGGAAATACCCTGTACTCTAGCAGCAAGTTGATCCACACGAGAAGTTAATCCCTGAACATCCATACCAGCGCCGAACTCCTGAGCCACCCAGAGGTGAAGAGGGAAGGAAAAAAAAAAAAACACAACAGACTACAGAAAAAAAATGGCTCAGCACTTTCCTTCCCTTCTTCTGAGATGCGGTTAACTCATTGTGGCCAGTTGTACTGTTATGATCTGGTGGCCTAGGAGCAGCATGGGACGTACTCTGGAGAAGGTGGTACCTGTACTGACCGCAGACCCTGAACTTAACACCGCAACTAGAAGTAGCCGTGGAATGTACCTAGCGCTCCCTAGCCATCTCGACACAGCCGGAGGACTAATTACCCCTAGAGATAGAAAAGGGAAAACTATCTTGCCTCAGAGAAAATCCCCAAAGGATAGACAGCCTCCCACAAATATTGACTGTGAGAGGAGAGGGAAATAACATACGCAGACTGAAAACAAATTTTAGCAAAGGAGGCCACTTCTAGCTAAATAGAAAGGATAGGACAGAGTACTATGCGGTCAGTATAAAAACACTAGAAAATCCACCACAGAAAATACAAAATCTCCACAGCTAACTAAAGATATGGAGGGTATATCTGCATCTCCAGAGATACCAGCTGGCTAAACAAATCCATATACAGACCAAGCTGGACAAGACAAAAACATGGAAAAGAACTGAACAATAGACCACAGCATGTGGACAGCAAAATAGGCCAGAACTTAACTTTGTTGAAAAGAACAGCACAGCAGGAGAGACCAGGAAAGGATGTGAATCCTCCAGGAACAATGGACAACTGGCACTGACTAAAGGGTCAAGCAAGACTAAATAGCCCAGTCCGAATTGCAGAAAGTGAACACACCTGATAACTGCTGTGATTCAGAGACAGCAGCGCTACCACTTACAACAACCGGAGGGAGCCCAAGAGCAGAATTCACAACACTTCAGTTCCCTTATCAAATTTGTAGATGATGCAAAGCTAGGAGGCATAGCTAACACTAGAGAATGCAGAGAGAGGATTCAGAAGGATCTAGATAAGCTTAAACAATGGCTAGTGACTAATAAATACTAGTCTAACAGGGAGAAATGCAAGATTCTACATCTGAGCAAGAAAAACAAAAATTACATTTTCAATGGAATATGCAAATTGCCTCTTCAGAGAAAAAGAGGACTTGAACTTTATAGCACCACCTGTTGGAAGTAGCGATCCTACAAGTCACAACCAACCCTTTAACGAGTCGTGCAATATGACTTAGGATAAAAAGCCAAATCAGCATCTCAATTCGCAGACACTGTGTTTCGGGCTGTTGGCCCTCATCAGTGTGAAGCATGAGAACTAATTTGGCTAGGTGAGAGGCTAGTTCTCATGCTTCGCACTGATGAGGGCCAACAGCCCGAAACACAGTGTCTGCGAATTGTCATAGAGCAGAGCACCCTGTCACAGCTGCAGCCGGCATTCATCTTGATGTGCATCATCACCAGGGTTGGCTCAAGTTTTCGTGGGCCTCGGGCGAAAGATTATTAGTGTGCCCCTTTAACACATGCCACTTGCCTTGCCATCGGCAAGGTTTCAAAGGAGCTCTGTAAGGACAAGCACAGACCTCCGGCTGTCATAGCAACCCATCAACGACCATGTTAGATATACACCAGATGATGGCTGGATAGCCAAAAGAGAGTTGTGTTTTTATAATGTTTTAAGCCTGTTTACATTTTCTAGCTATTCCATTTTTTACATCAATAGAAGATTTTCAGTCTGCCTACACCTTTTGATCCATAGTATCTTCAAGTGTGTGGATGGATGGGTGTGTGAGGATGGATAAGTGTGTGGATGTGTGAATGGATGGATGCCTGTGCGTGTGTGGATGGATGGATGTGTGTGCGTGTGGATGGATGGAAGTGTGTGCCTGTGTGGATGGATGGATGTGTGTGTGAGTATGGATGGATGCGTGTGTGGATGGATGGATGCGTGTGGATGGATGGATGCGTGTGTGGATGGATACAGGTAATACAATGATCTCTGGTGACATTATACACAGTAGCACCATATATAGTGTATGGTGTACAGGTCAATAGTGATCACCAGTGACATTATACTCAGGAGCTCTGTATGTAGTGTCCGTGTACAGGTAATACAGTGATCACCAGTGACATTATACACAGGAGATCTGTATGTAGTGTCAGTGTACAGGTAATACAGTGATCACTAGTGACATTATACTTAGGAGCTCTGTATATATTGTCAGTGTACAGGTAATACAGTGATCACCAGTGACATTATACTCAGGAGCTCTGTATGTAGTGTCCGTGTACAGGTAATACAGTGATCACCGGTGACATTATACACAGGAGATCTGTATGTAGTGTCAGTGTACAGGTAATACAGTGATCATCAGTGACATTATACTCAGGAGCTCTGTATATATTGTCAGTGTACATGTAATACAATGATCTCCAGTGACATTATACTGTACACAGTAGGTCTGTATATAGTGTATGGTGTACAGGTCAATACAGTGATCACCAGTGACATTATACACAGGAGCTCTGTATATAGTGTCAGGGTTCAGGTAATACAGTGATCATCAGTGACATTATACTCAGGAGCTCTGTATATAGTGTCAGTGTACAGGTAATACAGTGATCACCGGTGACATTATACTCAGGAGCTCTATATATAGTGTCAGGGTACAGGTAATACAGTGATCACCAGTGACAACATACACAGGAGCTCTGTACACAGTATACAATATATAGTGTAAGTGTGCAAATAATATGCAAATTGCCTCTTCAGAGAAAAAGAGGACTTAAACTCTATAGCGCCACCTGTTCGAAGTAGCGATCCTACTTCCATCTCCAATGGAAGTCTTCAAACAGAGGCTGGACAGACATCTATCTGGGATGGTTTAGTGAATCTTGGCCTGCATTGAGCAGGGGGTTGGACATGATGACCCTTGAGGTCCCTTCAAACTCATACAGACATAGAATCATAGAATGTTAGTTATAGGAAATGTGTGAGGAGGAGGAGGAGATGTATGTATGTTTAGGAGTGATAAAGATTATTATTATATTTATATAGCGCCAACATATTCCACAGCGCTCTACAATTCAACGGTTCATATAATAATAATAATAATAATAATTTTTATTTATAGAGCGCCAACATATTCCGCAGCGCTTTACAACTTATGGAGGGGACTTGTACAGACAATAGACATTACAGCATAACAGAAATCACAGTTCAAAACAGATACCAGGAGAAATGAGGGCCCTGCTGCTCGCAAGCTTACAAACTATAGGAAAAGGGGAGACACGAGAGGTGGATGGTAACAATTGCTTTAGTTATTTGGACCAGCCATAGTGTAAGGATCGAGTGTTCATGTAAAGCTGCATGAACCAGTTATCAGCCTAAGTATGTAACAGTACAGACACAGAGGGCTATTAACTGCATAAAGGGTATGAGAACATGATACGAGGAACCTGATTATGTTTTTTTTAAAACATTTTTTATGATAGGCCACACAGGGATCGTTAGGTTAATGCATTGAGGCGGTAGGCCAATCTGAACAAATGAGTTTTTAGGGCACGCTTAAAACTGTGGGGATTGGGGATTAATCGTATTAACTTAGGTAGTGCATTCCAAAGAATCGGCGCTACACGTGTAAAGTCTTGGAGACGGGAGTGGGAGGTTCTGATTATTGAGGATGCTAACCTGAGGTCATTAGCGGAGCGGAGGACACGGGTAGGGTGGTAGACTGAGACCAGAGAGGAGATGTAGGGTGGTGCTGAGCCATGGAGTGCTTTGTGGATGAGGGTAGTAGTTTTGTACTGGATTCTGGAGTGGATGGGTAGCCAGTGTAATGACTGGCACAAGGTAGAGGCATCGGTGTAACGGTTGGTGAGGAATATGATCCTGGCTGCAGCATTCAGGACAGATTGGAGCGGGGAGAGTTTGGTAAGAGGGAGGCCGATTAGTAGAGAGTTACAATAGTCCAGACGAGAATGAATAAGTGAAACAGTAAGAGTTTTTGCAGAGTCGAAAGTAAGAAAAGGGCGAATTCTAGAAATGTTTTTGAGATGCAGATAAGAGCGAGCCAGTGAACGGATGTGGGGCGTGAATGAAAGCTCGGAATCAAGGATGATCCCAAGGCAGCGGGCATGTTGCTTTGGACTAATGGTGGAACCGCACACGGAGATGGCAATGTCAGGCAAAGGTAGATTAGTAGAGGGAGAGAACACGAGGAGTTCAGTTTTTGACAGGTTCAGTTTCAGATAGAGGGAGGACATGGTGTTAGAGACAGTGGTAAGACAATCACTGGTAATTGGTAACCAATAGGGGCAGTATACAAAGAGAAGAGGAGGGGGCCTAGGACTGATCCTTGAGGAACCCCAACAGTAAGGGGAAGGTAAGAGGAGGAACCAGCAAAACATACAGTGAAGGATCGGTCAGAGAGATAGGAGGAGAACCAGGAGAGAATGGTGTCCTTGAGGCCGATGGAGCGGAGCATATTGAGGAGGAGCTGATGATCCACAGTATTGAATGCTATGGAGAGATCCAAGAGAATTAGCATGGAGTAGTGACCATTAGATTTAGCTGTTAGTAGGTCATTAGAGACTTCAGTGAGGGCAGTTTCAGTAGAGTGTAAAGAGCGGAAACCAGATTGAAGAGGGTCGGGAAGAGAGTTATCTGAGAGATAGCGGGTAAGACGGGAGTGCACCAGGCATTCGAGGAGTTTAGAGATGAAGGGAAGATTAGAGACAGGTCTATAATTAGCGGCACAGTTTTGGTCGAGGGATGGTTTTTTAAGTAATGCATGTATGATGGCATGCTTAAATGAGGAGGGAAAAATACCGGAAGTGAGAGAAAGGTTGAATATTTTTGTTAGGTGAGAGGTGACAGCTGGGGAAAGGGACTGGAGGAGATGTGACAGAATGGGGTCACTGGTGCAAGTGGTCGGGCGAGAAGATGCAAGGAGCCTGATTACTTCTTCTGTAACTGGCTCAAAGTCAGAGATTGAACTAGATGCAGTGAGGGAGGGAGGACAGTGCATGGTATGAAGAGATTGGGAGATGATTTCCTGTCGAATAAGGTCAATTTTTTCTATGAAGTAATTGGCCAGATCGTCAGCGCGGAGATCCGTGGTTGGGGCCTGCTCTCTTGGGTTGAGTAGGGACTGGAAAGTGTCAAAGAGACGTTTAGGGTTATTTGACAGTGAGGTGATCAGGGTGTTGAAATAGGTTTGCTTGGAGAGGTGAAGGGCAGAGTTGTATGTTTTAAGAATGAACTTATAATGGATGAAATCTTCAGGTAGATTAGATTTTCTCCACAGACGTTCGGCGCACCTGGAGCACCGCTGCAGGAAACGTGTTTGCAGCGTGTGCCACGGTTGTCGCCGTCTGTGCCGAGTTGTTCTATGTATAGGAGGTGCAGCTTCATCCAGGGCACTTTGCAGGGTTTCATTGTAATGCTTCAGAGCAGAATCAGGACATGAGATGGAGGAAATTGGGGCCAATGAGGACTGCAAGTTCTTCATAAGTTTCTGGGTGTTAATGGCCTGTATGTTTCTATAAGTGTGGAAAGTGGGGGTGACCTGAGAGGGATGACAGTTCTTGATAGAGAATGAAAGAAGGTTGTGGTCAGAGAGCGGGAGAGGGGAGTTTGTGAACTCGTCCATTGAGCAAAGCCGGGAGAAGACCAAGTCAAGGGAGTTTCCATCTTCATGCGTTGGAGAGTTAGTATGCTGCGAGAGGCCGAAAGAGGAGGTTAGAGATAAAAGGTGAGAAGCAGATGGGGAAAGGGGAGAAGCAATGGGGATGTTGAAATCACCCATGATAAGGGTGGGGGTGTCACAAGAGAGAAAGTGTGGAAGCCAGGTGGCAAAGTGATCCAGGAACTGATGAGAGGGGCCGGGAGGACGATACACCACCGCCACTCGCATGGAGAAGGGGACGTAGAGTCCGACAGCATGGACCTCAAAGGAAGGGAATACAAGTGAGGGTACTTGGTGGATAATTTGGAAGGTACATTTTGGTGAAAGGAGCAGACCAACGCCTCCACCTGCTCTGTTGTCTGATCTTGGGGTATGAGAAAAGTGTAGTCCACCATATGAAAGAGCAGCAGCAGCGGTGGTGTCTGACTGCTGGATCCAGGTTTCAGTAAGAGCCAGGAGATTAAGAGAGTTAGAAAGGAAGAAGTCATGAATGAAGGAGAGTTTATTACACACAGAGCGAGAATTCCAAAGGGCACAATTGAAAGAGACAGAAGGCATGCAGGGGATATTAATAAGGTTAGAGGGGTTTCTGATTGTAGCAATTGGGAGGTTTGACTGGCTATCACAAGGGGGGCTGGGGTTGGGAGAGATGTCTCCAGCAACTAGGAGAAGGAGGATAGAAAGAGTGAGCAGATGGTTAAGTGATTTTGTGTGAGCGTCTCTTTTGTTGGATGGTGGGACTGAATGGATCAGCGCTGTTAAGCAATGTGAACAGAGCATGAGTGCTATACATAGGAGAGGCAAGGACAGAGGGGCCGATATGGATGGAGTGTAGAGAGTTAGTGCAAGGGCGGTGAATGTGAGTGAATGCAGCAGCCAGGATATAGATTATACAAATACATATGGTGAGTATTTGTTCTGTTTCAAATGAATAGGGAATAGATTTAGTTTTTCTTACCTGTCTCCTGCCCTGTCTAACTGCCATGTTATAACTGCCGAGTACTTAGAAAAAAGTACTTTAAATAAATGTACACGAATAATAGTGCATGAATGCACCCCTGCACGAATGCATCCCCAAAGTATGTCTACATTTATAGAAGGCTAGCTCTTAGATCTCACTTTTTTTCCCCCTCTCGTTACCAATCAATCTAACCCAGTTGAGACAGCAGGACACAATAAATGTAGTGATCAGATAAACAAATGTCCAGGTCTACATGGATCATAAACCGCTTTGAAACAGTGATGTGATCTCTCTGCATAAAGGACAAGCAGAAGTGAGTTAAATATCTATAAACAAAAACTAAGATGGCTAACATATATAGATATATGCAGGATTCAATGCCAAAGATAGAATGACTCAGATACCATTCAGGCTGCTTGCTGTCAGGGAGTGGAGCAATAGACATACAGGATATTTCAGTTCAGAGAATGAATGATAAGTTTACCTGGATGAAGAGAAAAGAGATGCTTGTTATATTCTGCCATGTTATAACTGCCAAGTACTTAGAAAAAAGTACTTTGAATAAATGTACACGAATAATAGTGCACGAATGCACCCCTGCACGAATGCATCCCCAAAGTATGTCTACATTTATAGAAGGCTAGCTCTTAGATCTCCTTTTTTTTCTCGTTACCAATCAATCTACCTCAGTTGAGACAGCAGGACACAATAAATGTAGTGATCAGATAAACAAATGTCCAGGTCTACATGGATCATAAACCGCTTTGAAACAGTTATGTGATCTCTGCATAAGGACAAGCAGAAGTGAGTTAAATATCTATAAACAAAAACAATTGCATAATAAGATGGCTAACATATATAGATATATGCAGGATTCAATGCCGAAGATAGAATGACTCAGATACCATTCAGGCTGCTTGCTGTCAGGGAATGGAGCAATAGACATGCAGGATATTTCAGTTCAGAGAATGAATGATAAGTTTACCATTCAGGCTGCTTGCTGTCAGGGAATGGAGCAGTAGACATGAGTACAACTCATAACTAACAATGTTAAAGATAATTCAATAATTAGAGCAAAATAATGACTCTAACCCCACTAACCCTAAACCTAAGAGCTTACAATCTACAATAAGGTGGGGGAGACACAAAGTACAGGGGCTTAGTTACAATAATGGTCCGTCATTGGGGGATAGATGTATTTGTGGTGCTGTTGGCAGGGCTGCCACTAGAAATTTCGGGGCCCCATACTGGCAAAATTTTTGGGGCCCCCTTGAGACTCCGCCCAGGCTCCACCCCAGCCCCGCCTCCACGCTCCACCCCTCAAACTGTCCACAGTCCCACCGCTCTCTCTTGGAAAAACTCCACTTCTCACCAATCACACATTGAGGGTACGTGTCCACCTTCAGGATGGCCGGCGGTTGCGTCGGACGGCAAACCCGCTCTGCGCTAAGCCCCGCCCCCTACTGTGACGTGATGATGCCGGATGTGTTCATTGCACACATTCGGGATCATCGCACCCCACACATAGGGCCCTGTGTTATAGCTTGCGGCGGCGCAGCTGCCGCAAGGAACACGGACATGCTGCGATCTTAAAAGACGCGGCGCATGTCCGGAGTCGCAGAGCCGCCGGGTGCGTGTTACCACGCATAGTGGAGACGGGATTTCATAAAATCCCCTTCACTATGCTGGAACATCTGGACGCTGCGTGTTTGACGCTGTGCCCCCACGCAGCGTCAAACACGCAGCGTTTACTTAACGTGGACACATACCCTAACAGTTCCCATCACCAGATCACACATATAGCCGGCAGCTTTTGTTTTTGGCCAAAAGATTTTGTAAGCCGCCACCATAACACGGTAGACACTTTTGGCCGGGCCCTACTCTGCTGTAACCTATTAAATATTTGTTAAAATATGCAAAACAATTTACGTATATTTTTATTTATTTTTCAATTTTTAAAATGACCAATAATATCACATACAAAGAACAAATACCACCGCACCATGACCAGACCACATATTACCACCACAGTGATCGAATAATATCACATACAAGGGACAAATACCGCAACACCATGTCCAGACCACATATTACCACCACATAGTGACTGAATACTACAATTCTGATCAGTAATAAAAAAAGCACCACACTATCACCATAAGTGCCATTATACACAGGAGCTCTGTATATAGTATACAGTGTATAGTTTCAGTGTATAGGTAACACACTGACTCACCAGTGACGTCTCTAGGTGAAGTCCTTCATCTTTCATCCAGCACAGACCACCATCATGTCTTCCAGCCAGGACTCGTCTCTGCAGGAAATAACAGAGTTATCTCGAGCTCCGCTTGCAGAACACATTACTTAATTTTTCCCAACTTCTACATTACACAACATGGAGAAAAAAAGGCGACATAGTGTCACTCTACATAGTAACAGGACCACCCCCTCATTTAAAACAGTGTACTCAAAAAATAAAATAAATACATTACTGCAGTAATAATATCCCTAAATTAGTCCCTATGGTAATAATATTCCCCATCCTGGCCCCCGTGTGTCTCATTCCTGGCATCAGCCATATGTTCTCCCATCCTGCCCTCATGAGTCTCCTTTCTGCACCATATGATCTCCCCATCCTGCCCCATCAGTCTCCATCATATCCATCCAGCCCCATGATCCGATTCCTGCACGATCTGTCTCCAATCATGCCCCCATGTCGTTCATCATACCCCATATCTCCATTCTGCCCCCGTGCCCAGCATTCTGCCCCCGTGCCCAGCATACTGCCCCCTGTGTCCAGCATACTGCCCGTGTCCAGCGTTCTGCCCCTGTGTCCAGCATTCTGCCAGTGTCCAGCATACTGCCCCTGTGTCCAGCATACTGCCCCTTTGTCCAGCATACTGCCCCTTTGTCCAGCATACTGCCCCTTTGTCCAGCATACTGCCCCCTGTGTCCAGCATTCTGCCCCCTGTGTCCAGCATTCTGCCCCGTGTGCAGCATTCTGCCCCCTTTGTCCAGCATACTGCCCCCGTGCCCAGCATTCTGCCCCGTGTCCAGCATTCTGCCCCCTTTGTCCAGCATACTGCCCCCGTGCCCAGCATTCTGCCCCGTGTCCAGCATACTGCCCCCTTTGTCCAGCATACTGCCCCCGTGCCCAGCATTCTGCCTGTGTCCAGCATTCTGCCCCGTGTCCAGCATTCTGCCCCCTTTGTCCAGCATACTGCCCCCGTGCCTAGCATTCTGCCCCATGTCCAGCATTCTGCCCCGTGTCCACCATCTCTGCCCCCTGTGTCCAGCATACTGCCCCTTTGTCCAGCATTCTGCCCCCTGTGTCCAGCATTCTGCCCCCTGTGTCCAGCATTTTGCCCCCTGTGTCCAGCATTCTGCCCCCTGTGTCCAGCATTCTGCCCCCTGTGTCCAGCATTCTGCCCCCTTTGTCCAGCATTCTGCCCCGTGTCCAGCATCTCTGCCCCCTGTGTCCAGCATCTCTGCCCCGTGTCCAGCATCTCTGCCCCCTGTGTCCAGCATACTGCCCCTTTGTCCAGCATACTGCCCCTTTGTCCAGCATTCTGCCCCCGTGCCCAGCATTCTGCCCCATGTCCAGCATTCTGCCCCGTGTCCAGCATTCTGCCCCCTTTGTCCAGCATACTGCCCCCGTGCCCAGCATTCTGCCCCTGTGTCCAGCATTCTGCCCCCTTTGTCCAGCATTCTGCCCCCTTTGTCCAGCATACTGCCCCCGTGCCCAGCATACTGCCCCCGTGCCCAGCATTCTGCCCCCTTTGTCCAGCATTCTGCCCCCTTTGTCCAGCATACTGCCCCCGTGCCCAGCATTCTGCCTGTGTCCAGCATTCTGCCCCCGTGCCCAGCATTCTGCCCCCTTTGTCCAGCATACTGCCCCCGTGCCCAGCATTCTGCCCCGTGTCCAGAATTCTGCCCCATGTCCAGCATTCTGCCCCCGTGCCCAGCATTCTGCCCCCGTATCCAGCATTCTGCCCCATGTCCAGCATTCTGCCCCGTGTCCAGCATCTCTGCCCCCTGTGTCCAGCATCTCTGCCCCGTGTCCACCCCAAGAATACCATCCCTACAGTCAAGCATGGTGGTGGCAGCATCATGCTGTGGGGCTGTTTCTCAGCCAAGGGGCCTGGCCATCTGGTCCGCATCCATGGGAAGATGGATAGCACGGCCTACCTGGAGATTTTGGCCAAGAACCTCCGCTCCTCCATCAAGGATCTTAAGATGGGTCGTCATTTCATCTTCCAACAAGACAACGACCCAAAGCACACAGCCAAGAAAACCAAGGCCTGGTTCAAGAGGCAAAAAATCAAGGTGTTGCAGTGGCCTAGTCAGTCTCCTGACCTTAACCCAATTGAAAACTTGTGGAAGGAGCTCAAGATTAAAGTCCACATGAGACACCCAAAGAACCTAGATAACTTGGAGAAGATCTGCATGGAGGAGTGGGCCAAGATAACTCCAGAGACCTGTGCCGGCCTGATCAGGTCTTATAAAAGATGATTATTAGCTGTAATTGCAAACAAAGGTTATTCCACAAAATATTAAACCTAGGGGTTGATTAATAATTGACCCACACTTTTATGTTTAAAATTTATAAAATTTAACTGAGCAACAAAACTTTTTGGTTTGTAAGATTTATGCATCTGTTAATAAATCCTGCTCTTGTTTGAAGGCTCTAACTTATTTGCATCTTATTAAACCTGCTAAATCTGCAGGGGGTTGAATACTACTTGTAGGCATTGTATGTGTAAGAAACGTATCTTGTAATTCCACCAATTCCCTACATTATTATGGTCATTAGTGTTATCATCTTTGTATCGTCCACAGAACAACCTGTCTTGCGTCTCTCGGGAACCCGTGATCCATGTGCTGGCCGTGTGGAGATTTTCAAGGATGGATTCTGGGGCTCTGTGTGTCACGATGGGTGGGACGCCATGGATGCAGAGATTACATGTAAACAGATGAAGTGCGGCTCAGCTTTATCAGCACTAGGAGCATCACATTTTGGAAGTGGACACCCACAAATCCATCTAAATGAGGTGAACTGCACAGGCAGTGAGAACTCTTTATGGGAATGTCCAGCAAATGGTACACGAGAGTGTTCAACAAAAGAACATGCGGGGGTTGTCTGTTCAGGTGAGGGACCACACAAACGCGTATTGTCTTTTTTGTATTATACGTTTTGGCATTCATAACATGTCTCTTTTTTGTTTCCGATTCTGTAGAACATCGGGATGTAAGACTATCTGGAGGTGCAAACAACTGTTCAGGTCGTGTAGAAGTCTATCTCAGTGGTGTGTGGGCCACAGTGTGTGATAGTCACTGGTATACGGAAGACTCGGTAATGCTCTGCAATTATCTTGGATGTGGACCCTTCCAGCAAGAAACGAAGCATGAACACTCCCTAAGTACATACGCAGCTTTTCTGTGCCATAAAGCAAAGTCTCTCTGGAACTGCACCGTGTATAAGAAGGCTCATATGTGCCCCCAATCAAAGGCTCTTGGGCTAATATGTCAAGGTAAGGACTATCTAAGACTTCATAAAGGGGACCTCTCACTGTTCGTAGTCACCAAGCCACCAGCTCATTATTAGTTTTAGTCATAGCTTGACACTCTGGCATTAGGTAGTGAAGGATTTGTACATTACCTAGGAGTTGAGCCCTTTATCTGTGGCAGATGAGGACCACGGCAGTATACCATATATCACTGTTGATGGACTCATCTCCTGGATACAACTTACACGTGTGAGTGGTTTCGTGGCACTGAACATAGGGTTAGCTATCTAAAGAATATATTATTTCTTTCCTCAAGATATCACTAACTCATGAATTACAAGTGGTAGGACAATGGAATGAAACTGAAAGGGAGACGATACAGATTAGATATTAGAAAAAAGCTTTTTGACAATGAGGGCGATCAATGATTGGAACAGGCTGCCACAAGAGGTACCGAGTTCTCCTTCAATGGAAGTCTTCAAACAGAGACTGGACAGACATCTGTCTGAGATGGTTTAGTGAGTCCTACATTGAGCAGGGGGTTGGACACGATGACCCTTGAGGTACCTTCCAACTATAACATTCTTTGATTTCTATTTCCCCCCTTACATAAGACAGTGGTTGTTTTGGGGGTCTGTATTTTCTAAATGGGCAGAATGTGATTCTACAAGTGGAGGTTTGTTTTACATTTTTTATTTGTTAGTCACTGGGAAGATGACTCTTGTGAAGGAGCAGCATACCGGAAAGATGTGTTGTGTTTGTTGAGCTCTCCATGGGAGTTTCCATACCTGGGCTTCCCGACACACTACCTGCAGTTACCTGAGTAATTTGTCCATGACAGTGATGTATTATCCACATCAATAGGCCCTGCTATCAGGGTTATAGGTGAAGGACACCTTGCTAAAGTGAACCTGTACCAGGAAACCTTTGTTTTGCTTGCTTCCTTCGGGGCGCTGCCCTCTGTGGTGCTCCACACTGAGTTTTGCAAGTTGCCCAGCATGGCTCTGTCCTCATTGCCCTTGGATCTTATAGCCTACTGAGATACACACCTGTGTTTTAGGATTGAGATTCTAGAGTCTTGTTTTTGGTGTTGCGGACAAAGAAATGAAAAAATGTGGCACTCACCCAGTTGTTGCTGTGTAATTTCGTGATATTTATTGAAGACAAGCTTTAAAATCCATCAGGACTGCAGGTACATAGGGAGGGTGCGGTAAATGGAGTACGGACTACGGCCGTTTCGCACAACAAGTGCTTCGACGGGTCCAGATCGATTGTTTTTGGTGTGCTTCTACTTGTAAAACCTTCAGTAATCCTGCATACCTTCAGCTTCGCTGTTTACCCTCACTCTAACTTCTCTTTTTATTACTGGACTTTGTTTATATTGCATTTATCTTTGCTGGGTTTCATTTTAACTGATTTTGTTAACTGATGTGAGTCACCCACCAAGGCAATGGGGATACTCGGCACCGAGTCCGGTCACACTTAAAGGGGATGTCACGGTGGCTGCGACCCGGTCCGTGGCTCTGGGACTCAATTGAAAGGGGAAGGTCTTTTAAGGGGAATTGTAAGTAAAGTCTATTGTTCGTGACGCTACCTGTGGGGTGATGGTATGGCGGCTGGATGGTGACGCTTCCCACAGGTGAAGCGGGGTCCCCAGGGCTCCCAAGGTGTAAGGCAGGGATGTTGTGTTGCAGGTCAATAGCGCAAGACACAGGGTTGCAGTCTTTACCTGGTTTACTGGTGGTAGCAGGCCACAGTCCAGGGTACTGGTAACAGGTACAGAAGGGGTCCAGACAGCCCGGAAACACATGTAAATCCCATTGGCAGGTCAGGTTGGGAGCCTTCCACTATGCGCAGCTTTTCTGGTCCCTTGGTCCCTGAAGTTTAATGGCAAGGTACTCCTTTCTCTCCTGTCCTGGGACAGTACCTGCACGGTCGGCAGCTTTAGCCATTCTCTTGGGGTCTCAGGCATGGTGACTCCAGGCTCTGACTGCTGCTGTACCTCAGGTGTTGTACGGGCAGTTTGCATATAGTTATATGCCCTCCGGTTCTGCTGTGTGGCTTGCAGCTCCCCACAGCCTATGGCTCCCGGTGCCCGGTTTCTGTGCTCTTCCTCCTAGGAGGCCCACTCGCAGCCTCTCTGAGCTCTCAATCGCTCCTCTGCTCCTTTCCTGTCTCATGTCTCTCTCAGACTAAACTGAACTAACTCCTCCACCAGACTAGGATCTATATAGGGAAGTTCCCCTAAAACCGGGTTTTGAGCTCCCTCTCCTGGCCTGGAGTCAGAATGTGTTGTGTGTGGGATAACCTGCCAAAGGGATCCCTCTTGTTTCCAGGCATAGCACTACCCTCCCTGAGAAGAAGGCAGCACTACACTGGTACCCGAACCCCTGGGGTGCCACAGATGCACCGTGCACAGCTCCAAAGTGACATAGGTTTTTTATTTGTGGGAAGATTCCTTGGCATGGGCTGCGCCATTGTGGGAGTGCAACGACGTAATGTTCCATGCCCTACCATTCTTCCTGACTGTCCTTAGTCAAGTATTTGATGAACATGGTCACGTTCATTAAAGGAAATCTATCACCACATTTGACTTATCTAATCTACTATTATAGGCATACAGGTTATAGAATGCTGCAAAAAGTCATCCCTGTATAACTCATAAGAATAGATTTGAGCTATCTAATGTGGTGACAGATTTCCTTAAAGCTCTTAGTCCCTCATATTACGTGCGGCATGGAATTCACTCTGTGGAACATTATGCCATCCAGTTCCACACCCTATCTGATAATTTTGCCTGGAACAATGACTCTCTCCTGGCTGTCTTCTATGCCTACCTGTCTAATCAGGTCAAGGAATAACTAACTAGATTACCCAGTGGGTAACATCTTGGTTTTGTAATTACCACAAAGCTCTACTGCAACTACCTTCTCTGACACTATTGGGGGGTGTCACGATCATGGACCAGACCTCAATCACAGGACAATAAAACTCTCACACTCCTTATCTATGAACTGTTCCAATATTTACAGCCACAACTGTTTCTCCCCATCCCACATTGATAGTTCTGCTTCAAGTCACTTTTCTTCTCTATTGCATTATTCCTATGTCCTCTTGTGCATAAATATTTTGTGTTATTCTGCGCCTGATGAAGAGCCCTGAGTAGTCTCAAAAGCTTCAATTAGTTGACATCTTTTCAGTTACCTTTTAATGGCTATCAACCACTGAGAACTCTTAAGCGTTATTTAAAGAAATTTTCCGGTTCCATGGTCTTTCAGCTCCTATACTTTCTGACCATGGTGTGCAATTTGTTTCCACCTTCTGGAAGATGCTCTGCAAGAACTTAAACATTTCCATGAACTTTCCTCAGCTCGTCGCCTCCAAAAGGTAATGGGCAACCTGAAACAGTCAGTCAAGCAATAGTTACGAATATTCTCAATGCTCATTAAGATAATCGGCCAGATCTGCTTCCTTGAGCAAAATTCTCCAGTCACAATTCTTCCTCAGAATCTTGTGGAAAACCTCCATTTGTTACAATATACAGCTGAGAACCTTGTCTTCCATTCAAAATCCTATACCCTGTTGGGAAACAGTATCTCTCAAGACACCCTCCCTTATCCTCCCTTCTTTCGAGGTTCACTCTGTCCGTATCTACGCTCCCTCCAATCTCCAAATGGCTGTCATATACCGACCACCGGACTCAGCCACTCCCTTCATCGACCAATTCTCCACCTGGCTCCTTCACTTTCTCTCTGCCGACATCCCCACCATCATCATGGGCGACTTTAATATCCCTACTGACACCCACCAGCCAGCAGCCTCCAAACTACTGGCCCTTACTTCATCCTTTGGACTCACCCAGTGGTCCTCCACAGCCACCCACACAGACGGACATACACTAGACCTCATCTTCACCCGCCTCTGTTCCTTTTCTAACCTCACAACCTCTCCCTTCCCCCTATCTGACCACCATCTACTCACCTTCTCATCCTTGTCCTCCTCACCTGCCCCCCATGTCCAGCCATTACCACATCCTCGCAGAAACCTCGCACATATAGACACTCACAGACTCTCAGACTCTCTCCTACCCCTGTCCTCCATATCTTCACTGCATGACACGGACAGCGCCACCGCTTTCTATAACTCGACCCTCACATCAGCCATAGACTCAGTCGCCCCTCTCATGCATGGCACAGTGCGACAAACCAATAGGCAACCTTGGCATAACAATGTCACAAAAAAACTTCGACAATTATCCAGGGTTGCGGAGCGGCGATGGAAGAAAACACGCCTGCCAGACGACTTCACTGCCTTCAAACAAGCTACATTTCACTTCAAATCAGCCCTCACCTCTGCTAAACAGACCTATTTCACTAACCTTGTATCTTCACTATCCTACAACCCAAAACAACTGTTCTGCACATTTAACTCTCTCCTCCGCCCACCACTGCCACCTCCAACTCCCTTCATCTCTTCCGAGGACTTTGCCACCTACTTCAAAAACAAGATCGACCAAACAAGGCAAACCTTTACTTGTCCACCACCCCAACCACTCCATACACCAGACCTCTGCCCTTCCCTAATAACCTCCCTCTCCAACATCACTGAAGGAGAGCTTACTTGCCTCTTTTCCAAATCACACCTCACAACCTGTGCACTTGACCCCATGCCTTCCCACCTGCTCCCCAACCTCACTAACACGCTTATTCCAGCCCTAACCCATCTCTTCAACCTATCGCTCTCCTCTGGTACCTTCCCCTCTGCCTTCAAACATGCCACCATCACACCTATCCTCAAAAAAACTAACCTTGACCCAACTGCTATGCCCAGCTATCGCCCCATATCGCTGCTCCCATTTGCTTCAAAACTCCTTGAGCAGCATGTCCATGGTCAACTTTCCTCCCACCTCTCATCTAACTCTCTCCTTGACAACCTCCAATCTGGCTTCCGCCCCCACCACTCCACCGAAACTGCCCTGACAAAAATTACTAATGACCTAGTCACAGCCAAAGCTAACAGACAGTTCTCCATCCTCCTCCTTCTTGACCTGTCCTCTGCTTTCGACACAGTCGATCACTGCCTACTGCTACAGATTCTTTCTTCCCTTGGCATCAAAGACCTCGCCCTGTCCTGGATTGCCTCATACCTATCCAACCGCACATTTAGCGTTTCCCACTCCCACACTACCTCCTCATCCCGCCCTCTCTCTGTTGGAGTCCCTCAAGGCTCTGTCCTAGGACCCCTACTTTTTTCCATCTATACCCTTCGCCTAGGACAACTCATAAAGTCCCATGGCTTCCAGTACCATCTGTATGCAGACGACACTCAGATCTATCTCTCTGGCCCAGATGTCACCTCCCTGCTGTCCAGAATCCCAAGTGTCTGTCAGCCATATCCTCCTTCTTCACCTCTCGCTTCCTAAAACTCAATGTAGACAAAACCGAACTCGTCATCTTTCCCCCACCTCACGTATCCCACCTACCCAATCTATTTATTATGGTAAACGGCATCACGCTCTCTCCCGCTCCTGAAATCCGCTGCCTCGGGGTAACTCTTGACTCTGCCCTGTCCTTCAAACCTCACGTCCAAGCTCTTGCCACATCCTGTCGCCTCCAACTCAAAAATATTGCCAGAATCCGTCCCTTCCTCAGCCCACAATCTACCAAAACTCTTGTACATGCTCTCATCATCTCCCGCCTCGATTACTGCAACACCCTCCTCTGTGGCCTCCCCGCTAACTCTCTTGCACCACTCCAGTCTGTCCTCAACTCTGCTGCCCGCCTAATCCACCTCTCTCCTCGCTACTCCTCTGCTTCTCCCCTCTGCAAATCCCTCCACTGGCTCCCAATCCCTCAACGAATCCAGTTCAAACTACTAACACTGATCTACAAAGCCATCCACAACCTATCCCCTCCCTATATCTCTGAACTAATCTCCCAATATCTTCCTTCACGTAATCTTCGTTCATCTCAAGACCTCCTACTCTCCTCCGCACTTATTCGTTCCTCACACAACTGCCTCCAAGATTTCTCCCGAATATCCCCCATCCTCTGGAATTCCATGCCTCAACACGTCCGATTATCCACCACCCTCGGATCCTTCAGACGGAACCTGAAAACCCATCTCTTCAGGAAAGCCTACAGCCTACAATAACCGAGCCGCCGTCTCACCACCGCCAGAGCCGCCGCCGCCCACCCCTACCTTCTGTATCTTCCCCACTATCCCATTGTCATGAATCCCAATGGCTAGGGATAGCAGGGGACAAGCAAAGTAATACAAAATATCGGACGAGCTCTAGGGTGATGGAACCTGGGCTGACCGCTGCCCTACGCCTGACAAACGCAACTAGAGATAGCCAGGGAGCGTGCCTACGTTGGTTCTAGACGCCACGCACCAGCCTAAGAGCTAACTAGTACTGCAGAGAAAATAAAGACCTCACTTGCCTCCAGAGGAATGAACCCCAAAAGGTATAGTTGCCCCCCACATGTATTGACGGTGAAATGAGAGGAAGGCACACACATAGAGATGATATATATAGGTTCAGCAAATTGAGGCCCGCTGTAAACTAGAAAGCAGAACGATACAAAAGGGGTCTGAGCGGTCAGCAAAAAACCCTAATCAAAAAAACCATCCTGAGATTACAAGAACCCATGTGCCAACTCATGTCACATGGGGAGAACCTCAGTCCACTAGAGCTACCAGCTAGCATAGAGACATAATAAGCAAGCTGGACAAAAAACCAAACAACTGAAAATCAGCACTTAGCTTATCCTGAAAGATCTGGGAGCAGGTAGGCAGGAACCAAACAGAGCACATCTGAATACATTGATAGCCGGCAAGGGAATGACAGACAGGCCAGGTAAAATAGGAAACACCCAGCCTCTGATGGACAGGTGGAAACCAAAGGCCGCAACCCACCACCATAGTCACCCAGTACCAGCAGTAACCACCAGAGGGAGCCCACAAACAGAATCCACAACAGTACCCCCCCCTTGAGGAGGGGTCACCGAACCCTCACGAGAACCCCCAGGGCGATCAGGGTGAGCTCTATGGAAGGCGCGGACCAAATCAGTCGCATGAACATCGGAGGCGACCACCCAGGAATTATCCTCCTGACCATAACCCTTCCACTTAACCAAATACTGGAGTTTGCGTCTGGAAACACGAGAATCCAAGATCTTCTCAACAACATACTCCAATTCTCCCTCCACCAGCACCGGAGCAGGAGGCTCAACCGAAGGAACAACGGGCACCTCATACCTCCGCAACAACGACCGATGGAACACATTATGAATAGCAAACGATGCTGGGAGATCCAAACGAAAAGATACAGGGTTAAGAATCTCCGAGATCCTATAAGGACCGATGAACCGAGGCTTGAACTTAGGAGAAGAGACCTTCATAGGGACAAAACGAGAAGACAACCACACCAAATCCCCAACAAGAAGTCGGGGACCCACGCGGCGACGGCGATTAGCAAACTGCTGAGTCTTCTCCTGAGATAACTTCAAATTGTCCACCACCTGATTCCAAATCTGATGTAGCCTGTCCACCACCACGTCCACTCCAGGACAATCCGAAGACTCCACCTGACCAGAGGAAAAACGAGGATGAAACCCCGAATTACAAAAAAAAGGAGAGACCAACGTGGCAGAACTAGCCCGATTATTAAGAGCAAATTCGGCCAGTGGCAAAAAAGCAACCCAGTCATCTTGATCAGCAGAAACAAAACACCTCAAATAAGTTTCCAAGGTCTGATTAGTTCGCTCCGTCTGGCCATTCGTCTGAGGATGGAATGCAGACGAGAAAGACAAATCAATGCCCATCTTGGCACAAAACGTCCGCCAAAATCTAGACACAAACTGGGATCCCCTGTCAGAAACGATATTCTCCGGAATCCCATGCAAACGAACCACGTTCTGAAAAAATAAAGGGACCAACTCAGAGGAGGAAGGCAACTTAGGCAAGGGCACCAAATGAACCATCTTAGAAAAGCGGTCACACACAACCCAGATAACGGACATTTTCTGTGAAACCGGGAGATCAGAAATAAAATCCATGGAAATGTGCGTCCAAGGCCTCTTCGGGATGGGCAAGGATAACAACAACCCACTGGCCTGAGAACAGCAAGGCTTAGCTCGAGCACACACTTCACAAGACTGCACAAAGGTACGCACATCCCTAGACAAGGAAGGCCACCAAAAAGACCTGGCCACCAAGTCTCTAGTACCAAATATTCCAGGATGACCAGCCAACACAGAAGAATGGACCTCGGAGATGACTCTACTGGTCCAATCATCCGGAACAAACAGTCTTTCTGGTGGACAACGATCCGGTTTATCCACCTGAAACTCCTGCAATGCACGTCGCAAGTCTGGGGATACGGCGGACAATATTACCCCATCCCTAAGGATACCAGTAGGCCCAGAGTCTCCAGGAGAGTCAGGCACAAAACTCCTGGAAAGAGCATCTGCCTTCACATTCTTTGAACCTGGCAGGTATGAAACCACGAAATTGAAACGAGAAAAAAACAACGACCAACGAGCCTGTCTAGGATTCAAACGCCTGGCAGACTCAAGGTAAATGAGATTCTTGTGATCAGTCAAGACCACCACACGATGTTTAGCACCCTCAAGCCAATGACGCCACTCCTCAAATGCCCACTTCATGGCCAAAAGCTCCCGATTACCCACATCATAATTGCGCTCGGCGGGCGAGAATTTTCTAGAGAAGAATGCACATGGCTTCATCACCGAGCCATTAGAACTTCTCTGTGACAAAACCGCCCCCGCTCCAATCTCGGAAGCATCAACCTCAACCTGAAAAGGAAGTGAAACATCTGGTTGACACAACACAGGAGCAGAAGAAAACCGGCGCTTAAGTTCCTGAAAGGCCTCCACGGCCGCAGGAGACCAATCAGCAACATCAGCACCCTTTTTAGTCAAATCAGTCAAAGGTTTAACAATACTGGAAAAATTAGCAATGAACCGACGATAAAAATTAGCAAACCCCAAGAACTTCTGAAGGCTCTTAACAGATGTAGGTTGTGTCCAGTCACAAATCGCCTGAACCTTGACGGGATCCATCTCAATAGTAGAAGGAGAAAAAATGTACCCCAAAAAAGAAATCTTCTGGACTCCGAAGAGACACTTTGAGCCCTTCACAAACAGAGAATTGGCCCGCAGAACCTGAAACACCTTCCTGACCTGTAAAACATGAGACTCCCAGTCATCAGAAAACACCAAAATATCATCCAAATACACAATCATAAACTTATCCAGATATTCACGGAAAATATTGTGCATAAAGGACTGAAAGACTGACGGAGCATTGGAGAGTCCAAAAGGCATTACCAAATACTCAAAATGGCCCTCAGGCGTATTAAATGCGGTTTTCCACTCGTCACCCTGTTTTATCCGCACCAGATTATACGCACCGCGAAGATCTATCTTAGTGAACCACCTAGCCCCCTTAATGCGAGCAAACAAATCAGTCAATAATGGCAGTGGATACTGATATTTGACTGTAATCTTATTCAGAAGGCGATAATCTATACAAGGCCTCAGGGAACCATCTTTTTTTGCCACGAAAAAAAAACCTGCTCCCAGAGGGGACGAAGATGGACGAATATGTCCCTTTTCCAAGGACTCCTTAATATAATTCCGCATAGCAGTATGCTCTGGCAGTGACAGATTGAATAAACGACCCTTAGGGAACTTACTGCCAGGAATCAATTCTATAGCACAGTCACAATCTCTATGAGGAGGGAGCGAATTGAGCTTAGGCTCCTCAAAAACATCCCTATAGTCAGACAAAAACGCAGGGATCTCAGAAGGAGTAGATGAAGCGATTGAAATCGGAGGTGCATCATCATGAACCCCCTGACATCCCCAGCTTAACCCCTTCCCGACATGTGACGGAATAGTACGTCACATGTCGGGACCCCCGCTTTGATGTGCGCTCCGGCGGTGAGCGCACATCAAAGTCGCGACATGTCAGCTGTTTTTTACAGCTGACATGTGCGCGCAATAGCGGCGGGTGAAATCGCGATCACCCGCCGCTATTAACTAGTTAAATGCCGCTGTCAAACGCAGACAGCGGCATTTAACTACCGCATCCGGCCGTGCGGCCGGATATGAGCGCATCGCCGACCCCCGTCACATGATCGGGGGTCGGCGATGCTTGTACATTGTAACCATAGAGGTCCTGGAGACCTCTATGGTTACTGATCGCCTGTGGCTGTGAGCGCCACCCTGTGGTCGGCGCTCACAGCACACCTGCATTTTAGCTACATAACAGCGATCTGATGATCGCTGTTATGTAGCAGAGCCGATCGGGCTGTGCCTGCTTCTAGCCTCCCATGGAGGCTATAGAAGCATGGTAAAAGTTAAAAAAAAAGTAAAAAAAAATGTGAAAAAAATAAAAAAAATATAAAAGTTTAAATCACCCCCCTTTCGCCCCAATCAAAATAAATCAATAAAAAAAAACCCCAACCTACACATATTTGGTATCGCCGCGTTCAGAATCGCCCGATCTATCAATAAAAAAAAAGCATTAACGTGATCGCTAAACGGCGTAATGAGAAAAAAAATCGAAACGCCAGATTTACGTTTTTTTGGTCGCCACGACATTGCATTAAAATGCAATAACGGGCGATCAAAAGAACGTATCTGCACCAAAATGCTATCATTAAAAATGCCAGCTCGGCACGCAAAAAATAAGCCCTCACCCGACCCCAGATCACGAAAAATAGAGACGCTACGGGTATCGGAAAATGGCGCAATTTTATTTTTATTTTTTTTTGCAAAGTTTGGAATTTTTTTTCACCACTTAGATGAAAAATAACCTAGTCATGTTAGGTGTCTATGAACTCGTACTGACCTGGAGAATCATAATGGCAGGTCAGTTTTAGCATTTAGTGAACCTAGCAAAATAGGCAAGCAAAAAATAAGTGTGGGATTGCACTTTTTTTGCAATTTCACTGCACTTGGAATTTTTTTCCCGTTTTCTAGTACACGACATGGTAAAACCAATGATGTCGTTCAAAAGTACAACTCGTCCCGCAAAAAATATGCCCTCACATGGCCAAATTGACAGAAAAATAAAAAAGTTATGGCTCTGGGAAGGAGGGGAGCGAAAAACGAAAACGGAAAAACGGAAAAAGCTCCGGGGGTGAAGGGGTTAACACATACATTGTTTTCCAGTCCAGGACAGGATTATGAGTTTGTAACCATGGCAGACCAAGCACTAGTACATCATGTAAATTATACAGTACAAGGAAGCGAATCACCTCCTGATGAACGGGAGTCATGCGCATGGTCACTTGTGTCCAGTACTGCGGTTTATTCATAGCCAATGGTGTAGAGTCAATTCCCTTCAGAGGAATAGGAACTTCCAGAGGCTCCAGACTAAAACCGCAGCGTTTAGCAAATGACCAATCCATAAGACTCAGGGCAGCGCCTGAATCCACATAGGCATCGACGGAAATGGAAGACAGTGAAAAAATCAGAGTCACAGACAAAATGAACTTAGGCTGCAGAGTACCAATGGCAAAAGATTTATCAACCCCTTTTGTGCGTTTAGAGCATGCTGATATAACATGAGCTCAATCACCACAATAAAAACACAATCCATTTTTCCGCCTATAATTTTGCCGTTCACTTCTGGACTGAATTCTATCACATTGCATAGTCTCAGGTGCCTGTTCAGAAGACACCGCCAACTGGTGCACGGGTTTGCGCTCCCGTAAACGCCGATCAATCTGAATGGCCATAGCCATCGACTCATTCAGACCTGTAGGCGTAGGGAACCCCACCATAATATCCTTAATGGCCTCGGAAAGACCATTTCTGAAGTTTGCAGCCAGGGCGCACTCATTCCACTGAGTAAGCACCGACCATTTCCGAAATTTTTGACAATATATTTCCGCTTCATCATGCCCCTGAGAGAGGGCTAATAAAGCCTTTTCAGCCTGAATCTCCAGGTTGGGTTCCTCATAGAGCAATCCCAATGCCAGAAAAAACGCATCCACATTGAGCAATGCAGGATCCCCTGGTGCCAATGCAAATGCCCAATTCTGAGGGTCGCCCCGCAGGAAAGATATTACAATCTTGACCTGTTGAGCAGGGTCTCCAGAGGAGCGAGATTTTAAAGCAAGAAACAATTTACAATTGTTCCTGAAATTCAGGAAGGTAGATCTATCTCCAGAAAAGAACTCTGGAATAGGAATTCTAGGTTCAGACATGGGAGTGTGAACAACAAAATCCTGTATGTTTTGAACTTTTGCCGCGAGATTACTCAGGCTGGAAGCCAAACTCTGGACATCCATGTTAAACAGCTAATATCAGAGCCATTCAAGGGTTAAGAGGAGGTAAGAAGCAGCTAGACAGCAATTAAGGGCTAGGCAGCAAAACTCTGAAGGAAAAAAAAAAAAAAAAAAAAAATTCCCTTAAACACTTCTTTTTCTCCTGCTTCAGCCCAAACAATTAACACTTTGTGGGCCGGCTATACTGTCATGAATCCCAATGGCTAGGGATAGCAGGGGACAAGCAAAGTAATACAAAATATCGGACGAGCTCTAGGGTGATGGAACCTGGGCTGACCGCTGCCCTACGCCTGACAAACGCAACTAGAGATAGCCAGGGAGCGTGCCTACGTTGGTTCTAGACGCCACGCACCAGCCTAAGAGCTAACTAGTACTGCAGAGAAAATAAAGACCTCACTTGCCTCCAGAGGAATGAACCCCAAAAGGTATAGTTGCCCCCCACATGTATTGACGGTGAAATGAGAGGAAGGCACACACATAGAGATGATATATATAGGTTCAGCAAATTGAGGCCCGCTGTAAACTAGAAAGCAGAACGATACAAAAGGGGTCTGAGCGGTCAGCAAAAAACCCTAATCAAAAAAACCATCCTGAGATTACAAGAACCCATGTGCCAACTCATGGCACATGGGGAGAACCTCAGTCCACTAGAGCTACCAGCTAGCATAGAGACATAATAAGCAATCTGGACAAAAAACCAAACAACTGAAAATCAGCACTTAGCTTATCCTGAAAGATCTGGGAGCAGGTAGGCAGGAACCAAACAGAGCACATCTGAATACATTGATAGCCGGCAAGGGAATGACAGAAAGGCCAGGTAAAATAGGAAACACCCAGTCTCTGATGGACAGGTGGAAACCAAAGGCCGCAACCCACCACCATAGTCACCCAGTACCAGCAGTAACCACCAGAGGGAGCCCACAAACAGAATCCACAACACCCATAGAATGTAAGTCCGCAAGGACAGGGTTCTCTCCCCTCTGTACCAGTGTGTCACTGTAAACCTGTTTACTGTAAATGATGGCTATAACCCTGTATGTAACCCCTTTCTCATGTACAGCACCATGGAATTAATGGTGCTATATAAATAAATAATAATAATAATAATAATAATAATAAATAAGACACATATAACAGCTCATATGTTTCAAAGAGAAAATTTGGGTAACCAAAAAGGACATTAATGCTCCGATCTTGCTCAAGAGATTTCAAGGCAATATCGTCTTTCTTCTACCACTGACTCTTCTTGGAGGGGTCCTAAGAGGGGAGGAGTATTGTTACGCATCTGTCCTGGGTATCTCAGACGTTGTTCCCTTTCATTGGGGCTACTGCACACTGTCGTGCTCCACACCGGTTTTGCAAGTTGCCCAGCATCACTCTGACATTCTCTCCCAGGGATCTTAAGGCCTACTAAAAACACTCATCAGTGTCTTCAGGATGGACATCTAGAGTCTTGGTGTGCTCCACCATCAGTGTTTATTGTTCTCTTTACTGACAGTCTTGCAGTCTTGCTTCAGGTGACCCTCATTCTGCCTACTCTTGGATTAATTCACTGGTTGCAGGAAACAAAAATCACTGCTGGACCTTGTCCATGTTACCCTCATCCCTGCTTTATCTGCACCTTCATCTGTACTACTGACTCTTGATTCCTGATTGTCCAAGTCTTTGCTCCTCCTCATGCCCTCCAGCCAGCTGCGTCAACACCCTGGGTCTGTGTGCCCACAAATGTCTTGTTTTGAGATTGTACAGAACATGAATTAGCTACTGTGAGGGATTGGGGAGTGTGAGTATGTAATGACCAGAGGTCCGAATAAGATCCAGTGAGTCACAAACCAAGACTAAGGCAGAAATCTCCAAACGGTATTTACTCAAAGGCAAAATAATAAAGGTAATATGGAGAATATTAAAGTAGATGCACCCCAAAGATACACCAGCTCAGCATCAGCTGAAATCACTGTGCCACTCCAAGGTCTCCTGAGAACTGTATGCTACAAAAGACTAGTAAGAAATTTACCTAACAAGGAAACTAAAACAGGAACAAGTGTAAATTGATTGTAATGTTATAAAGGGAGTCCCTGGAACGGCACACTGAGTATAACTTACACAACTCTAATATTAGATACACCTCTAAAGTAACAATTAAACACTCTGCGCAGGGATACCCGGGTATCTATGACTATTGGTACCGTATCCTGAGATAGCTCTCCTCTCAGGTAAGAATCCGCACAGGCTGCAGCCCAGTCTATATCTTCAGCGCCAATAAGTTACAGCAAGCTCCTCTTGTCTGATCGGCGGATGCCGAGCCCAAACGCCGGGGACTTAGTTAGTGGCCTCACGATATTGTCTCTTCTTCTGTAGCTCCTAGGAATGCTTCCACGACAACCCGTCAGTCTCTGTATCAGCAATCGGTCAGACTTGTTTCTCCAATCAATGCACAGGGAATCACAGACTCTCAAACACGTAGTGGGTCTTTAGTCAAGTCTCAGTCTTTTTAGATAATGGATTAGCTCTTCTTCAGAATACGCTGGCAACGAAGTCTCTCAAAGGTTAACAAAAGATTGGCTCTTCTCCAGGGGAACGTTAGCAGGACTAAGTCTCTCCACAGCTTCTTTTCTCTACACACTCGCAGTAAAGTCCACACACTGACTCCTTGCAATATCACCGCAGCTTCTGTCTTCTCTTCCCGCACTTTTTCTCTCACTTCCTTGTTTCATTTTTACACAGAAGACACCAGACCCCACCCACCAGCCCAGATTGTCTCCGGGATTCTGGCAGTATCAGAATTTGTCTCTTGCTGCAGCAGGCAGAAACCACAGGGTCCTAGTGCTCTCTCAGTGTGACTACAGTTCACCCTCTTACATGCCACCCCACTAGAGGTTGGCGTCCTCAACACACCTTCCCACTCAAATTCATCCTGAGCATATCGCTGAGGCGGTATTCCTGCCGTAGATCGTGTAGTTCTCCTGAGTCCTACATCAACAGGTGCAACCCTAGAGGGAGCTAAAGTCTCTTCCATGATCGTGTTAGTGGGCGCAAGTGGAGTTGCCTCCTTCCGCGGCTCGATGTTCCGCGATACAGCGTCAGGACCAAGCAGTTGACCTGATGCGCTCTCCTCAACAGCATCCGCCACATTCTCAACATTCTCATCACACGAGGCAAGATTGGTCACAGGGGGCAAATAAGCAGGCGCAGGAATAAGCACACCATCAAACTCAAGATCATTCAGAGTTCCCGCCCCTTGGGACATGGCCTCTGGCTCTGGGGGAATAGGCGCCGAATCTTCAAACCAGCACCGTTGTAGCATGTTACGGTGCAAATTACGGGTTGGCCCCCCTGTCCCCACCGGTTCAACTTCGTACACTGGAATCTCAGGATTCACTTGTTTTTTTATCAGATACGGTATCGCCTCCCATCGGTCACTCAGCTTTCCTGACCGTCGCTTTGTCCTCACCAACACTCTGTCTCCCGGAGAGAACAATTCTGTTTGCACGGGTCGCGTGTCCCTATGAACCACCTGGCGAAGACGGTCGCCCACCACCTGATGCACCACCCTTAACCGTCGCCGATGTTCTCGTACCCACTCGGATGCAGTCCGGGGGGGAACGGAGGAGGGATCTGGCATGTTCAAATCCTCAATGTCTCGGCCAGGTCTACCAAACATCAACATGTGTGGCGAGTAACCAGTAGTACTGTGCACCCTGTTATTGTAAGCCCACATCAATTCGGGGAGATACTCAGGCCAGCATGTCTGTTGCTGACTCTCTAAGGACCGCAACATTTGCAACAAGGTCCGATTAAAACGCTCACATGCCCCGTTACCCTGAGGGTGGTAAGGCGTTGTTCTCGACTGCTCGATACCATAGAGCTGGTGCAACTCTTTCATCAGCGTCCCCTGAAAGCAGGCCCCTTGATCTGAATGTATTCTCTACGGACACCCGAACACTTGGAAGAAATGTCGGCACACTGCCTCAGCCGCCGACTTGGCCGTCTGATCTCTTGTCGGCACCGCTACAGCATACTTGGTAAAGTGATCTGTCATCACCAGGGAATAGGAGTACCCTGACGTAGAGTACCCTATCAACACGTAGTCAATCATGAGTAGCTCCAGCGGAGCTGAAGTTTTAATAGATTGTGTGGGAGCCCGCTGCTCAGGGCTTTTGTTGAGCCCACAAATTCGGCACTGCCGACACGCGTCGGCCACCATCCCTCCCAACTCAGGGCAGTAGAGGACTCGCTGCAACCACTGGAGTGTCTTTTCACTTCCAAAATGGGCCCCCTTCTCATACGCCTCACGAGCGACCACTGGACCCATCCCCACAGGGATTATCAGTTGGTACCGATGCTGCAGCTCCGATGGCAGGTACACCTTACGATACAAAAGACCTTGTTCCACACACAATTTATCCCATTGTCGAAGGAGTTTCATTCCTTCCATGGACAACTGAGCCTTGTCCTCTGCACTGGGCCAGGCCTTGTTTTGTACCCAACGGCGCACAAGTGCAACGTCCGGACACTCATCCTGGACTCTTATCCAATCTGAGCATGTTTTACCCAGGACACAGGGCATCCCGGTGGCCACCCCACTTGAGTGTACCACACTTTGGAAGATAGGTATCTGCCCCAAAACTGGAGTTTCAGTGTCCTCCAGTTGTTCGTCAACATCTTCCCCTGATGACCCAAGGGGCACTCTTGACAATGCATCTGCATTGCCGTTTTCTCGACCAGAACGAAATTTAATGCGGTAATTGAACTTGGCTAGTCTGGCGACCCACCGCTGCTCCAACGCCCCAAGTTTTGCATTCTCTAAGTGAGCTAGCGGGTTGTTATCTGTCATGACTAGCACCTCCGCTCCTGTTAGATACTCGGCGAAGCGTTCTGTCATTGCCCACACCAGGGCCAGCAATTCCAGCCGGAATGAGCTGTAGTTAGCCGGATTTCGCTCGGAGTCTCTTAAAGATCTGCTACCATAAGAAATCACTCGCTCTCGGCCGTCCTGCACCTGCGCTAGCACTGCCCCCAACCCATGAAGACTACCATCGGTATACAACAAAAAAGGGGTGTCAAACCGGGCGTAGGCCAGCAATGGGGCACTCGTTAGGGCGGTTTTCACTTCATCAAATGCCTTTTTCTGTAGGGGCCCCCATGGGATGGGACGATTTCGAGGACCCAGCGCTGTCCCTCTCAAAAGTTCATTCAAGGGACTCACCACTTGTGAGAATTTAGGCACAAACCGCCGATAGTATCCTGCTAGAACCAGGAAGGCCCGCACTTCTCGCAAGTCACAAGGAGGTGGCCACTCTTGTACCGCCTTGATCTTACTGTCTAAAGGTAGTACCCCGTCCGGGGTCACCAGATGCCCCAAATATTCAATCTGGTTTCGTAACAGTTGACATTTTTTTTGCTTTATTTTCAGGCCGTAGCTCTTGAGCCGCCGGAGAACTTGACGCAGCTTCTCCAGATGATCTTCAAATGAGGTTCCGAACACCACAATGTCGTCTAGATATATCAAGACTGATTCAAAATTTAGATCGCCCAAGCAATGTTCCATCAGGCGTTGGAAGGTTCCCGGGGCGGTAGCGAGGCCAAAGGGCATCCGGTTGAACTCGAAGAGCCCCATTGGCAAGACAAACGCCGTCTTGGCCCGATCTTTTTCAGCCATTGGGATCTGCCAGTACCCGCTTGCCAAATCCAACGTTGAGAAATACTTGGCCCGACCCAGGGCCGACAGGGATTCTTCAATACGGGGTAAAGGATATGCGTCCCGTACGGTGTGGGCGTTCAATTTTCGATAGTCCACACAAAATCGGAGTGTCCCATCCTTCTTGCGGACCAAGACTACAGGAGCCGCCCAGGGACTCCGGCTCTCTCGGATCACTTGGTTGTCCAGCATACTGGCCACCATGCTCTTCACCTCTTGATAAAGCGCTGGAGGAATTTGCCGATATCTTTCTCTAATGGGTGGAGTATCCCCCGTTGGAATCTCATGCTCAATCATCTGGGTACACCCGAAATCCTCTCCATGTCGGGAAAAGGTCTCTTGATGTTCCCACAAAACTCTCTCCAACTGCTCCAACTGCGCGGGAGTCAGCTTCTCCCGATCCACTCCCATCTGTTCCATGATCACATGACCATTCCATTCCTCCGTAGGAGGCTCAGCCCGGCCTACCTCGACCGCAAAGGTCCAGGATGACTGTTGGTCTGGTCGCAGTTCGAATCCGGCATTTTCCGGCACCTTTTCTGCCGGCACGAACAGTTCAGCCAGTATGGTTCCAGCAGGAATTGCAACAGCTTCATCTAAAACATTGATGCATCGGACCGGCACTCGTCTATTCTTCACAATCGCCAGAGACCGGGCCACATGTACCTTGGCGAATGAGGAACCCTCTCGGACGGGCTCAAGTAGCACTTCAAGCCCATTCAATCTCTGTGCAGCTCCCACAGGCAGCATTAAGAGTTCCTCTTGTCTTGGTCCCAGCAGGATTGGGGCCCTCGATGGCACTCGGACCCGGCCCACCCGGCCGCCTGGGACCGCACTTTTCAGCAAGTCGCAACTCAGCACTAGACGGTGTAGAATTCTCTGTGTGGGTCGGTGTCTTGTCGCACGGGCCCAGTATCGGGGTCCTTCACTGGCATACATCTGGTGATTCAAGTCTCGCAGCACGTTCATTCCGAGCGTCACTTCCATCCCTCTTCTAGGGGGGTGATCCACCAGTACTACCCCTTTCTGCCCCAGCTCTTGACCAAACATTTTTAGTTGCATCCACACGATTCCCTTGACTGACAGTTGACCATTATTTGCGGCGGTCAGTCGTATCACTCGGCCATCCTCTGGAATCACTAGTCGACTGAAGTATCTCTCATATATTTCTAGTGGCATTATAGTACATTCGGATCCCGTGTCAACCAAGCACCTCATCTTCCGCCCTTCAAATTCTGCTTCTATCACTGGACTACATGCAAACAAATCTTGCTCATTCCGTCGAGGGCTTTGTGTGAGTGGGGCCGCTGTTATGGTTCTCAATGGCAAGAGAACATAGCCCAGCAAACATAAGAACTAGCTCTTGGAAGGATGGAAACTAAACTGACCATGAACTACACCTGCCGCACAACTAACAGTAGCCGGGTAGCGTTGCCTGCGTTTTATCCCTAGACGCCCAGCGCCGGCCGGAGGACTAACTAATCCTGGCAGAGGAAAATACAGTCCTGGCTCACCTCTAGAGAAATTTCCCCGAAAGGCAGACAGAGGCCCCCACATATATTGGCGGTGATTTTAGATGAAATGACAAACGTAGTATGAAAATAGGTTTAGCAAAATTGAGGTCCGCTTACTAGATAGCAGGAAGACAGAAAGGGCACTTTCATGGTCAGCTGAAAACCCTATCAAAATACCATCCTGAAATTACTTTAAGAATCTAGTATTAACTCATAACATCAGAGTGGCAATTTCAGATCACAAGAGCTTTCCAGACACAGAAACGAAACTACAGCTGTGAACTGGAACAAAATGCAAAAACAAACGAGGACTAAAGTCCAACTTAGCTGGAAGTTGTCTAGCAGCAGGAACATGCACAGAAAGGCTTCTGATTACAATGTTGACCGGCATGGAAGTGACAGAGGAGCAAGGCTAAATAGCGACTCCCACATCCTGATGGGAACAGGTGAACAGAGGGGATGATGCACACCAGTTCAATTCCACCAGTGGCCACCGGGGGAGCCCAAAATCCAATTTCACAACAGGCCGCTGCTGCTTGCCCTCTCATGGCAGCGGCCGGAAGTTTAAAGCTGGCGACGGAGTTTCTGGGGCTGCAAGCGTCCGGCAGTAACGAGAGATGTGTCCCTGGCGTCCACACTTCCAGCAGGTGATTGCTCCTTGTGGACGAGGGCTTGACTCATTCTGATAGGACGACCTGGCCGTCCGTGGGGTCACCGTTCCAGGGGGTGGGGCAGGAGGCCCCCGTGAGGGGGTAGAGGCGGGATCAACTGTCAGTTGAGACAATTTCAGCCTCAACTCCTTCACCTCAGCACGCAAAGCTTGTACCACGCTCACCAGCCCCTCTCCCCCTGACCCTGATGACCCACCTTCTTCCAGCTGGGCACTGTTCACTGACCCCTCGGGCACATGGGCAGATTTCTCTTCCCTTTCCACTGCAGCTCGGTAAATCTGCCAGAAGGATAATTCTGGTGCAGCCCGGGCCATTTCCAACAGTTTGTCCCGGAGAAGTCTATTAGCTAAACCGGTGATGAATTGATCCCGGAGCAAGCGGTCTACCTCCCGGAACGCTCCCATGGCCCCCTGGTCTAGTCGCTGCATCTCATTCAGCGTCTCTTGCAAGATATTAGAGTACTGCATTAGGGACTCACACTCTCTCTGGGGGCGATTAAAGAATAGGGACCGAAGCTGGGCCACACGCGCTCGGCCCCCCAAACTCCCCTCTAACAGTTCCAAAATCTTTTCTAACGTATCCCTCTCTGATTCTGGGCGCACCATCACCATACGTCTAATATCGCCCTCCAGTGCATTTAATGCCAGCTCAGCGCGTAACGCGGGGGTCAAATTACACATGCGCAGAATACTCCGGATTCTCTCAGCCCAATCTTGCAACGCCATATTGCGCCCGTCGTATTTCGGCATGTGCTGAAGTAAAGCTCCTACAGGCACATACCCTCCCGAAATCGCCGCGGCTGCCAGGGGAACCCCAACCCCCGAGGAGGATGCGGATACAGCGGGGTCATTTCTACCCTCGCCCTCGTCCATGACAAACACTGGATCCTGCCGACTACGCCAAAAATGTAATGACCAGAGGTCCGAATAAGATCCAGTGAGTCACAAACCAAGACTAAGGCAGAAATCTCCAAACGGTATTTACTCAAAGGCAAAATAATAAAGGTAATATGGAGAATATTAAAGTAGATGCACCCCAAAGATACACCAGCTCAGCAGCAGCTGAAATCACTGTGCCACTCCAAGGTCTCCTGAGAACTGTATGCTACAAAAGACTAGTAAGAAATTTACCTAACAAGGAAACTAAAACAGGAACAAGTGTAAATTGATTGTAATGTTATAAAGGGAGTCCCTGGAACGGCACACTGAGTATAACTTACACAACTCTAATATTAGATACACCTCTAAAGTAACAATTAAACACTCTGCGCAGGGATACCCGGGTATCTATGACTATTGGTACCGTATCCTGAGATAGCTCTCCTCTCAGGTAAGAATCCGCACAGGCTGCAGCCCAGTCTATATCTTCAGTCTCCAGTCTGATCGGCGGATGCCGAGCCCAAACGCCGGGGACTTAGTTAGTGGCCTCACGATATTGTCTCTTCTTCTGTAGCTCCTAGGAATGCTTCCACGACAACCCGTCAGTCTCTGTATCAGCAATCGGTCAGACTTGTTTCTCCAATCAATGCACAGGGAATCACAGACTCTCAAACACGTAGTGGGTCTTTAGTCAAGTCTCAGTCTTTTAAGATAATGGATTAGCTCTTCTTCAGAATACGCTGGCAACGAAGTCTCTCAAAGGTTAACAAAAGATTGGCTCTTCTCCAGGGGAACGTTAGCAGGACTAAGTCTCTCCACAGCTTCTTTTCTCTACACACTCGCAGTAAAGTCCACACACTGACTCCTTGCAATATCACCGCAGCTTCTGTCTTCTCTTCCCGCACTTTTTCTCTCACTTCCTTGTTTCATTTTTACACAGAAGACACCAGACCCCACCCACCAGCCCAGATTGTCTCCGGGATTCTGGCAGTATCAGAATTTGTCCCTTGCTGCAGCAGGCAGAAACCACAGGGTCCTAGTGCTCTCTCAGTGTGACTACAGTTCACCCTCTTACAAGTATCTTTTATCTTGTTTGAGCTGGATTCCTAACCCCTAGAATATCTCAGAGCACACACTCGGGAGCAGAGGGGATTGTGCCAGCAATAAAGACAAATGACAAGTGAATGCTCTACACAGGGCAAGAATTCCTGCAAAATTTGATGGCATCACTTCTGAGGAAATGGAAGCGGAATGATCTCTGCATTGCCAGAATTTGTAATGACAGCAGAAAACCTTGTGTCACTTAGAGGCAGCCCACGTGGCCGCTATGTGGCCTGTGATTCGAAGGAAGCCTGACATCGCTCGATAGCGGGCCCCCTCCCCGTCGTCACAATTTCAGCACTACCCAGGTCCTCAGGATGTGAAGACTGATGACGAGAATGGTGGATCAGGGAGTCTGTGCATGTGAGTCCGAGACTGCAGGCGTGATAACGTCACTACATCGTGTCTGCTGTGCTGAAGCCTCAGTGCTCACACTGCGCAGAGGAAATGGGATGAGGTGTGAAGTAAGTAATTGTGGGGGCCATAATACTGAATAGGGGCTGCTAGGGGCCAGTTATACTGATTGGGGGGTTGGTAGGGGCAATTATACTGAGCCGAGGGTGCTATCATACTGAATAATGGGCCATTATACTGTATGAGGGCTATAAGGGACTGTGAGGGCCTTCATATTGAGATGGAGACTATTTGGGCCCCTATACTAAGTGGGGGCCCTCATACTGAGTGTCTTGTTAAGGGAGTCCTCAATCTGTGTGGGGTTCTCAGCCTGTGTAAGTTGCTGTGGGCGCCCTAATATTGTATGAGGAGTTGTGGGGGCAATTATACTGAGTAGGGTACAGTATAGTACCTATGTGTAGTGTGAAAGTGTGTGGGGGACTCACTGTGGTGATCCCATACTCAGTGTGTTGGGTGGGGGTTATGGCCATAAAGGGGGTAATACTGGTGTGAACACTGACGTGTTTCATTAGGAATAAATATATTTTTTTGGGGGGAGAGTTGCAGGGAACAAGTAAGACTTTTGGTATGCAGCCGTGCGACTTCTATGTAGGCAATGATTATGGCATGTTGTTTACCATAGAGGATGGAGATGCCCAAGTACCTGCAGCCGCCGTTGTTTTTGCTCCATCTGTGATGCAGATAAAATCACCCCTCTCCTACAAGAATAGGAGTCAATCTCTCGGGAAGTGAAGGAGTAACGCCAAAATGGCTGTATGTTTAGAAAACTCCACCATCCATCACAAAGTTTCCGTGGTATTGCACAGGGGGTATAATCCCGGAAGTATACAGTATATCACCTGATAGGATGGATGGCATTTATTACAGAGGTGGCCAGGCTTCTTAACTGTAAGAGCGCAGCCGATCAGTACAGAAACTGAGGATGGATGTATAACACAGGTCAACAAAAAAAATTTTTTTTTCTGGTGTCCAAAATATTTTAATGAATTTGGGGTATTTTTGGGGTGCTGATTCTGAATATGCTATCAGTTTTGCCAGATTGGCTCAAGTTTTTGAGATTTTTGGTATCTTATTTATAGCACTTGTTGGTAAATGCGACGCATCATCTCATTAATTTATTTGGATTAGTACTTGAACTGATTTTTGCACTAACTTTATGTTGTTGTCTGTTTTCCAGTGAAAAGCATGAACTCATCAAGAAGAAGTTGTCTTAACGATCCAGACTCATTCTGTTACATTTGTGGTGAATACACACTGCCAAAACATAGAAGAAACATAACAGACTTCGTAAAAAAAGTGTATTTTGCCTATTTTGGGGTTATGCTTGGGGACCAAGACAAGTTTTGGGCACCACACATAGTGTGCAAAGCATGTATCGAATTATTACGAAAATGGAGCAAAGGACAAAGAAAAAGCTTCAAATTTGGTGTTCCAATGGTGTGGAGAGAGCCAAAAAATCATCATGATGACTGTTATTTCTGTGCAGTGCAAGTGCAAGGATTCAATAAGCATAAGAAACGAAAATGGGAGTAACATGGAATCTGCAAGAAGGCCTGTCCCTCATTGTGAAGATGTGCCTGTACCTGTGTTTACCAGAAATAACAGTCATCATGATGATTTTTTGGCTCTCTCCACACCATTGGAACACCAAATTTGAAGCTTTTTCTTTGTCCTTTGCTCCATTTTCGTAATAATTCGATACATGCTTTGCACACTATGTGTGGTGCCCAAAACTTGTCTTGGTCCCCAAGCATAACCCCAAAATAGGCAAAATACACTTTTTTTACGAAGTCTGTTATGTTTCTTCTATGTTTTGGCAGTGTGTATTCACCACAAATGTAACAGAATGAGTCTGGATCGTTAAGACAACTTCTTCTTGATGAGTTCATGCTTTTCACTGGAATACAGACAACAACATAAAGTTAGTGCAAAAATCAAGCTATGAACAAACTTTTAGAACACTAATTAACACAAAACTATATTGAGAACTGCTCAGTTCAAGTACTAATCCAAAGAAATTAATGAGATGATGCGTCGCATTTACCAACAAGTGCTATAAATAAGATACCAAAAATCTCAAAAACTTGAGCCAATCTGGCAAAACTGATGACATATTCAGAATCAGCATCCCAAAAATACCCTAAATTCGATGAAATATCTTTGGCACCAAAAATGCTGTTGACCAGTGTAATCATCAGCCACAGTTCATAGATGGACACTACTGTGGAGGGGGCACTTACTTCTCGGTGCTTAGGCCCTGTAGCTCTCCTCATATGATGACTGCAGTCCTGACGCTGGCTGTTATTCTGCTGTTATCCATCTGATTATTGCTTCCTTCATATTTATCAGGTGCTGATAATGACTCCAGTGTGATCGAATCACGGACAATCACGGACAAGATGACTCCAGGTCAGTGACCAGAAGTATGGACCACACGGACAAGAGTCAAGAATGGGGGGATTGTAGGCAATGGCTGTGACTGTGGTGGTTGTGATGACGAAGGCACCTTGATGGTGATGACTGCGGTGACGACGACAGTGGTGGTGGTGATGGTTGTGATTAATCTACTGCTTTAAGAGAATCTGTCAGCAGGGTTTTACTCCCCCGTCTGAAATCACCATGATATTTAGGGCAGAGACCCTGTTTCCAGTGATGGGACACCTACTGGGCTCCTTTATGCAGTTTTGATGTAAATCTGCAGCAGATCAAACAGTGATTCTAAGTTCTCTGAATGCTGACCTGTGTATAACCCCACCCACACCACTGATTGGCAGCTCTCTGTGTACACTGTGCATAGGCAGAAAGCTGCCAATCAGTGGTGTGAGAGAGGGTATAACTAGCTCATGAATAAGGAAGATACATGGCAGCAGGTTTACTAGTCCTCTAGTAATAATCTCCACCGGATACAACTACAGAAAGCAACTCAGTAAGTGACACATCGCTGGGATCAGTATATTTGTCTCTACAGGTTTCTGTTCTCAGATTCGGGGCTAATATCCCTTTAATAATAAATTAGAAGCTCCGTTAGAGATTGGCAAGCCTGAATGGTAAAGTTTGGGCACCTAGTGTCTGTGCATGGACACTGAACATGGACTTCTCCCAGAAGTCAGTCTTAGGCTGCCGTCACACTAGCAGTATTTGGTCAGTATTTTACATCAGTATTTGTAGCCAAAACCAGGAGTGGAAGAATTAGAGGAAAAGTATAATAGAAACATATGCACCACTTCTGCATTTATCACCCCCTCCTGGCTACAAATACTGAGGTAAAATACTGACCAAATACTGCTAGAGTGACGGCAGCCTTAGGGCTCATCCCCATGTGTGAAAAAAAACGTTCTGATATCAGGACCGAAAAAATGGACGAGGGCCATGCAAGTACAATCCCATATTTAACACCTAGCATCCGATTTACATCCGAACGCAGTACGATTGCAATGTGATTTTAACATGATCTCTAACATAGAGAATCGCTCTGTCATTTACACATCGTTTTCAAAGGAAATATTCTTCAACACACACATCTAATCTATTTACATGTATAGAAATATATATACATCTACAGTATAAAAAGTGAGACTGGAGCAGCACAATGCTCACCGGTGGGTGCCTGGCCTCCTGGGTCGAGTGGTCCACTCCTCCACCCAAATGTATACAAAAAGAGCCAAAGAAGGCAGCACTCCAAATACTTTTCAAGGTGAAAAAAGTGAGGTTTATTCAGCCCACATCTCTGTGCGACGTTTCGGCTCACACTGAGCCTTTTTCAAGCAGTGAGTGGTACCAACAACTGTGATTTTATACACATAATCTACAATCATTTGCATAATTGTTCATAAAACATTATTACATACATAATTACATTGTGTGCATATATATTATCTGTGCCATCATTAAAGTGCATTGTGCTAACGTGCTAGTATAATTATATATCCTCATATCCATTTTCCTAACTCTCTTCCTTTGTACATACTTCTATATTATAGAATATAATATTATATTAATATTATTCATATTTTCTACTTATTATGCTTTCTTACCCTGCCGCCCACAGAGCACACCACATGGAGGACGCTGACCGCTATTCTCGGCGTTCCCTTGTCCCTACTGCGCATGTCTCAGCGTCATAGCATCAGCCATAACCTGTCAGCCAATCCAGAGCCTCCTGCGGAGAATATCACCTGCGCATGCGCACTTGGCCTCCATCCGTGCCGCGACACCATCTTGGATGTGGCTCATTATTAGTTCATACATGATACCTCTAAATAGCCTGTATATATACAGCAGTACTCATAATAATGAAGAATCCTCTTATATTTTAGATATCCCGCTGTGTTTTCTACTTATAGACACTGTATGGCTTAATGGCTAAACTCTGCACTCTGGCACAACGGACGGCACCTTCCTCAGGTTGTCTCCGCTTACCAATGCCCCTTCAACTAGTTTTATAGCCCATAACGGCCACAAAACATCGTAAAAGGATACCTAAAAGCGCTTTTGTACTGCCAAATGTCTATATATGTATAACAGGCTTTTTACACAACTCCACTGTATTTTATAATGCATTTTCTTTATTGTATACATAGGGCTTTGCTACTGGCCAACAGTAATGACAGAAAAAAAAGAAAGAAATATATAAAAAATAAAAATAATTTTAAACGGAACAAGAAAAAAATAATAAAAGAGAACTTGATAGAAAAAAATATAAATCTCAGCCTCCATGTGGTTATGCTCCATATGCCGCTGGGCTGACTGTACTGTATATCTTCATAGACTCGAGGATATATCTAAAAAACAATTAAAATAACATTAAAATTGGAATGACGTTTTAAGATAATGTTTCTACAACACATTCCAAATATTTAACTAGGAACCCATATACATCTAATTCCTAGGCAGGGGCTGACTGGCCCAGGTGGCAAAGAGGCAAATGCCCCCCGGGCCGCTCCCCCAGCTGCTGTTCAGGGCCGGCTGCCTGGTGGTGGCTACAGCCACACAGCAAATTGTGCGCAGCCATGTCTGCTGTACTGTGACGCGGCCGGCAGCAGACACAGCCGCATCACAGTCAGCGCACGCGTCTGCGCTGGGGCCAGGAGCTATGCTTGGCTGTCACCTTGACGGCTGCACAGCTACTGCTCCCTTCATGTTCTCTATACTTCCAGGTTAGGTGTTGGGCATGCGCGATGGCGTCCTCACGCACGCGCCGACATGACCCGGATGCTTGAAGCAGAGAGGCACTGCAGGGGAGCGACTGGTGAGGTAAGTATGAAGAACTTTTTTGTTTTCTTTATAAAATAAATTTAATGGTGGGTAACTGCAAGTGATGAAGTGGGAGGTGTAAGGAGACTGCACATGATGGAATTTGTGGAATTTGGGGGTTAAAGGAGACTGCACGTGATGGAGTGAGGGGGTAAGTGGGGCTGCACATGATGAAGGTTGAGTGGGGCTGTACATGATGGAGTGGGGCTGCACATGATAGTTTAGTGGATAAAGGAGACTGCACATGATGAAGTTGGGAGAGTGGGGCTGTATGATGGAATGGGGCTGCACATGATGATGTGGGGGTAAGGGGGATTGTGCATGATGAAGGGGGAGTGGGGCTGCACATGAAGTGGGGGGTAAGGGGGACTGCACATGATGAAGTGGGGGGTAAGGGGGACTGCACATGATGAAGTGGGGGTTAAAGGGGACTGCACATGATGAAGTGGGGGTAAGGTGATCTGCACATGAAGTGGGGGGTAATGGGGACTGCACATGATAAAGGGAGTGTAAGATGGACTGCACATGAAGTGGGGGGTAAGGGTGACTGCACATGATGAAGTGGGGGGTAAGGGGACTGCACATGATGAAGTGGGAGAACGAGACTGCAGGACTGCACATGATGAAGTGTTTGTCTGATGTGGGACTGCCCATGATGAAATGGAAGGGGGATAGGGGGCTGCAAATGATGAAGGGGCACTGCAGATGAAGTGAGGGGGTGATAGGGGACTGCAATGAATGAAGTAAGGGGACTTCAAATTAAAGTGGGGGGACTGCAAAATGATAAATTCAGTGTGAGGGACAGGGGACAGCAATTTAATTGAAGGTGGGGGTGGGGAGAGCAAATGATCAATTGAAGAGGGGGTGGGGAGAGCAAATGATGATCTAGGGGAAGAACAAATAATGAATTTTAAGGGTGGGGGAGTAAATGATGTATTAAATGTGGGGTAGAGCAGTTGATAATGAATAGAGGGTGAGAGAGAAAGACATGACAATGAATTGGGGTGGGAGGGGCATGTAACTATAATGAATCGGAGTTAGGGTTAGAGTGGTAGGTACATAGTGGGGGGCGTTGAGGATGAAGTGACTGGTAATGAATTGGGGGAAAGAGTACAGGTGCTAATAAATTTATATATTAAATGAGGAAAGTGGCTATTTAAAGTTAGTGGGTGCACAGTGGTGGATTATAATTTATATTTGGAATGGTCGGTTAATAATAATAATTATAATAATTTTATTTCTATAGTGCCAACACTTTACATTTTAGAGGGGACTTGTACAGACAATGGACATTAAGCATAACAATAAGCACATAGATCAACAGATACCAAAAAGAATGAGGGCCCTGCTCGCAAGCTTACAATCTATGAGGTTGCATAATAACCAATTATATATTGTTTGTGGGTGCAGCTCTGTATTCAGATGTCTAGTGTACACCATGTTCCAAACTATAATGCAAATTGGATTTAAGTGTCATAAAGATTTAATTGTTTTGTTTTTCAAATAAACTCGTGGATGGTATTGTGTCTCAGGGCTCAATGGATCACTAAAATCAATCTTAAACACATGTGATCATTAGTTTTCCAGGTGATTCTAATTAAAGGAAAACTACTTAAAAATGATGTTCCACATTATTAAGCAGACCACAGGTTTCAAGCAATATGGGAAATAAAAAGGATCTCTCTGCTGCTGAAAAGCATTAAATAGTGCAATGCCTTGGTCAAGGTATGAAAACATTAGATATTTCACGAAAACTTAAGAGTGATCATCATACTGTGAAGAGATTTGTGACTGAAACAGAGCACAGACAGAGTTCATGCAGATAAAGGCATAATGAGGAAGGTTTCTGCCAGACAAATTCTTTGGATAAAGAGAGCAGCTGCCAAAATACCATTACAAAGCAGCAAACAGTTATTTGAAGCTGCTGGTGCCTCTGGAGTCCCTCGAACCTCAAGGTGTAGGATCCTTCAAAGGCTTGCTGTGGTGCATAAGCCTACTATTCGGCCACCCCTAAACAGTGTTCACAAGCAGAAACGGTTGCAGTGGGCCCAGACACACATGAAGACTGATTTCCAAACAGTCTTGTTTACTGATGAGTGTCGAGCAACCCTGGGTGGTCCAGATGGATGGAGTAGTGGATGGTTGGTGGATAGCCACCATGTCCCAACAAGGCTGCAACGTCAGCAAGGAGATGGAGGAGTCATGTTTTGGGCCAGAATCATGGGGAAACAGCTTGTAGGGCCCTTTAAGGTTCCCGAAGGTGTGAAAATGACCTCGGCAAAGTATATAGAGTTTCTGACTGACAACTTTCTTCCAGGGTATAAAAATCAGAATTGTGCCTTCAGGAGCAAAATCATCTTCATGCATGTCAATGCACCATCTCATGCTGCAAAGAATATCTCTGAGTCATTGGCTGCTATGGGTATAAAAGGAGATAAACTCATGGTATTGCCACCATCTTCCCCTGACCTCAACCCTATACAGAACCTTTGGAGTATCATCAAGCAAAAGAGCTATGAGGGTGGGAGGCAGTTCACATCAAAACAGCAGCTCTGGGAGGCTATTCTGACTTCATGCAAAGAAATACAAGCAGAAACTCTCCAAATACTCACAAGTTCAATGGAGGCGAGAACTGTGAAGGTGATAACAAAGAAGGGTTCCTATGGTAACATGTGACTTGGCCTGTTAGGATGTTTTGGCGTTAAATAGCTTTTTTGTTCAGTGAATGTGACCTCCTAATGCTGCAAATTCCACAAATGAGCATTTTCAGTTCTTTAAAACAGATCAAATGTTTAGAAATTCTACTGTGCCTAATAATTTGGAACAGTGCATTTTGAGTTTTTATTCATTTTGGAGATTATACTGTTATCATTGGGAGGTTTCTTCAATAAAATTTGATGTATGATCTAACGGTGATGACTTTTATTAGACTGACTGTCATTTGCACCGACCATTTAGGAAAATCCGAGAAAAATATAATTTGCATAATAATTTGGAACATGGTGTAGAAGAAAGGGAAAAAGTGGGGAATGTGGTCTGGAGGCCTAGGTAACTGTGTTATTTTATGCAGAGATGAGTCCTGGCTGGAAGAAGTGACGGCAGTCTGTGCTGGATGAAAATGAAAAGCAAAGATGAAGGACTTCAGCTAGAGACGTCACTAGTGAGTCAGTGTATTACCTGTACACTGACACTATACACTGTATACTATATACAAAGCTCTGTGTATAATGTCACTGGCAGTGGTGATCACTGTATTACCTGTACACTGACACCTTATACAGATCTCTATCTTTACCCTGACCGTAAATACAGAGTTCCTGTATACAATGGCACTTAGTATTGTGCATTTTTAAAATTAATGATCAGTATTGTAGTATACAAGTAGTGAAAGGTGTACACTCCCTGACAGAAGTAATGTCGCTTATCCATGTTATGTAAATAAAAGCTTATAACCTGATGTTAAATTCATCCATTGGTTGTATAAATTATTCTTTTGAAAGCTGAAACCTTCCAAAATATGGTTTAGGTTAAGAAAATAAATTGACATCAATGCAGAAATATTGATTAGTTAATGGACACAGAATGGTCAGATTTTAGCAAGACAAAAGTTTTGTGGCCTGGTCATATAATGCACCCAATCCTAGTTTACATCCTCACCTGTGCTCAGTAAATGATCGGTTATTTAGTGTGTGTGTATAAAAAGAAACCCCGCTCCCCAGACCTTCACTTGAACTGCAACTTAAGCTCTGACAACATGCCAAAAATCCACCCTGCGACCAAAGCCTGGATTATCAAGAGGCTGAAGACCAGATCCACTGCAGAGGTGGCGGGCACCTTTAATGTGTCTCAGCGTCAAGTACAAAGAATTAAAAAAAAGATTTGAAGAGACTGGAGATGTGTTTGACTAGCCCAGGTCCGGCAGACCCCGCAAGACAACTGCTCAGGAGGAACGTTTGTTGGTTAGAAAATCCAAAGCAAGCTCCTCTTCCACAGCAGCAGAGCTCCAACAGGTCTGGTCACCTCAAGTCCCTGTGTCAACTAGAACAGTTTCTAGGATTCTGTCTCAAAATGGCCTCCATGGTCGAATCAGTGCCCAGAAGCCAGCACTAAACAAAAGGCAAATAAAAAACCGTGTGGCATCTACAAACTCCCACAGCCTGCTAAATAGATGGACACTGGAAAAGTGGCAGAAGGTGGATTTCTCTTCAGTAGAATTACACCACAGCTGCCACAAACACTGCAGGAGACCTACTGGAGCCCGTATGGATCCAAAATACACCCAGAAGACAGTTACATTTGGTGGTGGAAAGATCATGGTCTGGGGTTACATTCCGTATAGGGGTGTGCGAAACATTTGCAAGGTGGAAGGCAATATCAATAGCCTAAAATATCAAGAAGTATTAGCTACCTCTTATATTCCAAATCATAAAAGAGGTCATTCTGCAGCAGGATGGTGCTCCATCTCATACATCCATCTCTACAACAAAGTTCCTCCAGGCAAAAAAGATCAAGGTGTTCAAGGACTGGCCAGCCCAGTCACCAGACATGAACATCATTGAGCATGTTTGGGGTAGGATGAAAGAGGAAGCTTGGAAGACAAAACCAAAGAATCTAGAGGAGCACCACAACTTCATTCACCAATGTTATGCAACATATATTTGTATTTTAAGTTAATTATTTGTCTGTGGGCAACAAAAATTTTGTCTTGCCAAAATCTGACCATTCTGTGTCCATTAACTGATCAATATTTCTGCTTTAATAACAATTTATTTTCTTAACCTAAACCACATTTTGGAGGGTTTCAGCTTTCAAAAGAATAACTTATACAACCAATGGATGAATTTAACATCAGGTTATAAGCTTTTATTTACATAACATGAATAAGCGACATAACTTGTGTCAGGGAGTGTATGGTGTATGGCATCATTGGTCTTTGTATAGAGTGTAGTTTCATGTAGAGGTAATGGTGATATTATAATATTATGTATTCTCTGTGTAGTGGTGATAGTACTAGGCACTGTGTAGCTGTATTGTTGTGTGTATGTTTGTAAGTAAGCTCTGTTATGGCACCATATCTAAGCAGTAAGCTTGGTTCTGGTACTCTATCAATGTAGTAATCTAGATTATGGTACTGTATGTATGTCGTAATCTCAGTTCTGCTCCAGTTTCTATGTAGCAGACTTGGTTCCATGTAGTAGACATATTAAGCTCGGTTCTGCTCCCTTATCTCTGTAGTAAGCTCGGTTCTGCTCCCATATCTCTGCAGTAAGCTCGGTTCTGCTCCCATATCTCTGTATTAAGCTCAGTTCTGATCCCTTATCTCTCTAGTAAGCTCGGTTCTGCTCACTTATCTCTGTAGTATGCTAGGTTCTGCTCCCATATCTCTGTAGTAAGTTTGGTTCTGCTCCCATATCTCTGTAGTAAGCTCGATTCTGTTCCCATATCTCTGCAGCAAGCTCGGTTCTGCTCCCATTTCTCTGCACTAAGCTCGGTTCTGCTCCCATATCTCTGTAGTAAGCTTGGTTCTGCTCCCATATCTTTGCAGTAAGCTAGGTTCTGCTCCCATATCTCTGTAGTAAGCTCGGTTCTGTTCCCCTATCTCTGTAGTAAGCTTGGTTCTGCTCCCTTATCTCTGTAGTAAGCTCATTTCTGCTGCCATATCTCTGTAGTAAGCCCTGTTCTGCTCCCATATCTCTGCAGTAAGCTCGGTTCTGCTCCCATATCCTTGCAGTAAGCTCGGTTCTGCTCCCATATCTCTGTAGTAAGCTCGGTTCGGCTCCCATATCTCTGAATCTAGTAAGTTCGGTTCTGCTCCCATATCTCTATAGTAAGCTCTGTTCTGCTCCCATATCTCTGTAGTAAGCTCTGTTCTGCTCACATATCTCTGTAGTAAGCTCTGTTCTGTTCCCATATCTCTGGAGTAAGCTCGATTCTGCTCCTATATCTATGCAGCAAGCTCTGTTCAGTTTCCATATCTGTGTACCAGCTTGTTTTTAAAGCCTGTTATCTCTGCTACTTTAATGCCATGTGCACACGTTCAGTATTTTTCACGTTTTTTCTCGTTTTTTCGCTATAAAAACGTGATAAAAACGCGAAAAAAACGCTAACATATGCCTCCCATTATTTACAGTGTATTCCGCATTTTTTGTGCAAATGTTGCATTTTTTTCCGCGAAAAAATAGCATTGCGGACAAAAAAGCAACATGTTCATTAAAAATGCGGAATTGCGGGGATTCCGCACACCTAGGAGTGCATTGATCTGCTTACTTCCCGCACGGGGCTGTGCACACCATGCGGGAAGTAAGCAGATTATATGCGGTTGGTACCCAGGGTGGAGGAGAGGAGACTCTCCTCCACGGACTGGGCACCATATAATTGGTCAAAAAAAAAGAATTAAAATAAAAAATAGTCATATACTCACCTTCGATGGCCCCCGGAGTGTTCCCGCCTCTCACCGCTGCATGCTGCCGCTTTGGGTCCTATAGATGGTGTGGTTCAGGACCTGCGATGACGTCGCTGTCTTGTGATTGGTCGCGAGACCGGTCATGTGACCGCTCACGTGACCGCGACGTCATCGAAGGTCCTGAACCACACCATCTAGGAACGGACGCCGCTGAGGATATCGGCTGTCTGCAGAGGGTAAGTATAAGCATTTTTTTATTATTTTTATTATTTTTAAACATTCTATCTTTTACTATAGATGCTGCATAAGCAGCATCTATAGTAAAAAGTTGGTCACACTTGTCAAACACTATGTTTGACAAGTGTGACCAACCTGTCAGTCAGTTTTCCAAGCGATGCTACAGATCGCTTGGAAAACTTTGGCATTCTGCAAGCTAATTACGCTTGCAAAATGCTAAAAAAGACGCGAAAAAAACCGGAAAACAACGCAAAAAAAAAATGCGGATTTCTTGCAGAAAATTTCCGGTTTTCTTCAGGAAATTTCTGCAAGAAATCCTGACGTGTGCACATACCCTAATGCAGTGGCCAGATATAAGCAGGGAAAAGGAGGGCCACCGCAACTCGAGGGCCACTGCCTTGTGATTGCCCCCCAGGCTGAAAATTGCCAGCCAGCCCCTGTTCCTAGGCATACTTTAATGGGGCTAATACATATTAGGATTAATTTTAAATTCCACATTGAGTCCTTTCGGTTTTAAAGTATTCAATTCATAAATCCATCTCAGTTCTTGTTTTTTCAGGAGGGATACTCTGTCCCCCCCTCTCCTCTGTATGGGAACCTTATCTATTATTCTAAATTTGAGATTCTTCTCCATGTGGCCCAATTCCGTGAAGTGTTTTGAGACCGGGAGGTCAAGCCGCTTTTTTCTGATTGAATGTCGGTGGTTATTGATACGTACTTTTAACTCACACGGGGGGCAGCAGTGAGTGGGATTGCACTGGGAGGCAGAAAAATGTCCCTACCCGGCTTCAGGAATCAGTGCTGGGGAAACCACATTGTCGCGAACATTAAAGTGCAGTGAATATTCATTAGTTGCTTCCCCGCCCACCTGTCAGCTGAGCCAGGAGCAGCAAATGAATAGTCCTTCATAGGGACACACATGGTTTCGCCAGTGCTGGATTCCTGCAGCAGCTGGGGAGATCTGTGTGTCTGGTGGAGGAGGGGGCAGCAGCAGGGGCCGGAGGAGACAATCGCTGCATACCTGCCTTCCCGGGCTGTGCTGGGTGCAGAGTGCTCCAGCACAAGGACCTGTGTGATGTCAGGAGTGGGCGGGCTGGAGCATCACATGGCAGCACAGAGCCCTCCCTCTTCTGATGTCATCACAGGTCCTGCCGACACCACACTACAATCTGTAAGCTTCCTCCTGTGCTGTGGATAGGCAACAAGAGGGAGCGCTTTGTGGTGTCATGGGATGGGAGGCTCCAGCATTTTACCTCACCACAGCTGGCTGGCTGCCACAATTAAAAGGTTAGTCTTTACAACACACAATAAAGCACTCTGTTACTTCTGTGGTGAACTATAACTCCCAGCATGCCATAGGATCTGCAGGACATGCTGGGAGTTATAGTTCTCCCATTGGTTCTTAAAGCAGCGCTCCAGTGTTATTTTTCAGTGCTGGAGTGGTGCTTTAAATATAGGCCCTGTGCCCCCATTCTTATACTCACCCTCCAGCGTCTTCATATAGTACTTTACAGCCACCACACTGGTCCCGTAGCTTCCAACATAATAGCTATTACTATTATATATAATAACAACACATATAATAGTATGTTATTAAATATTTTACCACCTTTTTTGCTTCAAATATTTTTTTCCACCTCTAAAACCTGGGTGCGTCTTATAGTCCGAAAAATACGGTATAGCCTCGTACTGTAAAATCACAGCAGGAGCCTACAGGATAGAGGAGAAGGATTACATACAGTACATACACATAGAATAGATAGATATACAGATGCCAGTGACATATACAATTAGTACAGTGTGTTCCGCTTACTGTACATGTATTTAATAATTAAAGATTATTTTTCTGAAAAACTAGCGTGGGCTTCTGCATACATTTCTGAACCAGCAGAGGGAAAGTTGACAGCTGGGGCAGATGTTTATAGCCTGGGAAGGGGGTTGTACCCATGGAGCTTCCCAGGTGATTAATATCAGCTCACAGCTGTATACTTAACCAGTAAAGGCTATTCAAATGGGGAACCCTAAAAAAATAATGTAGGGTCCCCCTATAATTAATAACCAGCAAAGACTATGCAGACAGCTACGGGCTGATATTATTAGCCTAGGAAGGGGCCATGGATACTGGCCCCCCAGGCTAAAAACCATCAGCTCTCAGCCACCCCAGTAAAGGCGCATCTATAAGATGTGCCAATTCTGGCCTTGCTCTTCCTGCTTGTCCTGTAGTGGTGGCAAGTGGGGTGATAGTTGGGGCTTGATGTCACCTTTGTATTGTCAAGTGACATCAAGCGCACGGTTACTAATGGAGAGGCATCTATAAGACATCCATCCATTACTAATCCTATAGTTATATTGTAATTAATTACCCAGCAAGTATACAGTCTGTTATTTGAAATAAAAAAGCACAGTTTTCCATTTTAATTTCAAAATAACAAACACAGTTATACTCGCCTAACACCTAATTCCACTGAATCCCTCATCTCCTGTATTAAACCAAAAATAAAAAACAATAATATCCCTCACCTTTCCGCAGAGAAGATAATCGATTTGTCCCATGATGGGTCTAGCTCTGCTACATGTAGATGGCAGGCTGCATGGTTGCATGATGCGGCCATACAGCCTGCCATCTAGCAGAGACACTGAACAACATGTGCTATGTGTCTCCATGTGAACTCGTATTACCTCTCTGATGGCACCTCAAGCAGGAGAACTTTCTCACACTCGCGGGGCCATCAGAGAGGTCCTGACAGTTCACAGCCAACTAACTCACGTCACCTTTCTGACGTTAGCCTGAGTGCGGTGGGGAATCATTTCAATTAAAGGACTTTTCTGGGTGTCTATGCTTTTATACAATATGACTATGAGGTTAGTTATGGGGGTGTCTTATTGATGCCTCTCCATTAATAACCTCGGGGCTTGATGTCACTTGACAATACAAAGGTGACATCAACCCCCCCAACTATCACCCCACTTGCCACCATTACAGGGCAAGTAAGAAAAGTGAGGCTAAGTGCCAGAATTGGCGCTTCTTATAGGAGGCGCCTTTTCTGGGGTGGCTGAGAGCTGTGTTCTTTTTAGCCTGGGGGGCTAGTATCCATGGCCCCTTCCTAGGCTATTAATATCAGCCCTTAGCTGTCTGCATAACCTTTGCTGGTTATTAAATATAGGGGGTACTCTACATACTTTTTTGGGGGGGTCCCTCATTTTAATAGCCAGCAATGGCTAAGTACAGTTAGGTTTATATATATTTGGACAGAGACAATATTTTTCTAATTTTGGTTATAGACATTACCACAATGAATTTTAAACAAAACAATTCAGATGCAGTTGAAGTTCAGACTTTCAGCTTTCATTTGAGGGTATCCACATTAAAATTGGATGAAGGGTTTAGGAGTTTCAGCTCCTTAACATGTGCCACCCTGTTTTTAAAGGGATCAAAAGTAATTGGACAGATTCAATAATTTTAAATTAAATGTTCATTTTTAGTACTTGGTTGAAAACCCTTTGTTGGCAATGACTGCCTGAAGTCTTGAACTCATGGACATCACCAGACGCTGCGTTTCCTCCTTTTTGATGCTCTGCCAGGCCTTCACTGCGGTGGTTTTCAGTCGCTGTTTGTTTGTGGCCTTTCTGTCTGAAGTTTAGTCTTTAACAAGTGAAATGCTGCTCAATTGGGTTGAGATCAGGTGACTGACTTGGCCATTCCAGAATCTTCCACTTCTTTGCTTTAATAAACTCCTGAGTTGCTTTGGCTTTAGGTTTTGGGTCATTGTCCATCTGTAGTATGAAACGACGACCAATCAGTTTGGCTGCATTTGGCTGGATCTGAGCACACAGTATGGCGGCTCTGAAGACCTCAGAATTCATTCCTGTGTCACATCATCCATAAACACTAGTGACCCAGTGCCACTGGCAGCCATGCATGCCCAAGCCATCACACTGCCTCCGCCGTGTTTTACAGATGATGTGATATGCTTTGGTTCATGAGCTGTACCACGCCTTCGCCATACTTTTCTCTTTCCATCATTCTGGTAGAGTGTTGGTCACTTGGTTGGCTGTTGTGAAGGGGTTTCTCTTCACCATGGAGATTATTCTGCGATCATCCACCACTGTTGTCTTCCGTGGGCGCCCAGGTCTTTTTGCATTGATGAGTTCACCAGTGCTTTCTTTCTTTCTCAGGATGTACCAAACTGTAGATTTTGTCACTCCTAATATTGTAGAAATTTCTCGGATGTTTTTTTTCTGTTTTTGCAGCTTAAGGATGGCTTGTTTCACCTGCATGGAGAGCTCCTTTGACCGCATGTTTACTTCACAGCAAAACCTTCCAAATGCAAGCACCACACCTCAAATCAACTCCAGGCCTTTTATCTGCTTAATTGGGAATGACATAACGAAGGATTGCCCACACCTGTCCAAGACATAGCCTTGGAGTCAATTGTCCAATTACTTTTGGTCCCTTTAAAAACAGGGTGGCACATGTTCAGGAGCTGAAACTCCTAAACCCCTCATTCAATTTTATTGTGGATACCCTCAACTGAAAGCTGAAAGTCTGAACTTCAACTGCATCTGAATTGTTTTGTTTAAAATTCATTGTGGTAATGTCTATAACCAAAATTAGAAAAATGTTGTCTCTGTCCAAATATATTTGGACCTAACTGTATATAGCTGTGAGCTGATTTTAATAGCCTAGGAAGCTCCATGGCTATTACCCCCTTCCTAGGCTATAAACATCTACCCCCAGCCATCGGCTTTCCCTCTGCTGGTCCACAAAATTGCACGGGACTGCCAGCCTTTTTTTCAGACATTAAAAGATTATTTAATTAAATACATGTACAGTAAGCTGCACACACTGCACTAATTGTATAAGTCACTGACATCAGTATAAGTATCTATTCTATGTGTATGTACTGTATGTAATCATTCTCTTCTATCCTGTAGGCTCCTGCTGTGATTTTATTGTATGGCTGCTGAATTGCCAGCTATTATTCTATCTATACTAATACTGTACTAATTATATATATATATAAAGTTGACAGTATATCTATATTCTATTCTAACCTGTCATGCTGTGGTTTTACAGTATGCAAAATGGCTCACAAAAAACTACACCTTTAAAATGTAACCTTTAATCCTTATCCTTTAAAAAAATACCCAAAAATTAAACCTAGAAATACACCTTGCCAAGCCAAGAGGTTGGTGCTAATTAGATAAGTAGACTGCCTCACCCTATGAAGCCCTAATAAACTCCTTCCTACCAGCGGAGGTTGGCCCCTTAGCTTGGTCGCAATGTGCCGCCCCCACTCAATGAGGACTCTCCCTTATAAACCCTGCTGGCCCCTAGCTAGTTACAGACAAAATCTGGTTAAACCAGCAAAAAACAAGCCAAAAACAAGCCAGAAAAACAATACTAGAGAATTCAAGGTACAAAACCTGGGGAATAAGGTGAGAAAAAGAAGAGAAAAAGAAAAAAAAAACCTCTTTGAAGGGGGATTTATTAGAAGAATGGAGGAGATAAATTAAGTCCAAATACTGGACTCCTGTTTAAGGGTTCATCACAGTCAAAGACAATACAAAACAGTACCAACACTTTATATGACCACAGGCAACAGACAATAGCTTACTGCCACAAAAAATACAAAACCTATGGAAAACAGAGACGTCTTTTTAAAGGTTTGTCCCTGAACCCACAGTCTGCACTAACTTACCCTCCAAAACCCTACTTTGTTGTCCCTTCCATGGCACCCTAGCTTGTACGCAAAATGGTGCCCCCACTCACCGTCGGCTCACCCTCACTTTCCCTAACAACTCTCCTAATAGGAGGGCAGTGTGGAAAGACAGGAGGGGAGAGGGAGGGACAATATAATCGAGTTTCTTGGTGAACAGGAGGATAGTGCTTAAAGGGAACCTGTCACCCCCCCCCCCCCCCAGTCGTTTCAAACTAAAAAAGACAGGGTATTTCTGACAAATTATAAAACAGATTATTTCTCTAGTTACAGCACCCAGAACTAAAAGAGCCACCTTGTCAGAATGCAGCAATGCTGCTGCACAAGGTGGCTCTTTTAGCTTGAAACGACTGGGGGGGGGGGGGGGTGACAGGTTCCCTTAATATCTGCAAAGATTATCAAAGATTCATAGAAAATAAGCTTGGTGTGTCACCCTGTAAAGAGATTTTCCCAGTGGTGATAGCAGTAAAAGCTGCTAGGTGCATCTGAGAATCCAGCAGCCATAGCTCTCTGACATGTGGTACCACACTGATCACTCACAGGCCACACAGAAGTTCATTGCCACATTAAGTCCCACATCATTCAATGATCAAAGATTACACATTAGGCTGCTTTCACACTAGCGTTTTTCTGCAGATGCGTCACAAATAGTGAAAAATGGACGCAACGCATACAGTATTTCGACGGATCCGTTGTAGATCCGCTAGACGTCGAAGATCCGCTAGTTCCGTCGAAAAACTGGATCCGTTTCATCCTTTCTGTCCGTTTTTACAATCCGTTTCATCCATTTTTATGACGGATCCGTTTTCCCTGCCTAAAAATGGGAGTCTCCTTATGTGATTGGCTACTGGAAAATAGGGAAAACTATTGGAGCGCCCCCACTGCCGCAGGGCCGAGGGGTACCCGGTACCGGGCCTCTGAGTCTCTGCTCTGGGGTTGTCACGGTGGCTAGACCCGGTCCGTGACCCTGCTGAGGGGCGTCCAATGAAAAGTGGTGGTAAATGGTGGTGATGTTGCGGTGCAGTGTAGGTCGTAGTAAATAACGAGGACACCAGGTTGCAGTCTCTTTACCTCTTTACTGAAGGTTTTAGAGTCCTCACTCCAGAGCGCTGTCAACAGGGCTGTCAGAGACCGGCCGGTCCAAAGGCACATCAGGAGTTCCCTTTACAGGTGGGAATCAGTGTCTACCTTCTAGCGCTGGGTGTTGTAGTTCTTCCCTGCTGAGCTCCCGGGATAGTCCTCACAACTGATTCTGTCTGCCTCTGTTGTTCGTTCTCTCTCCGTCCCCCAGATGATATGGTAGGACGCACCCGTATGACGGGGTAGGCCTGGAGGTCTTCCGGAACTCTAGAGTCGCCCCTCTCCCACAGCTGCCTCCGTTGTCTGCTTAGGTGATTTGTGTGAGACAGCCAACCTATAATTGGCTGTCCGGCCGTGGTTTGCAGTAGTACTTAAAGTCTCTTACTTGCTCGGCGTTCCGGCCACCGACTGTTTGCGCCTCAGAAGGATGTTGCCTCGGTCTAACAGCACGACTCCTTCTGGTCCTAATTCCTCTTTACTGTATTCCCGTTGTTCACTGGTTAGTTCTGCTCTTAGGAGTCTGCCAGGATCCCATCCCTGACAGGTCCTCTCACTAGCTCTTCCCAGTTACTTCTCACTGTCTTCCTGTCCAACCCCCAGTTTTACCAGAGTGTGAGGAGTGGCCTACTAGATAGAACCACCCCCCCTGGTGGCCGGAGTGTGAAGTCTAGTGTGAGTGTTACCTGGTCAGAGAAACTCCTTTAGTGCAATCAGACGTAATATCACTCCCCTTAGTGGCAGAGTGACATTACTGCAACGACCAGGACTCTGGGGCGCTGCACTCCCCCCCAGTTAAATCCAGTACTCCCGGACTGGGAAAACAAGAACAACATTACATGTTAACAGAAAACACACAAAATTTTGAAATATCATAAACAATTAAGCATAGCAGTGCTTCCCTTTATGGGAGGTGAGGACTCTTGAATGTTGCGAAAGTTAGGTCATGCACAGTTTATGACTCTCAGTTCAGTGGTTGAAACAGCGGGGACCCCAGATAAACAAAGGGGTCCCCTTTTAGAAGTTTTTGGAGCAATTCACCGTCCATTACTCTATTGTCCATTTTAAAACCTGTAACAAAAGATATATACACAAACATTTTCAACTAAATAACAGCCCTTATTAGTATCTCTAAGTTTTGTAGCGGAGGGGAATTTGATTCTGAGTGCTGCGTGTGGACCTTCGCAGCACAGGGGTTGCTACTGGCCTAACAGGGCCCACTATACTTGCTACCCCTGGTGTAGTGTACTGCCTTCTAGCTACACTTTCAGTGAGTCTGGGTAGCACTGGCAGGCTGAAGCTCTCAGGGCTGCTGCTGTTGGCAACAGTAGGTACGGCAGGCTCACCGATAGCAGAGGGAGGATTTGCCGGTTCAACGGTTGGCATGGCATCTTCAGGTAGGGCTTGTTGAGGTTGCGGGGCCGGATGATCTGGTATCACCATTGTTTCTGGTGGGTCCGGCTGTTGAAACGTTAGAACAGGTACCACGATGGCCTGATTTATCTGAGTCCAGGACTGGGGAAAGTCACCAAGGACGGTATGGATCATCTTCTCCTTTTCCACCGGCGGGGAGATTCCTGGGGCCGTGTCCCTCTCTCTCAACTTATCGGGGCAGACCTTAAGGTGATCCCTGGATACCGCTGTCGAGGTCTCCCCTCTGTCCTTGCTGATGAGACAGACCTTCGTGTTGTCGAAATCGGATGGCAGGATGGTATACGGTTCCGCTTCCCATTGGTCATCGAGCTTGTGTAGTCTCCTCTTTCATTTAAGTACTTGCTCACCAGGTGACAGGGGAATCGCAGGAGCGTGCTGGTTGTAGTCCCTTTCTTGTTTTTGCCTAGCCTGGGCGAGACTTCTTTCCACGCACTCCTGTACTTTGCGGTACCTTCGCTGCCTTTCTGCATCCCAATCTGCATCCGGCGAGGTATCTTCGGGGACTAGGACCCCCATGTCCAGATCAACGGGTAACTGGCTAGGCCTTCCCCTCATTAGGTACGCTGGAGTACAGTTGGTGGAATTTACTGGGATGTGATTGTAGATATCCACCAAGTCAGGCAACTTTGTCGGCCACAGGTTCCGTTCCTCTAAGGGCAAGGTCTTCAATAAGTCGATCACCACCTGGTTCATCTTTTCGCACATCCCATTGGTTTGAGGATGGTACGGCGTGGTTCGGATCTTCTTACACCCGTACAGTTGGCAGAACTCTTGGAACACTTCTGCTTCGAATGCTGGTCCCTGATCAGTCAGTACCTTCTCCGGGTAGCCATGGGGCCTACAAAAGTACTGCTGGAAGGCCTTGGCGGCAGTCCTGGCCGTTAGATCCTTGACAGGTACAACCACCAGAAATCTGGAGTAGTGATCTACGATGGTAAGAGCGTAGATATAGCCGGACCGGCTAGGTGTCAACTTCACATGATCCAGCGCGACCAGTTTGAGCGGCCGTTTGGTGATGATAGGCTGCAGGGGAGCCCGTTGGCTGCCACGGTCCTTCCTGCGCAGGCTACATGGACCGCACTCCCGACACCACTTCTCAATGGCTCTCTTCATGCCAATCCAATAGAACCTCCCTCGGAGTAGCCTCTCTAGCTTCCTCCATCCGAAGTGTCCGGCTCCATCGTGGTAGGCTCCCAGAACCATGGGCGCATCTCGCCTTGGCACCACTATCTGCCACACCAATTCATGAGTACGTGGGTCGATGCTCCTCCTGCACAGCTTGCCATCATGGATAAACAGTTTGCTTCTCCCCTTCCACAGCTGTTGGGTTTCCTGTGGATCATCTGGGCCGGGATGCAACCCTGCCTGCGTCAAGAGCTCTTTCACCCGACGGACCGCGGGGTCACCATCCTGAGTTTCCGCCCATCCGTGATGGGGCAGGGGATTCAGCGTGGCATCCGGTTGGTTCCTGTGCCTGTTCTTCACATGATGAGAGTTCTGAGTGGCTTTGGGGCAATGGAATGCAGGCAGCTCCACCTCTTCAAGTGCCTCCGGGTCTTCCCCCGTTTCTGGCAAATTGGGCATTCGGGACAAGGCATCGGCATTGGCATTCTTGTGTCCTGCCCGGTACTTGATGGTGAAATCGTAGTTGGACAGCCGGGCCATCCACCGCTGTTCCAAGGCCCTGAGTTTGGCAGTATCCAGATGCGTTAGCGGATTGTTATCCGTGAAGACGGTGAATTTCGCGGAGGCCAGGTAGTGTTTGAACCTCTCTGTCACTGCCCAGACGATGGCAAGGAATTCCAGCTTAAAGGAACTGTAGTTATCAGGGTTTCTTTCCGTGGGACGGAGTTTCCTGCTGGCGTAAGCGATCACCCTTTCTTTGCCTTTCTGGACCTGGGACAGCACGGCTCCTAATCCCACATTGCTGGCATCTGTGTACAGCACAAACGGTTGGTCGTATTCGGGGTAAGCCAGTACCTCTTCTCCCGTCAGTGCCGACTTCAAACAAGTGAAGCATCCCTCCAGCTCCTCGTTCCAATCAAAGGGGGTGTTCCTCCCCTTGGTCCTCTTTGGTTGGCCCACCAACAGGTTTTGCAAGGGTGCAGCCTTCTTGGTAAAGTCCTTAATGAACCTCCGGTAATAGCCTACCAGCCCGAGGAACTGCCGGACTTCGTGAAGGTCACTGGGCTTTGGCCAGTCCCTGATCACCGTGACCTTGTCGGGGTCTGGGGCCACTCCTTCAGCGCTCACCACATGGCCCAGGTACTGCACTTTAGGTTTCAGCAGATGACACTTGGACGGTTTCACCTTTAAGTCAAAGTTGGACAGGGCTTCAAACACCTCGGCCAGGTGCTTCAGATGGTCTTCGTAGGTCTTAGAGAAGACAATGACATCATCCAAATACAGCAGCATGGTTTCGAAGTTCATGTGTCCCAGGCAGCACTCCATCATCCTCTGGAACGTCCCGGGAGCATTGCACAATCCGAAGGGCATGTAATTGAATTCGCAGAGACCCATTGGTGTCGTGAAGGCCGTCTTCTCTTTGTCCGCCTCCGCTACAGGAACCTGCCAGTACCCACTGGTGAGATCTAAGGTAGAGAAGTAGTTAGCAGATTTTAAGGCAGCCAGAGACTCCTCTATCCTGGGCAGTGGGTATGCATCCTTATGTGTAATGCGATTCAACTGCCTGTAATCAACACACATTCTCATTGTACCATCTTTCTTTTTAACAAGGACTAACGGAGCTGCCCAGGGGCTACAGCTGTCTCTCACCACCCCAGCCTCCTTCATTTCCCGCAACATGTCCTTGGCACACTGGTAATGAGCTGGGGGTACAGGGCGATATCTCTCTTTTATGGGTCGGTGATCTCCCGTGGGGATATGGTGTTGGATCCCTTTCACCTGTCCAAAATCTAAGGGGTGTTTGCTGAATACCTGCTCGTACTCGTGTACCACCCTGTAGGCCCCCTGCTTTTGATGGGATGGGGTAGAGTCAGTGCCCACATGTAATTCCCGACACCAGTCTTTCGAGTGCTCTGCAGAACCGTTGTCCTCCGCCACGTTTGACGGGACCAAGGGTTCAGGTGTCTGTATCACACTATTATTAACAGTGAACAATTTGGCAAGCGTGGCATACTTGGAGAGGTGAACCTCTTCCTCCCCACAATTGAGGACACGTACGGGCACTCTCCCCTGGCGAACGTCGACCACCCCCCGGGCTGTCAGAATAGTAGGCCTATTGTCTGAATATACGGGTTCTACCAAGGCCTGGTAGTCCTTTCCCCTGAGGCCTATGGCTGCCCGACACCATATTAACATTTCACTCCTGGGGGGTATCGCGATGGGGTTTGAATCACTCACAGTGACACGACCAATCTCACCACCAGTCAGCTCTACCTGCTGTCTCAGCATCAGAGCTCTGATTTCCTTCTGCAGGGCAAGTTGCTCACTGTGGCCAGCGGTTTCTGCCACCTGTTGCAATAAAACAATAACTTCTGCAAGACAATTTTCTAGGCTATTAATATCTGCCCTCAGTCACTGGCTTTACCACTCTGGCGGAGAAAATTGTGCGGGAGCCCACGCCAATTTTTTCCGCCATTTAACCCTTTATTTTACAAGCTAAAGGGCCCACATTTTGCACATACACACTACTAACATTACACACTACTAACACACTACTAACATTAGTAGTGTGGAATATGCAAAAAAAAAAAGGGATATGAGATGGTTTACTGTATGTAATCATGTCTCATATCCTGTCGGGTTTGGGAAGGAGAAATGAAAAGCCGGCAATTGAATTACCGGCTTTTCTATAGAACACCGCTGCGTATTTCACGCAAGTCACACTGCTGGTCCGTGTGTAATCCGTATTTTTCTCGCCCCCATAGACTTTGGCGATTTTTTTTGCGCAATATGGTGACAAACACAGCATGCTGCGATTTTGTACGGCCGTAGATAGCCGTATATTACGGATCAGTAAAATACGGCTGATAGGAGCTGGGACATAGAGAATCATTGGGCCGTGTGTTATGCGTATTTTACGGGTGTATTTTCTGCGCTCATACGTCCGTAAAACTCGCCAGTGTGACGCCGGCCTTAGGGTATGTGTCCACGTTCAGGAAACGCTGCGTTTTTGACGCAGCGTTGAGCCGCAGTGTCAAAAACGCAGTGTCCAGATGTTACAGCATAGTGGAGGGGATTTCATGAAATCCCGTCTCCACTGTGCATTAAAAAACGCATGCGGCATTCCCGCAAAAACGCACATGCGTTGCGTTTTTCAGAACGCAGCATGTTGCTACAAAGAGCAAAACACGCAGGAACACCGCAGGTGACCTGCCAGTGACCTCAGGGGCATTTTTGGTCAGGATTTTACCTGCATAAAATCCTGACCAAAGCCTGAAGCAAACCTGAACGTGGACACATAGAGCACAATAACTCAGGAGAAAGGAAGTTGTCGATTAACCCCATGAGAGCTGGATCCAGCACTGAGGATGTGCTGCTACAGCATGATAAAAGGTATTATTGCTAAAATAAACACAGTGGATGTTTTCAGTGGCACATAATAGCAAGATTTATGAAAGAAAAAAAAATTATTGTAGTGGACAACTCCTTTAAGACACCATATCATAGAAAAACTGGAAAAAGCTTCTCTGTTTCATCGGAGATGCTTATCACAGCCTCCACGCCTTTCCCTCCCATCAGTGGCTCCTGGGGGGCAGAGGGGTCCGTTGCCCCAGGCCCTGTCACATGAAGGGGCCCACTGGGAGCCAGAGCGGGGTCACTTCTCCCGCCTCCTGTGTCTGACCCGATGATGATGATGATGATGATGATGATGAAGCTTTTCCCGGCTGCAGGTCATCTTCACTCCCTGCAGTGTGCACACTGGGTCCTAGTGCCCACTGCCCACACCTTCCATTTCACTGACACTTCCTGGTCCTGCCTGCAAACTTCATCATCAGTAATGAGTGGGGATGGAACTTGTTAGGGTTACTGAATTCAGGCATGTCACTGTGTGGTGAATGTGAGGCCATTGGGGTATTGTGGGGGAGGGGAGACAGGGCACTGGGGGGTGAATGTGAGGCCATGGGTGTATTGTGGGGGAGGGGAGACAGGGCACTGGGGGGTGAATGTGAGGCCATGGGTGTATTGTGGGGGAGGGGAGACAGGGCACTGGGGGGTGAATGTGAGGCCATGGGTGTATTGTGGGGGAGGGGAGACAGGGCACTGGAGGGGGAATGTGAGGCCATGGGTGTATTGTGGGGGAGGGGAGACAGGGCACTGGGGGGTGAATGTGAGGCCATGGGTGTATTGTGGGGGAGGGGAGACAGGGCACTGGGGGGTGAATGTGAGGCCATGGGTGTATTGTGGGGGAGGGGAGACAGGGCACTGTGTGGTGAATGTGAGGCCATTGGGGTATTGTGGGGGAGGGGAGACAGGGCACTGGGGGGTGAATGTGAGGCCATGGGTGTATTGTGGGGGAGGGGAGACAGGGCACTGGGGGGTGAATGTGAGGCCATTGGGGTATTGTGGGGGAGGGGAGACAGGGCACTGGGGGGTGAATGTGAGGCCATGGGTGTATTGTGGGGGAGGGGAGACAGGGCACTGGGGGGTGAATGTGAGACCATGGGTGTATTGTGGGGGAGGGTTGACAGGGCACGGGGGGGTGAATGTGAGGCCATTGGGGTATTGTGGGGGAGGGGAGACAGGGCACTGGGGGGTGAATGTGAGACCATGGGTGTAGTGTGGGGGAGGGGGGACAGGCACTGGGGGGTGAATGTGAGACCATGGGTGTAGTGTGGGGGAGGGGGGACAGGCACTGGGGGGTGAATGTGAGACCATGGGTGTATTGTGGGGGAGGGGAGACAGGGCACTGGGGGAGGGGAGACAGGGCACTGGGGGGTGAATGTGAGACCATGGGTGTATTGTGGGGGAGGGGGGACAGGCACTGGGGGGTGAATGTGAGACCATGGGTGTATTGTGGGGGAGGGGAGACAGGGCACTGGGGGGTGAATGTGAGGCCATGGGTGTGTTGTGGGGGAGGGGAGACGGCACTGTGGGGGTGAATGTGAGACCATGGGTGTATTGTGGGGGAGGGGAGACAGGGCACTGAGGGGTGAATGTGAGACCATGGGTGTAGTGTGGGGGAGGGGAGACAGGGCACTGGGGGATGAATGTGAGGCCATGGGTGCATTGTGGGGGAGGGGAGACGGCACTGGGGGGTGAATGTGAGACCATGGGTGTATTGTGGGGGAGGGGGGAGACAGGGCACTGGGGGGGTGAATGTGAGGCCATGGGTGTATTGTGGGGGAGGGGGGAGACAGGGCACTGGGGGGTTAATGTGAGGGCATGGGTGTATTGTGGGGGAGGAGAGACAGGGCGGCACTGGGGGGGTGAATGTGAGGCCATGGGGGTGTTGTGGGGGAGGGAAGACAGGGCACTGGGGGGGGTGAATGTGAGACCATGGGGATGTTGTGGGGGTTGAAGGTGGGTGAGGTGGGACAGGGCACTAAGGGGGTGGATGTGAGATGATGGGGGTATTGTTGAGGCTGGCGGGGGGAGGGCACTGGGGGCTGAATATTATAATGTTTTGTTATGTTATTATATGTACTCCATCACATGTAACTTGCTGTCTGGGGAGGCTGGAGATGGGGGGGTTTGGGGGGGGGGGGAGGTAGGGGGCTTTTGATACGTAGGGTTAGCCTCCCCCTCCTGTGATCCTCACTGACACTGATGGATCATATCCCCCCTCCTGTAACCCTCACTGTCATTGGTGGAGCATATTATACCTAACCTGTGATCCTCACTGACATTGGTGCAGTATAATCTACCCCTTCTGTAATCCTCACTGACATTGAGGATTGCAGGAGAGGTAGGATATGCTCCACCAATGTCAGTGAGGGTTACAGGTTAGGTATAATATGCTCCACCAATGACAGCGAGGGTTACAGGAGGGGGGATATGCTCCACCAATGACAGTGAGGGTTACAGGTTAGGTATAATATGCTCCACCAATGATAGCGAGGGTTACAGGAGGGGGGATATGCTCCACCAATGTCAGTGAGGATCACAGGTTAGGTATAATATGCTCCACCAATGACAGTGAGGGTTACAGGAGGGGGGATATGCTCCACCAATGTCAGTGAGGATCACAGGTTAGGTAAAATATGCTCCACCAATGACAGTGAGGGTTACAGGAGGGGGAGGATATGCTCCACCAATGTCAGTGAGGATCACAGGTTAGGTAAAATATGCTCCACCAATGACAGTGAGAGTTACAGGAGGGGGAGGATATGCTCCACCAATATCAGTGAGGATCACAGGTTAGGTATAATATGCTCCGCCAATGACAGTGAGGGTTACAGGAGGGGGAGGATATGCTCCACCAATGATAGTGAGGATCACAGGTTAGGTATAATATGCTCCACCAATGACAGTGAGGGTTACAGGAGGGGGAGGATATGCTCCACCAATGTCAGTGAGGATCACAGGTTAGGTATAATATGCTCCGCCAATGACAGTGAGGGTTACAGGAGGGGGAGGATATGCTCCACCAATATCAGTGAGGATCACAGGTTAGGTAAAATATGCTCCGCCAATGACAGTGAGGGTTACAGGAGGGGGGATATGCTCCACCAATGTCAGTGAGGATCACAGGTTAGGTAAAATATGCTCCACCAATGACAGTGAGGGTTACAGGAGGGGGAGGATATGCTCCACCAATGTCAGTGAGGATCACAGGTTAGGTAAAATATGCTCCACCAATGACAGTGAGCGTTACAGGAGGGGGAGGATATGCTCCACCAATATCAATGAGGATCACAGGTTAGGTATAATATGCTCCGCCAATGACAGTGAGGGTTACAGGAGAGGGAGGATATGCTCCACCAATGATAGTGAGGATCACAGGTTAGGTATAATATGCTCCACCAATGACAGTGAGGGTTACAGGAGGGGGAGGATATGCTCCACCAATGTCAGTGAGGATCACAGGTTAGGTATAATATGCTCCGCCAATGACAGTGAGGGTTACAGGAGGGGGAGGATATGCTCCACCAATATCAGTGAGGATCACAGGTTAGGTAAAATATGCTCCGCCAATGACAGTGAGGGTTACAGGAGGGGGGATATGCTCCACCAATGTCAGTGAGGATCACAGGTTAGGTATAATATGCTCCGCCAATGACAGTGAGGGTTACAGGAGGGGGAGGATATGCTCCACCAATATCAGTGAGGATCACAGGTTAGGTAAAATATGCTCCGCCAATGACAGTGAGGGTTACAGGAGGGGGGATATGCTCCACCAATGTCAGTGAGGATCACAGGTTAGGTAAAATATGCTCCACCAATGACAGTGAGGGTTACAGGAGGGGGAGGATATGCTCCACCAATGTCTGTGAGGATCACAGGTTAGATATAATATGATCCACCAATGACAGTGAGGGTTACAGGAGGGGGGATATGCTCCACCAATGTCAGTGAGGATCACAGGTTAGGTATAATATGCTCCGCCAATGACAGTGAGGGTTACAGGAGGGGGGATATGCTCCACCAATGACAGTGAGGGTTTCAGGAGGGGGGATATGCTCCACCAATGACAGTGAGGGTTACAGGAGGGGGGATATGCTCCACCAATGACTGTGAGGGTTACAGGAGGGGGAGGATATGCTCCACCAATGTCAGTGAGGATCACAGGTTAGGTATAATATGCTCCACCAATGACAGTGAGGGTTACAGGAGGGGGGATATGCTCCACCAATGACCGTGAGGGTTACAGGAGGGGGAGGATATGCTCCACCAATGTCAGTGAGGATCACAGGTTAGGTATAATATGCTCCACCAATGACAGTGAGGGTTACAGGAGGGGAGGATATTTTGATATTTTTCCCCAATGTCAATGAGGATTACATGTTGGATAGGTGTTTGACGCAAAACCTTTTTTTGGAATTAACCCTTTGTTTTTTCCTTGTAGGTCTCCCCCAGGTTCATGCTGAGGTGCAGTACTTGATCGTTGCATGTGCTGTTCTCGGTGCTCTTCTCCTTGCCACCATCTTCATCTTTTCAGTGATCGTCTTGAGATTACAGAAACAAAAGAGTAAGTTTAATTGATGGGACTGGTGTATCTTGGTTTCAGTATGTACGCCATTACTATTGGGAAGGGGGATAGATTAAATATTGGTCTAAGGGGCGCAGCGGACTTGCTGGAGGGGAGACGCAAGTTAAATGTATGGATTCAGTGAAAGGTAAAATACCTTATACATCTGAGCTAATATGACAAAAATGGAAATTTCCCAATCCCAACAAGTGATCTTACCAATGATGTTTTACTAAAGAAATCTACTAAGTCAAATGATTGGATCCTGAGGAAGGAGAAATCTGGTATTCAATACATCCACATAGGTGCATCAGCTCCTCCTTACTGTAGTGATTGACTGCTGTGGTAACACAGATTCACAGCTCTTACAGTAAAGCACCCTGGTCACCCCTGGAGATTGAACCTTCCGATGGAGGTGTCCCTCACGTATATTGAACATCCACAACAGAGTTTGAGAATTCTCAGCTCCTGTAGTAATGATCTGTGGCGTAGTCACTTCAGGAACCTCACTGCTCTTATAGTAAAGAACCCTGGTCACCTCTGGAGAATGAACCTTCAGATGGAGGTGTCCCTCATGTATATTGAACATCCACAACAGAGTTTGAGAATTCTCAGCACCTGTAGTAATGATCTGTGGCGTAGTCACTTCAGGAACCTCACTGCTCTTACAGTAAAGAACCCTGGTCACCTCTGGAGAATGAACCTTCAGATGGAGGTGTCCCTCATGTATATTGAACATCCACAACAGAGTTTGAGAATTCTCAGTACCTGTAGAGATAATCTGTGGTGTAGCCACTTCAGCAGAAGCTGCCAAGGCAAACAGGATCATGGGGTGCATTAAAAGAGGTCTGGATACACATGATGAGAGCATTATACTGCCTCTGTACAAATCACTAGTTAGACCGCACATGGAGTACTGTGTCCAGTTTTGGGCACCGGTGCCCAGGAAGGATATAATGGAACTAGAGAGAGTACAAAGGAGGGCAACAAAATTAATAAAGGGGATGGGAGAACTACAATACCCAGATAGATTAGCGAAATTAGGATTATTTAGTCTAGAAAAAAGACGACTGAGGGGCGATCTAATAACCATGTATAAGTATATAAGGGGACAATACAAATATCTCGCTGAGGATCTGTTTATACCAAGGAAGGTGACGGGCACAAGGGGGCATTCTTTGCGTCTGGAGGAGAGAAGGTTTTTCCACCAACATAGAAGAGGATTCTTTACTGTTAGGGCAGTGAGAATCTGGAATTGCTTGCCTGAGGAGGTGGTGATGGCGAACTCAGTCGAGGGGTTCAAGAGAGGCCTGGATGTCTTCCTGGAGCAGAACAATATTGTATCATACACTTATTAGGTTCTGTAGAAGGACGTAGATCTGGGGATTTATTATGATGGAATATAGGCTGAACTGGATGGACAAATGTCTTTTTTTGGCCTTACTATGTTATTATGTTACCTCACAGCTCTTACAGTAAAGAACCCTGGTCACCTCTGGAGAATGAACCTTCAGATGGAGGTGTCCCTCATGTATATTGTACATCCACAACAGAGTTTGAGAATTCTCAGCACCTGTAGAGATAATCTGTGGTGTAGCCACTTCAGGTACCTCACAGCTCGTACAGTAAAGAACCCTGGTCACCTCTGGAGAATGAACCTTCAGATGGAGGTGTCCCTCATGTATATTGTACATCCACAACAGAGTTTGAGAATTCTCAGCACCTGTAGTGATAATCTGTGGAGTAGTCACTTCAGGTACCTCACAGCTCTTACAGTAAAGAACCCTGGTCACCTCTGGTGAATGAACCTTCAGATGGAGGTGTCCCTCATGTATATTGTACATCCACAACAGAGTTTGGGAATTCTCAGCACCTGTAGTGATAATCTATGGAGTAGCCACTTCAGGTACCTCACAGCTCTTACAGTAAAGAACCCTGGTCACCTCTGGTGAATGAACCTTCAGATGGAGGTGTCCCTCATGTATATTGTACATCCACAACAGAGTTTGGGAATTCTCAGCACCTGTAGTGATAATCTGTGGAGTAGCCACTTCAGGTACCTCACTGCTCTTAGAGTAATGAACCCTGGTCACCTCTGGTGAATGAACCTTCAGATGGAGGTGACCCTCATGTATATTGTACATCTACAACAGAGTTTGGGAATTCTCAGCACCTGTAGAGATAATCTGTGGCGTAGTCACTTCAGGAACCTCACTGCTCTTACAGTAAAGAACCCTGGTCACCTCTGGAGAATGAACCTTCAGATGGAGGAGTCTGAGAGATTTTCACTCCTGTAAATATGTTTCTGAAGTAACTATTCGATAGACTCAAAGCTCTTTCGGTACAGAACCTTGGTCACCACTGGAGAATGAACCTTCAGCAAGGTGGCTTGTTGTTGAAGGGAAATAGAGGAAAAAAAAATAATCTTTAAATCTTCAGCATAGCGAGTGTGAGCGAGCTGAGTGTGACCTGAGCGTAAGTGTGGACGGCGGTAAGTGTGACTTGTGACTCAGTGACTTTGGAATCAGGGAGTTTCCAAGGGAGGAATTGCTGTTCCAAGTGTTAATTAATACTTTGTATTTAATTTTTATTTAACATTTCTGTGTGGTGCAATCCCCATTAGGAAATGTGCTCCACAATTGTTAATGCCTCCAGTGCACATCTTGCCACATGTATGCAGTCCTTGACCAGCCGGTCGAGGGTGCATACTGCTGTGCGAGATGTGAGCACGTTGTGCATTTGGAAACCCAGATACTGGATCTAAATGTGCAGCTGGCAACACTGAGATCCATAGACAATATGGAGAGGAGTCTTCTGCTCACAGAGCAGACGCTCAATGGGATAGATGAGGGGGGGATGGTAGGATGGAGCTGCAGGACAGTGAAGCAGCAAGCTGGGTGACATTCAGAAAGCGGGGTAGAGGGAAGAGTGCCAGGGAGGCTAGCCCTGATCTTTCACACCCCAATAAGTTTGCTAAGTTGGCAGATGAGGGGGGTGCCAGTACAGGGGTAGCACTGCTGCAGCCAGGCATGTCCTCTGAAAGCCGGAGGAGTGACTGCTCCAGTAAGGAGGGAAATAGGAGAGCAGGGCAGGCCAGACAGGTGCTGGTAGTGGGGGACTCAATTATTAGGGGAACAGATAGGGCAATCTGTCACAAAGACAGGGATCGTCGAATGGTGTGCTGCCTACCTGACGCTCGAGTCCGACACATCGCTGATCGGGTGGACAGATTACTGGGAGGGGCTGGTGAGGACCCTGCGGTCATGGTGCACATTGGCACAAAAGTTAGAGGTAGGTGGAAGGTCCTTAAAGATGATTTCAGGGAATTAGGCTGCAAGCTGAAAGCAAGGACCTCCAACGTGGTATTTTCCGAAATACTGCCTGTACCACGTGCCACGCCAGAGAGGCAACGGGAGATTAGGGAGGTTAATAAGTGGCTCAAGAATTGGTGTAGGAAGGAGGGGTTTGGGTTCCTGCAGAACTGGGCCGACTTCTCAGTTGGCTACAGGCTCTACGCTAGGGACGGGCTGCACCTCAATGGGGAAGGTGCAGCTGTGCTGGGGGAGAAAATGGCTAGAAGGTTGGAGGAGTGTTTAAACTAGGGAATGGGGGGGAGGGTATTCATTTTATAGGAGGGGAAGATAGTGCAGATAGAGACCTGGGCACAAATAAGGAAGTTGGGGGTGGCGGTGGCATGGGGGGTGGGGTTAGAACAGTTAGTAATTTAAGAAAGAATAGAGGTACAGAGAGGAACATCAAGTGCATGTATACTAATGCCAGAAGCCTCGCCAACAAAATGGATGAATTAGAACTAATGTTGTTGGAACATAATTATGACATGGTGGGGATATCTGAGACGTGGCTGGATGAGAGCCATGACTGGGCTGTTAACTTGCAGGGCTATAGCCTGTTCAGAAATGACCGTACAGATAAGCGAGGGGGAGGGGTGTGTCTATATGTAAAATCTTCCTTAAAACCCATCCGGTGTGATAATATAGGTGAATTTAATGAAAATGTAGAGTCCCTGTGGGTGGAGATAAGGGGAGGGGGAAAAAGAATAAATTACTGATAGGGGTTTGTTATAAATCTCCAAAAATAATGGAAGCAATGGAGAATATCCTTGTAAAGCAAATAGATGAAGCTGCGACTCAAGGAGAAGTCATTATTATGGGGGACTTCAACTACCCTGAAATAGATTGGGGAACAGAAACCTGCAGTTCCAGTAAAGGTAATCAGGGTCTGACAACTATGAGAGACAATTACCTTTCACAACTGGTTCAGGACCCAACAAGGAGGGGGGCACTGCTAGACCTAATATTAACCAACAGGCCAGACCGCATAGCAAATATAAGGGTTGGGGGTCACTTGGGGAATAGTGATCACAAAATAATAAGTTTTCATGTCTCCTTTAATAAGATGTGTAGTAGAGGGGTGACAAGGACACTAAACTTCAGGAGGGCAAATTTCCAACGGATGAGAGAGGATCTTGGTGCAATTAACTGGGACGATATCCTGAGACACAAAAATACACAAAGAAAATGGGAGACATTTATTAGCCTCCTGGATAGGACCTGTGCACAGTATATACCGTATGGGAATAAACATACTAGAAATAGGAGGAAACCAATATGGCTAAATAGAGCTGTAAGGGGCGCAATAAGGGACAAAAAGAAAGCATTTAGAGAATTAAAGGAAGTAGGTAGTGAGGAGGCATTAAATAAATACAGAAAATTAAATAAATTCTGTAAAAAGCAAATCAAGGCAGCAAAAATTGAGACAGAGAGACTCGTTGCTAGAGAGAGCAAAAATAACCCCAAAATATTCTTTAACTACATAAATAGTAAGAAACTAAAAAATGAGAGTGTTGGCCCCCTTAACCCCTTCCCGACCTTTGACGCATACGCTGCGTCATGAAAGTCTGTGCCTTCCCGACCTATGACGCAGCGTATGCGTCATGGAATGATCGCATCCCTGCAGATCGGGTGAAAGGGTTAATTCCTATTTTACCCGATCTGCAGGGAGAGGGGGAGTTGTACTTCAGCCTAGGGGGGGTGGCTTTGCCCCCACGTGGCTACGTTCGCTCTGATTGGCTGTTGAAAGTGCAACAGCCAATCAGAGCAATTTGCAATATTTCACCTATGAAAATGGTGAAATATTGCAAATCCAGCCATGGCCGATGCTGCAATAGCATCTGCCATGGCTGAAAATCATGTTCTGGCCCCCCCCACCGCCCCCGATCTCCTCCCCAGTCGTCCGTTATGTGCCCCGGTCCTCTCCGTCCTCCTGTCCGCTTCCCCGTCCTCCTGCCCGCTCCCCCGTGCTCCTGTCCGCTCCCCCCGTCCTCCGATCCCCCCCCCTGTGCTCCGATCCACCCCCCCACCACCCCCTCATACTTACCGATCCTCCCGAAGTCGGTCCGTCTTCTCCCTGGGCGCCGCCATCTTCCAAAATGGCGGGCGCATGCTCAGTGCGCCCGCCGAATCTGCAGGCTGGCAGATTCGTTACAGGTACATTTTGATCGCTGTGGTAGGTTCTACCACAGCGATCAAAATAAAAAAATAATAAATAAACCCCCCCCTTTATCACCCCCATAGGTAGGGACAATAATAAAATAAAGAAAATATTTTTTTTTCTTTTTCCACTAGGGTTAGGGTTAGAACTAGGGTTAGAACTAGGGGTAGGGTTAGGGGTAGGGTTAGGGTTACGGGTAGGGTTAGGGTTAGGGGTAGGGTTATGGCATGTGCACACAGAGCGGATCGGCCGCGGATCCGCAGCGGATCGGCCGCGGATCCGCAGCGGATCGGCAGCGGATCGGCCGCGGATCGGCCGCGGATCGGCAGCGGATCCGCAGTGGATGGGCCGCGGATCCGCAGCGGATCCGCACCGGATGGGCCGCGGATCCGCAGCGGATCGGCAGCGGATCCGCAGCGGATGGGCCGCGGATCCGCAGCGGATCGCCCGCGGATGGGCCGCGGATCCGCAGCGGATCGGCCGCGGATCCGCAGCGGATCGGCAGCGGATCCACACCGGATGGGCCGCGGATCCGCAGCGGATCGGCCGCGGATCCGCAGCGGATCGGCCGCGGATCGGCAGCGGATCCGCAGCGGATGGGCCGCGGATCCGCAGCGGATCGGCCGCGGATGGGCCGCGGATCCGCAGCGGATCGGCCGCGGATGGGCCGCGGATCCGCAGCGGATCGGCCGCGGATCCGCAGCGGATCGGCAGCGGATCGGCAGCGGATGGGCCGCGGATCGGCCGCGGATCCGCAGCGGATCGGCAGCGGATCCGCAGCGGATTGGCCGCGGATCTGCAGCGGATTGGCAGCGGATTGGCCGCGGATCGGCAGCGGATCGGCAGCGGATGGGCCGCGGATTGGCCGCGGATCTGCAGCGGATTGGCAGCGGATTGGCCGCGGATCCGCAGCGGTTCGGTAGCGGATTGGCAGCGGATTGGCAGCGGATCCGCAGCGGATTGGCCGCGGATCCGCAGCGGATTGGCCGCGGATCCGCAGCAGATCGGCAGCGGATCGGCAGCGGATGGGCCGCGGATCAGCCGCGGATCCGCAGCGGATCGGCAGCGGATCCGCAGCGGATTGGCCGCGGATCTGCAGCGGATTGGCAGCGGATTGGCCGCGGATCCGCAGCGGATCCGCAGCGGATCCGCAGCGGATTGGCCGCGGATCTGCAGCGGATTGGCAGCGGATTGGCCGCGGATCCGCAGCGGTTCGGTAGCGGATTGGCAGCGGATCCGCAGCGGATTGGCCGCGGATCCGCAGCGGATTGGCCGCTGCGAATTCGAAGCAGTTTTCCATCAGGTTTACAGTACCATGTACACCTAAGGAAAACCAAATCCGCTGTGCCCATGGTGCGGAAAATTCCGTGCAGAAACGCTGCATTGTATTTTCCGCAGCATGTCAATTCTTTGTGCGGATTCCGCAGCGTTTTACACCTGTTCCTCAATAGGAATCCGCAGGTGAAATCCGCACAAAAAAACACTGGAAATCTGCTGTAAATCCGCAGGCAAAACGCAGTGCCTTTTACCTGCAGATTTTTCAAAAATCGTGCGGAAAAATCTCACACGAATCCGCAACGTGGGCACATAGCCTTAGGGTTAGGGTTGGAATTAGAGTTAGGGTTGGAATTAGGGCTAGGGTTTGAAATAGAGTTAAGATTAGGCTTGTGGTTAGGGTTACGGATAGGGTTAGGGGTGTGTTGGGGTTACAGTTGTGGTTAGGGTTGGGATTAGGGTTACGGTTGGGATTAGGGTTAGGATTAGGGTTGGAATTAGGGTTACGGTTGTGTTGCGGTTAGGGTTGTGGTTAGGGGTGTGTTGGGGTTAGGGTTGTGATTAGGGTTATGGCTACAGTTGGGATTAGGATTAGGGGTGTGTTGGGGTTAGTGTTGAAGTTAGAATTGAGGGGTTTCCACTGTTTAGGCACATCAGGGGTCTCCAAACGCAACATGGCGCCACCATTGATTCCAGCCAATCTTGCGTTCAAAAAGTCAAATAGTGCTCCCGCCCTTCCAAGCCCCGACGTGCGCCCAAACAGTGGTTTACCCCCACATTTGGGGTACCAGCGTACTCAGGACAAACTGGGCAACAACTGTTGGGGTCCAATTTCTCCTGTTACCCTTGCAAAAATAAAAAATTACTTGCTAAAACATAATTTTTGAGGAAAGAACAATTATTTTTTATTTTCACGGCTCTGCGTTGTAAACTTCTGTGAAGCACTTGGGGGTTGAACGTGCTCACCACACATCTATATAAGTTCCTTGGGGGGTCTAGTTTCCAAAATGGGGTCACTTGTGGGGTGTTTCTACTGTTTAGGCACATCAGGGGCTCTGCAAATGCAATGTGACGCCCGCAGACCATTCCATCAAAGTCTGCATTTCAAATGTCACTACTTCCCTTCTGAGCCCTGACGTGTGCCCAAACAGTGGTTTACCCCCACATATGGGGTATCAGCGTACTCACAACAAACTGGGCAACAAATATTGGGGTCCAAATTCTCCTGTTACCCTTGTGAAAATAAAAAATTGCTTGCTAAAACATCTTTTTTGAGGAAAGAAAAATGATTTTTTATTTTCACGGCTCTGCGTTGTAAACTTCTGTGAAGCACTTGGGGGTTGAACGTGCTCACCACACATCTATATAAGTTCATTGGAGGGTCTAGTTTCCAAAATGGGGTCACTTGTGGGGTGTTTCCACTGTTTAGGCACATCAGGGGCTCTGCAAATGCAATGTGACGCCCGCAGACCATTCCATCAAAGTCTGCATTCCAAAACGTCACTACTTCCCTTCCGAGCCCCGGCATGTACCCAAACAGTGGTTTACCCCCACATATGGGGTATCATCGTACTCAGGAGAAACTGGAAAACAACTTTTGGGGTCCAATTTCTCCTATTACCCTTGGGAAAATAAAAAATTGTGGGCTAAAAAATCATTTTTGAGAAAAGAAAAATTATTTTTTATTTTCATGGCTCTGCGTTATAAACGTCTGTGAAGCACTTGGGGGTTCAAAGTGCTCACCACACATCTAGATTAGTTCCTTGGGAGGTCTAGTTTCCAAAATGGGGTCACTTGTGCGGGAGCTCCAATGTTTAGGCACACAGGGGCTCTCCAAACGCGACATGGTGTCCGCTAATGATTGGAGCTAATTTTCCATTCAAAAAGCCAAATGGCGTGCCTTCCCTTCCGAGCCCTGCCGTGCGCCCAAACAGTGGTTTACCCCCACATATGGGGTATCATCGTACTCAGGACAAACTGGACAACAACATTTGGGGTCCAATTTCTCCTATTACCCTTGGGAAAATAAAAAATTCTGGGCTAAAAATCATTTTTGAGGAAAGAAAAATTATTTTTTTATTTTCACGGCTCTGCGTTATAAACTTCTGTGAAGCACCTGGGGGTTATAAGTGCTCACTATGCATCTAGATAAGTTCCTTGGGGGGTCTAGTTTCCAAAATGGGGTCACTTGTAGGGGAGCTCCAATGTTTAGGCACACAGGGGCTCTCCAAACGCGACATGGTGTCCGCTAACGATTGGAGCTAATTTTCCATTCAAAAAGTCAAATGGCACGCCTCCCCTTCCGAGCCTTGCCGTGCACCCAAACAGTGGTTTACCCCCACATATGAGGTATCGGCATACTCAGGAGAAATTGCCCAACAAATTTTAGGATCCATTTTATCCTGTTGCCCATGTGAAAATGAAAGAATTGAGGCTAAAAGAAATTTTGTGTGAAAAAAAAAGTACTTTTTCATTTTTGCGGATCAATTTGTGAAGCACCTGGGGGTTTAAAGTGCTCACTATGCCTCTAGATGAGTTCCTTGGGGGGTCTAGTTTCCAAAATGGGGTCACTTGTGGAGGAGCTCCAATGTTTAGGCACACAGGGGCTTTCCAAACGTGACATGGTGTCCGCTAACGATGGAGATAATTTTTCATTCAAAAAGTCAAATGGCGCTCCTTCCCTTCCGAGCCTTACCATGTGCCCAAACAGTGCTTTACCCTCACATGTGAGGTATTGGTGTACTCAGGAGAAATTGCCCAACAAAATTTAGGATCCATTTTATCCTGTTGCCCATGTGAAAATGAAAAAATTGAGGCTAAAATAATTTTTTTGTGAAAAAAAAAGTACTTTTTCATTTTTATGGATCAATTTGTGAAGCACCTGGGGGTTTAAAGTGCTCACTATTCTTCTAGATAAGTTCCTTGGGGGGTCTAGTTTCCAAAATGGGGTCACTTGTGGGGAAGCTCCAATGTTTAGGCACACGGGGGCTCTCCAAACGCGACATGGTGTCCGCTAAAGATTGGAGCCAATTTTTCATTGAAAAAGTCAAATGGCGCTCCTTCCCTTCCGAGCCCTGCCGTGCGCCCAAACAGTGGTTTACCCCCACATATGAGGTATCAGCGTACTCAGGACAAATTGGACAACAACGTCCGTGGTCCAGTTTCTCTTTTTACCCTTGGGAAAATAAAAAAAAATTCGCTAAAATATCATTTTTGTGACTAAAAAGTTAAATGTTCATTTTTTACTTCCATGTTGCTTCTGCTGCTGTGAAACACCTGAAGGGTTAATAAACTTCTTGAATGTGGTTTTGAGCACCTTGAGGGGTGCAGTTTTTAGAATGGTGTCACTTTTGGGTATTTTCAGCCATATAGAACCCTCAAACTGACTTCAAATGTGAGGTGGTCCCTAAAAAAAATGGTTTTGTAAATTTTGTTGTAAAAATGAGAAATCACTGGTCAAATTTTAACCCTTATAACTTCCTAGCAAAAAAAAAAATTTGTTTCCAAAATTGTGCTGATGTAAAGTAGACATGTGGGAAATGTTATTTATTAACTATTTTGTGTCACATAACTCTCTGGTTTAAGAGAATAAAAATTCAAAATGTGAAAATTGCGAAATTTTCAAAATTTTTGCCAAATTTCCGTTTTTTTCACAAATAAACTCAGAAATTATCGACCTAAATTTACCACTACCATGAAGCCCAATATGTCACGAAAAAACAATCTCAGAATCGCTAGGATCCGTTGAAGCGTTCCTGAGTTATTACCTCATAAAGGGACACTGGTCAGAATTGCAAAAAACGGCAAGGTCATTAAGGCCAAAATAGGCTGGGTCATGAAGGGGTTAAAAATAGTCTGGGTGAAATGGTGGATGAGGATGAGGATGAGGAAAAAGCCAATATGCTAAATGACTTTTTTTCATCAGTATTTACAAAAGAAAATCCCATGGCAGCCAATATGACTAGTGATAAAAATTCCCAATTAAATTTTACCTGCTTAACCCAGCAGGAAGTACAGCGGCGTCTAAAAATAACTAAAATTGACAAATCTCCGGGCCCAGATGGGATCCACCCCCGAGTACTGCAGGAACTAAGTACAGTCATTGATAGACCATTATTATTAATCTTTAAAGACTCCATAATAACAGGGTCTGTACCACAGGACTGGCGTATAGCAAATGTGGGGCCAATATTCAAAAAGGGGACAAAAACTGAACTCGGTAATTATAGGCCAGTAAGTTTAACCTCTACTGTGGGTAAAATCCTGGAGGGCATTCTAAGGGATACTATACTGGAGTATCTGAAGAGGAATAGCCTCATGACCCAGTATCAGCACGGGTTTACTAGGGACCGGTCCTGTCAGACTAATCTGATCAGCTTCTATGAAGAGGTAAGTTCCGGACTGGACCAAGGGAACCCAGTGGACGTAGTGTATATGGACTTTTCCAAAGCTTTTGATACGGTGCCACACAAAAGGTTGATACATAAAATGAGAATAATGGGGATAGGGGAAAATATGTGCAAGTGGGTTGAGAGCTGGCTCAGGGATAGGAAACAAAGGGTGGTTATTAATGGAGCACACTCGGACTGGGTTGCTGTTAGCAGTGGGGTACCACAGGGGTCAGTATTGGGCCCTCTTCTTTTTAACATTTATTAATGACCTTGTAGGGGGCATTCAGAGTAGAATTTCAATATTTGCAGATGACACTAAACTCTGCAGGGTAATCAATACAGAGGAGGACAATTTTATATTACAGGATGATTTATGTAAACTAGAAGCTTGGGCTGATAAATGGCAAATGAGCTTTAATGGGGATAAATGTAAGGTCATGCACTTGGGTAGAAGTAATAAGATGTATAACTATGTGCTTAATTCTAAAACTCTGGGCAAAACCGTCAATGAAAAAGACCTGGGTGTATGGGTGGACGACAAACTCATATTCAGTGGTCAGGGTCAGGCAGCTGCTACAAAGGCAAATAAAATAATGGGATGCATTAAAAGAGGCATAGATGCTCATGAGGAGAACATAATTTTACCTCTATACAAGTCACTAGTGCGACCACACTTAGAATACTGTGCACAGTTCTGGTCTCCGGTGTATAAGAAAGACATAGCTGAACTGGAGCGGGTGCAGAGAAGAGCGACCAAGGTTATTAGAGGACTGGGGGGTCTGCAATACCAAGATAGGTTATTACTAGGGTTGAGCGACTTTCATTTTTTTAAGATCGAGTAGGGTTTTGGGAAACCCGATTTTGTCCAGAGTCGAGTCGAGTGCAGTCGGCCGATTATCGCTAAAAATCGGGGATCGACCGAAACACGAAACCCAATGCAAGTCAATGGGGAAGCATAGTCGGCAGTGAGTGGAGGCCAGGAAAACACCTACAGTGCCCATTTTAATGCCAAAAACATCCATTCTTGTTTCTGAAGCTTGCCAATCTTAATTAACTGTATAATAATAGTTGGGCATAGGGAATTGGGGGAAAGTTGTGGGGGGAGTAGGGCTGGCTCAAGTTTTTCGTGGGCCCAGGAAATGCGGACTACGTCACGGCGGTGTTGCAGGGAAAGGTAAGTATTTAAAAGTTGCAAGTGCTGTGATCCTGAGCAAGCAGGGGGGGCCCACTCGTTCGCATTGCCACTGGCACAGGGCCCCTCAAAGTACGGCGGTGTGTTTGCATGGCGGGGGCGCCTCCCACCAGCAGCGACACTTTTGCGTACTCTGAGGGGCCCTGTGCCAGTGACGTCGCCAACGAGTATGCCCCCCCACCTGATGAAGGAACCTGCACTTTCATCTGCACCTTCCTCTTTGTCCCTGTGTAAGGTGGTATAACATGCGGGAAGGGGAACCTTACTTTCAGCAGGGACAGATTCTGGCTGTGTAGAGTACAAGGGGAATGTAGTGGTCTAGGTCAATGTACCAGCAGACTCATTTAGCAGTGGCTGGGCAATGGGCAGGATGAGGAGGAAACAGATATAGGGCCAAAGAATAAAGTAGGCTACATGCAGTTCAAAATTGGTAACAGGACTAAACAGGCGGCATTGCTTTGTTCAGTGGAGTAGCAAACCCAAGAGCAGCAGACACTGTTTCAAGGGCCTAACCACACTAGTAGGCCAAATGCAGTTTAATATCTGATAGTATAGGGCGAAAGCCAGAATGTGGAAGCTCAGCTTTGTTCAGTTGAGGACAACACCAGGGAGGGGCAGACACCTTTAGTAGGCCGGAAAAGCCTATTGCATTTTTTAAAATGGTAATTTGGAGCAGAAGGTTGAAGCTCAGCTTTATTTAGTTGAGGGCAACACCAGGGAGGGGCAGAAGCCGTTAGTAGGCCCTAACCACCATTTTTTTTTTTTTTAAAACCACTTAATGAGAGCCGGAAGGTTGAAGCTCAGCTTTATTTAGTTGAGGACAACACCAGGGAGGGGCAGAAGCCGTTAGTAGGCCCTAACCACCATTTTTTTTTTAAAACCACTTAATGAGAGCCGGAAGGTTGAAGCTCAGCTTTATTTAGTTGAGGACAACACCAGGGAGGGGCAGAAGCCGTTAGTAGGCCCTAACCACCATTTTTTTTTTTTAAACCACATAATGAGAGCCGGAAGGTTGAAGCTCAGCTTTATTTAGTTGAGGACAACACCAGGGAGGGGCAGAAGCCGTTAGTAGGCCCTAACCACCATTTTTTTTTTTTTTAAAACCACTTAATGAGAGCCGGAAGGTTGAAGCTCAGCTTTATTTAGTTGAGGACAACACCAGGGAGGGGCAGAAGCCGTTAGTAGGCCCTAACCACCATTTTTTTTTTTTTTAAAACCACTTAATGAGAGCCGGAAGGTTGAAGCTCAGCTTTATTTAGTTGAGGACAACACCAGGGAGGGGCAGAAGCCGTTAGTAGGCCCTAACCACCATTTTTTTTTTAAAACCACTTAATGAGAGCCGGAAGGTTGAAGCTCAGCTTTATTTAGTTGAGGACAACACCAGGGAGGGGCAGAAGCCGTTAGTAGGCCCTAACCACCATTTTTTTTTTTTAAACCACATAATGAGAGCCGGAAGGTTGAAGCTCAGCTTTATTTAGTTGAGGACAACACCAGGGAGGGGCAGAAGCCGTTAGTAGGCCCTAACCACCATTTTTTTTTTTTAAACCACATAATGAGAGCCGGAAGGTTGAAGCTCAGCTTTATTTAGTTGAGGACAACACCAGGGAGGGGCAGAAGCCGTTAGTAGGCCCTAACCACCATTTTTTTTTTTTTTAAAACCACTTAATGAGAGCCGGAAGGTTGAAGCTCAGCTTTATTTAGTTGAGGACAACACCAGGGAGGGGCAGAAGCCGTTAGTAGGCCCTAACCACCATTTTTTTTTTTTTTAAAACCACTTAATGAGAGCCGGAAGGTTGAAGCTCAGCTTTATTTAGTTGAGGACAACACCAGGGAGGGGCAGAAGCCGTTAGTAGGCCCTAACCACCATTTTTTTTTTAAAACCACTTAATGAGAGCCGGAAGGTTGAAGCTCAGCTTTATTTAGTTGAGGACAACACCAGGGAGGGGCAGAAGCCGTTAGTAGGCCCTAACCACCATTTTTTTTTTAAAACCACTTAATGAGAGCCGGAAGGTTGAAGCTCAGCTTTATTTAGTTGAGGACAACACCAGGGAGGGGCAGAAGCCGTTAGTAGGCCCTAACCACCATTTTTTTTTTAAAACCACTTAATGAGAGCCGGAAGGTTGAAGCTCAGCTTTATTTAGTTGAGGACAACACCAGGGAGGGGCAGAAGCCGTTAGTAGGCCCTAACCACCATTTTTTTTTTTTAAACCACATAATGAGAGCCGGAAGGTTGAAGCTCAGCTTTATTTAGTTGAGGACAACACCAGGGAGGGGCAGAAGCCGTTAGTAGGCCCTAACCACCATTTTTTTTTTTTAAACCACATAATGAGAGCCGGAAGGTTGAAGCTCAGCTTTATTTAGTTGAGGACAACACCAGGGAGGGGCAGAAGCCGTTAGTAGGCCCTAACCACCATTTTTTTTTTTTTTAAAACCACTTAATGAGAGCCGGAAGGTTGAAGCTCAGCTTTATTTAGTTGAGGACAACACCAGGGAGGGGCAGAAGCCGTTAGTAGGCCCTAACCACCATTTTTTTTTTTTTTAAAACCACTTAATGAGAGCCGGAAGGTTGAAGCTCAGCTTTATTTAGTTGAGGACAACACCAGGGAGGGGCAGAAGCCGTTAGTAGGCCCTAACCACCATTTTTTTTTTAAAACCACTTAATGAGAGCCGGAAGGTTGAAGCTCAGCTTTATTTAGTTGAGGACAACACCAGGGAGGGGCAGAAGCCGTTAGTAGGCCCTAACCAAAGTTGAAGGCCAAATGCAGTTTAATTTCTGATACTATAGGCCGAAAGCCAGAAGGTGGAAGTTCCGATTTAGACAGTGGAGGACAATTTGAATTAGGGACTGCAGACAGACTTAGTAGGCTGTCCCCTGTGGACCATGCATCCACCACATTAACCCATTGCGCCGTAATGGACACGTAATCTTCCGTGGCCATGCCTACAGGTCCATGCGTCTGTTGTCAGGTGCACCTTTGTACTCACAGATTGCCAGAGTGCATGGACAATGCGGTCTTCTACATGCTGGTGGAGGGTTGGGATGGCTTTTCTCGCAAAAGAAGTGTCGACTGGTTAGCTTGTAGCGTGGTACAGCGTAGTCCATCATGGCCTTATTAATAGTAAATAAAATATATAACTAGGCTCTATGAACTTTTAAATAGGTTCCAGGGGTACACGGGCAGCATTGGTGTGGTCAGTGGAGGAGTATTGCAAGTAGGGGCTGCAGACAGGCTATCAAAGGCCTAAAATAACAAACAGTAGGCAGTCATGGCAGTTTTACATCGGTTACATGGATACACAGGCAGGCACTCCAGGCAGCATTGTGCTCAGTGGAGGAGTATTGCAAGTAGGGGCCGCAGACAGGCTATCAAAGGCCTAAAATAACAAACAGTAGGCAGTCATGGCAGTTTTACATCGGTTACATGGATACACAGGCAGGCACTCCAGGCAGCATTGTGGTCAGTGGAGGAGTATTGCAAGTAGGGGCCGCAGACAGGCTATCAAAGGCCTAAAATAACAAACAGTAGGCAGTCATGGCAGTTTTACATCGGTTACATGGATACACGGGCAGGCAGCTGGTGATGAGTGGAGGAGTATTTAAAGTAGGGACCGCAGACAGGCTATCAAAGGCCTAAAATAACAAACAGTAGGCTCATGGCAGTTTTACAGCGGTTACATGGATACACAGGCAGCTTGGTGGTGAGTGGAGGAGTATTTAAAGTAGGGACCGCAGACAGGCTATCAAAGGCCTAAAATAACAAACAATAGGCTCATGGCAGTTTTACAGCGGTTACATGGATACACAGGCAGCTTGGTGGTGAGTGGAGGAGTATTTAAAGTAGGGACCGCAGACAGGCTATCAAAGGCCTAAAATAACAAACAATAGGCTCATGGCAGTTTTACAGCGGTTACATGGATACACAGGCAGCTTGGTGGTGAGTGGAGGAGTATTTAAAGTAGGGACCACAGACAGGCTATCAAAGGCCTAAAATAACAAACAATAGGCTCATGGCAGTTTTACAGCGGTTACATGGATACACGGGCAGGCAGCTGGTGATGAGTGGAGGAGTATTTAAAGTAGGGACCGCAGACAGGCTATCAAAGGCCTAAAATAACAAACAGTAGGCTCATGGCAGTTTTACAGCGGTTACATGGATACACAGGCAGCTTGGTGGTGAGTGGAGGAGTATTTAAAGTAGGGACCGCAGACAGGCTATCAAAGGCCTAAAATAACAAACAATAGGCTCATGGCAGTTTTACAGCGGTTACATGGATACACGGGCAGGCAGCTTGGTGGTGGTGAGTGGAGGAGTATTTAAAGTAGGGACCGCAGACAGGCTATCAAAGGCCTAACATAAAAAAACAATAGGCTCATGGCAGTTTCACAGCGGTTACATGGATACACGGGCAGGCAGCTTGGTGGTGGTGAGTGGAGGAGTATTTAAAGTAGGGACCGCAGACAGGCTATCAAAGGCCTAACATAACAAACAATAGGCTCATGGCAGTTTTACAGCGGTTACATGGATACACGGGCAGGCAGCTGGTGATGAGTGGAGGAGTATTTAAAGTAGGGACCGCAGACAGGCTATCAAAGGCCTAAAATAACAAACAATAGGCTCATGGCAGTTTTACAGCGGTTACATGGATACACAGGCAGCTTGGTGGTGAGTGGAGGAGTATTTAAAGTAGGGACCGCAGACAGGCTATCAAAGGCCTAAAATAACAAACAATAGGCTCATGGCAGTTTTACAGCGGTTACATGGATACACAGGCAGCTTGGTGGTGAGTGGAGGAGTATTTAAAGTAGGGACCGCAGACAGGCTATCAAAGGCCTAAAATAACAAACAATAGGCTCATGGCAGTTTTACAGCGGTTACATGGATACACAGGCAGCTTGGTGGTGAGTGGAGGAGTATTTAAAGTAGGGACCACAGACAGGCTATCAAAGGCCTAAAATAACAAACAATAGGCTCATGGCAGTTTTACAGCGGTTACATGGATACACGGGCAGGCAGCTGGTGATGAGTGGAGGAGTATTTAAAGTAGGGACCGCAGACAGGCTATCAAAGGCCTAAAATAACAAACAGTAGGCTCATGGCAGTTTTACAGCGGTTACATGGATACACAGGCAGCTTGGTGGTGAGTGGAGGAGTATTTAAAGTAGGGACCGCAGACAGGCTATCAAAGGCCTAAAATAACAAACAATAGGCTCATGGCAGTTTTACAGCGGTTACATGGATACACAGGCAGCTTGGTGGTGAGTGGAGGAGTATTTAAAGTAGGGACCGCAGACAGGCTATCAAAGGCCTAAAATAACAAACAATAGGCTCATGGCAGTTTTACAGCGGTTACATGGATACACAGGCAGCTTGGTGGTGAGTGGAGGAGTATTTAAAGTAGGGACCACAGACAGGCTATCAAAGGCCTAAAATAACAAACAATAGGCTCATGGCAGTTTTACAGCGGTTACATGGATACACGGGCAGGCAGCTGGTGATGAGTGGAGGAGTATTTAAAGTAGGGACCGCAGACAGGCTATCAAAGGCCTAAAATAACAAACAGTAGGCTCATGGCAGTTTTACAGCGGTTACATGGATACACAGGCAGCTTGGTGGTGAGTGGAGGAGTATTTAAAGTAGGGACCGCAGACAGGCTATCAAAGGCCTAAAATAACAAACAATAGGCTCATGGCAGTTTTACAGCGGTTACATGGATACACGGGCAGGCAGCTTGGTGGTGGTGAGTGGAGGAGTATTTAAAGTAGGGACCGCAGACAGGCTATCAAAGGCCTAACATAAAAAAACAATAGGCTCATGGCAGTTTCACAGCGGTTACATGGATACACGGGCAGGCAGCTTGGTGGTGGTGAGTGGAGGAGTATTTAAAGTAGGGACCGCAGACAGGCTATCAAAGGCCTAACATAACAAACAATAGGCTCATGGCAGTTTTACAGCGGTTACATGGATACACGGGCAGGCAGCTTGGTGGTGAGTGGAGGAGTATTTAAAGTATGGACCGCAGACAGGCTTCGAAGGCCTAACACAATAAAATGGGCTGGCTGTAGGCACTTTAAAATTGGTTCCAGGGGTACACGGGCAGCAGTGGTCTGGTCAGTGGAGGACTAGTGGAAGTATGGACCGCAGACAGGCTTCGAAGGCCTAACACAATAAAATGGGCTGGCTGTAGGCACTTTAAAATTGGTTCCAGGGGTACACGGGCAGCAGTGGTCTGGTCAGTGGAGGACTAGTGGAAGGAGGGAGCGCAGAAAGGCTTCAAAGGCCTAAAATAACAAACAATAGGCTCATGGCAGTTTTACAGCGGTTACATGGATACACGGGCAGGCAGCTTGGTGGTCAGTGGAGGAGTAGGGACCGCAGACAGGCTATCAAAGGCCTAAAATAACAAACAATAGGCTCATGGCAGTTTTACAGCGGTTACATGGATACACGGGCAGGCAGCTTGGTGCTGAGTGGAGGAGTAGTGCAAGGAGTGTCTGTCCCAGTACTCCCAAAATATAAATAGATGTTAATGTCTCGCAAAACAACCAAAACAAAAAAAAAGATGGCATACTTAGGTACAGGGGTGGGCTCATCTGCTGTGTTTCTGACATAGTAATTTGGCAGTAACTATTTAATGGTGCCAATATAGGACACAGACACAGACTACTTTAAGTTGCATCATAGATGTCTACAAATTTGTATTGTCAGTGCCAGACATTGAATGATGTCAGCGAATAGACTAAAGATTGGTGGAGCTGTGCGACATAATTTTGCACGTAGTAGAGCCCAGTTTGAGCTGGGGTAGGGGGGAACTCTCTTGAGGCCGGCGGGACCGCCCCAGGGCCACTCATGTTACAACGGTGTGTCTGACGTTGGGTGCGCACCACCACCGCCAGAGACACTACATTGTACTATGAGGGACCCAGTAGCAATGCCGTCAACCAAAAGCGAGCACACCCACCTCTTCAGACAAACAGCAGTCTCACGGGTGCTTGCGCCAAGTCGCGATACCACGGCCCCGTGTGGGGAGTTTGGCCATTTAGGGAGGTGTAAACATGTCGTATGCTGTACAATCTGCAGCAGCAAATTAGACATTAGAAAAGTAATTCACAGGCAAGAGCTTTTCATAGGAAAGCTAGGTGTCGGCCGGGCAAGGTGGGGCAAAAGATTTTGAAATCCAGTTGTGGTTCATTTTAATGAATGTTAGATCGTCAACATTTTGGGTAGCCAGACGAGTCCTTTTTTCGGTTAATATTGACCCTGCAGCACTGAATACTCTTTCTGATAGGACACTTGCTGCCGGGCAAGCAAGCTCCTGCAATGCATATTCTGCCAATTCTGGCCAGGTGTCTAATTTGGAGGCCCAGTAATCAAATGGGAATGACGGTTGAGGGAGAACATCGATAAGGGATGAAAAATAGTTAGTAACCATACTGGACAAATGTTGTCTCCTGTCACTTTCAATTGATGCAGCAGTACCTGTCCTGTCTGCGGTCATAGCAAAATCACTCCACAACCTGGTCAGAAAACCCCTCTGTCCAACGCCACTTCTGATGTGTGCACCCCTAACACTCCTAGTCTGCTGCCCCCTGGAGCTCGTGTGAGAACGATCACGTGCGCTGTGTGCTGGGAATGCCTGAAGCAAACGGTCAACAAGAGTTGATTGTTTGGTTGCTAATATTAGTTCCAAGTTCTCATGTGGCATAATATTTTGCAATTTGCCTTTATAGCGTGGATCAAGGAGGCAGGCCAACCAGTAATCGTCATCGTTCATCATTTTCGTAATGCGTGTGTCCCTTTTTAGGATACGTAAGGCATAATCCGCCATGTGGGCCAAAGTTCCAGTTGTCAAATCTCCGGTTGTGATTGGTTGAGGGGCAGTTGCAGGCAAATCTACGTCACTTGTGTCCCTCAAAAAACCAGAACCCGGCCGTGACACGCAACCAATTTCCTGTGCCCCCGTGAAAGTTTCCGCATTAAAAATATACTCATCCCCATCATCCTCCTCGTCCTCCACCTCCTCTTCGCCCGCTACCTCGTCCTGTACACTGCCCTGACCAGACAATGGCTGACTGTCATCAAGGCTTCCCTCTTCCTCTGGTGCAGACGCCTGCTCCTTTATGTGCGTCAAACTTTGCATCAGCAGACGCATTAGGGGGATGCTCATGCTTATTACGGCGTTGTCTGCACTAACCAGCCGTGTGCATTCCTCAAAACACTGAAGGACTTGACACATGTCTTGTATCTTCGACCACTGCACACCTGACAACTCCATGTCTGCCATCCTACTGCCTGCCCGTGTATCCTCCCACAAATAAATAACAGCACGCCTCTGTTCGCACAGTCTCTGAAGCATGTGCAGTGTTGAGTTCCACCTTGTTGCAACGTCTATGATTAGGCGATGCTGGGGAAGGTTCAAAGACCGCTGATAGGTTTGCATACGGCTGGCGTGTACAGGCGAACGTCGGATATGTGAGCAAAGTGCACGCACTTTGAGGAGCAGGTCGGAGAACCCAGGATAAGTTTTCAATAAGCACTGCACCACCAGGTTTAAGGTGTGAGCCAGGCAAGGAATGTGTTTCAGTTGGGAAAGGGAGATGGCAGCCATGAAATTCCTTCCGTTATCACTCACTACCTTGCCTGCCTCAAGATCTACTGTGCCCAGCCACGACTGCGTTTCTTGTTGCAAGAACTCGGACAGAACTTCCGCGGTGTGTCTGTTGTCGCCCAAACACTTCATAGCCAATACAGCCTGCTGACGCTTGGCAGTAGCTGGCCCATAATGGGACAACTGGTGTGCAACAGTGTCATCTGCCGATGGAGTGGTTGGCCGACTGCGTTCTGTGGAAGAGCTGTAGCTTCTGCAGGAGGACGAGGAGGAGGAGGAGGGGGTGCGAACGCCTACAGCCAACTGTTTCCTAGACCGTGGGCTAGGCACAACTGTCCCTAAATTGATGTCGCCTGTGGACCCTGCATCCACCACATTCACCCAGTGTGCCGTGATGGACACATAACGTCCCTGGCCATGCCTACTGGTCCATGCATCTGTAGTCAGGTGCACCTTTGTACTCACAGATTGCCTGAGTGCATGGACGATGCGCTGTTTAACATGCTGGTGCAGGGCTGGGATGGCTTTTCTGGAAAAAAAGTGTCGACTGGGTAGCTCGTATCGTGGTTCAGCGTACTCCATCAGGGCTTTGAAAGCTTCGCTTTCAACTAACCGGTAGGGCATCATCTCTAACGAGATTAGTCTAGCTATGTGGGCGTTAAAACCCTGTGTACGCGGATGCGAGGATAAGTACTTCCTTTTTCTAACCAGAGTCTCATGTAGGGTGAGCTGGACTGGAGAGCTGTAGATCGTGGAACTTTCGGGTGTGCCGGTGGACATGGCAGACTGAGAGACGGTTGGAGACGGTATTGTTTCCGCCGGTGCCCTACATGCAATATTTCCTCCTACAAAACTGGTGATTCCCTGACCCTGACTGCTTTTGGCTGGCAAAGAAACCTGCACAGATACTGCCGGTGGTGCGGAAAATGGTGGCCTTACAGTGACGGAAGGGATGTTGCGTTGCTGACTAGCTTCATTGGCCGAGGGTGCTACAACCTTGAGGGACGTTTGGTAGTTAGTCCAGGCTTGAGAATGCATGGTGGTTAAGTGTCTATGCATGCAACTAGTATTTAGACTTTTCAGATTCTGACCTCTGCTTAAGCTAGTTGAACATTTTTGACAGATGACTTTGCGCTGATCAGTTGGATGTTGTTTAAAAAAATGCCAGACTGCACTCTTCCTAGACTCTGATCCCTTTTCAGGGATTGCAGACTGAGCTTTAACCGGATGGCAACGCTGTGCTCCAACAGGTTTTGGCTTTGACACGCGTTTTGGTCCAGATACGGGCCCGGCAGATGGAACCTGTTGCGATGTTGATGCCTGCTGCGGCCCCTCCTCCACCTCCGCTTCTGAACTACTGCCGCCTGCACCCTGTTCCCCCAATGGCTGCCAATCGGGGTCAATAACTGGGTCATCTATTACCTCCTCTTCGAGCTCGTGTGCAACTTCGTCTGTGTCACTGTGTCGGTCGGTGGTATAGCGTTCGTGGCGGGGCAACATAGTCTCATCAGGGTCTGATTGTGGATCTGTACCCTGAGAGGGCAATGTGGTGGTCTGAGTCAAAGGAGCAGCATAGTACTCTGGCTGTGGCTGTGCATCAGTGCACTCCATGTCAGAATATACTTGTAATGGGCATGGCCTGTTAAATGTTTCACTTTCTAAGCCAGGGACGGTATGTGTAAAGAGCTCCATGGAGTGACCCGTTGTGTCGCCTGCTGCATCCTTCTCTCTTGTTGTAGTTTTTGCTGAGGAGGACAAGGAAGCGACTTGTCCCTGACCGTGAACATCCACAAGCGACGCGCTGCTTTTACATTTACCAGTTTCGGAAGAGGAGGCAAAAGAGCTAGAGGCTGAGTCTGCAATGTAAGCCAAAACTTGCTGTTGCTGCTCCGCCTTTAAAAGCGGTTTTCCTACTCCCAGAAAAGAGAGCGTTCGAGGCCTTGTGTAGCCTGACGACGAAACTGGCTCCACAGCTCCAGACTTAGGTGGAATATTTTTATCCCCACGACCACCTGATGCTCCACTACCACTACCATCATTACCAGCTGACAATGAACGCCCACGACGACCTCTTGCACCAGACTTCCTCATTGTTTTAAAATCTTAACCAAAGTAACTTTATTTGTTGCTATCAAACAACTTACACGGTGAGCTATAACTTCAGTATGATTTCAATATCCCTTAACAGGTTGGTGAGACCACAAGGAAAATCAGGCACAATGTTACACACTCTGTTTTCTGTGGCACAAAATCACAGAGATGACACACACGCAGGACTGTCACTCAAGCACTAATGTCAATATTAATCTCCCACCTAATTTATTTATTTTTTTTTCTCAGGGAGACTTTAGAAACCAAATAATATTAAAAAAAAAAAAAAAAAAGGCTTTCTATGGCCCACAATTAGAGAGAGAGAGGTGGCACAACCAGGAGTCAAGACTGGCGCACAAGCTGAAAGGGCAATATTACTCTCCCACTGTTTTTTATGTTTTTTTTGTTTTTTTCAGGGAGACTTTAGAAACCAAATAATATTAAAAAAACCAAAAAAAAAAAAGGCTTTCTATGGCCCACTGAATGAGAGGGAGAGAGGTGGCACACCCAGGAGTCAAGACTGGCACACAAGCTGAAAGGGCAATATTACTCTCCCACTGTTTTTTTAGGTTTTTTTTTTTTTTTCAGGGAGAATTAGAAACCAAATAATATTAAAAAAAAAAAAAATAGGCTTTCTATGGCCCACTGAATGAAAGGGAGAGAGGTGGCACACCCAGGAGTCAAGACTGGCACACAAGCTGAAAGGGCAATATTACTCTCCCACTGTTTTTTTATGTTTTTTTTGTTTTTTTCAGGGAGACTTTAGAAACCAAATAATATTAAAAAAACCAAAAAAAAAAAAGGCTTTCTATGGCCCACTGAATGAGAGGGAGAGAGGTGGCACACCCAGGAGTCAAGACTGGCACACAAGCTGAAAGGGCAATATTACTCTCCCACTGTTTTTTTAGGTTTTTTTTTTTTTTTCAGGGAGAATTAGAAACCAAATAATATTAAAAAAAAAAAAAATAGGCTTTCTATGGCCCACTGAATGAAAGGGAGAGAGGTGGCACACCCAGGAGTCAAGACTGGCACACAAGCTGAAAGGGCAATATTACTCTCCCACTGTTTTTTTATGTATTTTTTGTTTTTTCAGGGAGACTTTAGAAACCCAATAATATTTAAAAAAAAAAATAAATAGGCTTTCTATGGCCCACTGAATGAGAGGGAGAGAGGTGGCACACCCAGGAGTCAAGACTGGCACACAAGCTGAAAGGGCAATATTACTCTCCCACTGTTTTTTTAGGTTTTTTTTTTTTTTTCAGGGAGAATTAGAAACCAAATAATATTAAAAAAAAAAAAAATAGGCTTTCTATGGCCCACTGAATGAAAGGGAGAGAGGTGGCACACCCAGGAGTCAAGACTGGCACACAAGCTGAAAGGGCAATATTACTCTCCCACTGTTTTTTTATGTATTTTTTGTTTTTTCAGGGAGACTTTAGAAACCCAATAATATTTAAAAAAAAAAATAAATAGGCTTTCTATGGCCCACTGAATGAGAGGGAGAGAGGTGGCACACCCAGGAGTCAAGACTGGCACACAAGCTGAAAGGGCAATATTACTCTCCCACTGTTTTTTTAGGTTTTTTTTTTTTTTCAGGGAGACTTTAGAAACCAAATAATATTAAAAAAAAAAAAAAAAAAAAAAAAATAGGCTTGCTATAGCCCACTGAATGAGAGATAGCACACACAGCAGTGGCACACAAGCCCTGACTGAGGCCAATATTTTTCTCCCACTGATTGATGTAGTGTTTTTGTGTTGAGGTAGAATTTAGAACACAAATCACGGAAAAAATAAATAGGCTTTCTATGGCCCACTGAATGAAAGGGAGAGAGGTGGCACACCCAGGAGTCAAGACTGGCACACAAGCTGAAAGGGCAATATTACTCTCCCACTGTTTTTTTATGTATTTTTTGTTTTTTTCAGGGAGACTTTAGAAACCCAATAATATTTAAAAAAAAAAATAAATAGGCTTTCTATGGCCCACTGAATGAGAGGGAGAGAGGTGGCACACCCAGGAGTCAAGACTGGCACACAAGCTGAAAGGGCAATATTACTCTCCCACTGTTTTTTTAGGTTTTTTTTTTTTTTCAGGGAGACTTTAGAAACCAAATAATATTAAAAAAAAAAAAAAAAAAAAAAAAATAGGCTTGCTATAGCCCACTGAATGAGAGATAGCACACACAGCAGTGGCACACAAGCCCTGACTGAGGCCAATATTTTTCTCCCACTGATTGATGTAGTGTTTTTGTGTTGAGGTAGAATTTAGAACACAAATCACGGAAAAAATAAATAGGCTTTCTATGGCCCACTGAATGAAAGGGAGAGAGGTGGCACACCCAGGAGTCAAGACTGGCACACAAGCTGAAAGGGCAATATTACTCTCCCACTGTTTTTTTATGTATTTTTTGTTTTTTTCAGGGAGACTTTAGAAACCCAATAATATTTAAAAAAAAAAATAAATAGGCTTTCTATGGCCCACTGAATGAGAGGGAGAGAGGTGGCACACCCAGGAGTCAAGACTGGCACACAAGCTGAAAGGGCAATATTACTCTCCCACTGTTTTTTTAGGTTTTTTTTTTTTTTCAGGGAGACTTTTGAAACCAAATAATATTAAAAAAAAAAAAAAAAAAAAAATATAGGCTTGCTATAGCCCACTGAATGAGAGATAGCGCACACACAGCAGTGGCACACAAGCCCTGACTGAGGCCAATATTTTTCTCCCACTGATTGATGTAGTGTTTCTGTGTTGAGGTAGATTTTAGAACACAAATCACGGAAAAAATAAATAGGCTTTCTATGGCCCACTCAGTGAGAGATGGCACACACAGGGATGGCACTGTAGCAGAAATGCCAATCTTAATCTCCCACAAAAAAAAAAAAAAAAAAAAAAAAAAACTGTCCTACAATTACTATCTCCCTGCAGTAATGTAAGCCAGGTATGGCAGGCAGCAATAGGAGTGGACTGATGCACAAATTAAATAAAAAGTGTGGACAAACAAAAAAGATAGCTGTGCAGAAAGGAAGGAACAAGAGGATATGTGCTTTGAAAAAAGCAGTTGGTTTCCACAGTGGCGTACACACAGCAATACAGCTATCACGGAGCCTTCTAGGGCAGCCCAATGAGCTACAGCGCTGAGGGGAAAAAAAAAAAAAAATAGCTTCCACTGTTCCTGCACACCGAAGGTGGTGTTGGACAGTGGAAATCGCTGCAGCACAAGCGGTTTGGTGGTTAGTGGACCCTGCCTAACGCTCTCCCTGCTTCTGATGAAGCGGCAGCAACCTGTCCCTAAGCTCAGATCAGCAGCAGTAAGATGGCGGTCGGCGGGAACGCCCCTTTATAGCCCCTGTGACGCCGCAGACAGCAAGCCAATCACTGCAATGCCCTTCTCTAAGATGGTGGGGACCAGGATCTATGTCATCACGCTGCCCACACTCTGCGTTCACCTTCATTGGCTGAGAAATGGCGCTTTTCGCGTCATTGAAACGCGACTTTGGCGCGAAAGTCGCGTACCGCATGGCCGACAAGCACAGGGGTCGGATCGGGTTTCATGAGACGCCGACTTAGCCAAAAGTCGGCGACTTTTGAAAATGATCGACCCGTTTCGCTCAACCCTAGTTATTACACTTGGGGCTATTTAGTTTGGAAAAACGAAGGCTAAGGGGTATATGAGGGGACAGTACAAAGACCTTTCTGATGATCTTTTTAATCATAGACCTGAGACAGGGACAAGGGGGCATCCTCTACGTCTGGAGGAAAGAAGGTTTAAGCATAATAACAGACGCGGATTCTTTACTGTAAGAGCAGTGAGACTATGGAACTCTCTGCCGTATGATGTTGTAATGAGTGATTCATTGCTTCAATTTAAGTGGGGACTGGATACCTTTCTGGAAAAGTATAATATTACAGGGTATATATATTAGATTCTTTGATAGGGCGTTGATCCAGGGAACTAGTCTGATTGCCGTATGTGGGGTCGGGAAGGAATTTTTTTCCCCATGGTGGAGCTTATTCTTACCACATGGGTTTTTTTTGCCTTCCCCTGGATCAACATGTTAGGGCATGCTAGGTTAGGCTATGGGTTGAACTAGATGGACTTAAAGTCTTCCTTCAACCTTAATAACTATGTAACTATGTAACTATGTAATATGCTTTTGTATCCATAGTGTAAACCTTCAGGAAATATGTATCATACTTTCACAGTAATGCAATCAAAAATATAGGTAGAGCATAGGTAATTGTCAAAGCTAATGACTGCCATAAAACGTTTCCAAGTATTGAATTCCAAATTAGTTTGTTCCAATGTTTATATCTGATTGTATAAATCTGAGTTATTCCTTTGTTCCTTTCCTTTTCCTCTTTTTACCTAGTTCTTGCCATAATAAATATTTCCTTAACCCCATTCCTAATTTTTCCTTTCCCCTCTCCTTACGCATGTATATACGGATTTAAAAAAACCAGTAGAAATGATTGAAAACCATAGTGTAAACCTTAACACCATATATCACTTTTCCTGTCTTAAAATACAGAAATCTCTTTACAAATTGCGTCACTTCCCAGGAACAACAATCGCTGGATGTCAAGAGAAACCAAGACACCAGGTAAAGAAATTCACTCATCTATTCATATTTTGTAACACGTCCTTCACCAGTTGGTAGCCCACCAAAGTGCAAAAACTGCTCCACAGTGTAATAACGTGCCTGGCTCCATGGTGTAATAACGTGCCTGGCTCCATGGTGTAATAACGTGCCTGGCTCCATGGTGTAATAACGTGCCTGGCTCCATGGTGTAATAACGTGCCTGGCTCCACGGTGTAATAATGTATCTGGCTCCTTAGTGTAATAACGTATCTGGCTCCACAGTTTAATAATGTCTGGCTCCACAGTGTAATAACATGCCTGGCTCCATGGTGTAATAACGTGCCTGGATCCACGGTGTAATAACATATCTGGATCCACGGTGTAATAACGTATCTGGATCCACGGTGTAATAACGTGCCTGGCTCCATGGTGTAATAACGTGCCTGGCTCCATGGTGTAATAACGTGCCTGGCTCCATGGTGTAATAACGTGCCTGGCTCCATGGTGTAATAATGTATCTGGCTCCTTGGTGTAATAACGTATCTGGCTCCACAGTTTAATAATGTCTGGCTTCACGGTGTAATAACCTGCCAGGCTCCATGGTGTAATAACGTGCCTGGCTCCATGGTGTAATAACGTGCCTGGCTCCATGGTGTAATAACGTGCCTGGCTCCATGGTGTAATAATATATCTGGCTCCTTAGTGTAATAACGTATCTGGCTCCACAGTTTAATAATGTCTGGCTCCACAGTGTAATAACATGCCTGGCTCCATGGTGTAATAACGTGCCTGGCTCCATGGTGTAATAACGTGCCTGGATCCATGGTGTAATAACATATCTGGATCCACGGTGTAATAACGTATCTGGATCCACGGTGTAATAACGTGCCTGGCTCCATGGTGTAATAACGTGCCTGGCTCCATGGTGTAATAACGTGCCTGGCTCCATGGTGTAATAACGTGCCTGGCTCCATGGTGTAATAATGTATCTGGCTCCTTAGTGTAATAACGTATCTGGCTCCACAGTTTAATAATGTCTGGCTTCACGGTGTAATAACCTGCCAGGCTCCATGGTGTAATAACGTGCCTGGCTCCATGGTGTAATAACGTGCCTGGCTCCATGGTGTAATAACGTGCCTGGCTCCATGGTGTAATAACGTGCCTGGCTCCATGGTGTAATAACGTGCCTGGCTCCATGGTGTAATAATGTATCTGGCTCCTTAGTGTAATAACGTATCTGGCTCCACAGTTTAATAATGTCTGGCTCCACAGTGTAATAACATGCCTGGCTCCATGGTGTAATAACGTGCCTGGCTCCATGGTGTAATAACGTGCCTGGCTCCATGGTGTAATAACGTGCCTGGCTCCATGGTGTAATAATGTATCTGGCTCCTTAGTGTAATAACGTATCTGGCTCCACAGTTTAATAATGTCTGGCTCCACAGTGTAATAACATGCCTGGCTCCATGGTGTAATAACGTGCCTGGCTCCATGGTGTAATAACGTGCCTGGATCCACGGTGTAATAACATATCTGGATCCACGGTGTAACAACGTATCTGGATCCACGGTGTAATAACGTATCTGGATCCACGGTGTAATAACGTATCTGCCTCCTTAGTGTAAGAACGTCTGGCTCTACAGTGTAATAACGTATCTGGCTCCACAGTGTAATAACATCTGGCTCCACAGTGTAATAACGTACCTGGCTCTACAGTGTAATAACGTGCTGGGCTCCACAGTTTAATAACGTACCTGGCTCTACAGTGTAATAACGTGCCTGGCTCCACAGTGTAATAACGTGCCTGGCTCCACAGTGTAATAACCTGCCAGGCTCCACAGTGTAATAACGTATCTGGCTCCACAGTGTAATAACGTGCCTTGCTCCATGGTGTAATAACGTGCCTGGCTCCACAGTGTAATAACGTATCTGGCTCCACAGTGTAATAACGTGCTGGGCTCCACAGTGTAATAACGTGCCTGGCTCCATGGTGTAATAACCTATCTGGCTCCTTAGTGTAATAATGTATCTGGCTCCACAGTGTAATAACGTGCCAAGCTCCACAGTGTAATAACATATTTGGCTCCACAGTGTAATAACGTGCTGGGCTCCACAGTGTAATAATGTGCCAGGCTCCACAGTATAATAACATATTTGGCTCCACAGTGTAATAACATGCCAGGCTCCATGGTGTAATAACATATCTGGCTCCACGGTGTAATAACGTATCTGGCTCCATGGTGTAATAACATATCTGGCTCCATGGTGTAATAACATATCTGGCTCCATGGTGTAATAACGTATCTGGCTCCATGGTGTAATAACATATCTGGCTCCATGGTGTAATAACATATCTGGATCCACGGTGTAATATCGTATCTGGATCCACGGTGTAATAACGTATCTGGCTCCTTAGTGTAAGAACGTCTGGTTCTACAGTGTAATAACGTCTGGCTCCACAGTGTAATAACGTGCTGGGCTCCACAGTTTAATAACGTACCTGGCTCTACAGTGTAATAACGTGCCTGGCTCCATGGTGTAATAATGTATCTGGCTCCTTAGTGTAATAACGTATCTGGCTCCACAGTTTAATAATGTCTGGTGTCATGATTCTCAATGGCAAGAGAACGTAGTAAAGCATGCAAAAGGACTAGCTCTTGGAAGATGGGAACTCGAGCTGACCGTGAGCTAAACCTACCGCACAACTAACAGTGGCCGGGTAGCGTGCCTACGTTTTATCCCTAGACGCCCAGCGCCAGCCGGAGGACTGACTGACCCTAGCAGAGGAAAATACAGACCTGGCTTACCTCTAGAGAAATTTTCCCCAAAAGGCAGACAGTAGCCCCCACATATATTGGCGGTGATTTGAGAGGAAATTAACATACGAAGTATGAAGATAGGTTTAGCAAATTGAGGTCCGCTTACTAGATAGTAGGAAGACAGAAAAGGGAACTGCACGGTCAGCTGAAAACCCTTTCAAAATACCATCCTGAAATTACTTTAAGACTCTAATATCAACTCATGACACCAGAGTGGCAATTTCAGCTCACAAGAGCTTCCAGCCTCAGAAATATTCAATAACAGAGAACTGGAACAAAAATGCAAAACAAACTTAGGACTACAAGTCCAACTTAGCTGATAGTAGTCTAGGAGCAGGAACATGCAACAGAAAGGCTTCTGGTAACATTGTTGGCCGGCATAGAAATGACTGAGGAGCAAGGCTAAATAGAAAACTCCCACATCCTGATGGAAACAGGTGAACAGAGGAGATGAAGCACACAAGTGCAGTACCACCAGAAACCACCGGGGGAGCCCAGAAACCAAATTCACAACAGTACCCCCCCCCTCAAGGAGGGGGCACCGAACCCTCACCAGAACCACCAGGGCGATCAGGATGAGCCCTATGAAAGGCACGGACCAAATCGGAGGCATGAACATCAGAGGCAGTGTCATGATCTCAATGGCAAGAGAACATAGCATCAGCATATATAGGAACTAGCTCTTGGAAGATGGGAACTGAGCTGACCATGAACTAAACCTACCGCACAACTAGCAGTGGCCGGGTAGCATTCCTACGTTTTATCCCTAGATGCCCAGCGCCAGCCGGAGGACTAAATAATGCTAGCAGAGGAAAATATTAGTCCTAGCTCACCTCTAGAGAAATACCCCGAAAGGAGACAGAGGCCCCCCACATGTATTGGCGGTGAATTAAGATGAAATAACAAACGTAGTATGAAAATAGGTTTAGCAAATTTGAGGTCCACTTACTAAATAGCAGAAGACAGAAAGGACACTTTCATGGTCAGCTGAAAACCCTATCAAAACACCATCCAGAAATTACTTTAAGACTCTGGCATTAACTCATAACACCAGAGTGGCAATTCCTGTTCACAAGAGCTTTCCAGACACAGTAACAAAACTACAGCTGTGAACTGGAACAAAAATGCAAAAACAAACAAGGACAAGAGTCCAACTTATCTAGTAGTTGTCTAGGAGCAGGAACAAGCACAGAGAGGCTTCTGATAACATTGTTGACCGGCAAGCAACTAACAGAGAAGCAGGGTTATATAGCGACTCCCACATCTTGATGGGAACAGGTGAACAGAGAAGATGAAAACACCAGTTCAATTCCACCAGTAGCCACCGGGGGAGCCCAGAATCCAAATTCACAACAGGCAGTCACCCAAGAGTTATCCTCCTGACTGTAGCCCTTCCACTTGACCAGATACTGAAGTCTCCGTCTGGAAACACGGGAGTCCAAGATCTTCTCGACAACGTACTCCAACTCACCCTCAACCAACACCGGAGCAGGAGGCTCAACGGAAGGCACAACCGGTACCTCATACCTGCGCAACAATGACCGATGGAAGACATTATGAATAGAAAAAGATGCAGGGAGGTCCAAACGAAAGGACACAGGGTTAAGAATCTCCAATATCTTGTACGGGCCGATGAACCGAGGCTTAAACTTAGGAGAAGAAACCTTCATAGGGACAAAACGAGAAGACAACCACACCAAGTCCCCAACACAAAGACGAGGACCAACACGACGACGGCGGTTGGCAAAATGCTGAGTCTTCTCCTGGGACAACCTCAAATTGTCCACCACATGCCCCCAAATCTGATGCAACCTCTCCACCACAGCATCCACTCCAGGACAATCCGAAGACTCCATCTGACCAGAAGAGAAACGAGGATGAAACCCCGAATTACAGAAAAAAGGAGAAACCAAGGTGGCAGAACTAGCCCGATTATTGAGGGCAAACTCCGCCAAGGGCAAAAAGGCAACCCAATCATCCTGATCCGCAGACACAAAACACCTCAAATAAGTCTCCAAGGTCTGATTAGTTCGCTCGGTCTGGCCATTAGTCTGAGGATGGAAAGCAGACGAAAAAGACAAATCAATGCCCATCCTAGCACAGAACGCTCGCCAAAATCTAGACACGAATTGGGTTCCCCTGTCAGAAACGATATTCTCCGGAATACCATGCAAGCGCACCACATTTTGAAAAAACAGAGGAACCAGCTCGGATGAGGAAGGCAATTTGGGCAAGGGAACCAAATGGACCATCTTAGAGAAACGGTCACACACCACCCAGATGACAGACATCTTCTGAGAAACAGGGAGATCAGAAATAAAATCCATGGAGATGTGAGTCCAAGGCCTCTTCGGAATAGGCAAGGATAACAACAATCCACTAGCCCGAGAACAACAAGGCTTGGCCCGAGCACAAACATCACAAGACTGCACAAAACCTCGCACATCTCGCGACAGGGAAGGCCACCAGAAGGACCTAGCCACCAAATCCCTGGTACCAAAGATTCCAGGATGACCTGCTAACGCAGAAGAATGGACCTCCGAGATGACTCTACTGGTCCAATCATCAGGAACAAACATTCTACCAGGCGGGCAACGATCAGGTCTATTCGCCTGAAACTCCTGCAAGACCCGTCGCAAGTCTGGGGAAACAGCAGATAATATCACTCCATCCTTAAGGATACCTGTAGGTTCAGAATTACCAGGGGAATCAGGCTCAAAACTCCTAGAAAGGGCATCCGCCTTCACATTTTTAGAACCTGGTAGGTAAGAAACCACAAAATTAAACCGAGAGAAAAATAACGACCAGCGCGCCTGTCTAGGATTCAGGCGCCTGGCAGACTCAAGATAAATCAAATTCTTGTGGTCGGTCAATACCACCACCTGATGTCTAGCCCCCTCAAGCCAATGACGCCACTCCTCAAAAGCCCACTTCATAGCCAAGAGCTCCCGATTACCAATATCATAATTTCGCTCAGGGGGCGAAAATTTACGAGAAAAGAACGCACAAGGTCTCATCACGGAGCAGTCGGAACTTTTCTGCGACAAAACCGCCCCAGCTCCGATTTCTGAAGCGTCAACCTCAACCTGCAAAGGAAGAGTAACATCAGGCTGACGCAATACAGGGGCGGAAGAAAAGCGGCGCTTAAGCTCCCGAAAGGCCTCCACAGCAGCAGGGGACCAATCAGCAACATCAGCACCCTTCTTAGTCAAATCAGTCAACGGTTTAGCAACATCAGAAAAACCAGTTATAAATCGACGATAAAAATTAGCAAAGCCCAAAAACTTCTGAAGGCTCTTAAGAGAAGAGGGTTGCGTCCAATCACAAATAGCCTGAACCTTGACAGGGTCCATCTCAATGGAAGAGGGGGAAAAAATGTACCCCAAAAACGAAATCTTTTGAACCCCAAAAACGCACTTAGAACCCTTTACACACAAGGAATTAGAGCGCAAAACCTGAAAAACCCTCCTGACCTGTTGGACATGAGAGTCCCAGTCATCCGAAAAAATCAAAATATCATCAAGATACACAATCAAAAATTTATCCAAATAATCACGGAAAATGTCATGCATAAAGGACTGAAAGACTGAAGGGGCATTTGAAAGACCAAAAGGCATTACTAAATACTCAAAATGGCCCTCAGGCGTATTAAATGCGGTTTTCCACTCATCCCCCTGCTTAATTCGCACCAAATTATACGCCCCACGAAGATCAATCTTAGAGAACCACTTGGCCCTCTTTATTCGAGCAAACAAATCAGTAAGCAGTGGCAAAGGATACTGATATTTAACCGTGATTTTATTCAAAAGCCGATAATCAATACACGGCCTCAAAGAGCCATCTTTTTTAGATACAAAGAAAAAACCGGCTCCTAAGGGAGATGACGAAGGACGAATATGTCCCTTTTCCAAGGACTCCTTAATATATTCCCGCATAGCAGCATGTTCAGGCACAGATAGATTAAATAAACGACCCTTTGGAAACTTACTGCCCGGAATCAGATCTATAGTACAATCGCAATCTCTGTGCGGAGGTAGTGAACCAAGTTTAGGCTCCTCAAAAACGTCACGATAATCAGATAAAAATTCCGGGATCTCAGAGGGAATAGATGACGAAATGGAAACCAAAGGTACGTCCCCATGAGTCCCCTGACATCCCCAGCTTAACACAGACATTGCTTTCCAGTCGAGGACTGGGTTATGAGATTGCAGCCATGGCAATCCAAGCACCAACACATCATGTAGATTATACAACACAAGGAAGCGAATAATCTCCTGGTGATCCGGATTAATACGCATAGTTACTTGTGTCCAGTATTGTGGTTTATTACTAGCCAATGGCGTGGAGTCAATACCCTTCAGAGGTATAGGAACTTCCAGAGGCTCTAAATCAAACCCACAGCGTTTGGCAAAGGACCAATCCATAAGACTCAAAGCGGCGCCAGAGTCGACATAGGCGTCCGCGGTAATAGACGATAAAGAGCAAATCAGGGTCACAGATAGAATAAACTTAGACTGTAAAGTGCCAATTGAAACAGACTTATCAACCTTCTTAGTACGTTTAGAGCATGCTGATATAACATGAGTTGAATCACCACAATAGAAGCATAACCCATTCTTTCGCCTAAAATTCTGTCGTTCGCTTCTGGACAGAATTCTATCACATTGCATAATCTCTGGCGCCTTCTCAGTAGACACCGCCAAATGGTGCACAGGTTTGCGCTCCCGCAAACGCCGATCAATCTGAATAGCCATTGTCATGGACTCATTCAGACCTGTAGGCACAGGGAACCCCACCATAACATCTTTAATGGCATCAGAGAGACCCTCTCTGAATTTCGCTGCCAGGGCGCACTCATTCCACTGAGTAAGCACAGACCACTTACGAAATTTTTGGCAGTATATTTCAGCCTCATCTTGCCCTTGAGACAGGGCCATTAAGGCTTTTTCAGCCTGAATCTCTAAATGAGGTTCCTCATAAAGCAACCCCAAAGCCAGGAAAAACGCATCCACATTGAGCAACGCAGGATCCCCTGGTGCCAAAGCAAATGCCCAATCCTGAGGGTCGCCCCGGAGCAAGGAAATTACAATCCTGACCTGCTGTGCAGGATCTCCAGCGGAGCGAGATCTCAGAGACAAAAATAATTTACAATTATGTTTGAAATTCTGGAAGCGAGATCTATCCCCAGAGAAAAATTCAGGTAAAGGAATTCTAGGTTCAGATGTAGGAGCATGAATAACGAAATCCTGTAAGCTTTGAACCTTCATAGCGAGATTATTCAAACCTGTAGCTAAACTCTGAGGATCCATTTTAATCAGGTGAAATCAGAACCATTCAAGGATGAGAAGGAGAGAGAGACGAAGGCTGCAGTAAGCAGAGATGCTAATGAATCAACTAATGAGCAAACTCAGGAAAAAAAAAAAAATTCTCTGCAGACTTCTTTTCTCTCCTTTCTTCTGCCAATTATTTTAACCCTTGGCCGGCCAAACTGTCATGATTCTCAATGGCAAGAGAACGTAGTAAAGCATGCAAAAGGACTAGCTCTTGGAAGATGGGAACTCGAGCTGACCGTGAGCTAAACCTACCGCACAACTAACAGTGGCCGGGTAGCGTGCCTACGTTTTATCCCTAGACGCCCAGCGCCAGCCGGAGGACTGACTGACCCTAGCAGAGGAAAATACAGACCTGGCTTACCTCTAGAGAAATTTTCCCCAAAAGGCAGACAGTAGCCCCCACATATATTGGCGGTGATTTGAGAGGAAATTAACATACGAAGTATGAAGATAGGTTTAGCAAATTGAGGTCCGCTTACTAGATAGTAGGAAGACAGAAAAGGGAACTGCACGGTCAGCTGAAAACCCTTTCAAAATACCATCCTGAAATTACTTTAAGACTCTAATATCAACTCATGACACCAGAGTGGCAATTTCAGCTCACAAGAGCTTCCAGCCTCAGAAATATTCAATAACAGAGAACTGGAACAAAAATGCAAAACAAACTTAGGACTACAAGTCCAACTTAGCTGATAGTAGTCTAGGAGCAGGAACATGCAACAGAAAGGCTTCTGGTAACATTGTTGGCCGGCATAGAAATGACTGAGGAGCAAGGCTAAATAGAAAACTCCCACATCCTGATGGAAACAGGTGAACAGAGGAGATGAAGCACACAAGTGCAGTACCACCAGAAACCACCGGGGGAGCCCAGAAACCAAATTCACAACAGTCTGGCTTCACGGTGTAATAACCTGCCAGGCTCCATGGTGTAATAAAGTGCCTGGCTCCATGGTGTAATAACGTGCCTGGCTCCATGGTGTAATAACGTGCCTGGCTCCATGGTGTAATAACGTGCCTGGCTCCATGGTGTAATAACGTGCCTGGCTCCATGGTGTAATAATGTATCTGGCTCCTTGGTGTAATAACGTATCTGGCTCCACAGTTTAATAATGTCTGGCTCCACAGTGTAATAACATGCCTGGTTCCATGGTGTAATAACGTGCCTGGCTCCATGGTGTAATAACGTGCCTGGATCCACGGTGTAATAACATATCTGGATCCACGGTGTAACAACGTATCTGGATCCACGGTGTAATAACGTATCTGGATCCACGGTGTAATAACGTATCTGCCTCCTTAGTGTAAGAACGTCTGGCTCTACAGTGTAATAACGTATCTGGCTCCACAGTGTAATAACATCTGGCTCCACAGTGTAATAACGTACCTGGCTCTACAGTGTAATAACGTGCTGGGCTCCACAGTTTAATAACGTACCTGGCTCTACAGTGTAATAACGTGCCTGGCTCCACAGTGTAATAACGTGCCTGGCTCCACAGTGTAATAACCTGCCAGGCTCCACAGTGTAATAACATATCTGGCTCCACAGTGTAATAACGTGCCTTGCTCCATGGTGTAATAACTTGCCTGGCTCCACAGTGTAATAACGTATCTGGCTCCACAGTGTAATAACGTGCTGGGCTCCACAGTGTAATAACGTGCCTGGCTCCATGGTGTAATAACCTATCTGGCTCCTTAGTGTAATAATGTATCTGGCTCCACAGTGTAATAACGTGCCAGGCTCCACAGTGTAATAACATATTTGGCTCCACAGTGTAATAACGTGCTGGGCTCCACAGTGTAATAATGTGCCAGGCTCCACAGTATAATAACATATTTGGCTCCACAGTGTAATAACATGCCAGGCTCCATGGTGTAATAACATATCTGGCTCCACGGTGTAATAACGTATCTGGCTCCATGGTGTAATAACATATCTGGCTCCATGGTGTAATAACATATCTGGCTCCATGGTGTAATAACGTATCTGGCTCCATGGTGTAATAACATATCTGGCTCCATGGTGTAATAACATATCTGGATCCACGGTGTAATATCGTATCTGGATCCACAGTGTAAGAACGTCTGGTTCTACAGTGTAATAACGTCTGGCTCCACAGTGTAATAACATCTGGCTCCACAGTGTAATAACGTGCTGGGCTCCACAGTTTAATAACGTACCTGGCTCTACAGTGTAATAACGTGCCTGGCTCCATGGTGTAATAACATGCTTGACTCCACAGTGTAATAACATATCTGGCTCCACAGTGTAATAACATGCCAGGCTCCATGGTGTAATAACGTATCTGGCTCCACAGTGTAATAACCTGCCAGGCTCCACGGTGTAATAACCTATCTGGCTCCACAGTGTAATAACGTACCTGGCTCCATGGTGTAATAACATGCTTGACTCCACAGTGTAATAACATATCTGGCTCCACAGTGTAATAACATGCCAGGCTCCATGGTGTAATAACGTATCTGGCTCCACAGTGTAATAACCTGCCAGGCTCCACGGTGTAATAACCTATCTGGCTCCACAGTGTAATAACGTATCTGGCTCCACAGTGTAATAACGTACCTGGCTCCACAGTGTAATAACGTGTCTGGCTCCACAGTGTAATAACGTATCTGGCTCCACAGTGTAATAACGTGCCTTGCTCCATGGTGTAATAACGTGCCAGGCTCCACAGTGTAATAACATATCTGGCTCCACAGTTTGATAACGTACCTGGCTCCATGGTGTAATAACGTGCCTGACTCCACAGTGTAACAACGTGCCAGACTACACTGTGTAATAACGTACCTGGCTCCACAGTGTAATAGCGTGCCGGGCTCCACATAATAATAGCATGCCGGGCTCCACAGTGTAATGACGTGCCAGGCTCCACAGCGTAATAACGTACCGGGCTCCACATAATAATAGCATGCCGGGCTCCACAGTGTAATAACGTGCCTGACTCCATAGCATAATAGCGTTTGGGGCTCCGCAGTGTAAAAATGTGCCGGGCTCCACAGTGTAATAACGTGCCTGACTCCATAGCATAATAGCGTTTGGGGCTCCGCAGTGTAAAAATGTGCCAGGCTCCGCAGTATGTTGGATCCAATTTATAATTTGTCAGGTCTGGTGTATTATAAAATATCATATAAGTGTTACTCCATAATAATCAGAAATCAAAAAAATGTGTATAAACAATAAATGTTTTATGGCCGGACACAACTACACAGTAAAAATAAAAATGAAAAGTTAATAATTAAAATTAAGAAGCTTTGAAAGCAACGAGAGACACACAATAATGATATTCAGAAGACAATACAAAGGGCGGCCACCAGGAGGCAGAATTCTGCCAAGGAATGATGACAACAGGCATGGACATGCAGACATGTATATCCACAAAGATTATTACTATGTAATTCTGACAGATCTATAGAGATATGGAGCAATGTAATGCACAAAACGATATCAATGGTAAAGAGTTAAAGATGCAAAATTAGAATATGTGATCACATCGTCTCCCCTACAGACCCCGACATGCATTTCGACCCTACTTCATCTGTGGGCCAGAGGTGGAGGGCATGAGGTATCTTAAATAGTATTAAAGATGTACAGATAGGTCAAAGCAAATTGAATAATTAACTAGCAGCAGTTGTATGCCGTATCAGAGCACATGAAACGCACAAGGTCAGACGATCACACGGTCAGACGATCACACGGTCAGACGATCACACGGTCAGACGATTACACGGTCAGACGGTCACACGGTCAGACGGTCACACGGTCAGACGATCACACGGTCAGACGACCACACGGTCAGACGAACACATGGTCAGATGATCACACGGTTAGACGAACACATGGTCAGATGATCACATGGTCAGATGATAACACTGTCAGACGGTCACACTGTCAGACGATCACACAGACGACCACACGGTCAGACGGTCAGACGATCAGACGGTCAGACGACCACACGGTCAGACGAACACATGGTCAGATGATCACACGGTCAGACGAACACATGGTGAGACGAACACATGGTCAGATGATCACATGGTCAGACAGTCACACTGTCAGACGATCACACAGACGACCACACGGTCAGACGACCACACGGTCAGAAGATCATACGGTCAGACGAACACACGGTCAGACGAACACATGGTCAGATGATCACACGGTCAGACGAACACATGGTCAGATGATCACATGGCCAGATGATCACACGGTCAGACGATCACACGGTCAGACGGTCACACGGTCAGACGACCATACGGTCAGACGAACACATGGTCAGATGGGGCAGCCCCCGGGATCACTCCACACAGCGTGACGGACCGGACGTCTATGAGTGCCATATGCAGCGGCGGATACACGCCCTCCTTCTCCCTTTAAGGATCTGAGACGCTCCAGGTGCGCTTTCCATCCCGGGTTGCCTAGGCTCATATACCTCATTGTCCTATGCTTCCAGTTTTGTTAAAGATATTTCTGATGAAGGTCTTGTGATTTGACCGAAAACGTTTAAATAATCTTTGAACTGGATGCACAAATAAATGGGATGTTCACTTTTTTCATCTGAAAGAAACCATTTGAGTGCCAAGTGACTTATTATTATTGGATTGACGGGCTGGAAACCTGACTTGGGCACCACACAGGATCCTTGAGTGCCGTGTGTTTTGTCTTTATCAGATGATCACACGGTCAGACGAACACATGGTGAGACGAACACATGGTCAGATGATCACATGGTCAGACGGTCACACTGTCAGACGATCACACAGACGACCACACGGTCAGACGATCACACGGTCAGACGACCACACGGTCAGACGAACACATGGTCAGATGATCACACGGTCAGACGAACACATGGTCAGATGATCACATGGTCAGACGGTCACACTGTCAGACGATCACACAGACGACCACACGGTCAGACGATCACACGGTCAGACGATCACACGGTCAGACGGTCAGACGACCACACGGTCAGACGAACACATGGTCAGATGATCACACGGTCAGACGAACACACGGTGAGACAAACACATGGTCACATGATCACATGGTCAGACGGTCACACTGTCAGACGATCACACAGATGACCACACGGTCAGACGACCACACGGTCAGACGAACACACGGTCAGATGATCACACGGTCAGACGATCACATGGTCAGGCGATCACACGCATCAGGTGATGATGGACATCCCCACGAATTGAAGCAAGCTTTCAGGGAAGGTGCCATGCTCAAAAAGGGAAAAATGTGCATAGAAGATAGTGGATAAAGGAGAAGCAAGTAAGATGATTGGTACATATAGGAGAGGCTAGGAGGAGGCAAATAAAATGATCGAAAAAGAGGTAGAAATAAAGTTAATAATAGGAGTATAATAAGGTGGATCAGGCATATAATGTGTTGGGTACAGTACAGGGGCGGACACAGACAGCTGCACAGGCGGTATTTTCACCCCTGGTCCAGTATATATACTCTGGGACCCTATATGTTATACAGTATATTTTAATACATTGGGTCTGGTATGTTAGAGGTGACTCTGGTTTAGGATGCATCTTACATACTGTAGTAATTTTTTTAATTTGACTTTTTTTGTAGATTTTTCACTGCAGATTTCCACATTTAGCCCAAGTCCTCGACTCCAGAGCAAAGATCCAGGTGACAAAAATATTACTCTTATCCTCTTATTGCACAGATCATGGAAGGCTCCATAGTCTCCATGGAACCAGTGGGTGGAGTGCTCCATATTCTCCATGGTATCTGGGGTAGAAGAGTCCCTGGTCTCCATGGTATCGATGGGTGGTAAGTTCCATAGTTTCCATGATATCAGTGGGTGGTAAGTTCCATATTCTCCATGATATCAGTGGGTGGAGTGCTCGATATTCTCCATGCTATCTGTTGGTGGAAGGATCCATAGTCTCCATGGAATTGGTAGGTGGCAAGTTCCATAGTCTCCATGATATCAGTGGGTGGTAAGTTCCATATTCTCCATGATATCAGTGGGTGGAGTGCTCGATATTCTCCATGCTAACTGTTGGTGGAAGGTTCCATAGTCTCCATGGAATTGGTAGGTGGTAAGTTCCATAGTCTCCATGATATCAGTGGGTGGTAAGTTCCATAGTCTCCATGATATCAGTGGGTGGTAAGTTCCATATTCTCCATGATATCAGTGGGTGGAGTTCTCGATATTCTCCATGCTATCTGTTGGTGGAAGGTTCCATAGTCTCCATGGAATTGGTAGGTGGTAAGTTCCATAGTCTCCATGATATCAGTGGGTGGTAAGTTCCATAGTCTCCATGATATCAGTGGGTGGTAAGTTCCATATTCTCCATGATATCAGTGGGTGGAGTGCTCGATATTCTCCATGCTAACTGTTGGTGGAAGGTTCCATAGTCTCCATGGAATTGGTAGGTGGTAAGTTCCATAGTCTCCATGATATCAGTGGGTGGTAAGTTCCATAGTCTCCATGATATCAGTGGGTGGTAAGTTCAATATTCTCTATGATATCAGTGGGTGGAGTTCTCGATATTCTCCATGCTATCTGTTGGTGGAAGGTTCCATAGTCTCCATTGAATTGGTAGGTGGAAGGATCCATATTCTCCATGGTGTCAATGGGTGTAAGTCTCCATGGTATCAGTGGGTGGTAGCAGTGGTGTAACTAGAGTTTAATGGGCGCTGATGCAGAATTTGGACCGTCATGCCGGTCAGATGTATGGGTCCCTGTAGCATTTTAGATTTTACGAAGACATGTTCAAAATATATCAATCTCATAAAAAACTCAGCAATAATCATTTTGTAAGTAATACCAAATAACACATATCACCATATTGTTACTGAACAAGTCCCTGTACTTTAACTAATGCACCAATAATAAATCAATAAATCAAATACCACCACATAGTGCCTGAGTATAACCACCACATAGCATCACCAACATAAGGTGTCTGTGTAACCACCATCCTGTTATTGAAAAAGTCAGTTTTGCAAACACCAATAATACCACATGCAAGGGAGAAATACTGCCACACCATGACCAAACCACATATTACTGCCACATAGTAACTTAATAATACCACATACAAGGGAGAAATACCACCACACCATGACCAGACCACATATTACCACTTCATAGTGACTGAATAATACCACAAACAAAGGGTAAATACCATCACACCATTGCCAGACCACATATTACCACCATATAGTGATCGAATAATGCCACATACAAGGAACAAATATCTCCACAGTAACCAGATCACATATTACCACCACATAGTGATAAGACCATATACATAGGATGAATACCGCCATACCATGACCATACCACATATTTCCACCACATAGTGACTGAATAATACCACATACATGGCCAGGCCACATATTAACACCACAAAATGGCCAAATATTGACACATACAAGGAACAAATACCTCCACACCATGACCAGACCACATATTACCACTACACAGTGATCGAATAATACCACATACAAGGGAAAAATAAAGCCACAATAGAATCATAGTACCATAGAATGTTAAAGTTGAAAGGGACCTCCAGGGTCATTGTGACTAGTGATGAGCGAATTTGCTCGGAAAACAATTGGCAAACATTAATTCGGCACAAATATGGCACATTCGGATTCGTGATCGGAAACACGAGCAAAATTTTATAAAATCGGTAAAAATCGATAACGTTTAGTAAAACTGCGGAAAATTATTTGCGCTGGCACATACTTATTTTCATCACTTTTGCAACGATAATGATGGTGTATCATGAGCGTTTTTGCATGTGTTTGATGAGGGGAGGGGGTTTGCCGAGGCGCGGCGTTCTTGTACACAGTAATTTTTTTTCCCAAACTTTACGTATGCACATTTCCGCCACAATGGATACAATAATTGAAAGAAATGGATGGCACTCACCGGTTATAAAAACTTCTTTATTTGAATACTTTAAAACATGGGCGTTTGGAGGATGGGAGCAGGAGTGGAATGGACGACAGCGTTATCGCGCTGCAGTAGCGCTTCTACTGGTCACACAGGTGAGTGAGACTGACATCACCTCTTAGCATACGTATTGGGGCCCCCATGCTTACTTTTTTGCTATTATCTGCAAAATTACTTAAGTTAGAATTTTGAAACTCCAGGTAATCCTCAAGTATGTCGTTGTTGGTAATATCCAGTTGTTCATATAATTTTTTTCGTTGGCATTTCGGTTTAACAATGCTTTTTTGGTGAAAACCACATCTGTAAGGATTGGGGGCCTTTTAGGCCCCCATGTATTTTTTATCATGTTCTTAGTAGTGTTTGTGTCTCAAGTTACTTTATTTGTACTCAGTAATGCTGGTGGAGGGGCCAGGGTGTGTATAATAACATGTGAGGATGTCATGTGATGTTTGGAGGGACAGATAAGGCCATGACATCATCTTGGGTCCTTCTGAACACAGTAATGAGCTGTGTAGAGAGTAATGAGGACAGTATACACTGTGAGCTAATTGTGAAGGACCTGAGGTAAGATGTTGATTCAGTTTCTCTGATTCTAAGAAGCTATTGAGCTACAGATATCCAGAGAATTGTACACCACCTAAAAGAAAGTATAAAAGGTAAGAGCTGCTGAGGGTGAGAGGAGGGAGGGGGCACTTTACACTTAAGCCCCCATCACACTAAGCAAGGTCGCTAGCGAGATCGCTGCTGAGTCACAAGTTTTGTGACGCAACAACGACCTCAGTAGCGATCTCACTATGTTTGACACATAGCAGCGACCAGGCCTCTGCTGTGAGATCGCTGGTCGTGTCGGAATGGCCTGGACCTTTTCTTGATCGTTGAGGTCCCGCTGGGTAGCACACATCGCTGTGTTTGACACCTTACCAACGACCTCATTGACTACAATGTCTCACAGGACGTCCCTCATCGAGGTCTGAATCGTCATAATAGCTGCCATGTGACATCGTTGTACAGATCGCTACAGGTCGCCGCATCGCTGCTGCGTCGTTGGGAAGATCTCACTGTTTGACATCTCACCAGCGACCACATAGCGACGCAGCAACGATCCCTGACAGGTCGTATCGTTGTCGGGATCGCTTTAGCATCGCTAAGTGTGACTGGGCCTTTGCAGTGTGTCACACACAAGCAAAGAGTGGACAACCCTGATTATGTTCATTGTTTTTTCTTTTAGTTTGCTAACATCTAGTCAGCAATGGCACAGTCTTCCTCCAAGCCTCTGAGTGACCAAGAGATTGAAGCAATTGTGTTTCAAAGTGATGATGAAAGTGAACTATCTTTGTCCGATGACGAGTACCTGCCACCAGAGAATCAAACATCCTCAAGTGATTCTTCTTCTGATGATGAAGAAGTGAATCTAGTGGATCCTCAAGAAGTGATAAGCAGAACATCCAAAACGAATGTTTTTTGGGACAGTAATCCTACATTAGTCGGACGTACTGCAATCCATAATATTGTGAGACAGGCTCAAGGAGCTGTGGGAAGTCCCAGTTATTTTTCCCCTAAAGACGTATTCTGTACTTTTTTTTCTGACAATATTGCAGAAGAGGTCCTTTTATGTTCAAACCTAGAAGGAAGACGTATCGCTTCTGCAAAAAATAAGTCCTGGAAAAATATCTCAAAAGAGGAACTTTATGCATATATTGGACTTTTACTGCTGGCAGGGAGTCAAAAATCGTATGATGTTCCAATACGAGAATTATTTCTGGACCCACTTTCTGATCCACACGATAAGGCGACAATGTCAGTGGACAGATATGAGGAAATTAGAAGACACATTCGATTTGATGATAAGCGAACACGTGCATTGAGGTTTGAAACAGACAAATTAGCCCCTATCAGTTATATCTGGAACATATGTATCAAAAATTGCACCAAACTTTACAATCCTAGTACTAATGTTACTGTAGATGAGCAACTTGTACCGTTCAGAGGACGCTGCAAGTTCATACAATACATGCCCAGCAAGCCAGCCAAGTACGGAATCAAAATCTTCTGGATGTGTGATTCTGCAAATTATTATGGCATAAATGGCGTCATCTACTGTGGCAAAGAGGTTGGTACACCAGTACAGAAGGATCTGGGGTCTGAAGTTGTCAAAACTCTTGCTGTACCAATATTCAATTCAGTTAGAAACATTACCATGGACAATTATTTCACCAATGTTGAACTAGGCAATTTTCTGCTTCAAAAAACTATTACACTTGTTGGTACTATCAAGCCAAACCGACGAGAAATTCCAGAAGCACTGAAACACAATCGTCAGCGAGCACTTTATGAGAGTGTCTTTGGATTCAATAACAAAGCGACTTTGGTATCTTACAAAGCGAAGAAGGAGAAATCAGTGATTTTACTCAGTACCATGCATCACAATTGCAGAATTGACAGCAATGACAGAAAATTAAAACCAGAAATCATCCTGCATTACAAAAAAACAAAAGGAGGTGTAGACAAAATGGATGAGATGGTGGGAGAAGATCTGTGCTGAAATAATGCCAATCTTTTTTTTTTTTTTTTTCTTTTCTGCATTTACAGTAGGGCGGTGCAGGCGGTGCAGTCTCTCAGCCTATCAGCAGCGCACACACACACACACACACAGCATTGTGCATGTGATGCACACAAGCAAGGGCATGTGTCATTGGCTGTGTATGTCACATGTCCTTGCCCTATAAGAACCAGCCATTTGCCCCGTCGCCACCATTTCCTCACTGCTGCAGCTTAGTGTTAGACGGCACCGCTGCTGCTGTGGGCGCTATACAGACTAAGAGTCTTTTTTGGGAGCAAATTTTCAGAGAGATAGGTTTAGGGAGTCGGGACTAGTTGTAATATCAGCCCTTTTCAGGGTAGGTTACAGCAGTTCCTAGCACTTTTTGCCAGGCAGGTCTGTGCCAGTGCTGTGCAAGTGTTAGTCACAGCATTTGGTGTAATCTAGCTCAGCCAATCCTTTTGGGCTAGTAGCATTGTCTGATAGTCATCTGAGTACCCCGCCTGTGAAGCTAGCTACACCTCCTGTGTATCTAAATTTATACTGCATCTAACCCAGTAAATAGTTTTGGGCCTAGGAGCAGTGTCTGCACTCCTGTGTATCTAAATTTTTACTGCATCTAACCCAGTAAATCTTTTTGGGCTTAGTAGGAGTGTCTGCACATCAACAGAGTAGCCCGCCTGTGAAGCTAGCTACACCGCCTGTGTATCTAAATTTTTACTGCGTCTAACCCAGTAAATAGTTTTGGGCCTAGGAGCAGTGTCTGCATGCCTGTGTATCTAAATTTTTACTCCATCTAACCCAGTAAATAGTTTTTGGCCTAGGAGCAGTGTCTGCACGCCTGTGTATCTACATTTTTACTGCATCTAACCCAGTAAATCTTTTTTGGGCTTAGTAGCAGTGTCTACACGTCAGCGGAGTAGCCCGCCTGTGAAGCTAGCTACACCGCCTGTGTATCTAAATTTTTACTGCGTCTAACCCAGTAAATAGTTTTGGGCCTAGGAGCAGTGTCTGCAGGTCAGCGGAGTAGCCCGCCTGTGAAGCTAACTACACCGCCTGTGTATCTACATTTTTACTGCATCTAACCCAGTAAATCTTTTTTGGGCTTAGTAGCAGTGTCTGCACGTCTGCGGAGTACCCCGCCTGTGAAGCTAACTACACCTCCTGTGTATCTAAATTTTTACTGCATCTAACCCAGTAAATAGTTTTGGGCCTAGGAGCAGTGTCTGCACTCCTGTGTATCTAAATTTTTATTGCATCTAACCCAGTAAATCTTTTTTGGGCTTAGTAGCAGTGTCTGCACGTCTGCGGAGTACCCCGCCTGTGAAGCTAACTACACCTCCTGTGTATCTAAATTTATACTGCATCTAACCCAGTAAATAGTTTTGGGCCTAGGAGCAGTGTCTGCACTCCTGTGTATCTAAATTTTTATTGCATCTAACCCAGTAAATCTTTTTGGGCTTAGTAGGAGTGTCTGCACATCAACAGAGTAGCCCGCCTGTGAAGCTAGCTACACCGCCTGTGTATCTAAATTTTTACTGCGTCTAACCCAGTAAATAGTTTTGGGCCTAGGAGCAGTGTCTGCATGCCTGTGTATCTAAATTTTTACTCCATCTAACCCAGTAAATAGTTTTTGGCCTAGGAGCAGTGTCTGCACGCCTGTGTATCTACATTTTTACTGCATCTAACCCAGTAAATCTTTTTTGGGCTTAGTAGCAGTGTCTACTAGTGTTGAGCGATACTTTCCGATATCGGAAAGTATCGGTATCGGAAAGTATCGGCCGATACCGTCAAAATATCGGATCCAATCCGATACCGATACCCGATCCCAATGCAAGTCAATGGGACGAAAATATCGGAATTAAAATAAACCCTTTATAAACTTGTAGGTTCATTCTACATGAAGGAAAACAACTAAGAATAATGTAGGATGTATTGGGGGACGTGGCGGAGATATTAAAGGGACAGAGGTTTAGCCCAATGTAATAGAATAGCAGGATTTTTAATTTTTTTTTATGAAGTTCGGCGTTAGAAAGAATTTGACTATGTTATTTTTTTTTTTTTTTATGTCAGATATTGATGTTTCACTACTTCCACGCCCTTCACCTTCTTTTTTACTTCTCCCACGCTTTCTTCTTAATTATCCTCATCATCAGCTTCTTTGACATCAACTTCTTCACCTTATTCATCTTCTTCTTCATCTTCTACCTATTATTTTTTGGGTTACATTGTTCATATTCTTTTTATTTTACTATTATCTTCATCATATTCAACTTCTTCATCATATTCTTATTTGTGACAGGCATTCCCGTAGTTGTTATCTATAAAAGTTTGAAGATTACACCTTCCGTTCTGCCTGTCACAAACCAGTTACATTTGTCCGCGTTCAGTTTGGCCTGCAGCATCAGGCTTTATCCAGGGGCACCACGAGGAGGAACGGACTCACCCCCATACACTGCTTAGTCTTCTTCTGCTTATAATTTACATAATATTTTTTTGCTCTGATATTTTGTGTTATGCTTAATGTCCTTCTGCTCTTTGTTCTGCAGCCTCTTGTTCTTCTGCTTCTCGGTCTTCCAGGTCGTCGTCGTCTCCAGGGTCGTCGTCTCCGGGGTCGTCGTCATCGGGGTGGTCTCCGGGGTCGTCGTCATCGGGGTGGTCTTCAGGGTCATCGTCTCCAGGGTCGTCGTCATCACGGTGGTTGTCGTCTCTGGTGTCGTCGTCATCTTAGGGGTGTTCTTCCGGGTCATCGTGTTTAGTCTCTTGAACTTGGAAATGTAGCAGAAGGTACAAGAAGGCTGAGAAAATGCCGAGAACCAGCTGATGGAACTGGAACTCGGATGGCTACCCGAAGGTCCAAGAGCCAATGGAACTACCGAGGACCAGCTGACGTTACTGGAACCCGGTTACTAAGCAGGAGGTACCCGTGCCTGAAAGCACTACCAAGGACCACCTGACGTTGGTGGAACTCGGATACCCAGAGGGAGGCACCTAAGCCAAAGGCTCTGCCCGGAACCAGCTGACGGTACTGGAACCAGGATGGGGAGCAGAAGGTACAAGAGCAAAAGACACTGCCGAGAACCAGCTGACGGTGCTGGAACCCGGATGGGTAGCCGAAGGTCCAAGAGCCAATGGAACTACCGAGGACCAGCTGACGTTACTGGAACCCGGTTACTAAGCAGGAGGTACCCGTGCCTGAAAGCACTACCAAGGACCACCTGACGTTGGTGGAACTCGGATACCCAGAGGGAGGCACCTAAGCCAAAGGCTCTGCCCGGAACCAGCTGACGGTACTGGAACCAGGATGTGGAGCAGAAGGTACAAGAGCAAGTGTCTGCGTGGCTTTTGCAGGACACGTTGCCGGCTGCACAGCAGGGGAACAGCTGGCGGTGCTGGACCCCACTGACACATTGGCGAGGTGTTTGGCTCTGTGCAGCCAGCACTTCCGGACAGCAACGAGCGGTGTTGTAGCCCGGGCTCTGCAGGGGGAGCAGAGTGTAGGCCGAAGCCTACTTGAACCAATTTCAAAGGTAACCTTTAACCCCCCCTCAGGGGTTAGAAAGTAGAAGAGCCACAGCTTATGCAGCAGTAGTGCTGCACAAGTCAAAGGTTGCTCTTTTAATTTCGCTCCTTGCACACGCTGAATGAAACACGTATAACATTTAGCCCTTTATACAGTCAAACTGTGTTGGAGGCGCGAGTTCCCTTTGTAATGAGACGCAGCACAGATGTCAAGAATCCCACCTTGGTGCTGGGTGCAGCCTCCTGAGCGTTGTTATTTGCTGTACAGGAGTCTGCGCTGTCGTGTTATCCCCTGGCCTAGCGCTGTTAGCGCTGCCCATCTTCTGACCTCATTTAATGTTGGCCGGTGCGGTTCGCGATGCCCATGAATCACAGCCCCGCAGTGTATTGACATAGTTTAAACACTGCGGGGCTGGGATTCATGGCCTGGCGCAGTACATATGTTCGCCTCTCGCTTGGGTTCTTACACCTGCTTCAGACTATGTGGCGTCAGCTGATCCCTTATCGCATGCCACGGCCATGAAGCCGCACAGTCCGAAGAAGGCGGAAGGAGAGGAGGGACAGGCGAACTGATGCACTGATCCTGCCCATCAATCACACCCTCGCAGTCCCAATAAATAAGACACCGAGGGGCGTTGTGTGGGTCAGGGCGGCCGCAGAGGCGCAGGCAGCCAAACAATGATGCCAGAAGACGGGCAGCGCTACCAAGGGGGTTGCAGCGTGTCATTACAAAGGAAAGTCACACCACCGGGACGGTTAAATGGTCACACAGAGGACACATTGCAGACGTGTTTTCAGTTCCACATGTGCGAGGAGAATACGTTTCTGAGCCACCTTGCACACATGCAGCATTACCGCTGTACAAGGTGGCTGGATAACGTAAAAACGCCTGGGGGAGGGGGGACAGGTTCCCTTCAATTTCAGTTCTTGTGTCTGCGTGGCTTTTGCAGGACACGTTGCCGGCTGCACAGCAGGGGAACAGCTGGCGGTGCTGGACCCCACTGACACATTGGCTGGTGTTTTTCTCTGTGCAGCTAGCACATCTGGGCAAAAACTGGCGGTGTGTTAGAGCCCAGGGACAGCAGGAGGAGGAGCAGGAGGAGGAGGAGCAGGGGGAGGGGAGTGTAGGCCGAAGCCTGCACAGGCGGCAGCTTTGGGTGTGTTGTGTCTGCGTGGCTTTTGCAGGACACGTTGCCGGCTACACAGCAGGGGAACAGCTGGCGGTGCTGGACCCCACTGACACATTGGCGAGGTGTTTGGCTCTGTGCAGCCAGCACTTCCGGACAGCAACTAGCGTTGTTGGAGCCCGGGCTCTGCAGGTGGAGCAGAGTGTAGGCCGAAGCCTAATTGAACCGATTTCAAAAGTCACCTTTAACCCCCCCTCAGGGGTTACAAAGTAGAAGAGCCACAGCTTATGCAGCAGCAGTGCTGCGCAAGTCAAAGGTTGCTCTTGTAATTTTTCTCCTTGCACACGCTGAATGGAACACGTATAACATTTAGCCCTTTATACAGTCAAACTGTGTAATGGAGGCGAGAGTTCCCTTTGTAATGAGACGCAGCACAGGTGTCAAGAATCCCACCTTGGTGCTGGGTGCAGCCTCCCGAGCGTTGTTATTTGCTGTACAGGAGTCTGCGCTGTCGTGTTATCCCCTGGCCTAGCGCCGTTAGCGCTGCCCATCTTCTGGCATCATGTAATGTCGGCCGGTGCGGTTCGCGATGACCATGAATCCCAGCCCCGCAGTGTCTTAACATTGTTAAAACACTGCGGGGCTGGGATTCAGGGCCTGGCGCAGCACATATGTTCGCCTCTCACACTCGGGTCCTTACACCCGCTTCAGACTGTGCGGCGTCATCTGATCCCTTATCGCATGCCACGGCCATGAAGCCGCACAGTCCGAAGAAGGCGGAAGGAGAGGAGGGACAGGCGAACTGATGCACTGATCCTGCCCATCAATCACACCCTCGCAGTCCCAATAAATAAGACACCGAGGGGCGTTGTGTGGGTCAGGGCGGCCGCAGAGGCGCAGGCAGCCAAACAATGATGCCAGAAGACGGGCAGCGCTACCAAGGGGGTTGCAGCGTGTCATTACAAAGGAAAGTCACACCACCGGGACGGTTAAATGGTCACACAGAGGACACATTGCAGACGTGTTTTCAGTTCCACATGTGCGAGGAGAATACGTTTCTGAGCCACCTTGCACACATGCAGCATTACCGCTGTACAAGGTGGCTGGATAACGTAAAAACGCCTGGGGGAGGGGGGACAGGTTCCCTTCAATTTCAGTTCTTGTGTCTGCGTGGCTTTTGCAGGACACGTTGCCGGCTGCACAGCAGGGGAACAGCTGGCGGTGCTGGACCCCACTGACACATTGGCTGGTGTTTTTCTCTGTGCAGCTAGCACATCTGGGCAAAAACTGGCGGTGTGTTAGAGCCCAGGGACAGCAGGAGGAGGAGCAGGAGGAGGAGGAGCAGGGGGAGGGGAGTGTAGGCCGAAGCCTGCACAGGCGGCAGCTTTGGGTGTGTTGTGTCTGCGTGGCTTTTGCAGGACACGTTGCCGGCTACACAGCAGGGGAACAGCTGGCGGTGCTGGACCCCACTGACACATTGGCGAGGTGTTTGGCTCTGTGCAGCCAGCACTTCCGGACAGCAACTAGCGTTGTTGGAGCCCGGGCTCTGCAGGTGGAGCAGAGTGTAGGCCGAAGCCTAATTGAACCGATTTCAAAAGTCACCTTTAACCCCCCCTCAGGGGTTACAAAGTAGAAGAGCCACAGCTTATGCAGCAGCAGTGCTGCGCAAGTCAAAGGTTGCTCTTGTAATTTTTCTCCTTGCACACGCTGAATGGAACACGTATAACATTTAGCCCTTTATACAGTCAAACTGTGTAATGGAGGCGAGAGTTCCCTTTGTAATGAGACGCAGCACAGGTGTCAAGAATCCCACCTTGGTGCTGGGTGCAGCCTCCCGAGCGTTGTTATTTGCTGTACAGGAGTCTGCGCTGTCGTGTTATCCCCTGGCCTAGCGCCGTTAGCGCTGCCCATCTTCTGGCATCATGTAATGTCGGCCGGTGCGGTTCGCGATGACCATGAATCCCAGCCCCGCAGTGTCTTAACATTGTTAAAACACTGCGGGGCTGGGATTCAGGGCCTGGCGCAGCACATATGTTCGCCTCTCACACTCGGGTCCTTACACCCGCTTCAGACTGTGCGGCGTCATCTGATCCCTTATCGCATGCCACGGCCATGAAGCCGCACAGTCCGAAGAAGGCGGAAGGAGAGGAGGGACAGGCGAACTGATGCACTGATCCTGCCCATCAATCACACCCTCGCAGTCCCATTAAATAAGACAACGAGGGCTGTTGTGTGGGTCAGGGCGGCCGCAGAAGCGCAGCCAGCCAAACAATGATGCCAGAAGACGGGCAGCGTTACCAAGGAGCTTGTTGCGTGTGTCAATACAAAGTCAAATCACACCTGAGGGACGTTTTAATGGTCACAGAGGACACATTTTAGACGTGTTCACTTCAACATGGGCAAGGAGAATAAGTTTCTGAGCCACCTTGAACACATGCAGCATTACTGCTGTTCAAGGTAGCTGTAAAACATAGAAACACCTGGGGGAGGGGGGACAGGTTCCCTTCAATTTCAGTTCTTGTGTCTGCGTGGCGGTCGCAGGACACGTTGCCGGCTACACAGCAGGGGAACAGCTGGCGGTGCTGGACCCCACTGACACATTGGCTGGTGTTTTTCTCTGTGCAGCTAGCACATCTGGGCAAAAACTGGCGGTGTTAGAGCCCAGGGTCAGCAGGAGGAGCAGGGGGAGCGGAGTGTAGGCCGAAGCCTGCACTCGAGCAAGTTGAAAGGAAACCTTTAACCCCCCCCCCCCCCAGGCGTTTGTAGCTGAAAGAGCCATTGTGTACAGCACTAATGCTGGAAAAGGTAAACTTAGCTCTTTTAATTATGGTCCTTGTACATGCGGAACCTAACATTTATGAAATGTGTCCCCACACAGCGTTAAACCGTCCGGTAGGTGGAACTTTCCTTTGTCGTGTGACGCAGCACAGCCATCATTTTTACCCCCTTGTCGCCGTTCGCCCCCTCCTCAGCGTTGTTTGAATCTGTCCCGGAGCCTGCGCTGTTAGGTTAGCCCATGGCCATGCACACATGTTGCGCTGCCCGTCTTCTGACCTCATTTGGTGTCAGGCTGGCTGCGCCTGTGCGGGTGCGCTGGCCGAGATCCCGCCTCGCAGTGTCGTCTCATGTAATCCCACCGCGGGCCTGTGATCCGTGCCCGTGCGCAGTGCATATCCTCTCCTCTCACTCCCCTCCCTACGGCTTTTTCAGACTGTGCGGTGTCACGGCCGTGGCATGCTATTAGGGACCAGCTGACATCGCACAGTCTGAAGAAGCCATAGGGAGGGGAGTGAGAGGAGAGGATATGCACTGCGCACGGGCACGGATCACAGGCCCACGGTGGGATTACATTAGACGACACTGCGAGGCGGGATCTCGGCCAGCGCACCCGCACAGGCGCAGCCAGCCTGACACCAAATGAGGTCAGAAGACGGGCAGCGCAACATGTGTGCATGGCCAAGGGCTAACCTAACAGCGCAGGCTCCGGGACAGATTCAAACAACGCTGAGGAGGGGGCGCACGGCGCCAAGGGGGTAAAAATGATGGCTGTGCTGCGTCACACGACAAAGGAAAGTTCCACCTACCGGACGGTGTAACGCTGTGTGGGGACACATTTCATAAGTGTTTGGTTCAGCATGTGCAAGGAGCATCACGAAAAGAGGCACTTTTTCCCTTTGCATCATTACTGCTGCACAAGGTGGCTCCTTCAGTAACAAACGCCTGGGGGGGGGGGGGGTCAGGTTCCCTTACATTTAACTTGTTGTGCCTGCGTGGCGGTCGCAGTACACGTTGCCGTATACACAGCAGGGGAACAGCTGACGTTACTGAACCCCAATAACAGAGGAGGGACTGTTGACTGTGCGTACAGCACTTCTGGACGGCAACTGGCGGTGTTGGAGCCCAGGGACAGGTGGAGGAGGAGGAGGTAGGAGGAGGTAGGAGGGATTGCCACACACACAGCAGGGGAACAGCTGACGTTACTGAACCCCAATAACAGAGGAGGGACTGTTGACTGTGCGTACAGCACTTCTGGACGGCAACTGGCGGTGTTGGAGCCCAGGGACAGGTGGAGGAGGAGGAGGTTGGAGGAGGTAGGAGGAGGTAGGAGGGATTGCCACACACACAGCAGGGGAACAGCTGACGTTACTGAACCCCAATAACAGAGGAGCGACTGTTGACTGTGCGTACAGCACTTCTGGACGGCAACTGGCGGTGTTGGAGCCCAGGGACAGGTGGAGGAGGAGGAGGTTGGAGGAGGTAGGAGGAGGTAGGAGGGATTGCCACACACACAGCAGGGGAACAGCTGACGTTACTGAACCCCAATAACAGAGGAGGGACTGTTGACTGTGCGTACAGCACTTCTGGACGGCAACTGGCGGTGTTGGAGCCCAGGGACAGGTGGAGGAGGAGGAGGTAGGAGGAGGTAGGAGGGATTGCCACACACACAGCAGGGGAACAGCTGACGTTACTGAACCCCAATAACAGAGGAGGGACTGTTGACTGTGCGTACAGCACTTCTGGACGGCAACTGGCGGTGTTGGAGCCCAGGGACAGGTGGAGGAGGAGGAGGTTGGAGGAGGTAGGAGGGATTGCCACACACACAGCAGGGGAACAGCTGACGTTACTGAACCCCAATAACAGAGGAGCGACTGTTGACTGTGCGTACAGCACTTCTGGACGGCAACTGGCGGTGTTGGAGCCCAGGGACAGGTGGAGGAGGAGGAGGTTGGAGGAGGTAGGAGGGATTGCCACACACACAGCAGGGGAACAGCTGACGTTACTGAACCCCAATAACAGAGGAGCGACTGTTGACTGTGCGTACAGCACTTCTGGACGGCAACTGGCGGTGTTGGAGCCCAGGGACAGGTGGAGGAGGAGGAGGTTGGAGGAGGTAGGAGGAGGTAGGAGGGATTGCCACACACACAGCAGGGGAACAGCTGACGTTACTGAACCCCAATAACAGAGGAGGGACTGTTGACTGTGCGTACAGCACTTCTGGACGGCAACTGGCGGTGTTGGAGCCCAGGGACAGGTGGAGGAGGAGGAGGTAGGAGGAGGTAGGAGGGATTGCCACACACACAGCAGGGGAACAGCTGACGTTACTGAACCCCAATAACAGAGGAGGGACTGTTGACTGTGCGTACAGCACTTCTGGACGGCAACTGGCGGTGTTGGAGCCCAGGGACAGGTGGAGGAGGAGGAGGTTGGAGGAGGTAGGAGGGATTGCCACACACACAGCAGGGGAACAGCTGACGTTACTGAACCCCAATAACAGAGGAGCGACTGTTGACTGTGCGTACAGCACTTCTGGACGGCAACTGGCGGTGTTGGAGCCCAGGGACAGGTGGAGGAGGAGGAGGTTGGAGGAGGTAGGAGGGATTGCCACACACACAGCAGGGGAACAGCTGACGTTACTGAACCCCAATAACAGAGGAGCGACTGTTGACTGTGCGTACAGCACCTCTGGACGGCAACTGGCGGTGTTGGAGCCCAGGGACAGGTGGAGGAGGAGGAGGTTGGAGGAGGTAGGAGGGATTGCCACACACACAGCAGGGGAACAGCTGACGTTACTGAACCCCAATAACAGAGGAGCGACTGTTGGGACTGTGCGTACAGCACTACCAGGCAACAACTAGCGGTGTTGGAGCCCAGGGACAGGTGGAAAAGCAGAGGAACACAATGTAGGCCGAAGCCTGAGAAAGTCGAAAGGGAACCTTTAACCCCCCCCCAAGGCGTTTGTAGCTGAAAGAGCCAGCTTGTGCAGCACAAAAGATGCAAAAGGAAAAGGTGGCTCTTTTCATCATGCTCCTTGCAAACACAGAACTAAACACTTATAAAATGTGTCCCCTGCAACCGTAAAACCGTCCCGGAGGTGGGACTTTCCTTCGTAATGTGACGCAGCCCAGCCGTCATTCCTACCCCCCCGGCGCCGCGCACCGGCTCCTCAGCGTTGTTTTATTCCGTCCAGGAGCCTGCGCTGTTATGTTATCCCGTGGCCAGGCACACTTAGCGCTGCCCGTCTTCTGGCATCATTTGGTGTCTGGATGGCTGCGCCTGTGCGGCCGCGCTGGCAGAGAGCCCGCCTCGCAGTGTCTTCTGATTTAATCCCACTGGGGGCCTGGGATCCATGGACATGCGCAGTGCATATCTGAACCTCCACCTCTCACTCATCTCCCTATGGCTTCTTCAGACTGTGCGGTGTCACGGCCGTGGCATGCTGTTAGGGACCAGCTGACACCGAACAGTCTGAAGAAGCCATAGGGAAATGAGTGAGAGGTGGAGGTTCAGATATGCACTGCGCATGTCCATGGATCCCAGGCCCCCAGTGGGATTAAATCAGAAGACACTGCGAGGCGGGCTCTCTGCCAGCGCGGCCGCACAGGCGCAGCCATCCAGACACCAAATGATGCCAGAAGACGGGCAGCGCTAAGTGTGCCTGGCCACGGGATAACATAACAGCGCAGGCTCCTGGACGGAATAAAACAACGCTGAGGAGCCGGTGCGCGGCGCCGGGGGGGTAGGAATGACGGCTGGGCTGCGTCACATTACGAAGGAAAGTCCCACCTCCGGGACGGTTTTACGGTATCAGTGGACACATTTTATAAGTGTTAAGTTCTGCGTGTGCAAGGAGCTAAACAAAAATAGCTACCTTTTCCTTGGGCAGCATTACTGCTGCACAAGGTGGCTCTTTCAGTAACAAACGCCTTGGGGGGGGGGGGACAGATTCCCTTACATTTCAGTTGTTGTGTCAGCGTGGCGGTCGCATGACACATTGCCGGCTACACAGCTGGGGATCAGCTGACGTTACTGAAACCCAATAACACTGGGTCGTATGTTTTGACTGTGCAGACGGCACGTCTGAGCCTCAACTGGCGGTGTTGGAGCCCAGGAATTTAAGTTCAGGTGGTAGAAAGATGAACACAACAGGAGACCTGGATAACGTATACAGTGACCTAATTATTCAATCAGGAGGAGGAGTGGCAAATTCCGGCGAGATCCAGGCCTTGTTCATTTTCAGGAAAGTAAGCCGGTCAACGTTATCGGAGGATAGTCGCATGCGACGGTCAGTTAGTACACCACCTGCAGCACTAAAGACACGTTCCGATAATACACTGGCCGCAGGGCAAGACAGCACCTCCAATGCATACTGGCTTAGCTCTGGCCATGTATCCAGCTTTGAGACCCAAAACTTGAAAGGGGAAGAGCCGTCTGGGAGTACAGCAAGAGGGCAAGACATGTAGTCTGTCACCATCTGACGGAACCGTTGCCTCCTGCTGACTGGAGCCGTCTGTGATGGTGTAGACTTTTGTGGCGGGCACAGAAAACTGTGCCACAGTTCGGCCATACTGGTCTTGCCTTGGGCAGAGGCACTGCTTCTGCTCCCTCTTTGTGCAGAGCCTCCACCACGGCCTGGACGCACTGAGCTGCTTTGGAATGCACTAGCAGCACTTCTCTCAGTTGGAATGGAGAAGATGATGGAATTGACCAGTGTGTCTTGGTACTCCCGCATTTTTCGCTCCCGGTTCAACGGTGTGATGAGGCTTTCTACGTTGTCCCGGTAGCGAGGATCGAGGAGGGTGAACACCCAATAATCAGACATGTTGAGAATGTGGGCGATGCGGCGGTCGTTTCTCAGGCACTGCAGCATGTAATCCACCATGTGCTGCAGACTGCCAACTGCCCAAGAAACGCTGTCCCCTGCTGGAGGCGTGATCTCTGCCCGCTCGTCATCACCCCACCCTCGCTGTACACACTGAGTACTGGACAATTGTGTAACTCCCTCCTCTGGACGGATGTCTTCCTCCTCCATTGACTCCTCCTCATCCTCCTCACAAACGGTCCCCTGCCTACGCGTTTGTGAGGAACCACGTGGCGCTGACTGTCCAGAAGATGATGGAAATGGTGAATCCTCATCCTCCACCTCTTCCACAACATCATCCCTTAGCGCTTGCAGTGATTTTTCAAGCAGGCAGATAAGGGGGACAGTCATGCTGACTAGTGCATCATCTGCACTCGCCATCCGCGTGGAATAATCAAAGGGACGCAAAACCTGGCAGACGTCATTCATAGTGGCCCACTCTGTGGTTGTGAAGTCTGTACGGCGCTGACTGCGACTTTTTTGCGCCTGAAGCAGCTGGTACTCCATTACAGCTTGCTGCTGCTCACACAACCGCTCCAACATATGTAACGTGGAATTCCACCTGGTAGGTAGGTCACATATGATGCGATGTTCCGGCAGGCGGTGTCGGCGCTGCAGAGCCGCAATGCGCGCTTTTGCCGTGCTGGAACGCCGCAAGTGAGCACACTCTAGGCGGACCTTGTGCAGCAGTGCATCAAGATCCGGATAGTCCCTCAAAAAGCTCTGCACGACCAAATTGAGCACATGTGCCAGACATGGGATGTGAGTGAGGTTGCCGAGGCCCAGAGCTGCCACCAGATTTCGGCCATTATCACACACTACCATGCCTGGCTGGAGATTCGCTGGCACAAACCACACATCGCTCTCCTGCTTGATGGCATTCCAGAGCTCCTGCGCTGTGTGGCTACGATTCCCCAAGAAAATTAATTTCAAGACGGCCTGTTGACGTTTGGCCACGGCTGTGCTCATGTCGGTCGTAACAGGTACACGTTCATCACGGGTCCATGTGGAGGTGGACTGTGACGGCTCCTGCAGCGATGATTCTGAGGAACTGGTGTAAGAGGAGGAGTCAATGCGTACAGAATGGATTCCTGCAATCCTTGGAGTGGGCAGGACACGTCCTGCGCCACTCGCACGGTCTGTACCCGGCTCAACGACATTAACCCAATGGGCAGTGAGGGAAAGGTATCGCCCCTGTCCATGTTGACTGGTCCACGCATCGGTGGTGAGGTGGACCTTGCTACTGACGGCGTTCAGTAGCGCGTGTTTTATGTGTCCCTCCACATGCTTCTGCAGGGCAGGGACGGCTTGCCTGCTGAAGTAAAAGCGGCTGGGCACATTGTACTGTGGGACTGCCAATGACATCAAGTCACGGAAGCTGTCAGTCTCCACCAGCCTGAATGACAGCATTTCCAGTGACAGAAGTTTGGCAATGCCTGCAGTCAGAGCCTGTGCTCGTGGGTGGTTTGACGAGAAAGGCCGCCTTTTCTCCCATGCCTGTACTACCGATGGCTGTAGACTGGGCTGGGAGTGTGTGGATGACTGGGAAAGTGGCGCTGCGGGTGGAATTACAGCGGGTCTCTGGACAACAGGGGCAGAGGTTCTTCCACGGCGATCCTGGGAGGACGCCGAACCAGCTGCGTGTGAGGTAGAGGAAGAGGCAACACGAGCTGAAGAGGTGGTAGCTGCCGCTGTTGGTTGGCCTACCTCTTCAGTGTGTTTTTCTAACTCCGCCGGGTGCCTGTTGCGCACATGTTTCCACATGTTGGAGGTATTGAGGTTGCTGACATTTTTCCCTCTTTTGACTTTTTGATGACACACGTTGCATCTGACATAGCAAATGTCATCTGCAACTGTGTCAAAAAAGGACCAGGCACTGCAAGTCTTGGGAGCGCCCTTTTTGGCTTTTGGAAGAGACATGCTCCTAACGGGTGCCAAAGCGGAGGCTGCAGGATCCGCAGTCTTCCCCCTCCCTCTCCCTCTTTGGGCCGTACGGGGAATCTCTTCCTCAGAGCTGCTCCCACCACCTTCCTGTCCCTCACGCCAAGATGGGTCGAGGACCTCATCATCTACACTACCCTCTGCCCCCAACTGCTCCTCCTGGGTAGTCTCAGCAGCAGAGCACGCACCAGTAAGTGGCACCTGAGTGTCATCATCAGCTGATGCGGCCTGCGATGTGGTGACCGGAGCCACTGGCCCACCCGCCTCTTCAGAGGAAGACAGAAAAAGCTGTTGGGCATCACTGCACCCTGCCTCTTCTTCCATTTCTCCAATGCTGCTTGGCTGGCCCCCTGTTTCCAAGCCAAGAGATTCAGAGAACAGAAGTAGAGACGGCTCCTGTCCTGGGCTCTCTGTCTGCCTGGGCAATTTGGCAGGTGGTGAAGAGACAGATGGCTGCTCTCCAGTGCTCTGTGTCTGAGAGGATGTGGCACTAATGGAAGTTGATGCATTAGCTGCCATCCATCCGACAACAGCTTCAATTTGTTCTTCACGCAGCAGCGGTGTACGGCGCTCGGACACAAAGCTTCGCATGAACGACTGTTGCCTGGTGAAAGTGGGTGCTGATGAGTCACCGGTGCCCGCAACAGGCACAGAATCCCCACGTCCCCTCCCTGCTCCGCGACGGCTCCCACGCCCCCGTGCCTTACTCACTGCCTTCTTCATCTTGGTTGACTGATAAAGATAAGCAGAAAAGTACTAACGGATTTGTGTGCTTATTCCTGAGCAACTCCTCCTAACAGGTATAAGAAGCACTAATTATCTAAAGTGTGGACTAGACTTTAATATGAGCTAATGTGGCCTACAGAAATGTAAAGTGGTGTAACTGGTGTGTTTGGTGAACTTTATTATTTATTTATTTTTTGGGGGCTGAACTGACAACAGATAGAGCTGCAGTCACACGGAGACCGTGCAGACAGACGTAAACGGCGCTACAAGGCCCAAAAACCCTCCTCTACTTTATCCTATGTAGTGTTTTTCCACAAATTAGCTGGAGACGGGTGGAAAGACACTAATAGGATTTTTTTGAATAAATTAGCAGCAGACTACACTATTTGGAAAAAAAAGAAAATTGATTTGGCGGTATGACGCAGTGAAAAACCCTGAGCTGGAGACAACCAGGCTATAGCTGCTCACAGATTACAGGGCGAGCTGCAGTCACACGGAGACCGTGCAGACAGCCGTAAACGGCGCTGCAAGGCCCAAAAACCCTCCTCTACTTTATCCTATGTAGTGTTTTTCCACAAATTAGCTGGAGACGGGTGGAAAGACACTAATAGGATTTTTTTAAATTAATTAGCAGCAGACTACACTACTTTGAAAAAAAAGAAAATTGATTTGGCAGTATGACGCAGTGAAAAACCCTGAGCTGGAGACAACCAGGCTATAGCTGCTCACAGATTACAGGGCGAGCTGCAGTCACACGGAGACCGTGCAGACAGCCGTAAACGGCGCTGCAAGGCCCAAAAACCCTCCTCTACTTTATCCTATGTAGTGTTTTTCCACAAATTAGCTGGAGACGGGTGGAAAGACACTAATAGGATTTTTTTAAATTAATTAGCAGCAGACTACACTACTTTGAAAAAAAAGAAAATTGATTTGGCGGTATGACGCAGTGAAAAACCCTGAGCTGGAGACAACCAGGCTACAGCTGCTCACAGATTACAGGGCGAGCTGCAGTCACACGGAGACCGTGCAGACAGCCGTAAACGGCGCTGCAAGGCCCAAAAACCCTCCTCTACTTTATCCTATGTAGTGTTTTTCCACAAATTAGCTGGAGACGGGTGGAAAGACACTAATAGGATTTTTTTAAATTAATTAGCAGCAGACTACACTACTTTGAAAAAAAAGAAAATTGATTTGGCGGTATGACGCAGTGAAAAACCCTGAGCTGGAGACAACCAGGCTACAGCTGCTCACAGATTACAGGGCGAGCTGCAGTCACACGGACACCGTGCAGACAGCCGTAAACGGCGCTGCAAGGCCCAAAAACCCTCCTCTACTTTATCCTATGTAGTGTTTTTCCACAAATTAGCTGGAGACGGGTGGAAAGACACTAATAGGATTTTTTTGAATAAATTAGCAGCAGACTACACTACTTGGGAAAAAAAAAAAAAAAAGGAACAGTATGAGGCAATGAACCACCCTCCCTGAACTGAATACAACCAACTATGGATGGCCTATGTGGCTGCACTCAGACTGGAGACTGGGCTGCACTCACACACACACACACACAGACCCTGCAGATCGCTGTGAAAACAGCGCTACAAGGCAAAAGCAAGGTGAATAGTAGGTGAACACAGCGGTTGCTAAATTAGCCTTTGGAAAGCACAAAGAAGCAAATCGCTATCTCTAAACTGTCCCTCAGTCAGCAAACAGCGTCCTGTCACTAACTGAATTCACAGCAGAGTGATCGCAAAATGGCGCCAGCGACTTTTAAACTGCATCATGACATCATTACACCAGCCAATCACAGCCTTGCCAGTAGTTTCATGCCCTCCATGCTAAACAGGATGTGCCCACACTTGGAATCAATCTCATTGGCTGAATTTCTGCTTTTTGAATCTTAGAACTTCCGATTCCGGTATCCGATACGCGGCAAGTATCGGAATCCCGGTATCGGAATTCCGATACCGCTAGTATCGGCCGATACCCGATACTTGCGGTATCGGAATGCTCAACACTAGTGTCTACACGTCAGCGGAGTAGCCCGCCTGTGAAGCTAGCTACACCGCCTGTGTATCTAAATTTTTACTGCGTCTAACCCAGTAAATAGTTTTGGGCCTAGGAGCAGTGTCTGCAGGTCAGCGGAGTAGCCCGCCTGTGAAGCTAACTACACCGCCTGTGTATCTACATTTTTACTGCATCTAACCCAGTAAATCTTTTTTGGGCTTAGTAGCAGTGTCTACACGTCAGCGGAGTAGCCCGCCTGTGAAGCTAGCCACACCGCCTGTGTATCTAAATTTTTACTGCATCTAACCCAGTAAATAGTTTTGGGCCTAGGAGCAGTGTCTGCACGTCAGCGGAGTAGCCCGCCTGTGAAGCTAACTACACCGCCTGTGTATCTAAATTTTTACTGCATCTAACCCAGTAAATCCTTTTGGGCTTAGTACCACAGTTTGGCCACTCAGTTCTGCTCGGTTTTCATCCATCGGTTTTTGTGCCAATAACTACAGATACAGAGTTGCCAATTAGTTAAGCACCAAAATGAGTGGCAAAAGGCCTGCTGCTGGTGGAAAGGGGAATAGGCGTGTTGGAAAGGGAAAAAAAGGTTGTGTCCGTGGGGTAGGTGGTAAAGCAACAGTAACATCTGCAGAAGAAAGACCATCTTCCAGCCAAAGTAAGATGTCTACTTCTTTTCGTGGACAATCTGATATGATCCCTTTCTTACGAGCATCGCTACGAGCATCGCCAAAAATTCCAGATGAGGCACAAAAACAGCAGGTGCTTAAACAGATATCAAGTGCTCGTTCAAGTGGGCTTTCCCCCATATCAACTTCAACATCACAACTACTCCAGTCCTCAGAGTTGTCACCCCAATCGCACTTCCTTCCTCACAGCTCCCAAGTCTCCAGCCGCCTGTCTGAGCATGGGGTAACACAGATGGTTGAATCTGCAGAGCTGTTTACTCATACTATAGCCTGGCAATCAGAGGTCTGCTCCAGAGCTTCTGTGAATCCAGACGAGGAAATGATCTGCACTGATGCCCAGAATCTTTGTGAGTCGGATCCAGGCCCAGATGAAGAAGGTTCTGAGCATAATGTAGACCCTTGTTCCCAAACTGTAACTCCAGTTGGTGGAGACAATGAGGAAGATGATGATGAGACTGAGATACCTGATTGGGACGAAAACTTGACTTTTCGGTTAGGGCAGGAAGAGGTTGGCTCTGAGGACGACGGGTGCCAGAACACACAGGATGATGATGATGAGGTTGGAGACCCCACTTACTGTCAGTCCACAGTCTGCCAGTCCATGAGGTCAGCAGAGGAGGTGGAGGAGGATGCTAGTAACGAGTCTGACGATGAGGTTAGGTCGCGCCTTCCTGGACAGAGACAGAGTACTGGAAGCATGTCAACAACTGCATCCTCAACCCCAACCATGCCTCTGAGCAGAAGTCGTGGTGGCTCTTCAGGTTGCACGGGGTCTAAGCCTTGCATAGCCTGGGCATTTTTTGAGATCGCAAAGGATGACCCAACTCATGTTGTCTGTAAGATCTGTCACCAAAATCTCAGTAGAGGCCAAAGGCCAAAAAATGACTAGATTGAGTACTTCATGCATGAACCGTCACATTGATATGAGGCATAAGTTGCAGTGGGAAGCTCACTGTGCTACAATGCGGCCTAGTGGGCCGGGTCAACCACCGTCTGCCCCATCAAGTGCATCCGTGTCCTCTTCAACCTCTGTGACTGTGGGGACAGCAGTCACACATGGTTTTGGACGCAGACCTTCCACCTCTTTACCTGTAACAGCCAGTGTGATTGGCAGGTCGTTAGGACATTTGCAAGTGGAAACACCTGCTGGTGATGAGCGCTCTCCGACATAGAGACCACATTTTGATCAAGGCAACATAACATCTCCGCCTGCACCTTCCTCACAGACCAGCAGTTTGCATGGGACACCCTACTCAACTCCGTCTAAGCACGGCAGCCAGCCCTCAGTCCCTCAGATGTGGACAAGTAAAAGACCATTTCTTTCTAGCCATGACAAAGCTAAGAGGTTGAATTTCACCATCTGCAAGCTGTTAGCTACAGAAATGCTGCCTTTCTGCCTGGTGGACACAGAGGATTTTCGAGATCTTATGTCCGTCGCAGTGCCCCAGTACCAGATGCCCAGTCGACACTACTTCTCAAAGAAAGCTGTGCCTGCGCTACACCAGCATGTCGCACACAACATCACCGCTTCCTTGAGAAACTCTGTGTGTGACAGGGTGCATTTCACCACAGACACTTGGACTAGTAGACAAGGACAGGGGCGTTACATGTCAGTGACTGGGCACTGGGTAACTATGGCGACATCAGGAGAAGGGGCTGCTGTCCAAGTCTTGCCATCCCCACGAGTTGCTCGTCGATCCTCTGTATCTAGAAGTTCCTCCACTGCTTCTGCCTCCTCAACCTCTTCTCGGTCCTCCTCCTGCACCCAAAGCCTGTCTGGTAATGCCACCCACGTTCTAACTGCACAGAAGGAATCCTGCACACCTCCTTACTATGCTGTCACCAGGGCTCAACGGCATCAGGCGGTGTTTACATTGAAATGTCTGGGAAATGTGAGTCACACAGCTGAGAAGTTGTGGTCAGCTCTGGAGACCGAGTTCCATCAATGGTTGTCTCCACTCAACCTGCAGCCAGGGAAGGCCGTGTGCGACAATGCTGCAAACCTGGGTGCGGCCCTTCGCCGGGGCAATGTCACACACATGCCTTGTATGGCTCACGTTTTGAACCTGGTTGTCCAGCAATTTTTATCCAACTATCCCAGACCAGATGGGCTTCTGCAGAGGGCACAGTTGCTGTGTGCTCACTTCCGCCGTTCGCATCCCGCAGATCAACGACTTACATCTCTACTGAAGTCGTTGGGCCTGCCAGTTCACCGGCTGAAATGCGATGTGCCCACATGGTGGAATTCAACTCTGCACATGTTGCAGCGACTGTGGCAGCACCGACGAGCCCTGGTGCAATACGTTATGACGTATAACCTGGGCCAACGAGATCCAGAGGTGGGGCAAATCCCGCTGCAGGAGTGATCTCAGATCAAGGACCTATGCACCCTTCTGCACAGTTTTGAAATAGCGACAAAGATGTTTAGTGCTGACGATGCCATTATCAGCATGACTATTCCGGTGATTTACATGCTAGAGCACACCTTAAACAGTCTTCGGAGTCAGGTGGTGGAACAAGAAGAGGAGGAGGAGGAACAGGAGATGTCGTATGCGGAAGGGATAATATCTCCAAGGTCCAGACGGTCGGCAGCACCAAGGCGGCTGGCATTAGAGGCTGGGGGAGAGGGATTACCGAGGGTGCATGGTACAGCCAAACTGTTGAGGAAGGTGCAGGAGGCGAGAAAGAAGTGGAGGACGGACTGGCACTGGGCATGGAAGACTCATCAGATGAGGGAGACCTTGATCAAATTTATGTTGTGCAAGGTTGGGGGAGAGGGCAGAGGAAGGAAGCATGATTCTCACCTCGCCGACACCAAGACAATAAGGACTTGGTCCTCCTGGATGCGCAAGACACATGAGTGCCTTCTTGCTGCACTACCTGCAACATGACCCTTGGATTGTCAGAATCCGAAGTAATGCCGACTACTGGGTTGCCACACTCTTAGATCCCCTGTACAAAAGTAAATTTGGCAAAATAATTCCTGCCATAGAAAGGGATTCACGCATGCAGGAGTATCAGCAGAGACTGTTACAGAATCTTACATCTGCTTTTCCACAAAACACCAGTGGTGCACGTAGTGAATCTCTGAGTTCTAACTTGCCAACTGTGGGACTATCAAGTCATTACTCAAACCGTAACAGTAACATCGTATCTGGTGGTAACAGCAATTTTTTCCAATCGTTTCAACCTTTTTTTTAGACCATCCTTTGCAAGGCCACAGGAGACAAGAAGTCTGACGCACAGCCAACGCCTAGAGAGGATGGTACAAGAGTATCTCCAAGTTAACATCGATGCCATGACTGAGGACCTGGACCCTTGCTCATTTTGGGCTTCCAATCTTGAAAAATGGCCTGAGCTTGCCACTCACGCCTTGCAGATCTTGTCGTGCCCCACAGCCAGCGTTCTCTCTGAACGTGTGTTCAGCGCTGCTGGTGGTGTGCTGACAGATAAGCGCATGCAACTGTCCAGTGACAATGTAGACAGACTTAACGTTCATCAAGATGAACAAATCCTGGATCCGCAAGGACTTTTCTACCCCTGTGTCATCCTGGGGAGACTAAAAGCTTGATGATTTTTGAAAATCACCTCACTCACCGTTCTAAAAAACTCTGGCGAAATTGATGCCACTTAAGTGGTGTCTGTGGCCGAATTTTTGGAAAAAATGGAGACTCTTTATTGAGTCCCCTTGCTGTGTTTTACATGACATTGCCATCATCAATTCCAGGTGGGTGGGGTCGTCTGCAGAGTTGTTTACTCATACTATGGCCTGGGATTCAGAGGTCTGCTCCAAAGCTTCAGTGTCTGCTAGTCAGCAGAGTAGCCCACCCACCCATCGCCTGTTTATCTAAGTAATAATTTTTCACTGCATCTAGCCCAGGAAATCCTTTTGGGCCTAGTAGCAATTTCTGCTACTCAGCAGCGTACCCCACCCATGAAGCAAGCTACACCGCCTGTTTACCTAAGTACTATTTTTTAATGGCATCTAGCCCAGGAAATCCTTTTGAGCCTAGTAGAATTTTGTGGTAGTCAGCAGAGTACCCCACCCATGAAGCAAGCTACATTGCCTGTTGATCTAATTACTAAATTTTAACTGCATCTAGCCCAGGCAATACTTTGGGCCTAGTAGCAATTTCTGCTACTCAGCAGAGTACCCCACCCATGAAGCAAGCTACACCACCTTCTTCCTTTCTCAATCTAACCCCTCGGCTCTGGGGTGTCCACTCTCCCTCCAGCTCTCTCCTTCTCACAGGTGGACTACCTCGTGTATTCACACTGTGGCGAATCTTTTGGGCCCAGGCATAAGAAGTCGTCGAGGTAATGGATAATATGTGCCGCCTTAGAACCGTCCATGAGGACCCATTTGAGGAAGCAACTAAACGCCTCAAATAGTGAGCAGGATATGGAGCACCCCATGGGCAAACAGCGATCTATGTAGTATGCTCCTTCACAGAAGCAGCCTAATGGAAGAACACTATTCGGAGGCACAGGTAGTAACCGGAACGCCCCCTCAATGTCTGTTTTGGCCATTAGGGTGCCCCTATCCAACTTCTTGACCCGCCTGATTGCCTCGTCAAAGGAGGTACAGTACATAGTACTGTACTTGGTTCCGCGTCGATGTTGTCGTTTACTGACCTGCCCCTTGGATATGACAAATGGTGGATTAGTCTGAATGTATTGGGTTCCTTTTTTGGCACAACTCCCAACTGGGGTACCACTACGTCTTCTAATGAAAGTGTTCTGAATGGACCCTCCGCCATTCTACCTAAAGATATTTCTTTTTTATCTATTTTTTTGTCACGACGTCTGGGTGTTCGTAGGCTGATTTTAGATTTTTACTCCAGCCTTTCTTGATTTTAGAAGGGCATGACATGCCTATATCTGTGTCTCCTCCTCCTTTTACTCCTCCACCTCTTTTTTTTCCGCATGACTATATGTAGTTGTGACTTTTCCATGTGTTTGTTGTCTTCTGAGCAGTTGTCAGCTTTTGGACACCTTTTAAGGTGTTTTCTATGTTTTTGTATGTGTTTGTGTTTGCCTGCCATTGGTTTCAATGGGGTTCGATGGTGTTCGACGAACATTCGTCGAACACGCCCCAGTTCGGCGAACCGAACTCGAACACTAGGGGGGGTGGCTCAACACTACTTGTAATGCCTCACATGATACAGCAAAGCGACGTGAAAGGCTTGCTAAAGCCAACTAAAGAAGCAATGAAACAGTGTGGGGTACAGTTTCAGATTATTACAGATGATTACAGAGCCAGGAGAAAGAAAAAGAAAGCGCTGTTTCATGTGTCCAAGAAACATAGAAAGGAAAACTGAGAGATTTAGTTCAATTTGTAAGGAAAATGTCTGCAAAGCACATTTTTCCAAAAAAATTACTTGTCAAAATTGTTTGGAAGACTAATATAATAGAAAAGAAACAATACAAATGTAGCTTCAGCTAGTTTGGTATAGATTTCTATGTGTTTTTGTGCATTTTTGGTATGTTGGTGTGAAATTTTAAAAAAAAATTGGGGGGGTGTTTTCGGTGAAAAATTATAATTAAGGTTTTGTTTACTAATCATATTTTATTTAGCAGTTTTAAAATAAACTTGTAAAAGTTATATAACTTTGTATTTCCATATGATTTGCATGGGGGCCTAAAAGTCCCCCAATACGTTAATATGAAGATTTCTGATGTCACGCATACTAGGGCAGAGGGATGGCAGCTAAACCCCTCACCCCCGGCGCTTGAACACATGTACAGACAATAGAGAAACCGCGTGGTCTGTTGCACTCCATGTGCGCGGACACACTCAGGATTCCTCTTCGCATCCAGGCTTTTTTGAAAACTCTGCTGGAACCAGTTTTGACAGGATATGCATATTTCCCAGTATACTACACTATGTTCCAAATTATTATGCAAATGACATTTTTCTCAGATTTTCCTAAATGGTCGGTGCAAATGACAGTCAGTCTAATAAAAGTCATCACCCGTTAGATTATACATTGAATTTTATTGAAGAAACCTCCCAATGATAACAGTATAATCTCCAAAATGAATAAAAACTCAAAATGCACTGTTCCACAGTATTAGGCACAGTAGAATTTCTAAACATTTGATATGTTTTAAAGAACTGAAAATGCTCATTTGTGGAATTTACAGCATTAGGAGTAGGGTTGAGCGAAACGGGTCGGCCATTTTCAGAAGTCGCCGACTTTTGGCAAAGTCGGGTTTCATGTTTGGGGTCGGCCATGAGGTCGGCGATCTTCTGAATCTGGTATCGGAATCCATTCCGATACCATGTTCCGCTATGTTTGCGATATCGGAAATCGGTATCGGAATCCACATTTAAGTGTAAAATAAAGAATTAAAATAAAAAATATTGATATACTCACCTCTCCGACGCAGCCTGGACATCGCCGCTGGTAACCGGCATCTTCCGTTCCTAAGAATGGCGCTTGAAAGACCTTTCGATGACGTCACGGCTTGTGATTGGTCGTGGCCGCCCATGTGACCGCTCAGCGACCAATCACAAAGCCGTGACGTAATTTTCAGGTCCTAAATTCCTCATTCTAGGAATTTAGGACATGAGAATAACGTCACGGCTTTTGATTGGTCGCTGAGCGGTCACGTGGGCCGCCGCGACCAATCACAAGCCGTGACGTCATCGAAAGGTCCTTCACGCGCTCATTCTTAAGAAGGAAGGCTGCCGGAAAGAAGCAGGGCGCGTCCGAGGGTGAGTATATACCTAATAGGAATATACTCACCCTCGGCTTCTTTCCGGCAGCCTTCCTTCTTAAGAATGAGCGCGTGAAGGACCTTTCGATGACGTCACGGCTTGTGATTGGTCGCGGCAGCCCACGTGACCGCTCAGCGACCAATCAAAAGCCGTGACATTATTCTCATGTCCTAAATTCCTAGAATGAGGAATTTAGGACCTGAAAATTACGTCACGGCTTTGTGATTGGTCGCTGAGCGGTCACGTGGGCCGCCGCGACCAATCACAAGCTGTGACGTCATCGAAAGGTCTTTCAAGCGCCATTCTTAGGAACGGAAGATGCCGGTTACCAGCGGCGATGTCCAGGCTGCGTCGGAGAGGTGAGTATATCAATATTTTTTATTTTAATTCTTTATTTTACACTTAAATATGGATCCCAGGGCCTGAAGGAGAGTTTCCTCTCCATCAGACCCTGGGAACCATAGTATCCCATTGCACTGCATTGGGTTTCGTGTTTCGGCCGACCCCGACCCCGACTTTTTTATAGGATCGGCCGATTTCACTCGACCCGACTTTTGAGAAAGTCGGGTTTCGTGAAACCCGACCCGATCCTATAAAAATAAGTCGCTCAACCCTAATTAGGAGGTCACATTCACTGAACAAAAAAGCTATTTAACGCCAAAACATCCCAACAGGCCAAGTTACATGTTAACATAGGACCCTTCTTTGATGTCACCTTCACAATTCTTGCATCCATTGAACTTGTGAGTTTTTGGAGAGTTTCTGCTTGTATTTCTTTGCATGAAGTCGGAATAGCCTCCCAGAGCTGCTGTTTGGATGTGAACTGCCTCCCACCCTCATAGATCTTTTGCTTGATAATACTCCAAAGGTTCTCTATAGGGTTGAGGTCAGGGGAAGATGGTGGCCACACCATGAGTTTATCTCCTTTTATGCCCATAGCAGCTAATGACTCAGAGGTATTCTTTGCAGCATGAGATGGTGCATTGTCAGCATGAAGATGATTTTGCTCCTGAAGGCACGTTTCTGCTTTTTATACCATGGAGGAAAGTTGTCAGTCAGAAACTCTATATACTTTGCAGAGGTCATTTTCACATATTCAGGAACCTTAAAGGGCCCCACCAGCTGTTTCCCCATGATTCCGGCCCAAAACATGACTCCTCCACCTCCTTGCTGACGTTGCAGCCTTGTTGGAACATGGTGGCCATCCACCAACCATCCACTACTCCATCCATCTGGACCGTCCAGGGTTGCTCAACACTTATCAGTAAACAAGACTGTTTGGAAATTAGTCTTCATGTATGTGTGGGCCCAATACAACCATTTCTGCTTGTGAACACTGTTTAAGGGTGGCCGAATAGTAGGTTTATGCACCACAGCAAGCCTTTGAAGGAGCCTACACCTTGAGGTTCGAGGGACTCCAGAGGCACCAGCAGCATCAAATATCTGTTTGCTGCTTTGTAATGGCTTTTTAGCAGCTGCTCTCTTAATCCGATGAACTTGCCTGGCAGAAATCTTCCTCATTATGCCTTTATCAGCACAAACACATTTGTGCTCAGATACAGCCACAAATCTCTTAACAGTACGATGATCACGCTTAAGTTTTCGGGAAATTTCTAATGTTTTCATCCCTTCACCAAGGCATTGCACTATTTGATGCTTTTCAGCAGCAGAGAGATCCTTTTTCTTTCCCATGTTACTTGAAAACTGTGACCTGCTTAATAATGTGGAACATCATTTTTAAGTAGTTTTCCTTTAATTAGAATCACCTGGAAAACCAATTATCACATGTGTTTAAGATTGATTTCAGTGATCCATTGAGCCCTGAGACACAATACCATCCACGAGTTTATTTGAAAAGCAAAACAATTAAATCTTTATGACACTTAAATCCAATTTGCATAATAATTTGGAATACGGTGTAGTATAATTGTTCTGATGAAGGTCCGGATGTGGACCGAAAACGTTCAACTTTTATCTCTATGGATGCACATTGAATAAATAACTATCCACTATACACGCTAAAGTACTTTTTGAGTGCCAAGTTTCTCTATTGTCTGGATGCCCTACTTGAGCACCTAACTCGCATGATAGTACGAGTGCCGTGTTGTACCACTACAAATTTGAACACATATACAGCAGCTATACATAACGCTTCTACTGGTCACACAGGTGAGTGAGACTGACATCACCGCTTAAAGTGACGGCAGCTAAACCCCTCACCCCCGATGCTTGAACACATGTACAGCAGCTATACATAACAATTACAATGCATTTAGAAAACAAATGAAAAGAATACAAAAACACAATAAAATCGGCTTATTACAGGAAAATGGACGTATCCAATCGTTCATTCAAACAGCAGATTCCTGCGCTCCAGTGCGCATAATCCATATGGCCTCTCTGTAGTAGAAGCTTCTGCAGATCTCCTCCTGGCACTGGAAGAGACTCCCTTTCTAAGCCAGCAAAAGAAAGCCCCTCTGGGGTTCCTCCATGGAATTCCCTGACATGTATGATCAGATGCGGAGCCCCCTTGCCTGAACCAATGAGTTGTAATGCTCTGACCCTCACATAGAGGGGTGAATGGTCTGACCAATATAGAAGGACTTACAGCAACATAAATCCACATAAACCACATGGGTCGTTCTGCATGTGATGAAATCTTTGACAGTATGAGACACTCCGATGCATGACCGCGTATCGCCAATGAAGGATCCTTTCCGTTATAAATCCTCCTCCCAACTACCTTGCTCCCTTTCAACCATACCCATTAACTACCCAATAAATTGACACGAATACATAAATTTCTTTTGGATAATTTGGCCACAGCGGCCATTTTATTAACAAACAAATACATAAATAACAACATGTAAACATTGTAAATATAAAGACCTCGAGGGGAGGGTTCTTGGAGCTACAAAAAATCTGGCTCATAATAGGCCGAAAGCCTACCACAACATTTTTAACCCAAAAAACACGTATTTACCCTCAGCCGTAACCACCAGCTCGAGGGCACCATGTAACCCATTTCGGGCAAACCAACCACAAAGCTCCCGAGGTAAACACCCCGTCCAGAGCCCGTAACAAAAGCCAGATCAACCCTATAAGCATCATCACCAACTCCAAGAACCCCACCCCCCGCCACACACGAACAGCCCTGACCACCTCAGGCTCGTGAGTGCCCCACCACCACCAAAGCTCTTTCCACTCCTTCTTGTAGACCGAGCGCCCATAAGTCCATACCAATCTCGTTAAGATGCACTCCGTCATCCCTCCAAAAATTTCCAATCCCTGCCTCTAGTTCGAAATGCCTCACAGCAATACCCCCGTTCCGAGACACAAAGCTCGCCACCGCCCTATTCAATTTCACCCTGGCCCTATTGATCCCCTTAAGGGAACGAGCCTCCCGCCACGTCCGCCGTGGCACAATGTCTGACCACATCGTCAGTATACCAGGAAAAGAAACCCACAATCGCAACAAATCGAAACGGATGTCCCGAATGAGTTCTCTCACTGGCTTAGCCCCCAAGTCATTACCCCCCAAGTGAACCACTAAGATATCCGGGGGGCGATCCAAACGGGCGGCCCGGGAGAATTCTGACAAAAAATTACGCCACAACATACCACGACGACTGTTGTGAACTCTGTTTTCAGGCTCCCTCTTGTGGTCACTGGTGGTATGGTGTGACTTTTGCTTTGGGCTCCCCCTGGTGGCTTTGTTTGTTATCCTGCTGGTCTCTGGCTATCAGCTGGTTCGTTATCCTCTGGGAGGTTCCTATGTAGCTCTGTTTTACTTCCACTTGTTGCCGGCTGTCGATGTAATCAGTGCTACTCAGATTCCTTCTGACTACCTCGCTCCCAGTCCATCCAGGACAAGCTAAGTTTTGTTTGCTCATTTTTTGATCAGCAGTGTTTATCATGTTTTCTTGTCCAGCTTGCTAAAATGTGATTCCCTCGCTTGCTGGATGCTCTAGTGGACTGAGTTTCTCCCCACACACCATTAGTTGGTGCGTGGGTTATTGAAATCTCAGGATGGATATTTTGTAAGGGTTTTTTATTGATCGCATAGACCCCTGCGCTATTTTCTGCTTTCTAGTACTAGTGGGCCTCTTTTGCTGAATCTGATTTCATCCCTACGTATGTGCCTTCTTCTTACTTCACCGTTAATATTTGTTGGGGGCTTCTATATCTTTGGGGATTATTTCTCTGGAGGCAAGCGAGGTCTTTCTTTCTCTTTAGGGGTAGCTAGTTCCTCAGGCTGGCTCGAGACGTCTAGGAATTTTTTAGGCACGTTCACCGGCTACCTCTAGTTGTGTTTGATAGGTTCAGATTTGCGATCAGTCCAGTTACCATCTCCCTAGAGCTTGTCCTTAGTTTATTCACTTGCTGGTCTATTCGTGATCCTCAGCCACTAAGGATCATAACAGTACAGCCGGCCATAAAGTGTTAATTGCATGGCAGAAGCAGGAGAAAAGAAGCCTTGAGAATTTTTTTTTTTTTTTTTTTTGCCGTGTGTCTAGCTGCTGTGGCTAGCTTCTCTCCTCCTCTTAATCTTGGTGTGGCTCTGAGTTCAGCTGCTGACATGGATGTCCAGAGCTTGGCTTCCAGTCTGGATCATCTTGCTGCTAGGGTTCAAAGTATTCAATATTTTGTTGTTCACAGTCCTATGTCAGAGCCTAGAATACCTATTCCGGAGTTGTTTTCTGGAGATAGATTTAGGTTCCTGAATTTTAGGAACAATTGTAAGTTGTTTCTTTCGTTGAAACCTCGTTCCTCTGGTGATGCCGTTCAGCAAGTTAAGATTATCATTTCCTTTTTGCGTGGTGACCCTCAAGATTGGGCCTTCGCATTGGCGCCAGGGGATCCTGCATTGCTTAGTGTAGATGCGTTTTTTCTAGCCCTTGGATTGCTCTATGAGGAACCTAATCTTGAGAACCAGGCTGAAAAAACGTTATTGGCCCTCTCGCAGGGGCAAGATGAAGCAGAGGTGTACTGCCAGAAATTTCGGAAATGGTCGGTGCTTACTCAGTGGAATGAGTGTGCCCTGGCTGCAAATTTCAGAGAAGGTCTTTCTGAAGCCATTAAGAATGTCATGGTGGGGTTCCCTACGCCTGCAGGTCTGAATGAGTCAATGACTCTGGCCATTCAGATTGATCGGCGTTTGCGGGAGCGCAAACCTGTGCACCATTTGGTGGTGTCGTCTGAGCAGACACCTGTATCTATGCAATGTGACAGAATTCTGACCAGAAGTGAACGTCAAAATTATAGACGGCAAAATGGGTTGTGCTTTTACTGTGGTGACTCAGCTCATGTTATCTCAGCATGCTCTAAGCGCAAAAATAAGGTTGATAAATCTGTCACCATTGGTACTTTACAGCCTAAGTTCATTTTGTCTGTTACCCTGATTTGTTCCCTGTCATCTTACCCGGTTAATGCTTTTGTAGATTCAGGTGCCGCCCTGAGTCTGATGGATTGGTCATTTGCCAGGCGCTGTGGTTTTGATTTGGAGCCTTTAAAATTCCCTATTCCACTAAGGGGAATTGATTCTACACCATTGGCTACGAATAGACCTCAGTACTGGACACAAGTGACCATGTGCATGACTCCTGTTATTCAGGAGGTGATTCGCTTTCTTGTACTGCATAATTTGCATGATGTCGTCGTGTTGGGTATGCCATGGTTGCAGACTCATAATCCAGCCCTGGATTGGAAAGCTATGTCGGTGTCAAGTTGGGGTTGTCAGGGAATTCATGGTGACGCTCCTATGGTGTCAATTGCTTCGTCCACTCCTTCTGAAGTCCCTACGTTTTTGTCAGACTACCAGGATGTATTTGAGGAGCCCAAACTCAATTCTCTACCTCCTCATAGGGACTGTGATTGTGCTATAAATTTGATTCCTGGTAGTAAGTTTCCTAAGGGATGACTTTTCAATTTATCTGTGCCGGAGCATGCTGCCATGCGGAGTTATATAAAGGAGTCTTTAGAGAAGGGACATATTCGCCCGTCCTCATCCCCTCTTGGTGCAGGATTCTTTTTTGTGGCTAAAAAGGATGGTTCCCTGAGACCCTGTATTGATTATCGCCTTTTGAATAAAATCACGGTCAAATTTCAGTATCCTTTGCCATTGTTAACTGATTTGTTTGCTCGCATTAGGGGGTCTAGTTGGTTCACCAAGATAGATCTTCGTGGTGCGTATAACCTTGTGCGTATAAAACAGGGTGATGAATGGAAAACTGCATTTAATGCGCCTGAAGGCCATTTTGAGTACTTGGTGATGCCTTTTGGACTTTCTAATGCTCCTTCAGTCTTTCAGTCCTTTATGCATGACATCTTCCGTGAATATCTGGATAAGTTTATGATTGTGTATCTGGATGATATTCTGGTTTTTTCGGATGATTGGGAGTCTCATGTTAAGCAGGTCAGGATGGTCTTTCAGGTCCTGCGTGACAATGCTTTATTTGTGAAGGGCTCAAAATGTCTTTTTGGAGTCCAGAAGATTTCTTTTTTGGGTTTCATTTTTTCTCCTTCTACTCTTGAGATGGACCCAGTCAAGGTTCAGGCTATTCATGACTGGACGCAGCCTATATCTGTTAAGAGTCTTCAGAAGTTCTTGGGTTTTGCTAATTTTTACCCTCGCTTCATAGCTAATTTTTCTGGCATTGTTAAGCCTTTGACGGATTTGACCAAGAAGGGTTCTGATGTGACTAATTGGTCTTCTGCGGCTGTGGAGGCCTTTCGGGAGCTGAAGCGTCGGTTTTCTTCGGCTCCGGTCTTATGTCAGCCAGATGTCTCACTTCCCTTCCAGGTGGAGGTTGATGCTTCCGAGATTGGAGCGGGGGCTGTTTTGTCGCAGAGAAGCCCCGATGGCTCTGTGATGAAGCCATGTGCTTTCTTTTCAAGAAAGTTTTCGCCTGCCGAGCGGAATTATGATGTCGGTAATCGGGAGCTGCTGGCTATGAAGTGGACATTTGAGGAGTGGCGACATTGGCTCGAGGGAGCTAAACATCGTGTGGTGGTCTTGACTGATCACAAGAATTTGATTTATCTCGAGTCGGCCAAGCGGCTGAATCCCAGACAGGCTCGTTGGTCGTTGTTTTTCTCTCGTTTTGATTTCATGGTCTCGTACCTGCCGGGTTCGAAGAATGTGAAGGCTGATGCTCTTTCTAGGAGTTTTGTGCCTGACTCTCCTGGAGATTCAGAGCCGGCTGGTATCCTTAGAGAAGGGGTGATTTTGTCTGCCATCTCCCCAGATTTGCGACGTGTGCTGCAAGAGTTTCAGGCGGATAGACCTGACCGCTGTCCACCGGAGAGACTGTTTGTCCCGGATAGATGGACCAACAGAGTCATCTCTGAGGTTCATTCTTCGGTGTTGGCGGGCCATCCTGGAATATTTGGTACCAGAGACTTGGTGGCCAGGTCTTTTTGGTGGCCTTCCTTGTCGCGGGATGTGCGTTTCTTTGTGCAGTCTTGTGGAATTTGTGCTCGGGCTAAGCCTTGCTGTTCTCGTGCCAGTGGTTTGCTGTTACCTTTGCCTGTCCCGAAGAGGCCTTGGATGCACATTTCCATGGATTTTATTTCAGATCTCCCTGTCTCTCAGAGAATGTCTGTCATCTGGGTGGTGTGTGATCGTTTTTCTAAGATGGTCCATTTGGTGCCCTTGCCTAAGTTGCCTTCCTCCTCCGAGTTGGTTCCACTGTTTTTTCAAAATGTGGTTCGTTTGCACGGGATTCCTGAGAACATTGTTTCTGACAGAGGATCCCAGTTTGTGTCTAGATTTTGGCGGACCTTTTGTGCTAAGATGGGCATTGAATTGTCTTTTTCGTCGGCCTTCCATCCTCAGACGAATGGCCAAACCGAGCGAACTAATCAGACCTTGGAGACTTATTTAAGATGTTTTGTTTCTGCTGACCAGGACGACTGGGTTACTTTTTTGCCGTTGGCCGAGTTTGCCCTTAATAATCGGGCTAGTTCTGCTACTTTGGTTTCTCCTTTTTTTTGTAATTCGGGGTTTCATCCTCGTTTTTCCTCGGGTCAGGTGGAGCCTTCTGACTGTCCTGGAGTGGATGTTGTGGTGGATAGGTTGTATCAGATTTGGAATCATGTGGTGGACAATTTGAAGTTGTCACAAGAGAAGGCTCAGCTCTTTGCCAACCGCCGTCGCTGTGTGGGTCCCCGACTTTGTGTTGGGGACTTGGTGTGGTTGTCTTCTCGCTTCGTTCCTATGAAGGTCTCCTCTCCTAAGTTCAAGCCTCGGTTTATCGGTCCTTATAAGATTCTGGAAGTCCTTGGCCCTGTGTCATTCCGTCTGGACCTCCCGGCATCATTTGCTATTCATAATGTGTTCCATCGCTCGTTGTTGCGGAGGTATGTGGTACCTGTGGTTCCTCCGGTTGAGCCTCCTGCCCCGGTGCTGGTTGAGGGAGAATTGGAATACGTGGTGGAGAAGATCTTGGATTCTCGTGTTTCTAGACAGAGGCTCCAGTATTTGGTCAAGTGGAAGGGCTATGGTCAGGAGGATAATTCTTGGGTTGTCGCCTCTGATGTTCATGCGGCCGATTTGGTTCGTGCCTTCCATGTGGCTCATCCTGATCGCCCTGGGGGTTTTCATGAGGGTTCGGTGACCCCTCCTTAAGGGGGGGGTACTGTTGTGAACTCTGTTTTCAGGCTCCCTCTTGTGGTCACTGGTGGTATGGTGTGACTTTTGCTTTGGGCTCCCCCTGGTGGCTTTGTTTGTTATCCTGCTGGTCTCTGGCTATCACCTGGTTCGTTATCCTCTGGGAGGTTCCTATATAGCTCTGTTTTACTTCCACTTGTTGCCGGCTGTCGATGTAATCAGTGCTACTCAGATTCCTTCTGACTACCTCGCTCTCAGTCCATCCAGGACAAGCTAAGTTTTGTTTGCTCATTTTTTGATCAGCAGTGTTTATCATGTTTTCTTGTCCAGCTTGCTAAAATGTGATTCCCTCGCTTGCTGGATGCTCTAGTGGACTGAGTTTCTCCCCACACACCATTAGTTGGTGCGTGGGTTATTTAAATCTCAGGATGGATATTTTGTAAGGGTTTTTTATTGATCGCATAGACCCCTGCGCTATTTTCTGCTTTCTAGTACTAGTGGGCCTCTTTTGCTGAATCTGATTTCATCCCTACGTATGTGCCTTCTTCTTACTTCACCGTTAATATTTGTTGGGGGCTTCTATATCTTTGGGGATTATTTCTCTGGAGGCAAGCGAGGTCTTTCTTTCTCTTTAGGGGTAGCTAGTTCCTCAGGCTGGCTCGAGACGTCTAGGAATTTTTTAGGCACGTTCACCGGCTACCTCTAGTTGTGTTTGATAGGTTCAGATTTGCGATCAGTCCAGTTACCATCTCCCTAGAGCTTGTCCTTAGTTTATTCACTTGCTGGTCTATTCGTGATCCTCAGCCACTAAGGATCATAACAGACGACCCATCCAGCGAATAACCACTGCCTCCCGGCCAAAACCCAGTTGCCTACCATTCGACCTAGCGTCAGCCCGAAGGGCACCCCAGTAAACGAAAGAATGTCCAACAATCCACGCCAAAGAGGGAGGCCAACCTGAAAAACATAACCACAATTAACAAACGCCAGAAACACACACCCCAGCAACCCCGAATCAATGTCGCACGTAAGACAGGTAACGATTAGAGCTCCATCTGCCTATTTTCTTAATCACGTCCGGCCCCAAGCCCAAACCATCGGCCTCGGACGAGGCGCCAATCCTAAAAGAGTGCGAACCAAAATTATCCGAATCAACACCCAGGTAATCCAAGCCCTTCTTCAAAATAGCCACAAACTGGAAGCGAGACAAAAAGTCCCCATCTTGATGCTGTAACAAAGGGCCCGACCTAACCAGGCACAAACCCCAATATGTTGCCAAACAGTGCTGCGGGCACATCCCGCTCCCATCCACCCTTCCTAGCACTACTTTCTTCCCCCTGCCCAATTGGTCCGTCTTTGACCGCCTAATCCAAAAAGAGATACCCCCATCCCAAAAAACCACATCCTCCGCTAAAAGACCCGACCTGCCCCTGCTCGGGGAAACCAATTCTCCCAAACGCAAAGCACCAAAAAATGCTAAAGAAAAAGCCAACCGAAACAATACCGCTTCAAACTGAGAAGAGCAAACAAAAACCAAGGCCTCACCTAATCGCTGCAACATCTCAAAAGAAATGGGCCTACGCTTATCAAAAGTCACATTACCTTTGCGAAAACCTTTCAACGCCTGCCGTATTACAAAATCCTTTGTAACGTCCCTAGACCCTTGCAGCTGAAAACCGAAAACCAAACCCGCTATGAACTTATTTAACCTAGACACAGACCAACCCCATTCCACTACCTTACCAATCAGGGCCAGTAACGCCATGGTCCTATCACCATTGGACTCCGCCGGGCCACATTGAGCTAACCAACCTTCCCACATAGCCCACGATGCCGTATAATCTAACCAAGTCCTACTGGACACTGAAGCTTGAATCAGGCGGTGTCCCCTTCCGTAACAACCTGCCACAGATGCAAAGGACATGCCGCTCCTGTCTCCTCCGAATCTGGAGCCAATTCCGGGAAACGGTCCCACTGCAAACGAGACAAAGCGTCAGCTATATTGTTATGAACGCCTGGGACGTGCACCGCCGAAATCCATGCATTCAATTCTAGGCATCTCAACACCAATTCCCTGACCAGCCTGATTACCGGGGGGGAAGAAGAAGATAAGCTGTTAATCACTGACACCACGCTCAAGTTGTCGCAATGAAAACGACCCCGCCGGTCCCTGAAATTGTCGCCCCAAATGAACACTGATACCACAATTGGGAACAATTCCAACAATGTCAAGTTCTTGGTAAGCCCCTTCCTTCGCCAATCTTCAGGCCAAACCTCCACACTCCATTTTCCGCCACAATAGGCCCCATAGCCAACTCCACCCGCTGCGTCCGTGTAGATCTCGCAGTCAAAGGCATTGAGGTCCTCACGCTGAATAAGCGACCTGCCGTTATAACCGTCCAAAAAACGCTGCCAAAACCAGAAGGTCATCCTTATGTTCCCTATGCAAACGGATAAAATGATGGGCCGACCGGACTCCCGCCGTCGCCCTGGACAGTCTGCGGCAAAAAATCCTGCCCATCGGCATGATCCGGCAAGCAAAATTCAGGCGGCCCAGCAACGACTGCAACTCTTTCAGGGTTGCTTTCCACAATTTTCCGATCCTGCCCACCTCCTGCTTAAGCAACAGCAACTTATCATCCGGCAACCTACATTCCATACGCTCCGAATCAATAAGGATCCCTAAAAAACTCAAGACCGTACAAGGACCCTCCGTTTTATCCTGCGCCAGAGGAACACAAAAATGTCTGGCCACCCATTCCATGGTAGCAAGTAAAGTACCACACACCGCAGAATCCGGTGGACCCACAAACAAAAAGTCATCTAAATAGTGAATGACCGAGGGAACAGCCGAAACGTCTCTCACTACCCATTCCAGAAAGGTACTGAAAGTCTCAAACAATGCGCAAGAGATCGAACACCCCATAGGCAAACACCTATCCAAGTAAAAAAAACCCTCCCACCAACAACCTAACAAAGGAATGCTCTGCGGGTGTACGGGTAAAAGCCGAAAAGCCGATTTGATGTCTGTTTTTGCCAACAAGGCCCCAGGCCCGTACTTGCGGACCCACTGGACAGCCGCATCGAAAGAGGTATAAACAACGGAGCACAACTCTTCCGCAATCCCATCATTAACCGAGGCTCCCTTAGGATAAGACAGGTGCTGAATTAGCCGAAACTTATTCGGCTCCTTCTTAGGCACCACCCCAAGCGGGGAAACGATTACGTCAGCCATAGGGAGCGAACTAAACGGCCCCGCCATTCTACCCAATTCGACCTCCTTCGCCAATTTAGCCGAAACAACCTCTGAATGCAAACTAGCCGATCTCAAGTTCTTTGTAGAAAAGGGAACAACATGGGTCGGGTGAGGGATCTTAAACCCCTCACGAAAACCATCCCTAATAACCTCCGCCTTTTCATAATCCGGGTATCTATTTAGATAGGGGGCCATCTTTTGAAGACTCACCGGAGTCTCCCCCTTGACCGCCACCCACGGATGGCTTCCCGCGTGATTTCTTGAAACACTTAGCAGCCCCATGTGAGGCCCCACTGCAATGGGAGCACACGTGTTTAAACTTACAGGTGGCGCCATACTTACACTGGCCATCGTTAAACTGCCAGCATGTCCCCGTTCTATCTTTTGCCCCCTGTGACCCTTGTCCTGCTCCCCCTTGTCCTGATTGCTGATTGCTACCCCACCCCACCCCCTTGAAAGGACTGCCCATATTGCACTTTTGCTCCCATCTTATCTCGGGCCTCACCGCTTTGCGCTGCCTAAACTGTTCATCGTATCTCAGCCAAGCCTGGCCCCCGTAGGTGCGATGTGCTTCCCCTATTGCGTCAAAATAGCAAAACAATCCTGAGCAATTCTCCGGGAATTTCTCTCCAATAACACTCGCCAGAATGGCAAATGCCTGCTGCCAGTTAACGAACGTCTGAGGAATAAGGCGCCAACGCCTCTTTTCCTCCTCCTCCTTTTTACTATCATCTTTCTTTCCCTTGTCTAAATTAAATTTTTCTAAGGGAAGGAGAGAGAAAATCTCTACGTATTCGTCTTTCCAAATCTTATCCTCCACCTCCTTCTTCAAATGGGCCCCCAGCGGGCCCTCAAAACACACGTAAACCTCTCCTTTTGCCCTATCGTCTAGCTTAACGGTATCCCCCTTTTCCGTTTCCGTTTGCACCGACACCGACACCCCAGCTGTAGAAGACATCGGACCGCTACCAGAACTCGCCAACTCGCTCGCAACCCCCACTCCACGACCAGCCCCCGACACCCAAGCCCCAGCGGGCGACGCTCCCACACTATCCGCAACACCGCCATCCAATCTCCTCAAAATCTGCAACATACCCGCTAAAAGCTCTCTAACCCCCGGAACCTCACCACCACCCCCACTCCGCTCAACTAACCCCGAACCCCCCGGCACCGGAAAAAGACTGGACGCATACTCACGTGGCTGCGCAGGTGCTGTGTCCCCACCAGCCGTGCTTCCTGAATCCTGCCGGTCCCCGTCAGCATGATCCTCATTCCCGGAGTCGTCGCTGCCACTCGTATGCCCCAGGCCCGCGCCCCTGGCCTCCACGTCACCAGGGGGGACCGAGACTGGCGACGGCGACCGTTCCCTTGACCTCCTGCAGGACCTGGATCTGGCAGCTTGTACCGGTCCCCTGGATGCCGCAGCCGAAACGCCTCCTCTGGATGCCGCTCCTGCGGCGCGACTTGGTCCCTGCCGCCCTGAAGCCGCTGGCCTGGCTGACCCCCTGCTGGGCCGTCCCGTCCAGAGCCAGGTGCACCGTGCGGCTGAGGTCCCGGTGCACCCGCCGCAGTATTCCCCGGCTCCCGGTAGCTGCAGCTGCTGTTGCACGCCGTCCGCGCTCAGTCCCTGGTGTCACCGCCGCCGCTGGAGCAGCTCCCCGGCGGGTCTGCGCTGAAGGTATCGGTGCTGCGGCGCTCCCGCGCCCTCTGCTAGGCCGGACCGGAAGTGCGGCCATAGCATGCTGTGCAGCGCCGGAGTCCTCACGCGCCTGCACAGCTCCCGCAGCACCTCGTCGCCTCGCGCCGGCAGGGCCGCCGGGTGGATTCCTGCCGGAGGGGGGGGGCGGGCGGTGTGGCTGCGCCGCGTCCCCCAGCCCCCGCAGGGTCCCCGGAGGGGCTCCGCGGCCTGCGACTGCCGCGCGGTGTGGTATCCGGGGACAGCCTCTCAGGCGGCTCGATCTCCTGGAGCTCCTGCCCTGGCTCCCGCTGTCCTGGCTCCCGCTGCCTCCCAGCAGCCCAGTAAGCTGCTCTTCTAGCCATCCGGCCCTCCTGGATCTCGCCTGCCCGCGAAGTTGAGCTATTAATCTGTCCACGGTGGCCATGGTGAGTAGTCCGTGACAGCAGGTACACTCACTTCGCCTGTCTCTGCGTGACTGACCCCTTTCCCGCACTTTTCCCCAAGCCCCCACCTCCCATTCCCAGGAATACCCGCCCCAATTCCTATCCTACCAATCCTGAGCCCCTAGTTTAATTTTCAAAAGATTCTGCACTGCTCCCCATGGCAACGCAGTCATGTGGGGGCTTCCTTTTAGCTGCGCGCAATACAGCCCCCCCTCTTGATAATTACAAAAAGGACAATGGCCACACTTACAATTACCAGGAGGACACTTTTACAATTACCAGGAGGACACTTTTACTTCACCAATTACTTTGTTGCTTCCCCATCCGTTTTTTCACTATTATGTCACCCAGAGTGGCGCTGCATCTATTAGAAATAATGGGACCCCTCGCTGCCACCTCCGCAATATCTTTATCACGGTCTAGAATGTGCCAATTCCTGAGAATAGCCGACCATATAATACCGTCCATGGGGCCAAATCTAAAACAAAAAACAAATCTCTTATCGCGTTTGTGGGCAGAACCACAATTATTGTCTCTTGCCTGATTAACCCTATTGTTAGCCTCATTCAAGAGTTCGTTGGGATGACCCCTACAGCGGAACCTGTCACACAACTCTTCTGCCTGCTGAGTGCAGCTCTCCTGAGTATTATTAATCCTCTTCAATCTTAGTAATTGGCTATAAGGGAGGGAGCGTTTTACATGATCCGGATGGAAACTATCAAAATGTAGGACAGAAGACAGAATTCATAGCTGACGGTTTTTGAAACACTCTGGTACAGATCGCACCATCCGCAACGTTAATTTGTACGTCTAAAAAATCCAAGTCAAGGCCTCCATATCGCGATGTGAACGACATATTCATTCGATTAGACTCATTGAGATACTGGACAAAATCGTCAAACGATTCACGAGGTCCATCCCATACGATGAGAATGTCGTCCACATAGCGAACATAAAGTCTGATGTGCCTCGAAAAATTATCTCCCATATTGTACACACAATCCTCCTCCAACAAAGCCAGAAAAAGGTTAGGAAAAGTGCACGCCACCGGAGTTCCCATCGCAGTCCCAGTGCACTGCAAAAACCAGGAATCCGTAAATTTAAACGCATTGTGTCATAAAATGAAATCCATGCCCTCACACACAAAGTTGACAAAACCATCACTTCTTTTTAATGACCCCAAAATGCAGCGTGAAACGGCTGTCGTCCATTCCACCCTGCTTCCATCCTCCCGACGCCGATGTTTTAAAGTATTGGAATAAAGACGTTTTTTAACTGGTGAGCGCCATCCGTTCCTTTCAATTTTTGTATCCATTGTGGCTATTTTCTTTGGAGCGGCACCCCGGCTCACGGAGCACTTACTGCTGTATATATGCCTGCAGTATACCCCGCCTCACGGAGCACTTACTGCTGTATATATGCCTGCAGTATACCCCGGCTCACGGAGCACTTACTGCTGTATACATGCCTGCAGTATACCCCAGCTCACGGAGCACTTACTGCTGTATATATGCCTGCAGTATACCCCAGCTCACGGAGCACTTACTGCTGTATATATGCCTGCAGTATACCCCGGCTCACGGATCACTTACTGCTGTATATATGCCTGCAGTATACCCCGGCTCACGGAGCACTTACTGCTGTATACATGCCTGCAGTATACCCCGGCTCACGGAGCACTTACCGCTGTATATATGCCTGCAGTATACCCCGGCTCACGGAGCACTTACTGCTGTATACATGCCTGCAGTATACCCCGGCTCACGGAGCACTTACTGCTGTATACATGCCTGCAGTATACCCCGGCTCACGGAGCACTTACTGCTGTATATATGCCTGCAGTATACCCCGCCTCACGGAGCACTTACTGCTGTATATATGCCTGCAGTATACCCCGGCTCACGGAGCACTTACTGCTGTATACATGCCTGCAGTATACCCCAGCTCACGGAGCACTTACTGCTGTATATATGCCTGCAGTATACCCCAGCTCACGGAGCACTTACTGCTGTATATATGCCTGCAGTATACCCCGGCTCACGGATCACTTACTGCTGTATATATGCCTGCAGTATACCCCGGCTCACGGAGCACTTACTGCTGTATACATGCCTGCAGTATACCCCGGCTCACGGAGCACTTACCGCTGTATATATGCCTGCAGTATACCCCGGCTCACGGAGCACTTACTGCTGTATACATGCCTGCAGTATACCCCGCCTCACGGAGCACTTAGTGCTGTATACATGCCTGCAGTATACCCCGGCTCACGGAGCACTTACTGCTGTATATATGCCTGCAGTATACCCCGGCTCACGGAGCACTTACTGCTGTATACATGCCTGCAGTATACCCCAGCTCACGGAGCACTTACTGCTGTATATATGCCTGCAGTATACCCCAGCTCACGGAGCACTTACTGCTGTATATATGCCTGCAGTATACCCCGGCTCACGGATCACTTACTGCTGTATATATGCCTGCAGTATACCCCGGCTCACGGAGCACTTACTGCTGTATATATGCCTGCAGTATACCCCGGCTCACGGAGCACTTACTGCTGTATACATGCCTGCAGTATACCCCGGCTCACGGAGCACTTACTGCTGTATATATGCCTGCAGTATACCCCGGCTCACGGAGCACTTACTGCTGTATATATGCCTGCAGTATACCCCGGCTCACGGAGCACTTACTGCTGTATACATGCCTGCAGTATACCCCGGCTCACGGAGCACTTACTGCTGTATACATGCCTGCAGTATACCCCGGCTCACGGAGCACTTACTGCTGTATACATGCCTGCAGTATACCCCGGCTCACGGAGCACTTACTGCTGTATATATGCCTGCAGTATACCCCGGCTCACGGAGCACTTACTGCTGTATATATGCCTGCAGTATACCCCGGCTCACGGAGCACTTACTGCTGTATATATGCCTGCAGTATACCCCGGCTCACGGAGCACTTACTGCTGTATATATGCCTGCAGTATACCCCGGCTCACGGAGCACTTACTGCTGTACACATGCCTGCAGTATACCCCGGCTCACGGAGCACTTACTGCTGTATATATGCCTGCAGTATACCCCGCCTCACGGAGCACTTACTGCTGTATATATGCCTGCAGTATACCCCGGCTCACGGAGCACTTACTGCTGTATATATGCCTGCAGTATACCCCGGCTCACGGAGCACTTACTGCTGTATATATGCCTGCAGTATACCCTGGCTCACGGAGCACTTACTGCTGTATACATGCCTGCAGTATACCCCGGCTCACGGAGCACTTACTGCTGTATATATGCCTGCTGTATACCCCGGCTCACGGAGCACTTACTGCTGTATACATGCCTGCAGTATACCCCGGCTCACGGAGCACTTACTGCTGTATATATGCCTGCAGTATACCCCGGCTCACGGAGCACTTACTGCTGTATACATGCCTGCAGTATACCCCGGCTCACGGAGCACTTACTGCTGTATATATGCCTGCAGTATACCCCGGCTCACGGAGCACTTACTGCTGTATATATGCCTGCAGTATACCCCGGCTCACGGAGCACTTACTGCTGTATACATGCCTGCAGTATACCCCGGCTCACGGAGCACTTACTGCTGTATATATGCCTGCAGTATACCCCGGCTCACGGAGCACTTACTGCTGTATACATGCCTGCAGTATACCCCGGCTCACGGATCACTTACTGCTGTATACATGCCTGCAGTATACCCCGGCTCACGGAGCACTTACTGCTGTATATATGCCTGCAGTATACCCCAGCTCACGGAGCACTTACTGCTGTATATATGCCTGCAGTATACCCCGGCTCACGGATCACTTACTGCTGTATACATGCCTGCAGTATACCCCGGCTCACGGATCACTTACTGCTGTATACATGCCTGCAGTATACCCCGGCTCACGCATCACTTACTGCAGTATATATGCCTGCAGTATACCCCGGCTCACGGAGCACTTACTGCTGTATACATGCCTGCAGTATACCCCGGCTCACGGAGCACTTACTGCTGTATATATGCCTGCAGTATACCCCAGCTCACGGAGCACTTACTGCTGTATACATGCCTGCAGTATACCCCGGCTCACGGAGCACTTACTGCTGTATATATGCCTGCAGTATACCCCGGCTCACGGAGCACTTACTGCTGTATACATGCCTGCAGTATACCCCGGCTCACGGAGCACTTACTGCTGTATATATGCCTGCAGTATACCCCGCCTCACGGAGCACTTACTGCTGTATATATGCCTGCAGTATACCCCGGCTCACGGAGCACTTACTGCTGTATACATGCCTGCAGTATACCCCAGCTCACGGAGCACTTACTGCTGTATATATGCCTGCAGTATACCCCGGCTCACGGATCACTTACTGCTGTATACATGCCTGCAGTATACCCCGGCTCACGGATCACTTACTGCTGTATACATGCCTGCAGTATACCCCGGCTCACGGATCACTTACTGCAGTATATATGCCTGCAGTATACCCCGGCTCACGGAGCACTTACTGCTGTATATATGCCTGCAGTATACCCCGGCTCACGGAGCACTTACTGCTGTATACATGCCTGCAGTATACCCCGGCTCACGGAGCACTTACTGCTGTATATATGCCTGCAGTATACCCCGCCTCACGGAGCACTTACTGCTGTATATATGCCTGCAGTATACCCCGGCTCACGGAGCACTTACTGCTGTATACATGCCTGCAGTATACCCCGGCTCACGGAGCACTTACCGCTGTATACATGCCTGCAGTATACCCCGGCTCACGGAGCACTTACTGCTGTATACATGCCTGCAGTATACCCCGGCTCACGGAGCACTTACTGCTGTATACATGCCTGCAGTATACCCCGGCTCACGGAGCACTTACTGCTGTATATATGCCTGCAGTATACCCCGGCTCACGGAGCACTTACTGCTGTATATATGCCTGCAGTATACCCCGGCTCACGGAGCACTTACTGCTGTATACATGCCTGCAGTATACCCCGGCTCACGGAGCACTTACTGCTGTATATATGTCTGCAGTATACCCCGGCTCACGGATCACTTACTGCTGTATATATGCCAGCAGTATACCCCGGCTCACGGAGCACTTACTGCTGTATATATGCCTGCAGTATACCCCGGCTCACGGAGCACTTACTGCTGTATACATGCCTGCAGTATACCCCGGCTCACGGAGCACTTACTGCTGTATATATGCCTGCAGTATACCCCGGCTCACGGAGCACTTACTGCTGTATACATGCCTGCAGTATACCCCGCCTCACGGAGCACTTACTGCTGTATATATGCCTGCAGTATACCCCGGCTCACGGAGCACTTACTGCTGTATACATGCCTGCAGTATACCCCGGCTCACGGAGCACTTACTGCTGTATACATGCCTGCAGTATACCCCGGCTCACGGAGCACTTACTGCTGTATACATGCCTGCAGTATACCCCGGCTCACGGAGCACTTACTGCTGTATATATGCCTGCAGTATACCCCGGCTCACGGATCACTTACTGCTGTATATATGCCAGCAGTATACCCCGGCTCACGGAGCACTTACTGCTGTATACATGCCTGCAGTATACCCCGGCTCACGGAGCACTTACTGCTGTATATATGTCTGCAGTATACCCCGGCTCACGGATCACTTACTGCTGTATATATGCCAGCAGTATACCCCGGCTCACGGAGCACTTACTGCTGTATATATGCCTGCAGTATACCCCGGCTCACGGAGCACTTACTGCTGTATACATGCCTGCAGTATACCCCGGCTCACGGAGCACTTACTGCTGTATATATGCCTGCAGTATACCCCGGCTCACGGAGCACTTACTGCTGTATACATGCCTGCAGTATACCCCGCCTCACGGAGCACTTACTGCTGTATATATGCCTGCAGTATACCCCGGCTCACGGAGCACTTACTGCTGTATACATGCCTGCAGTATACCCCGGCTCACGGAGCACTTACTGCTGTATACATGCCTGCAGTATACCCCGGCTCACGGAGCACTTACTGCTGTATACATGCCTGCAGTATACCCCGGCTCACGGAGCACTTACTGCTGTATATATGCCTGCAGTATACCCCGGCTCACGGAGCACTTACTGCTGTATATATGCCTGCAGTATACCCCGGCTCACGGAGCACTTACTGCTGTATATATGCCTGCAGTATACCCCGGCTCACGGAGCACTTACTGCTGTATATATGCCTGCAGTATACCCCGGCTCACGGAGCACTTACTGCTGTACACATGCCTGCAGTATACCCCGGCTCACGGAGCACTTACTGCTGTATATATGCCTGCAGTATACCCCGCCTCACGGAGCACTTACTGCTGTATATATGCCTGCAGTATACCCCGGCTCACGGAGCACTTACTGCTGTATATATGCCTGCAGTATACCCCGGCTCACGGAGCACTTACTGCTGTATATATGCCTGCAGTATACCCTGGCTCACGGAGCACTTACTGCTGTATACATGCCTGCAGTATACCCCGGCTCACGGAGCACTTACTGCTGTATATATGCCTGCTGTATACCCCGGCTCACGGAGCACTTACTGCTGTATACATGCCTGCAGTATACCCCGGCTCACGGAGCACTTACTGCTGTATATATGCCTGCAGTATACCCCGGCTCACGGAGCACTTACTGCTGTATACATGCCTGCAGTATACCCCGGCTCACGGAGCACTTACTGCTGTATATATGCCTGCAGTATACCCCGGCTCACGGAGCACTTACTGCTGTATATATGCCTGCAGTATACCCCGGCTCACGGAGCACTTACTGCTGTATACATGCCTGCAGTATACCCCGGCTCACGGAGCACTTACTGCTGTATATATGCCTGCAGTATACCCCGGCTCACGGAGCACTTACTGCTGTATACATGCCTGCAGTATACCCCGGCTCACGGATCACTTACTGCTGTATACATGCCTGCAGTATACCCCGGCTCACGGAGCACTTACTGCTGTATATATGCCTGCAGTATACCCCAGCTCACGGAGCACTTACTGCTGTATATATGCCTGCAGTATACCCCGGCTCACGGATCACTTACTGCTGTATACATGCCTGCAGTATACCCCGGCTCACGGATCACTTACTGCTGTATACATGCCTGCAGTATACCCCGGCTCACGCATCACTTACTGCAGTATATATGCCTGCAGTATACCCCGGCTCACGGAGCACTTACTGCTGTATACATGCCTGCAGTATACCCCGGCTCACGGAGCACTTACTGCTGTATATATGCCTGCAGTATACCCCAGCTCACGGAGCACTTACTGCTGTATACATGCCTGCAGTATACCCCGGCTCACGGAGCACTTACTGCTGTATATATGCCTGCAGTATACCCCGGCTCACGGAGCACTTACTGCTGTATACATGCCTGCAGTATACCCCGGCTCACGGAGCACTTACTGCTGTATATATGCCTGCAGTATACCCCGCCTCACGGAGCACTTACTGCTGTATATATGCCTGCAGTATACCCCGGCTCACGGAGCACTTACTGCTGTATACATGCCTGCAGTATACCCCAGCTCACGGAGCACTTACTGCTGTATATATGCCTGCAGTATACCCCGGCTCACGGATCACTTACTGCTGTATACATGCCTGCAGTATACCCCGGCTCACGGATCACTTACTGCTGTATACATGCCTGCAGTATACCCCGGCTCACGGATCACTTACTGCAGTATATATGCCTGCAGTATACCCCGGCTCACGGAGCACTTACTGCTGTATATATGCCTGCAGTATACCCCGGCTCACGGAGCACTTACTGCTGTATACATGCCTGCAGTATACCCCGGCTCACGGAGCACTTACTGCTGTATATATGCCTGCAGTATACCCCGCCTCACGGAGCACTTACTGCTGTATATATGCCTGCAGTATACCCCGGCTCACGGAGCACTTACTGCTGTATACATGCCTGCAGTATACCCCGGCTCACGGAGCACTTACCGCTGTATACATGCCTGCAGTATACCCCGGCTCACGGAGCACTTACTGCTGTATACATGCCTGCAGTATACCCCGGCTCACGGAGCACTTACTGCTGTATACATGCCTGCAGTATACCCCGGCTCACGGAGCACTTACTGCTGTATATATGCCTGCAGTATACCCCGGCTCACGGAGCACTTACTGCTGTATATATGCCTGCAGTATACCCCGGCTCACGGAGCACTTACTGCTGTATACATGCCTGCAGTATACCCCGGCTCACGGAGCACTTACTGCTGTATATATGTCTGCAGTATACCCCGGCTCACGAATCACTTACTGCTGTATATATGCCAGCAGTATACCCCGGCTCACGGAGCACTTACTGCTGTATATATGCCTGCAGTATACCCCGGCTCACGGAGCACTTACTGCTGTATACATGCCTGCAGTATACCCCGGCTCACGGAGCACTTACTGCTGTATATATGCCTGCAGTATACCCCGGCTCACGGAGCACTTACTGCTGTATACATGCCTGCAGTATACCCCGCCTCACGGAGCACTTACTGCTGTATATATGCCTGCAGTATACCCCGGCTCACGGAGCACTTACTGCTGTATACATGCCTGCAGTATACCCCGGCTCACGGAGCACTTACTGCTGTATATATGCCTGCAGTATACCCCGGCTCACGGAGCACTTACTGCTGTATATATGCCTGCTGTATACCCCGGCTCACGGAGCACTTACTGCTGTATACATGCCTGCAGTATACCCCGGCTCACGGAGCACTTACTGCTGTATACATGCCTGCAGTATACCCCAGCTCCCGGATCACTTACTGCTGTATACATGCCTGCAGTATACCCCGGCTCACGGAGCACTTACTGCTGTATATATGCCTGCAGTATACCCCGGCTCACGGAGCACTTACTGCTGTATACATGCCTGCAGTATACCCCGGCTCACGGAGCACTTACTGCTGTATACATGCCTGCAGTATACCCCAGCTCCCGGATCACTTACTGCTGTATACATGCCTGCAGTATACCCCGGCTCACGGAGCACTTACTGCTGTATATATGCCTGCAGTATACCCCGGCTCACGGAGCACTTACTGCTGTATATATGCCTGCAGTATACCCCGGCTCACGGAGCACTTACTGCTGTATATATGCCTGCAGTATAACCCGGCTCACGGATCACTTACTGCTGTATATATGCCTGCAGTATACCCCGGCTCACGGAGCACTTACCGCTGTATACATGCCTGCAGTATACCCCGGCTCACGGAGCACTTACTGCTGTATATATGCCTGCAGTATACCCCGGCTCACGGAGCACTTACCGCTGTATACATGCCTGCTGTATACCCCGGCTCACGGAGCACTTACCGCTGTATATATGCCTGCAGCATACCCCGGCTCACGGAGCACTTACTGCTGTATACATGCCTGCAGTATACCCCGGCTCACGGAGCACTTACTGCTGTATACATGCCTGCAGTATACCCCGGCTCACGGAGCACTTACTGCTGTATACATGCCTGCTGTATACCCCGGCTCACGGAGCACTTACTGCTGTATACATGCCTGCAGTATACCCCGGCTCACGGAGCACTTACTGCTATATATATGCCTGCAGTATACCCCGGCTCACGGAGCACTTACTGCTGTATATATGCCTGCAGTATACCCCGGCTCACGGAGCACTTACTGCTGTATACATGCCTGCAGTATACCCCGGCTCACGGATCACTTACTGCTGTATACATGCCTGCAGTATACCCCGGCTCACGGAGCACTTACTGCTGTATACATGCCTGCAGTATACCCCGGCTCACGGAGCACTTACTGCTATATATATGCCTGCAGTATACCCCGGCTCACGGAGCACTTACTGCTGTATACATGCCTGCAGTATACCCCGGCTCACGGATCACTTACTGCTGTATACATGCCTGCAGTATACCCCGGCTCACGGAGCACTTACTGCTGTATACATGCCTGCAGTATACCCCGGCTCACGGATCACTTACTGCTGTATACATGCCTGCAGTATACCCCGGCTCACGGAGCACTTACTGCTGTATACATGCCTGCAGTATACCCCGGCTCACGGAGCACTTACTGCTGTATACATGCCTGCAGTATACCCCGGCTCACGGAGCACTTACTGCTGTATATATGCCTGCAGTATACCCCGGCTCACGGAGCACTTACCACTGTATATATGCCTGCAGTATACCCCGGCTCACGGAGCACTTACCGCTGTATATATGCCTGCAGTATACACCGGCTCACGGAGCACTTACTGCTGTATATATGCCTGCAGTATACCCCGGCTCACGGAGCACTTACTGCTGTATATATGCCTGCAGTATACCCCGGCTCACGGAGCACTTACTGCTGTATATATGCCTGCAGTATACCCCGGCTCACGGAGCACTTACTGCTGTATATATGCCTGTAGTATACCCCGGCTCACGGAGCACTTACTGCTGTATATATGCCTGCAGTATACCCCGGCTCACGGAGCACTTACCGCTGTATATATGCCTGCAGTATACCCCGGCTCACGGAGCACTTACTGCTGTATATATGCCTGCAGTATACCCCGGCTCACGGAGCACTTACTGCTGTATATATGCCTGCAGTATACCCCGGCTCACGGAGCACTTACTGCTGTATATATGCCTGCAGTATACCCCGGCTCACGGAGCACTTACTGCTGTATACATGCCTGCAGTATACCCCGGCTCACGGAGCACTTACTGCTGTATATATGCCTGCAGTATACCCCGGCTCACGGAGCACTTACTGCTGTATACATGCCTGCAGTATACCCCGGCTCACGGAGCACTTACCGCTGTATATATGCCTGCAGTATACCCCGGCTCACGGAGCACTTACCGCTGTATATATGCCTGCAGTATACCCCGGCTCACGGAGCACTTACTGCTGTATACATTCCTGCAGTATACCCCGGCTCACGGAGCACTTACTGCTGTATACATGCCTGCAGTATACCCCGGCTCACGGAGCACTTACTGCTGTATATATGCCTGCAGTACACCCCGGCTCACGGAGCACTTACTGCAGTATACAGTATATGCCTGCAGTATACCCCGGGTCACGGAGCACTTACTGCTGTATACATGCCTGCAGTATACCCCGGCTCACGGAGCACTTACTGCTGTATATATGCCTGCAGTATACCCCGGCTCACGGAGCACTTACTGCTGTATACATGCCTGCAGTATACCCCGGCTCACGGAGCACTTACTGCTGTATACATGCCTGCAGTATACCCCGGCTCACGGAGCACTTACTGCTGTATGCATGCCTGCAGTATACCCCGGCTCACGGAGCACTTACTGCTGTATATATGCCTGCAGTATACCCCGGCTCACGGAGCACTTACTGCTGTATATATGCCTGCAGTATACCCCGGCTCACGGATCACTTACTGCTGTATACATGCCTGCAGTATACCCCGGCTCACGGAGCAGTTACTGCTGTATATATGCCTGCAGTATACCCCGGCTCACGGAGCACTTACTGCTGTATATATGCCTGCAGTATACCCCGGCTCACGGAGCACTTACCGCTGTATACATGCCTGCTGTATACCCCGGCTCACGGAGCACTTACTGCTGTATATATGCCTGCAGTATACCCCGGCTCACGGAGCAATTACTGCTGTATACATGCCTGCAGTATACCCCGGCTCACGGAGCACTTACTGCTGTATACATGCCTGCAGTATACCCCGGCTCACGGAGCACTTACTGCTGTATACATGCCTGCAGTATACCCCGGCTCACGGAGCACTTACCGCTGTATATATGCCTGCAGTATACCCCGGCTCACGGAGCACTTACTGCTGTATATATGCCTGCAGTATACCCCGGCTCACGGAGCATTAATGCTGTATACATGCCTGCAGTATACCGCGGCTCACGGAGCACTTACTGCTGTATATATGCCTGCAGTATACCCCGGCTCACGGAGCACTTACTGCTGTATATATGCCTGCAGTATACCCCGGGTCACGGAGCACTTACCGCTGTATACATGCCTGCAGTATACCCCGGCTCACGGAGCACTTACTGCTGTATACATGCCTGCAGTATACCCCGGCTCACGGAGCACTTACTGCTGTATATATGCCTGCAGTATACCCCGGGTCACGGAGCACTTACCGCTGTATACATGCCTGCAGTATACCCCGGCTCACGGAGCACTTACTGCTGTATATATGCCAGCAGTATACCCCGGCTCACGGAGCACTTACTGCTGTATACATGCCTGCAGTATACCTCGGCTCACGGAGCACTTACTGCTGTATACATGCCTGCAGTATACCCCGGCTCACGGAGCACTTACTGCTGTATATATGCCTGCAGTATACCCCGGCTCACGGAGCACTTACTGCTGTATACATGCCTGCAGTATACCCCGGCTCACGGAGCACTTACTGCTGTATACATGCCTGCAGTATACCCCGGCTCACGGGGCACTTACTGCTGTATATATGCCTGCAGTATACCCCGGCTCACGGGGCACTTACTGCTGTATACATGCCTGCAGTATACCCCGGCTCACGGAGCACTTACTGCTGTATACATGCCTGCAGTATACCCCGGCTCACGGAGCACTTTCTGCTGTATACATGCCTGCAGTATACCCCGGCTCACGGAGCACTTACTGCTGTATATATGCCTGCAGTATACCCCGGCTCACGGAGCACTTACTGCTGTATACATGCCTGCAGTATACCCCGGCTCACGGAGCACTTACTGCTGTATATATGCCTGTAGTATACCCCGGCTCACGGAGCACTTACTGCTGTATACATGCCTGCAGTATACCCCGGCTCACGGAGCACTTACTGCTGTATATATGCCTGCAGTATACCCCGGCTCACGGAGCACTTACTGCTGTATATATGCCTGCTGTATACCCCGGCTCACGGAGCACTTACTGCTGTATATATGCCTGCAGTATACCCCGGCTCACGGAGCACTTACTGCTGTATACATGCCTGCAGTATACCTCGGCTCACGGAGCACTTACTGCTGTATACATGCCTGCAGTATACCCCGGCTCACGGAGCACTTACTGCTGTATATATGCCTGTAGTATGCCCCGGCTCACGGAGCACTTACTGCTGTATACATGCCTGCAGTATACCCCGGCTCACGGAGCAGTTACTGCTGTATACATGCCTGCAGTATACCCCGGCTCACAGATCACTTACTGCTGTATACATGCCTGCAGTATACCCCGGCTCACGGAGCACTTACTGCTGTATATATGCCTGCAGTATACCCCGGCTCACGGAGCACTTACTACTGTATATATGCCTGCAGTATACCCCGGCTCACGGAGCACTTACTGCTGTATACATGCCTGCAGTATACCCCGGCTCACGGAGCAGTTACTGCTGTATACATGCCTGCAGTATACCCCGGCTCACAGATCACTTACTGCTGTATACATGCCTGCAGTATACCCCGGCTCACGGAGCACTTACTGCTGTATATATGCCTGCAGTATACCCCGGCTCACGGAGCACTTACTGCTGTATACATGCCTGCAGTATACCCCGGCTCACGGAGCACTTACCGCTGTATACATGCCTGCAGTATACCCCGGCTCACGGAGCACTTACTGCTGTATATATGCCTGTAGTATGCCCCGGCTCACGGAGCACTTACTGCTGTATACATGCCTGCAGTATACCCCGGCTCACGGAGCAGTTACTGCTGTATACATGCCTGCAGTATACCCCGGCTCACAGATCACTTACTGCTGTATACATGCCTGCAGTATACCCCGGCTCACGGAGCACTTACTGCTGTATATATGCCTGCAGTATACCCCGGCTCACGGAGCACTTACTGCTGTATATATGCCTGCTGTATACCCCAGCTCACGGAGCACTTACTGCTGTATACATGCCTGCAGTATACCCCGGCTCACGGAGCACTTACTGCTGTATACATGCCTGCAGTATACCCCGGCTCACGGAGCACTTACTGCTGTATACATGCCTGCTGTATACCCCGGCTCACAGATCACTTACTGCTGTATACATGCCTGCAGTATACCCCGGCTCACGGAGCACTTACTGCTGTATATATGCCTGTAGTATACCCCGGCTCACGGAGCACTTACTGCTGTATACATGCCTGCAGTATACCCCGGCTCACGGAGCACTTACTGCTGTA